>NC_064638.1:1233792178-1234417178 GCF_023864345.2 Schistocerca serialis cubense
AGACTACAGGACATTGCAGAGGTAAAAATGTCACTGTATTATAGTTGCGTACAAGTAAGAAGGCGGCTGTGTTATGCATTCTGCACAAAGTGGGATGGAGAATAGTTTGTTGCATCATAAATGTGCCCTTTATCTCCGTCCCACGCTTCATGCTCCAGCTGTTTCCCACCCTTGCAACTGGCAATATTCCTGTCTCCTCTAAACAAATTTATATGCAGGTAAAACTCTCACTGTTGCTTTTTGGCATAATCCTCGTTGTATTTGCTTTATGCCACCCATGTTGAAAACTACAGTGACCAAGTACTCTCATCATACCTGGACTAATACAACAATCAACAATAATGTTCAATGAATGCCCCAAAGTGCACACTGTATACAAATACGCAGAATGATGCTATTGGCTGTATTGTCATAGTGTATAATACTTTTTGCTAATGCATATCCCTCTACCATTCACCTTCTTACATGTACACCACTATAGAGCACAGAATCATAATTTTACTAATCATTGTTTATCGGGAGTCAAGACACCTGTATAACTTCTTTCAGTTCTTATGATTGGTTTAGAAATTAAATTTTTAAAACAGAATTAGCTATTAAATTTAGATTTATTTCTTTGGTTCTGTACAATGGATGTTAATTTTATTACTAACTGTGAACCATGCTTTTTTTTTCCATTCAAAAAATTATTCAAATATCAAGTGTTAAATATTTTAACATTATTATGATCTGCAACTTTCAGTGTGACAGAATGGTGAATGATCTCTTATACTAAGTACTTCACAATGTACATGTAAGTTTAAGTGGCACTAGGCTTCAATACATCAACACAAATCTAGCCTCGATCCACTACATCCTGCAGCATGCAGCTGCAGAAACTCCATTTCTTCAAATGGTTATTCAAGCCTTACACATTTCCGTCACCATCTGAGTGAGCCAACAAACTGCTACATCACTTTTGTCACTACACGTGCAACCATAGACTACACAAGGGCCAAAGATGTTCTTCAGCAGCAAAGAACTTGATATGAACTGAATCATTGGATAGACACTCGATCCAGGCTGCGATATCAATACATCAATAAGCACTGCACTGTACCAACATCTTTGCAAGTTGATCAAAGAAAGGGTTTAAGGAACTGATCTAGCTTCAATTTGTAGGCTCACTTAGAAGGTGGCTAAAAAATATTTGGCCGAAACAGCAGTTTAAGAAATGTAGTTTCTACAGCTGCATGTCCAAAATTTAATGTCTCAGCCAATGTACCATAAAAATGCACAAATCTAGATCTGAATAATGAACTTTAAAGCAGAATGCATTAACCTAAACAATAACATTTCACACCCAAAGCAATCTGAACACCTGTTTCCTGCCAATTTATAGTATACATGCAAAGAATTGACAAATATTAAGCAAGTGAGAAACACAATTCATGCAGAAAACAGCTCCAATGGAATCTACAGAGAAAGGAATAGAAACTCGGAATGGAGCAGTGAAAATGTCGCACAGGACATATTTCAGAGCAGCTCAGAACTGACGACAAATCATGACGAGCTGCAGTGTGCCATTAAAACTTTGCAATCAGTTGAGCACAACTATAGACAGGGGATTTACCCTGTTATAGATAAATATTTGGTTACATCCTAATATCAAGAAATCCAGAAAAAAATGTTTTGTAACTAATATACCAGCAGAAAGAAATTCTTACCCACTCATAAGAGGAGACAATGAAATTTAGGCTAAAAAGCATCTATCTATGAATGTATGGTTTCGCGGCAATATGTACTGATAAAATTTTCTTGGGCTTCCAGATGCATCAAGTTGTTTAAAATCCTGAGCTTTTGGCCAATTGTTCCTCAGCCATTGTCAAGTGGTGACTGTTTTTTGTTTGCTGCTACTGTCTTTATGTAGCCACACTGCCTACTGCGATTTCACTGGTGCCCACTCCTATGCCATATGAGGTAATGCTTTCATTGTGTGTCCACTTAAAACTTCGGACGGCCGGGTCCCAAGCAGTACTTAGCTGTAGGCCACCATCTTTATCAAGGACACAAATTTTTATCTCTATTGCTTATTTAATTATGCTATCCCAGAAACTACTAATCCACATAATAATGAGTGTCTCTTTCAATCCAATACAAAATCCATTTTCTAGAGCACACTTTGCCATTGCTGATTTCTCAGACCGAAGGCGAAAGCATCTCTCATGTTCTACACAGAGCTGCTCAATAATATGCGACACAGTCTGTCCGATTAAAATATTCTCCATCATATAAAAAATATGACATCAGAATATGCTTAAATTAATCCACAATAGTGTCATCAAATAACTGGGAGAGCAGGTCTGTGGAATCCTTGATGGAATGCACATGAATAATGACACCACATCAAAACTGACTATAATATCTCTTTCTCCAAGAGGCAGGCATTTAATTCAATTGATGAAGTCAGTTGTATTTTTGATGTGGTGCACACAGTGACCAATGTGCTGACTAAGGAAAATGGCCACACATTTCAGGAGTCAGTAAGTCGGCAAAACAATGGTGCTCACAATGGCATGTAGAGGTGTGTTGTTCTTATGAACCTGTGGAAGGACATACCATGTCACTGGTCGATGTGCCCAAAGGAAGAGATTCTTAATGAAACTCTCTTCCACTGAAAAATTTGTGACAACACCATCAATAATTATGGAGGCCTACAGATAAGCACAGCCTGGGATCTGGCCACTGGAAGGTTGAAAGGATGTCCAATGAAAACATTATGTCATATGGCATTGAAGCAGGCACCAACAATGTCACAGAATCAGTGGACTATGTAATGACAGCAGCAGTAGCAACCAAAAAACAGTCACCTTTTGACAGTGGCCGAGGAGTACTCGCCCAGAAGCTCATGGATTTTAAACAACTTGAAGCGGCTGGAAGCTCAAGAGAATATTATTAAAAAAATGTATTGAGAAATAAATCTGTATTGCTAACTAGTAAACACAAAAGATAGTACTGCTCTTTCTTCTGATACTTATCAGTTACACAAACATGGTTCATTAACAATTAACGTTATGCACTTATGATATAGATCACTTCTTGAATCTTTGAGCTTTTCTTTATTCTACAAGTTCTACAAGAAGGGTTTATACAGTCCAAAAATTTGTGGGATTGAATGAAAGTAAGTAATACGTCTACAACACTGAAAACAGCCATGCTTTACTGACACTCAATGTGATTCAGCACAATACAAGACAAAAATATTTGCATAAAGACTCAGATTCATTCCTTGTGTAGCATAAGAGAAGACTTTCAAAATCAGGTGTACAGCACTTCAAAATGGTACCATTAGACACAGTAAGAAATTGAGATTCCCTTCAGAGTCAAAACAAAATTACAATTTTATTTTAGTAACCACTCACTATACAAACTAATTGGTTACCTACATTCATGAACTGAAAATTCACATCAGCCAACCAGTAATGTTCACCGTAAACAGGCTTCTATTCTTTTAGCATAGGTACAGTTATGCTTCACCACATATTAAAGTGGTCAATTAAATATTACGTTAGCAGTAGCAGACAAACAGCAGCTACCAGCTACATAATATAACTGTGAAAGTATCAAGACTTTCCTGCTACTTTCACGATGTTAAATTTAACTTCTGTAAGCACAAATAGTATCTGGAAAAAAAAGTCTGTGGCACTTGTCCCACAAATCATCTTCTGGTCTGACTACAGGCAGAATAGAGCCTTCTGTCTGCCACAGCACTGGATGTTTGGGTGGGAGAAGGAAGGGGCAAGCCCATTACCCTTGTTGCCTTTTACACCCAGGAAAGAGCCTTGATTCTTAATCTGACAGCAAGATGAGTGTATGTAGGGCCACCTTGGAGGGACTGGAACTAGGAAAAGTCCTTGCTCCTACCAGAACCTCTAGGGCCAGAGTCGAGCACTCTACCCGTGTAGAAAATAAATTTCTAACAAATGCTGTTCATGGAGTTAATATAACTGAGGAAATACCAGCTTTTTTCCCCTCAAGTATCAACTTCCACCCTAATTTCCTAGGTTACATTTAGCTGGCACTATCACAAATAATATTAAGCGGTATACTGTTAATTTATTGTCAATACAATGTACAGATTAAGTTCCCACAATTTGCTTTTTTTGTGTTAATGCAGACCTTGCTTCATTCCACATCCCTGAAAGTTCTTCTTCATGATGGGGTCTATGAACCATAACAAATCCGTTAAAGTTATAAGAAGTGTTCATCGAATTATCGGATGCTGTTGTTATCTTTACTATGAGAATTACAAGAAACAAAAGCCCATTACCAGCTCTTTGGATAAAGTAATGTGTGCAAGCCAATGCAAACTGCTTGAATGATACAATCCATCCGATTTATACAGTAAAAAAAATTAAGAAACATGCTTTTACTCACCTGACACAGAAGCATTTTCAAGAAATGGTTCCCGTTCATCATCCTTGAAGTAATGTATAACACTTGGAATGCGCAGATATAGTTGCAGCAATAATTTCTGGGCAACTTCAGATCTTACACTGCAATGAGAACATAAAGCATGTCAGTCACGAAATCAGGAAGTTAATGGACAACAGAGTTGTGAAAGCATTAAAAAAAGAAGGAAAGTAATTAATTTGATTCACACGATTTTCTCAAAAACTGCAAACAGTAAAGTAACGTACAAATTCGTTATAATAAGGAGAATATAAGACAGATCTGAAAAGTTTTTTCAAAAGAAGAATAGTCATTAATTTAAATTATTTTCTTACAAACTGCAATCAGCAAAGTAAGGTATAAATTTGCAGTAGTGTGCAAATTCATTGGTACAAGACGATTAACCTTTAACTGTGCACATGTATTACTGTACGTATAATACACTAAGTGGCTAACTGAATGTCAAACTAATGTGTCCTCCTCTTGCTTTAATGAGCTTCTGAACAGGTTGTGGCATAGATTCGACCAGGTCAGAATAAATGTTTCATAGCCGTGTCATCATGAAACCACATTTTTGCCACATTTACAAACTAACATACATTCTTTTATCAACAGTCCATTTAACTAAGACATCTCTTCACAAAACTCCACAAATTCTCAATGGGATTTAAGTCTGGTGAATTACCAGGCCATTGAAGTACATTATTACTCTTTTCTTCCATGAATGTCTTGACTGCTTTAGAAATGTGACATAGGACCAGATCATGTTGAAATGCTCCTCCACTATGTGCATAGGTCTGTAGGAATGACACAATCCTGCACCTAAGAATTTCCATGTATTTGGCTGAATTCATCATCCATCAACTTGTTAGTGTCCCAGGGTCACTTGCAGTGAGGAATCTCCACAACATTTTTTGGAAGCATATTTTGCAGACTGTTCAGGATGCTCACCCCTGACTGCCTCATGGGTGCTTCAACTGACAACACTTGCTCTGAACCCTTGAGAAATAAAAGGCGACTCATCACTGAAAATTACACGTTTCCAGTTATTTGGGATCCAAGATTTACGAATTTTGGCCCACGCCAACCATTTTTTTTTTCTCTTCATGGCAGGTGTTAACAACTGCTTCTTTACTGTCTTTCATGCCTTCCACTCACAATCAAGAAGCCTATGCTGTGCTGTTCTGTTGAAGAGCCAATTTCAATCCCAGTAGCCAAGACATCTTTCTGAAGGTCCTTAATTGTCTTGTGAGGGTGAATTCTACTGTTTCTAAGTACAGTTTTCTCAGTTATAGTGGTGATTTTTGGTTTTCATATACATCTGTCTTTTCTCTTTGGAGACAATGAATGAGGCAGTCTCACTAAATGTCCTAATTCAGTCTTGAAACACAAGATCTTCCCCATACCAACAACAGAGGCAATGCCTCATAGTCACAGTTGTGTGTTCATGAAGAGTAACTATTTTTGCAGGCTTGTGGGGTGAAATGTTCCTTTTAACACAAACCCAAAGTTTTCCAGCTGTTGATGCTCATACAAGCACTCCACTGAACTGTAAGGGACCTACAATTGTTGTTCCCTATCAAGAGACAACAGTAGTCTAACAAGAGTTTAACAATTCCTTGTAAAATATAAGCTTGTCTCAATTAATTTGTACAGAATTGTGAAGACAAAGACATTGTTTAACATTTGTTACCAAAAATCTCGAAAAATTTTTGACCAATACTTCAAATTTTTACACTTTACTCTAATATACATTTGGATAGACATTGGCTAGGTTTTTTTAAGCAAAAATGTACAGCTTCTCCATTCAAACTCACTACCAGAAAGAAAATGCTGTGCTTTGAAAAGGTTAGATTTTGTTATCTTTCTTACCGTCAGTTTTAACTATGATTACTGGTCATTTAAACCATTACAGAAATTGTTTCTCCCATATATATTCTTGTACCTTGTATATAATTTTGAGCAAAAATTCTATACACAACAACATGCTTTTTTGTTTTCTTCCTCGTAGTCGATTTTAACAGAATACAGGTAAATTCTATTAATGGCTTATACTGGTTAATGATTAGACTACTACTATGCAATCTGAATCATCTGAAACTTTGCAATCCTATGCCTTTGCAGATTAAAACTATTTGAAATATTATCATTGGAGCTACTATCCTTATAGATCCAGCAGCTGAAGATGTCTCTCATACCCTATATACCAGTGGCCCCAAACCACTTCATCCATTCATTTTAATTTTACAATTAAAGCTTTGTTTATAATAACAAGAAGCAAAGTTCAAGGTCAGTGGGAGGGGGAAAAAGGGGATTTTTTTTTTTTTTTGGGGGGGGGGGGGGGGGGAAGAGGGCAATGACAGAGAGAGAGAGAGAGAGAGAGAGAGAGAGAGAGAGAGAGAGAGAGAGAGAGAGGAGGAGGGGGGGGGGGGAAGGAAACTAGGAAGTATATCTAGTTTTCAAACAAATTTAGTAATTGTAAAATATTGCCGGGTTTGTTAGTTCATTATAACAAGAATCAACTTCCAATCCACTCCTCCACACCATCATCATCATGAACTCTACAAACTCAATGGTGCCAGTGTCCGTATGGCATTCCTATCTGTACATCTACTTTTACATCTAAACCCATACTCTGCAAATGACTCTGAAGTGTGTCGCAGAGGGTACTACACCAGCTATTAGCACTTCTTCTCATTCTATTGAAGTACGGAGTGTTGGAAGAATGACTGTGCGAATGCCTCTGTATCTGCTGTAATCAATCCAATCTTGTCTTCACTATCCCTACAGAAGCTGTAATACAGGGCTTTTCAAAATGAATATACGGATTTTAAGGCTTTGTAACATTTATTATTTAACTTACAATTATAAATAATACATCAAGTTAAAGAGCAACTACAACAGTTTTTCTTAAAAGTGTTCAATGTCAGCACCATCGTCACACATCGAGTAGACAGGCGAGTTCTTCCAAAACCTTGATCTCTGTGTCGATAGCAATTGTTGCAACAATGCTGCTTCTGAAGTTGGATAGATCAGCTGATGGTGGAGACATATAAACATCATCCTTTATGAACCCCCAAAGGCATGGGGTCAGAACCTGTGTGAACATGAATGTTATATAAAACAAGCTCTGTCATCCAGTGGATTGCAGCTAATCCAGCAGTCAGGCACAACATTGTTTAACCAATCACGTGATGAGTTATGCCAGTGAGATGGCACACTATTTTGCTCCCAAATAAAATTCTGCAGTTCAGCTTTTTCCAGTTGAGGAAAGAGTTGTAGTTCTAGAGCATCAAGACAAGAAACACCAGTTACAGTTGCTTCACTGAAAAAGTCGAGCGGAGTCTCGTTGCAACTGTACCAACTCTTGAGGATCTGCTGACCTCCAGATACACACATTACGTGTGTTCACATTTCCGTTTAGGTGAAATGTCGATTCACCACTGAAGACAACACGATCCAGAAAATCTTCAACTCACACAGCAAAATTTCTTTTGCGAAGTTGGCACATAAACTGTAGTCTGTAGGCTTTAGAGCTTTTAACAACTACAACCGACAAGGACGAACTGATATCTTGAGACTACATGTGATAGACTCTCACTCATTCATTATTTTTTCCATTCATTCTTGGTCATTCCACACTCTACCCTTTGTGCACGGGTATACAAACAAATCTGTTTGAGTTGCTCTTTCATTTGATGTATTTTTATAACTGTAAGTTGAATGTAATAAATGCTATCAAGCCTTAAAACCCATGTATTCATTTTGAAACACCCTGTATATTCCTAGAGTATTAATTTGAAGCTGATTCTTGAAAACTTTGTAAATACACTTTCTTGGGGTAGTTCATGTCTATCCTCAAGTGTCTGTCAGCTTGGTTTCTTTAACATCTCTGTTACACTCTTCCATGGCTCAAACAAAGTTGTGACCTTCATGCTGACCTCCATATACATTCAAAATTCTCTGTTAGTGCTATTTGGTACAGGTCTCGCACACTTGTGCAATATTCTAGAGTGGGCCATACAAGTGATTTGTAAGCAATCTCCTTTGTAGACTGATTGCATTTTGCTAATATTCCACTAGTCAACTAAAGTCTGCCATCTACTTTATACGTGACTGAGCCTGCGTGGTCATGCCATTTCTTATCTCTACCAAGTGTTACACCATGGTATTTTATAACAACGGAAATTTTTGCATGGAATACTACATAAATTAAAGGAAAGACAATCACTCACCTATAGCTGACGTTTTCCACACAGGAACATGCAACAAAACACAATATGTACACTAGTGTTCAACTCTTTAGGGTGAAGAGATTAAGGGAAGGATGCATGATGTGGTGATGGGGTAGTGAGATAGTGTGAGGCAGGTTTTTCCACAGGTGACTCAGGGGCTGCCAAAGAAGACATAATGAGTTCAGTGGGTTACAGAATATACCTGTGTGTGTGTGTGTGTGTGTGTGAGTTGGGGGGGGGGGGGGGGGCGGCATGCGCAAACGTGTGCATTCCTCAACCCTTTCCTCTACTCCCTGCTCCTTTCTATCCTTAATCACTTTACCTGTCATCATCCCTCACACCAGTCAAGCTGTGCAGAACTGCAGTACCAATGCAGTTTATTCAGCTGGCACATGTTAGGTGTACAGGTTTTGTGTGTGTGTGTGTGTGTGTGTGTGTGTGTGTGTGTGTGTGTGTGTGTGTGCGGGGGGGGGGGTTCTTAGCTTCACTCCTAAATTATTTACAATAAAATATCTGTATCATTAACCTGTAAACAATTTACTTCTAATGACACAACACAGCTAACTAAATGCCACATTCAAATAATATTTGTTTAATACAAACCCATTCTTTGCAGCAGCTACTGTAATTAAATGTTGAGCAACAAGTGCTCGATCCTCATCCTGAGACAAGCACTGTAACATCAGTGGTAGTCGCAGTTCCATTTTGTCTTGATATTCGCCAACACCAGATGTCATCACTGCTTCTTCCACAATATACTCCACCAACACCAATAACTGTGCACACACAAAAAGAAATAGCAATTTGAATGAAACTGTACATTGAACTAATATATAAATAGTATCTTCATCTACATTGTCCATTGCGGAGTGTACCATGTATTACTAGTAGTTAATCCTTTCCTGTTTCCCTCACAAACAGAGTTGAGGAAAAAATTACTGTGAATATGTCTCCCTATGAACCCTAATTTTCCTTATCTTACTTCATGATCCTTATGCACAATATAAGTCAGTGGCAGTAAACCATTCTGCAGTCAGATTCATACCATCTGCCCTCCCCCATTTCCAATTCTTTTTCCATAATTTATGTGAGAAGAAAATACATCTGTAGAAATCCATTGTCTGCTTCTTTTAAGCAGAGCAAGGAAGATTTGTCACTGCATATATACCATACCTGGGTGTGAAAGGGATGACAGCTGTCAAAATGCAGGTACTGTTGGTGGTTGGTGGGTTTAATGTGGACATAGATGTGGATGGAGCCATCAGAGAGGAGGAGGCCATAGCTTGGCTGCCCGAGGACGGTGTATCTGCAGTGACAAAAACTCCCTTGCTCAGTACGCTGAGGGTCTCACCGAGGCCTTCACAGATAGGCACTATCCCCCAGACCTAGTTTGCAAACAGGTCTCCTGTGCCATTTCCCCCCACAACATCAGTTCCCCTACCCCCACAAAAAACCAGCCACAAAGGAGAGTCCCCTTTGTCACCCAGTACCACCCAAGACTGGAAAAACTGAACCATATCCTTCGTCGGGGCTTTGGGTACCTATTGTCATGCCTTGAAATGAGGAACATCCAACCCAAGATATTTCCACCACCTAAAGTGATGTTCCATTGCCCACCCAACCTTGACAACATTCTAGTCCATCACTATGCCACTACCAATCCCAACCCCTTGCCATGAGAATCATACCCCTGTGGAACACCCAGGTGCAAAACCTGTCCTATTTACTGACCTGTAACATTAGAAAACAGAACAGTACAACTTTAATCTTCAACTGGAAATACTGCCTGAAATACTGTTGCATGTTAAAATAGTAACAAACCAAAAAGAAAATATTGGTACACACAAAAAATCTTACACGCAAGAGTAATTTACGGTAGTGCCTGTACTTTAAAATACATCAGTATCTTAAGACAAGATATTATTATTGTGAGTGAGAGTTTATTAGATACCTCATTACAGTACTATATTGACACACAACTGATTTGCACTTAACTATTTAAAATAAGAAATCACAGAGTTAAAAATGTTCTGTTCTTAAGCAGGACAAATAAACTCTGTGATGTTTTTTCGCTTCGCAGACCACAATATTAATTTTGTCACATTTACTGCCATTTCTTAATTCACAAAATGGCTATTGAGGGAGACTTAGATCTTTGTTCAACATACTGAAGGGATATATCAAATGAATTTTTTTGCATCTGTATGTGGAACTCGAGACGTAGGTTCATTGTCTTTGTTGCCATCACTTTTCTCGTTCTCATCAGTTGTTAGAGCAACAGCATCAATGATTTGGTCATCAATTAATTCTGCTTCTGTTGTCCAGTCAACGTCAGCTGTACTGATCCACTCTCATGTCACTAAGCTCAACATCCAGTTGTATGGACAGAGAGACTGTTTATGTTTAGTTTTACACACTGTCACTACTTTATAAAATAAATGCTTGCACAGCAACACCTACTGATTGATTTAGAAACAAGTTATTTCATACTAAAACTGGTCGAACTATTGCACTTAGCAATGGTCAACTGCCTACTGATGCATATTGCAGATTATGAGCCATCAACAAGTGCTGTAGCAGCAGCCCTTGTTTGTAACAAAAACACCAGAAGTAGGATGGTCAGACTAAGCAGGAAGTCGAACCATTCGAGGTCCAATTAGCGAGGTTCTATTGTAAGTGTGTTGGCTTTACCACAATGCCTAAGAGACTCTAGAGTGGATTTTGTCTGAACCTGTGCCCTGTCACTTTGTAGCTTTTAAGAGTTTTTCTTGTTTCATTCAGTACACCATCTGTGAGTATAATACTTTGATTTTATCACATGGTCCACTAAAAGCAATTTGTGCCTGAACAATGCATTCTGCAAGAGAGGAAAACACAATATTGAGTAGTATTTACTTTTATCTCTTGGTTTCCTTTGTCATACTATCAAAAATATCTGTATGCACAGAAAGAAAGTTGAAAGTAAAGATCTGATAAACATAGAGTAGTAATTTCATTATTCTAATGAGATCATACCTGTTCTTGTGTAAGGTTGAGAACATCTTCCTGAGAGTAATGCTTCGGTGTGAACTTTTCGCGTCCTTGCCAAAGTTTGGGGTTGCAAGTGAGTGCCCACATGAAATCCAGAACAGCTGTAGGATGATACCTAATGGTGTTAACATAAGATATTATGAAAAATAAATATCAAGAGTGTATTTAAGGTTGACATTAACAATAATTCCCCAGAGTCCAATAATAATGACGACCACAAATATATGAAGATCCTTATAATCCATGTCTTAGGTAAATCAAAGGAAATGATAGTTTACAATACTGAAAGAGCTGTAGGGAAATTTAACAGCTTATCTTGTATATGCAGGACAAAAATACTTTTCTGAATTACAATAAGACAGAATAGTTTGTCAGTACTTACCTTCAGGAGGCAAAACTCCAGTAATGCCAATACACATAAAAGAGACAATGAAACTGTCTAGCTTTCAGAACTATTAGCTCATTCCTCAGGGAGTAATGGGGATGATTAGAAGATAGAAGCAGACCATTCTGACCCCAAGAAGACAGGACGTTAACTCTGTCCTCTTTTCATCCATGGACTGAAGCTGGTACATTGTATCCCAGTGAACTATCCTTGAGATAGAACTGAGTCCAGCACTCTCCCCCTTCACTTGTGTATCCCCTCATCTACACAACAGGATTAGGAAGGAACTAACACCTCCAAAAGCTAGGATAGTTTTCCATATATCCATATATGTGTATCAGCAATACTGGAATTTCACCTTCTGGAAGGCAAGTACTTGTCAGACTTACTGTCTCCCTGTAATTTAACCGTTTTCTACAGCAAATTTTCCTTTTGAAACAAGAGACCTTTTGTGCTACTAAACAGAGTCTTTGCAATGGGTGTTAAGATAAAATTAACTGAGTTGTGTATCTTCTAGGGACACACTATACAAAAAATCATAACTAGCTGCATGCAGTTGCAGACTGTTGCAAAAAGACAAGGCAGTGTAAATTAAAAGGGATCATACATATATATTTACACAAAGCATATATTACTGCACACAAAAGCAAATGTTATAATTAGCATTAAAATGTCCACACAAGGCTAGTCTACTAGTAGTGCCTTTACTGTCAGTGTCAGAGGACAGCCACAAGTAACAGGCAGCAAGAGGTACATGAATGTTCATCGAGTGAGAGCATTTGCTCAGAAAGGACACAATCAGCTGTAAATTCCCTCTCCATCTTATGATATACACCAACAGCTGTTGTCCTGTTGTCTTTGTTCGCATGACTGTCAAGTGAAACTTACAAATATTCTGCTTGAACCCTGATGTCTATGGAAAGATGTGGACAGTTGATTGAGAAAGGTCCCCGTACTTTCATTCTCATTTTCATTATGTCACACATGTAAGGATTTATTAGCCTTTCTTTGTCACTAATCAAGTGTGTCACTTTAATTCTGCTGTTGCACAATTGCGCTAGTGTTCTATTAAGTAACAATGTAAATAAATGTGTGCTACCACAGTACTGTGTCAACATTTCTTTAGGCACTGATTTTGACATCCCTTTCTTCTATTAGCAACTCAACAACATTTATATAAAAAGAGTGTGTATCCAGATTACACGATGTAAGGTCTGCCTGTTAGGTAAACAATCTTCTTTTTTATTTAAACCCAAACATGTTTCAGAGCCTTTGTGTCCTGTTTGGCTTTGCATGAAGAAACAGTTGTCTGCATAAAGCAGACAATTTTATCTCCAAACACAGCCACTGTAAGAGCAAAAAAAAAGTTCAAATGTGTGTGAAATCTTGTGGGACTTAACTGCTAAGGTCATCAGTCCCTAAGCTTACACACTACTTAAGCTAAATTATCCTAAGGACAAACACACACACCCATGCCCGAAGGAGGACTCGAACCTCCGCCAGGACCAGCCACTGTAAGAGCAGCAAAACCAACTGAGGAACACCTGTGTTCATGCAAATAATACAATAAAATATTACCTATATTTACTGCTGGTTGAAAGAGACTAATAAAATATCTCCATCAAATTCACATAATGCAAAATATGTCAAACATAAATAAAAGTTGATAAGTAACAAGTAACGCTTTTGATTATAAAATTAATGCTTCGTAAGGATGAATAGTTATTAAGTTGTAGTACTGATATTATATATTCAGTCTTACATTTATTACAGTAAGAAAAAAGCAAACTAAAAAAGTACCTCATTTCAAACTTATTCAGCAGTCTCTGAACACAATGGAACAGAGTCGACCAAGAAGCTCGATGGGCTAGTAGTGTCAGAAGATATGGGCGGCAAGTTTGTGTCACTCCACTATTGCCACATTCTGTCTTTGAAAATAACAGCTGCATCTGCAGATATGACAAATTTAAACACTCACCTTTTGCAAAGATTCTAATGAATAAAATAAGTTATCACTACATGAACAAAAGTATAGAACAGTTACACTTGCCAACAGCTGAAACATAACTAACAAGGGCAGATCCCAGTGGTACGATTGACTTTTTGAAACCATCTATACCATGACGTAGATTAAGATCCTAGATATAACACCCTGCATCCATTCATCCTGGTGAGCATTCGTTTGCGAGTAATCAACAAAACAAGAATTCAGAATTTTACACAACACTCAAACAGTGATTTATATAGACTGGTTGTGTGGAGTAAAGGATAGGGTAAGGCCTTCACATGCAGAATGTCACGAGTTCAAATCTTATCAGGTGCTTCTTATTTTTTTTATTTTTAAATTTTTGTAGAAATGACACTAATCATCATTGTTATTCACTTAATTGGTTTAAATTTATTTATTTATTTATTTATTTCTAGTCTTCTCTCACATCATTTTAGTTACCGTATGAGTTTTTTCATTTGTTCTTGTTTCTTTCTTCGTGTCATTTTTATCCACTCTGAAGTTTTGTGTGTGTGTTATAAGTATATATACCTGTTATAATATTTAAGTATTTGAAAATGCCAATCTATTGGTTAAAAAAAAAAAAAAAAAAAAACAAGACAGGATAATCTATTTAATGGAGTCAAATATGTATTTTTTGTTACAATACTTTTTTGTTGTAATCATCATACAGACATTTAAAACAGCTTAAATTCCTATTGCACTATGGACAAAATATCACAGGTCAAGATTTAAACAAAAGATGGCATTGCAAGTAAAGCGAAATTAAAGCAAATTATGGAAAGACAGGATGATAAAATAAAATAAATTAAATCAAAATTAATACAAAAAATTAATTAAAATCACATGAAGAAAGATTTAAAGCACAAAAAGAATGATAGGAAGAAAAATGAGAGCAAATGAAGAAGTTGATATGATCAATAAAACGACATGACAAACAAACAGAAATAAAAAACTACATTTAAACCAATTAACTGAATTAAAAAATGATCACATTCACCTCAATAAAAATTTAAAAATATTTAAAGTACCTGACAAGATTCAAACCCCACGCCCTTTTCCATGTGAAAGAATTACACTATTCATTACACCACACAGTCTATTTAACACTACTTTCTTTAATGCTACTGAGCAACACACAAAATTCCAGTATTTTTTGTCAATTACATGCATGTGAGGGCCCAACAATGTGAATGGCTGCAGGGTGTGATACCTGTGATCTCAACCTACATCTTCGTACAGTCGGTTCCAAAAAGTCAATCCCACTGCTGAGGACCTCTCCCTGTAAGTACACATTAATTTAAATATGAATAGTAAGAACATTGTGTAACCACATAAATGACTAAGAGAGGAAGTGAATAATACATTTATCTTCCTTCAGGTTACATCCTTGTGTGTGTGTGTGTGCGGGGGGGGGGGGGGGGGGGGGGGGGGGAGGCACACATGCCCCTGCCACCACTTAGTGGGTACCTTTTTTATCTATCCATTTATATTATATGGATATAATAGAGGGAAACATTCCATGTGGGAAAAATATATCTAAAAACAAAGATGATGTGACTTACCAAACAAAAGTGCTGGCAGGTCGATACACACACAAACATACACACAAAATTCAAGCTTTCGCAACCAACGGTTGCTTCATCAGGAAAGAGGGAAGGAGAGGGAAAGACGAAAGGATGTGGGTTTTAAGGGAGAGGGTAAGGAGCCATTCCAATGCCCAAACTCTTTGCCTTTACAAATGTCTGCTTGTGTCTGTGTATGTGCGGATGGATATGTGGGTGTATGCGAGTGTATACCTGTCCTTTTTTTCCCCCTAAGGTAAGTCTTTCCGCTCCCGGGATTGGAATGACTCCTTACCCTCTCCCTTAAAACCCACATCCTTTCGTCTTTCCCTCTCCTTCCCTCTTTCCTGATGAAGCAACCGTTGGTTGCGAAAGCTTGAATTTTGTATGTATGTTTGTGTTTGTTTGTGTGTCTATCGACCTGCCAGCGCTTTTGTTTGGTAAGTCACATCATCTTTGTTTTTAGATATACGTTTACATTATATTATGAGCTAGAATGTTTGTCACACTGCTGCTGTATATCAAAATCATTAATGCGCTGGATTCAGTTACTGAAGAAAACACATATTAGTGAACAGAAATTTATTCAAATTTGGCACTCAGAAGACTACTTTAATCATTATTTGATAAAATCTAGAAACTAGCAACACACTTTTGTTACAGATGTTGAGTTAGAAGATTCCCCGCTATTGACAAAATGTGACTGATAATAAAGACAATATCGTATCATCCATATAATAAAATATGAAAACAACAATAAAAAAAACTACATTTTATGAAAATGCACAAAATTTGAAATTTGTAAAGCTACTTTCCTGAGTAGCCCTTTCCGAACACCACACATGAACATATGTCACTGTTTAGCAAAACAAGCAACCTTAAGTAAATATACTGATTTCAGGGTAGTAGACTCCTTCATTTAGCACAAGCATGTTTCTCATCCTCACTTCTGTTTGACCCAGCAAAATGCAATAATTGAGTCTTGGCAGCAATTCTATTTTTACTAATCCCGTCTACATAATCCATCTCTCTGAACAGAAGAAATGAAAATGAGATGATGGAACCACTCATTTGTAGATGATGGATGCATGGTGGCCCAATACTCACAAAAGCAAAGAGTCATTACCGAGCTTTGGAGCTCATACACACATTACCTCAGACAACCACATAAGACACCCACAAACCCATTTGCAGCTGCAGTAACACCGAATGTTTACTAGTTGAGAAAATGGATGTAGCAACAGGGAGGGCCTAAGATGCTCAGGGCAGTGAGAGAGCTGGCTTTCAGCAGAAGTAGTAAAACGAGGACTTAAAAGGTAATGGAAATGCCGTGTGGCTAGGGCCTCCTGTCGGGTAGACCGTTAGCCTGGTGCAAGTCTTTTGGGTTGACGCCACTTCGGCAACTTGCGTGTTGATGGGGATGAAATGATGATGATAAGAACAACACAACACCCAGTGCCTGAGCGGACAAAAACTCCAACCCAGCTGGGAATCAAACCCGGGCCGTTAGGTCTAACATTCCGTCACACTGACCACTCAGCTACCAGGGGTGGACACTTAAAAGGTGACATTTACACACAGTGAAAGAGAGAGAGAGAGAGAGAGAGAGAGAGAGAGAGAGATATGGAGGGGTAGGGGCAGTATGGCTACCTAATAATATACCAATAAGCTATAGGTGAGCGATAATATTTCCTCATCCCCCCCCCCAATCCATTATCACATCTGATTCCACCCTTGCAAATAATTTAAAGAAGGCTTTATGTCACCACATATTTTAATGCTATTTTTCTGGTGTTTTTTCTCCCCTTTCAAAATGTGACTTCCACATGTGTCAGATAAAAGCAGGCAGTTAGAAATCATGTATAATTTTATCAAAACAAATTTACACTTGTCAGTTTCTATTACAAGTGAAAATCACTTGTGGCAGAACGAAAGGAGCTTATGGCCACTCAACATTGAGGTTATCAACAAGTGATTGTGGCAGACAATAAATTATTTTTAGTACGATTACATAGAATTGTTGGCTTCCTTCAGAAATCAGTATTCACTTTTTATGTGGTACCACCTAAATCTTAGCTTTTCAAGTGAAAGTGAGTAACTGCAGCAAGGCTAATGGAAACATTTTTGATCTTAGAACCTGCAGTTCATATATTGGCAGAAAAAAAATTGATTTGCTATTAGTTTGAATATAAAGATGGTAGAATTTTATCATTTTATGCTGTTAACAAAGTACTGTCCTCCCGCCCTGTTGCTCATTTCTCTGATGCAGTCAGCATCTCAAGCTTTAAGATCTGCAAGTGACTGGTTCTCCCAGTGATCATGAGATCTTTCTCTTTGTCTTATACCCAGGAGATCTTGGGAAAACTAGGCCCAAAGGGTTGTGTGGGGGAGCTATCTTCTTCATACGCTATCACTGTCATCATTGCAGTTCAAGTGTCTCCAGCAGGCTTCTTTCCAATTCTGATCTCAATATACTCGTTCCTTATTTTAACACATCTTTGTTTTCAACAGGCATTTCTGTTGCCGAGAATGGCCAGTTTCTGTACATTAACTATTGCTTCTACTAATTCATATGTTACTACAGATAAGGGGTATGTTTTGTGCAGATCGATCTTAGAAGCTTGTGCAAATATTCTATCTCAAGTATCTGATATACCACATGGAAGAATTTACAAGTTTTCTGTATTCTGTTTCCAATTAATTGATGTTGCATAGGAAACAACACTATCCATCTATTAGAACTTGCAACCACATCCATCTCTTAATCTCCAATTTTAAGATGAGCTGTCAGAGATCCTACATGACACCAAACTAACTGTCTTCATTTTGCTGATTTAAAGATTCATTATTGTATCTCCCTCACACTAAAGATCCAGTTTGGTCCATATCTTTGTTTCAGTCTCACCCAAAACAATTAGATCATCGACAAAAAATTAGGTTTAGTTGTTGGGTACTACCTGTTCAGTGCATAATGCACATTACATTTTCTTAATACTGATGCGAAATTGTTATAATTATGATGACAAAAATGTAGCTAAGTTTGGTATATTTGAGGATAATCTTTCACACAAACTAATAATCATCTGTAAAACTGACCACAGTGCTCTTACCTGTAACTGAGGACAGGAGCCAATAACTTCAGGCTCAACAGCTGCTAACCAGTCGACAAGCATCCCACGACAGTGGGGTCTCGTATCTGACACCACCAACTGAGACATGGCTTCAACCAGCTCACCAGTGTGACGCTGCTGCAAGCGCTCATCCAGTAACTGACGACCAACACGCTCCAATTGTGCTATTGGTGTTTGCTGTAACACTAAGAAGTGAGAATATGTTAACAAAACAAATTATCAGTGTAAAAACACTGTACTTCCACTGAGGTAAGTGGGAATACAGAAGCAAAATATTATGTGCACTCTGATATTCTTCTATTAGCATCATAACAATCTCTTCTGACCACTCCATCATCATTTGCACTACTCATGTTCCGTAACAAAGATAGTTTGTATGTGGCCAACAGCAGACTGCTCTCCGTGCTGCTCACATTCAGGCAAGCACTGCAGTGTAGAGCACACAAGCTTCCTTTGATGATCTGGACTGGATATTGTTTGCTGACACTTGCGTATCATTTACACCCAAGGTAATATTGTTTTGTTGGTGCTCATTTTCTTGTGTTGAACATGGTGTGTAACAGGCTTTAAATGCTACAAACTTTGGTGTACTAACAGTTTCAAGTGGGGCTCATCTGACCACTGCATTTACCCAAAAGTAGTTACTTTTTTAATCTTTCATATTATTTGACAATACATGTAATTTAAATTTCTCTAACCATCATAGAGAAGTTTTATTGGACAAGAAAGGAAATATCTGAAAACAATAATATTACCTTCCATAGGACTCTTTGATAGCTCCAGCTTTTTCAATGGCATGGCTTTTTTCTCAGGCATTGTATGTTTATGCAGAAACTGTTTTGTAATTGTGGCTAATGGACACTTGTCAGTATAAAGGCCATCAGAAATTTTTTGACATATTACTGTCAGCTGTTTCACACATGGGGCACTTAACTTATTCTGCAAAAAAAAAAAATATTCACAATTTTATGTTTGAAATAATTGGAGCACTTAACATGATGGCATTTAAAAGAAATTCAAACAACTGACAACAAAAAGTAACAGTCTCAGTTAAATATTACATAAATTGCATACAGTAAATGTTTGTTACAACAAATTTACCAAGAACAGGACGAACTACAGGGTGTGTCAAAAAGGACTTACAACTCTGGAATGATATAGAAAATTACTGAGATAACTTACAGAATTGGTAGATGTGCTGTTTTGTGGCAAACAACTTCAAGTTTGAATCATGTAGGGCATCATTACCCCATTCTGCCACCAGGAGCACCAGCATAGTGCACAGATAAAATTGCTATTTTCAGTGGTGCATAGCCTGCTCACTGTGTGTTTTGGTTTCATGAAATGAACTCTGCGACAACTGTTTGACATAGATCGATGAAGGATGACCGAGATATCGGATGGTTTACTACCGGCAAGATGGTGTGCCACATCATTTCCTCATGGAAGTTCAAGGTTTCCTCGATAATTGCTTCCCAGGTCGGCAGACTGGCCATGACGGGCTAACCGCATGGCCCTCTCATTCCCCAGACTTGACCCCTTGATTTCTTTCTCTGGGGTCTCATTATAGACCAAGTGTATGTGCCTCCCTTACCAAACAATTTAGACAACCTGAAAAATCGAATCTACACTACTGTTGCACAGCTTACACCCGATTTGCTGCAGCAAGTGTGGGAAGAAACTGATTACAAGTGAGATATTAGCCAAATCACAAATGGAAATCACATCGAACCAAAATGGCACTTGAAACTTACGTCAAAGTTGAGGTGGTTTGCTAGAGAATGACACATCTACCAATTCTGTAAGTTATCTCAATAAATTTCTATATCATTCCAAAGTAGTAAAGTCCTATTTTACCAACCCAGTATGCAAATGGCATTCAAAAAATTTTGCACAGTGTGGGGCGGCTAGTGGAATAAACTGTTATTATATAATTTAGAATTGTAATGTAGAAAAGATGCATTTCCCGGCCGATTAACCATATGTGTGGCGGCGGGTGGTTGAATTAATTGTTATATAAGTGTTCCTATTATTTATGCTGTCTATTGCCGTTCTCAACACTGGCTCTCTAACTACAATATTGGCAACCAGAAAGTGATTAGCAAAACGTGAAGCCTGTAATTAGAATTCCTAGTGCCCACTTCATCTGAGAAACACACTTATAGCTACAGCTTATAGCTCTGAGAAATTAGGAGATTGTCTGGGATTCATAATCAAAAAATGATTTTCTAAAAATTCTCTGTATTCTGAAAGTCACAAAAAAAAAAAAAAAAAAAAAAAAAAAAAAAAAAAAAAAAAAAAAAAAAAAAAAAAAAAGAATCCACACAATCTGACTAACAGAGCAGTTCAGAGTCAATGTTTAAGTGAATGCTCGCCATAATTTAATGATTAGGTTCATCAAACGCCACACTAAATAATGGTAGAATGTCTGTCCCACAACGGCACGCGAAAATACGACATACGCAAACTGAAGATAGATAATTAAAGTCATCCCAGAATTAACACTTCACTCGAAAATGATTTCATGGTTACGCGTATCCCGAGTAACTTAATACGGCATCCGAGGCTGTTTATAGCAATGATACCGACGCGACGCGACTCCCGACACAGATGGTGTGCTATTCAGCATCTGGAGAGAACTGGGGCCTTGCTTCCTCGCGCAGCGTTCTTATATATAAAGCCGCGGTGCGGATGGCTAAGGGAACACCTGATCAAATCGGCTCTCCCAACTAGCCGCTGGGCTAGTAATGCACCACATTAAGTTATTGAATAAATCATAGCTTCTTTTGCTGATGGCAAATGAAGCTCTCAATTTAAATGTGCATTCAAAACACAGGTAAGTAATCATAATGAAAGTCTGACGTGGCTAAGTAAAATATTTTGGGCGAGAGAATTAATTTAATTACACTGCACGCAGTAGACGAGCTCTGAACTTGCCCTTTGCAGATACACTATCGCTATAGTTTTATAGTTATTCAAATGAAACTTCTCACATCTTTATGGTTATAGCGGATCTCCATTCTACTTAAATTTAAACATCCTAGCCTTATTTATTCACCTACTTAATCTATCTTGCTTCCTTAATTTCTAAGACAAAAACCAGAAAATCATGAATTTCAACTAAAATCTTAATTTGTGAGATCCAGAAGACTGTTTCTATTAGATAATTATGAAAAAGGAATATAAATATAAATTTTTAAATCTCTAGCTCTTTTCTGTTGCGCCAATGATTTTTACAGAAAAACGTCCAAATTTCGAAAATGGTTAAAGTTATCGAACTGATATTCAACACATATTAATTTAGTATTACTCCTGACACGCTAGAACCGTTTCAGGTTATTTACTTGATTTTAAAAGTATTGCGCAACATTTATGACGTCAGAGCTAGTTACAGCGGACTGGCTGGCACATAATGGAAAGACTGATGTGAATTTACTACAGCGTGAGTAGGCTGCTTCCCTACAACAGTCATCTCTAACTTTTTTTAGTTTTTGCAGGAGGAGAATGAAATTTTTTGTGAACATACTTGGAATATTTAGCTATAAGTTGGTATATAAAAGTATTTTCTTTTATTTACAGGTGAGACTTAATGGACCGTGAAGTAGATGTCAGGTTGCAACAACAGTCGGTGATGGAGTTCCTCTTTGAGACCGGCAACGACTCTGCCATATCGATTCACAGGAAGTTGCTCCCTGTTTATGGGGAGGACACAGTGGATCACAGCAGTATCCAGTGGTGGTTGCAGAGGTTTAAAGAAGGGGATTTCTCTCTACTGGACAGTCCACGATGCAGTAGACCATTGACAGCAGTGAGTAATGTGAATAAGGAGAACACTGATCAAATCATCCAAAATGACAGATGTGTAACAACACGACAGCTTGCTGAAATGACAAACGAGTCTTGTCACCACATATCTATCATTTTGGATTATTTGATCAATGGTCTCCTTATTCACATCACTCACTGCCTTCGATGCTCTACCACATCGCGGATTGTCCAGTAGAGAGAAATCACCTTCTTTAAACCTATGCAACAGCCAATGGATACCGCTGCGATCCACTGGGTCCTCCCCATAAACAGAGAGCAACTTCTTGTGAATCGATATAGCAGAGCCATCCTCGGTGTTGAAGAGGAACTCCATCACCAGCTGTTGTTGCAACCTGACGACTACTTCACGGTCCATTATGGCTCACCTGTAAATAAAAGAAAATACTTTTATGTACCAACTTATAGCTAAATGTTCCAAGTATTTTCACAAAAAATTTCATTCTCCTCCTGCAAAAAATAAAAAAAAATCAGAGACAACTGTGCAAAACTTTTTCAATGCCCTTTGTATTTGAAGAAACTGATTTCATCACTACTGGGCAACTTTCAGTATGACTTTAACATAGCTCCCCGAAAAAGACAGCTTTTGGTTTAACATAAACAAGTAAAATAAATGCCACACTTGCCAACAACGATAAACACACACACACACACACACACACACACACACACACACACAGAGAGAGAGAGAGAGAGAGAGAGAGAGAGAGAGAGAGAGAGAGAGAGAGAGAGAGAGAGAGGTAATACTTGAATGTCTGTTTATCATCAGTTAACAGACAGGCGAGTATGGAGGGACAGGAAAAGTGTCTGATGCCCCGGAGGAGGTAATAAGTTTTGGGGCAAGCACAGGTTTCTAAAATCTCATTGCTCCTGAATACCTTCTCCAGACTCTGAGCAGTCTAATAAAAATGTGAGCCTTACAGAAGTCTCTCATCTATCAAGAGGCCTCAAACTTAGAATTTAACCACACTTGGCTTGTAAAGGACCTACTTTCTTTTACATTCGCTTCAGTGAAAGTGATTTTCTGCACCACCCCAAAGCTAACATTCAGCATACTTTTAAATATTGTCAACCTCCCTATAACCCTGATTCCCCCCACCCCTCTTTTTATTATTATCATCATCATCATCATCATCTCCTCCTCCTCCTCCTTCTCCATGAAATGTTTCTGCTTATGCAGGTCATTCACAGAGCCTCTTCCAAGCTTCTCTTTTCTCCAACAGCCTATCATTTAACATCTACCTCCACTGCAGCCCTCTTTGGTTCACGTCATCCTTCACCTGGTCTCCCAATCTTGTTTGTGGTCTGAAACTGGTCTTTGTCCAGATTCTGCCCATTCTAGGGCTCTCCTCTGAAGTATTTCTGGTTCTAATCTTTTAAAGTGGTCAAACCACTTAAGCTATTACTCTCAATAGTTTGTTTTAGGAGCTTGATCTGCAAGATGTTTCCTATTATTTTATTCCTTATCCTGTCCCTTCTCATCTTACCTGAGGACCCCTTGCGGAAAATACATCTCTGTTGCTTGTATTTTGCTAAAATCTTTCTTTGTCCAAGTCAAACATTCTGATCCCTAGGTCAAAAATGGCAGATAACATGACTTTTACATCATTATATTTGCTTTGGCAGATAATCTCTATGTCTGACACACAAAAATAAAATTTGAAACAATTTTCTATTCTCTACCAGATTTCATCCTTCATGTTTTATTTCTTGGTTAATTACTTCCTAAATACTGGAAAGCAACTACCTCTTTAATGATTTTTCCATCACAAGTTACATCCTTCAATTTTCTCTTTTTCTGCTGATTTTTATTACCTCCTTTTTTTTAAAATCCTATTTTCATGCCCACTTGTTCAATTACCTCTGCCAGTAGTTTACTGGTTCTTTTTTCTGCTCTTTTTCTTCTAAAATCATCAAGTCATCTACATATGCTACAATTTTCCCATCATCTGCTGATGATCCTTGGTGAACTTTCCTTATAACACTGTCCATGATTATATTAGAAAGAACTGGTGAGAGTCCACTTCCTTGGTGAACCTCTCTGCTCCTTGTGAGCCATTCCAATTATTTGCTATCACTTCTATTACAATTCAGGCATTTTTCGTACATGTTTCTATTTATCAGTTCCATTCTTTTTGACTGTTCCAGTCTATTCAGACCTTGCCATATCTCTTCCCTTCTAACATTGTCATAAGGCTTTTTTATATTTATGAATGCAGCTATGACGTCTTTCCCAAATTCCCATTTCTTTTCTACAACTTGTCCTAACGCTGTCGCTGTCGCTGCCGCCGACCCCCCCCCCCCCCCCCCCCATGATTACCTCACGTTTAACCTTCAACTTCCTTCCCTACATCCCTTCCCAGTGACTCTAGTGCTACAGATACAATAGTTACTAATAATCCTACAACCAATCACGATCCACGACCATTAAGATGCACCACAGAGAATACAGGACTGAGTGTCTCCACCAGTTTACAAACTAGTCTGCTCACAATCCTTTCCACTATGAGCTGATACCAGATGTCCAATATGACACACAACACAACCGCAAAATATTAGGCCCACCACAGAACCCTGCCTAATCTTTCACTCTGTGACATTAATTTTGTGGGTCACACCTCTGAGATTGAGATCCTACACTCTAATAGCTGGAACAATGGTCAAAAAGTCATCCGAGAAAGCTCTCTATGCTACTTGCGCCTTATTCTATGCTGGGAGTACCATTATCCACCACAGAAGACATCACTCCCATTCTCATCATGGTTTAATGCTGCAACACATATTGAAAAACTTTCATCACTTTGCCCCACCCCCCCACCCCCGCACCGCCCTGTCCCTCCAGGGTGAGGGGGTGGGGGAACACAGAAAAGCTTTGCATCTGAACACCACTTTCAGAATCTCAACAATCCCCCATGCACTGCATATCTGCACCCCATAATCAAACCCTTCTGCAATGCTATGGCCACACCTTCAACAGAAATCAGATCAACTGCTTTCCTCCCTCTGCCACACGGCCCTTCACTTCAAAAGAACGTGTCATTTTAAATTTTGTAATCATCGGACCAATGCCTTTTCATATCCTTGAGTGTCCAGAATTTCTGAAGGACTACTGGAGCACCAGCAGCATACGATCCTGCATGGAGACAGTCATGTTGGGCATCTCGGGCGCAAACTGAGGAACAGCCGTGTGCCGATCTGTCGTGTCCACATTCTAACACTTGCAACATCTTCTATTGGTCAAATTTTTATTAAGTTTTCTTTGGCTTCACGACACTTTGACCTGTGTCAATAATATGCTGTTCAAATTTGACGTCATTATGAGCAGTGATTCTCTTTCTACAGTGCTTTGAAATGGGAACTTTAATTATAGACACTCTGTATACTACCAAATCTATTTCATTTGGGATTTACATTTTGGCAAACTACAGTGCACAACAAAATGAAAGGGTCACTATTTTGAAATCCAGTCATATTCTCCCAATGTGATGGAGAAATCAGAAATTTGGCTTGAAGGTAACAAACTTTCCTCTGTAATGATGCAAAAGCTTGGTGTCCCTTAATGTCACTCTCAGGGTCAACAATGTGCCGAACAGCAAGGTGTCAACATGTGCAAAATTAGTGAGGTGTAAGGTAGGTTAACAATATCACATTGGCACCAAACTTCACCACAACACTAACCCAATGCCACTGTGGACGTGTCACACAATGGCAAGATTGTCTTATCTGCCCTTAACCATGTCTCAATCCTTCTGTTGAAACCTCTGCAATGGAGGTAAAAACCATGATGCCCACAACTGACATCATAGTTTTCTTACGAGTTGCCAAGGAAAACATTTTGGACAAATAGCTGCTCTGAATCAACACAAAAACGTTTCAGGTGGTGTCACAAAGGGCATCAATGAAATCACTCTTTCCCTTGGGTTGTTCGTTTCCACACATTTAGAGTTGAAAATGATAGTTTGCAGTGTGATGTGCAACACAATAATGTATGGACAACATTCTCAACAACCTTTGTTACTGCTGATAACTCTAGGATGATTCAACCTTTCCTTAATGACATTTTAGGGCTACAACCTGACTGAATCTGACCTCACTCCTTTGGAGAGTAGCATGACCACAATTTTTGCTCTGGTACACTGGGATCCTTTAGGGACCATCAAAACCATTTGACAAAATTTGAATCAAACAACGGAAAATCCAGGATGGACTGTAACGATATTATGAAAAGGAAAGTTGCCACTCACCACTGTTGCAGAAAGGCACAACAAAAAGACTGTCACAAATAAAGCTTTCAGCCCATAAGGTCTTCATCAAAAATTGCCCTACTGTGGTCGGTGAACAGCTGGGGAGGGGGAGGGGGGGGATGTTTGTGAAATTTGTGAATTAAACAGCAAAAGAGTTCTACTAACACTTGCCAGTTTGAGAACACTGTTTGTCACATGTGTGCCTTTGTTGAACAGTTTAAAAATATATCTACAGAGACAACCGTTCAGCAATTCCTAAGCACCTGCAGGATATACAACCCCTTCAATACTCTTCAGCTGAGTGCACTATGGCACTGCACTAGCACCTGTTTGCCAAAAGTGAAATCTGAGAGGTGTTGAGCGGTTGCCTATCCTGTAGGTGCATAGGAATCTGAGAATTATTGTCCCTGTACAATTACACTTTTAAAGTGCTCAACAAAGGTGCGCAGGCGGCACTGAGGGTGCTGCCAAACTGACTGAGGGGTCCTAGAGGGACTCTTTGCCGTTTTAGTTATTCATGAATCAGTTGTAGACACCCCACCCACACCCCCGCCCCATGCACACACCACAGAGGTGCAAATGAGGAGGAATAAAAAAGAATGAATACCCTTTTCTGCTTCGGATCAAATTCAGATTTTGTTGAGTGGTTTTGAATGGTCCCTATGTACCAGAGCAAAAATGCGGTCACACTACACTCCAAAGTGGTGAGATCACATAGGGTTGCAGTCCTACGACGTTCTTCGAGGAAGGCTGAATCGTCTGAAGGTGTAAAAAATCGTCAAGAATGTCATCCTGTTGCACAATACACTGCAAACTGTCTTTTCTGACCATCAAATGTGGAAAAATGAAGACTCCGAGGGAAGGGGTGGATTTATTGACGCCATTTGTAACACCTTCTGTGGACTTAATGTGTTGTTTCTGAGCAGCATTGTGTCCAAAATTTTTTGTTTCTGAGCAGCAGTGTGTCCAAAATTTTTTCCTCGGCAAAACATACAAAAACCGCATTGATGCCAATGCTGGGCATCATGGTTATGAGCTCCATCACAGAGGTGTCAAGAAAGTGGGGAGATGTGGGTACGGGGAGGTGTGATGACCCTTTTATGGTGTGACATATACATGGTGGCATTGAGTAGGACTGTCATGAAATTTGGTGCCAATGTGATATCATTAATTAACCTTACACCTCACATTAACTTCTGAGCTATGGACTTTTTTCACTTGTGTTGAAACCTTGCTATCTGAAGTGTCACCAAACCTGAGGGTAATGTCTCAGAGACAGAGCAGTATATCTTCTTAGTTGTTGGCTGTTCACGGGCAGAAAGTTTCTCCCCGCACCCTTGGCACCTGAGAATGGCATATCTAGTGTGGAAGCAGCTGATCAAATTTAATGCTGACAACCTTGCCAGAGCCTCTACAGTCAATATCCTGTCCAGCTAGTCCAATAGGAGGTACGTTGTGAAATTTCTTTCTGTGACATCACCAAAATCAGCCATGACTGAAAATAAACCATTAACTAGTTATGTCATAATCACCCAATAACAATCAGGCCTGAAAAAAAAAAAAAAACCATCTTTTACTAGGGCTTTGAGTACTTCTCACTGTGTTCTGAGAGAAGGGACATTTTACAGAAAATCCTACCCTCATAAAGAAAGACTCTGTCATCTACTCAACCTATGTCACATCCCCTGTCCATCTCCATGCCGCTTCAGCTCCCAAACCTACATCCATAGCCCATTCTCTAGTGGACAACCCAATTGCAAGACCCACTCACCTACCACCACTTACTGTAATCCGACTGTAGCCATTTTCCAATCTGTCACCAGCGTCATCACATACCGGTTGTGCTGCAATAACTGAACAGCATTTTACATGGATATGATAGCTAACCAGATATCTCGTTGCAAAAATGGCCACTGCCATCTGTCGCTAACTCCAAATTTGGCTACACAGTTGCTGAACATACTGCACAAGGCACTAATGACTGACATTCACTGCAGTACTGAGGCCATTAAGGGAGAGGGTCAAACTGCGCAACAACTCTTCCCTGACAGCTCAAAGTTGGGCATCGCAGCAATAGCATGCATTAATGACCTTGGTTATGATAAGGGAAATATTAGTAATACAACTCTCCTTAATAAATATCTGCTGTTAGATAGAAGTATGCAGGGTGACCATAGGCAGAAATCACACATTATTAATTTCAGCATTTTTCCTAATAGCATGAAGAACATTATGTCATGAAACATGAGTGACATACACTGGGAGCATGTTCTTCTGAGTGTATGGCACTAGGTTAGGACATTAATAAAGTGATTATCATCAATACTTACAGCAGCAGCTGTTACAAGCCGAAGTAACGGGTTTGCATACTGTGGAACTTTTACCATCACAGTTACCCAATCAGTTCCCATCGGTGAAAGCATCACATCATGCAGAAATTTTATTGTTGCCTGCATGACAACTGTGTTACCACTTTGCATTTCCATAGTCAGTGTCTGAAAGCAAGCACACATATGATTACACTTATTATATCACAGCAATTTAAGTGTTTTCAATTCACATGATGTTCTCCAAACAAAAATTATGTTTCTATCTTTATCATCCACTAGCCCTTAAAATTTTTACTGTGGTGTAATCAAGTATTTTCATTGTTCCTATTGTGATACATTGTTATGCAGGTGAATCAAAGGACAATGGCAATTTTTGAGTTACACAGAGGTGGTTGCGGGGGGAGAGAGTGTGTGCATTTACACCTAATTTTAGATAAGTTAAAAAAGGAATATGTTTAGGCTTTAACATTCCATCAACAGTGAAATAATTAGAGAAGAAGCATCTACCTGGATAGGACTACAATGGGGAAGGAAACAGAAAATCTGAATCCAGACAGGCAGGCAGGCATTCAAAGTCGGGTTCCGAAATAGAAGTTCAGTGTTAACCATGGTGTCACTTCTTTGATGTGGCTATTGAAAATCAAATGAACTGACTTTAATACATCAGCTAACTTGATCACAGGGATCATACGTTACAAACAATTGTGTAAATGATACTTTTTTGCAATTGATGCTGTAGGAACATCACATAGTTGAAGTATCAAGCTAGTCCTACAGTCACAAATGGATGAATAGTCGACAACAATTTACATAGAATGAATTTTTCACTCTGCAGTGGAGTGTACACTGATACAGAATTTCGTGGCAGGTTAAAACTGTGTGCTGGGCCGAGACTCCAACTCGGGACCTTTGCTTTTTATGTGCAGATGCTCTACAGTCTGAGCTACCAAAGCACAACCCACGACCCATCCTCACAGCTTGCTTTACTTCCACGTTCCAAACTTCACAAACTTTAGACACTAGCAAGCTCTCCTGGAAGTAAGAACATTGTGGAGATGCTTCCAGAATATATTTTTCACTCTGCAACAGAGTGTGTGATGATATGAGATACTGGCAGAAGTATAGCTGTCAGGATGTTTGTGAGTCATGCTTCGGTAGCTCAGTCGGTAGAGCAGTTGTCTATGAAAAGCGAAGATCTTGTGTTTGAGTCTCAGACTGGTACACAGTTTTAACCTGCCAGGAAGTTTCATACCAGTGCACAATCTGCAGCAGAGTGAAAAATTCAGTCTGATAACATGCCCCACGCTGTGGCTATGCCATGTCTCTGCAATATCCTTTCTTCCACAAGTGCTAGTCCTGAAAGTTTCATAGGAGTACTTCTGTGAAGTCTGGAGATGAGGTACCGACCGAAGTAAAGCTGTGAGGACTGCTTGTGAGTCATGCTTGGGTAGCTCAAATGATAGAGCTTGCCTGCGAAAGTCCCAAGTTTGAATCTCGATCCACCACACACTTTTAACCTGCCAGGAAGTTTCAACAATTTACATAGCTCTACCAATATTTTAACAGCCAAGATATTGCTTGTCTGGATTCTGCATCAGAGGAGGCCTGTTACTCATTAAATGAAGACCAAACATTTCAGTGTTTCACGGTAGCCACAGTGTATATTCTTTGCAAAACTGAAACAGTGAAATGAATATGAAATGCAAAAATAAAATCCATCTACAGTCTTTTCAACACAATATTAACTTAACCAATGCACATTTTGAAGAACAGCAATGAAGGTCATTCACTAACCCAAATGAAGCTCTCATAATGAAACTGTGTTTCAAAATGTACAGCCGCAAAATAAATTTGCTATTGAAACTACAGGAAATGTGTCAGCTTTATCACAGGTGTTTTTCTTACATTTCAGCATTATTTACGAGCAGATATTCAGAGAATTCTACAAAATATAAGTTCTCATTTTTGAATTAAAGCCGTGATCACCTTTTGAAAAGTCCTGAATAGGTTTTCTTTCGCAGCCACTGCTGCTGCATCAGTCTCCTGCTTGACCTTGAAGATCTGTATAAGAGTTTCAGGCACGGCAGTAACAGGCACATTACTGGAACTTCTCATGGCATGTAGCTCACTACCTAGTTCCAATGGCAATCTTGCAGGAGCAGAACTGGCCACAGGACTCTCTGCTGTTAAATATAACAGAACATTAAATCAAAGAGTCAAAGTATCAAATAAGAATAATAGCAAAAAACACATGTACAAAACTCATATGAATAACTATCTGCAGTGAAGAGTGCTTGAGTAGCTCAGGTTCTTCTACAAATAAGGACCTCTTGTGAAAAATGGCACTTCATTTCTCTGTAGAAACTGCCACTTGTGTTAGTTAAAAGGTATTAGATTAATTTTTAAAAAAATGTATTGTGTGCATAAAAATTGCTGCAGCATTCACTGTTTCCTTATTGGTAGAGGCATGAAAAAAATCATTTTCTATGGCCAAATTAAGTGCTTTTTTTGCAAATTTCTGCATTAGTTTTTGCAGAATTTTGTCCTATTTTTCACCAGAATCAGTGCCATTTTGCTGTCTGGTTCCTTTTTCTAACAATTTCACTAAGGTTTTTTTGCCATTTTTATGTCTTTTTTTTACCAAATTCAGTATCATTTTTCGCCAAATTCGGTGCTATTTTATGGCGAATTCAGTGTTACTTTTACCTTTTTTTTTTCTTGGTTAATGTCACTTATTTTTTGCCAGTTTCAGTGTATTTTCCAATTTTTGTGCTATTTTTGATGTCAAATGATGGTTCATTATGTAAGAAATGAACTATCACTTTAAGATTATACACTGAACCTCAGTCTTGGAGAAAAAGTAGGTCAGATGCAAGTTCGACATTCAGTAACTATCAGGAACAGCTTATAACATTTTTTCCTATGGTAAAATGTTAATTTCATATTATTTCTTAAAATTCACCAATTTGGTGTTACCCCATCAAAAAACACCAATTTTGCTCTATTTTCACATTATTGTTTTCGCAAAATTTTCTGAAATAATCTGCTCGTGTAACTATAAGATGCAACTATTTCCAAGGGGAAAAAAGCACCATCTTTTTCTCACCAAGTTCTTATCTGAAGGAAGCATTAGATCTATTCAGAATAGTAAGCCCAATAACAAGGAAGCAAAGAAAAGCACAACAATTTTATAAACACAATATATCACTTATGAATTAATCTAATTTTTAATGATTAACAATACTGTGTGTGTGTGTGTGTGTGTGTGTGTGTGTGTGTGTGTGTGTGTGTGTGTGTCAGAAGAAGGCCATTCGGCCAAAAGCTAACATGTATAGCAGTCCTTCCATTTTACCTGTCTGCAACTCAGCGCCTCCTCTATTTGGCAAGTAGCAATTACCCTTTTCATAATGTTATTCCATCCTGCACTTTCCAATTTTTTAAAGTGATTGTTCTTAGACTAAAGAATGAGAAGTTTTGTGAAATTTTTTTTTATATTACCACCCACAGAATGGAATTACTACTCCCACATGCTATGATTTTTTTCCTTACATGTACTGTCAAATTAATACTGCATATCTGCTATGGTAGGACATGTGGAATATGGTGGGAAAGGATGGAATATCAACTGGCATTAAGTACACAAGAAAAACGATCAAAATATATAAATTAAATGGAAAGTGTTTCACCATAAACAAAAAAAGGCTAAAGTTATTCTAAATGCCACTCAACCCACAAAATTAAACGAACAGAAGTTATTAAAAAAGGGAAAAGCCCCTAGTGAAGATGAATGCTATTGCACTGAACAACCTACTGCCTGACATACAATTATGATTCATTGTAGAATGAATGTATGCAACTCCTGAATTGCTCCCAGTGGGATCCTGCACAATATTCACGTACTGTTTACATGGGAGAGCATCTGCTCTTTAACTTAATCACAGACGAGGAGTAGCGCCCACATTCGGTGGTTACAGGCCAGAACAGGTGCTAAAAGTTCAATCACATAATCAGCAAGTCACCTCCTGAAAGACTTTGTCCTTATCGCATAAAATAATTATTACACAGAAAATACTTAGGTGCTGAAGTCTCATTTGTGCCTAGAGTAGTCACGGGATCAATCAAATGCAATGAAATTGGCACCCGAGCTGTAACTGAGCCACCACCCTGTTAAACAGTAGCAACTAGGTCGTACAAATTCAATAATTAATGCAACACATTTTTTCTTGGCCAGTTTTGGTTGAAAAAAATGTGGAATATGTTGTGGGACATTGTGAAATATTCTCGCCTCAGCCTCTATAGTTTTACGAAGCTCCAGTAGTTGGTGGCGCAATACGTAGCCTTCAAAATGGCATCTGTAACAGAGGTGCGTTCCAAGCACAGCATTCACTTTAATTTCTTTTAGTGGAAAACCAGAGCATTGCATATATTCGTGGGCGCTTGCAGAGTATCTGCAGAGAGCTGGCAGTGAATAAAAGCATGGAGAATCATTGGGCGAGGCGTCTATCATCATCGCGACAAAGTCACATAATCTTGTCTGATCTCCTGCGTGTCTGCCGGCTGCACACCACTGTGACTCCTGCAATGTTTCAATGTGTGGACACGCTCATTGAGGCAATCAACAGATAACAATCAAACTCCTTGCTCTTCAACTGGATGCCTCTGTGGGTAGTGCTGACGCATTCCTCCACCAGCTGGAGTACTCAAAGGTGTGTGTCCGCTGGGTCCCTCACTGCCCGACAGAGGACCAAAAGAGCAACGAGCAACCACATGTGCAGAACTGCTTGTGTGTTACGAGGCTGATCGTGACAATTTTTTGCCAAACATCGTCGTAGGCGATTAAACAAGGGTTGATCAATTCGAAGTGGAAACGAAACAGCAGCCCGTGGAATTGTGCCACACCATCTCTCCTCCAAAGAAAAAGTTTAAAGTCGCACCCTCATTCAGTACAGTTGTGGCAACAGACTTCTGGGACTCTGAAGCTGTTATTCTATTTGATGTTCTCCTTCATGGTGCAATGATTAACTCCGAAGTGCGTTGTGCTACCCCCAGGAAATTGAAGAAACAACTTCGGTGTGTTTGTCGGTACAAAAATGTAAACAAATCTGTCTTCCTTCATGGCGACACAATGCCTCACACAAATCTGTGCACCTTAGAGGAGATCACAAAACTGCAATGGAGTGTTCTTCCTCATCCACCCTACAGCACGTATCTCGCACCTTCCAACTTCCTCGTGTTCGGATCGATAAAGGATGCACCCTGCGGGAAGCAGTACGTGGATGATGGCGAGGTTATTCGTGCAGCAACACATTTGTTCTTATGCTGACAAATAGAGTGGTGCCATGCGAGCATACAGGTCCTCCGTGCTGCACTGAACAAAGATTATGTTGAAAAATAGGTTTTGTAGCCAAAAGAGTAGGGAGTACTATGGTTACTCTTAGCCCTGAATGAAATCAACTTGCTTTCAGAAAAAAAAACACATTACTTGTTGAATGCCCCCCCCCCCCCCCCCCGCCACCCCCCTCCCCACCCATATATTCTTGGTAGTTAAGTATCTAGTTTGTTTTATAGTCTAAGAGATAAGATCCTTCATGGAGGTGAAACATGTCAGAAAAATAATGTAGAATATATAAATCAGATTTAATTTTCATTCTTCAGTTCTTTGTTTGTACCCAATACCACCAGCTAAGTAATTATGTATAACATGAACAGTAATGATCCTGTTACACTTCCCTGCGGCACTCATTGTATGTAGACACATTCCATCCAAGGTGACAGCTGCATCATCCTTGTTAACAAATTATTGATCCAGTTGCAAATCGGCTTAGATAACTCACGGGAATGTATTTTGTTTGGAGAGTGTCTGTGCGGTACTGAATCAAGAGCTTTTTGAAAGTTCAGAAACAACTAATCTGTCTGGGAGCTAATGTTACAGCCCGATCTTTTTACACGGCTAGAATTCCTAAGCTAAAAGGTAAGTATTTTTAAATAATTCATTATGTTTGCACACATTTCGAACACTGTCCAAGCTGTACGGGAACAAATGCTTCATTTGGAAGTGGTACCAAGGGGTAAAAAGGATATTTTCTAAGTTCTGAACTTTCTTGGCAAATTCCATCTGTTAGCCAGAGTGGGACTCGAACCTACAACTTTTGCCTTGCATGGACAAGTGCTCTACTGACAGAGTTATCCAAGCACAACTCTCAACCCAACTCCACAGCTTTACTTCCACAAATAGCTCATCTCCTAGTTTCCAAACTTCACAGAAGTTCTCCCGAATACCTTGTCGGACTAGTTTTCCTAGAAGAAATCTGTGGTGAGACAGTTTAGCAACAGCTAAGGGGACTGTTCCCAGAATGAATTTGCATATTTTGCAACATATTCCGCTGACTGCAGTACCATAACATCCTTCTGTTGTTAACGCTTTTGATTTTCTCATGTAATATCATTGAATTATGCCTACTTATGTTAGAAAAACTAAGATTTTAAGCGAGGGCTAATCAGAAAGTAGGGAACATTTCCATCTGATGCCGCTAGGCACATGCCGATCGCATATATTTTGGCATGTGCGTGCTCAGCAGCTCAATCAGCGTACATCTGTGACCGCGGGAATGTCTCTGCATGTCTAGTTTTTTCGATATTCGAATTTGAAATGTGCACTGCAATCTAAAATCCCACTAGTTGTGAGGTGCAGTTTGTGATATGGTTTTTATTGGCAAAAAACCTAAAACCTACAGAAATTTATCGTGGACTGTGCGAAGTGTACGGAAACAACGTAATGAGTGAATTTTACATCCGGAAAAGATGCATTTGGTTTAAAAATGTCCGAACCAACGTTCATGATGAAGGAAAGAGTGGGCGCCCGAGCATTGTGACTGACGATCTTGTCGTTAAAGTAGATGAAACGATTAGAGAAAACCGTCGCTTCACAATAACAGAGCTTTCGCTTTCTTTTCCACAAGTTTTACAGACTTTGTTGTTTGAAATTGTCACTCAAAAGCTAGGCTAGGCGGAACTCCAGGCAGGCGTGGCACTCGCTGAAGTCTCAGGCAGCAGAACTTTATGACAAAGGTCTTTCAAAGCTTGTCCACCGCTATGATAAGTGCCTCAATGTGTTTGGTGACTACGTGGAAAAGTAGTATGTCAGTCAGTATTTCAGGTGTTTATAATAAAATGTTTTTATTGCACTTAGATTTTATTTTATTTTTATTTTTATTTATTTATTTATTTTTTATTTTATTTTATTATTTTTTTTTTTTTTTTTTAATGCCAGAACGCCACCACATACCAGCTAGGCTAGCTTGCGCTGGTATGTGATGGAGACACTTATCATTTATAATGTCATCTCTTATGGACACCTATGTGCTACTTACAACAATTTTATAAGGCCTGCGTGTTATAGGCAACTATTAATATCACCATTGTTTGCCTTGATGTTGTAACCTGTATGTGTCCTAAGATCCGAGGATGGTGGCTTTAGTTTCGCCGAAACCGGTAATCATGGAATAAAAAGAATTCCTGCGATCTTGGCTACCAGTTTATTGTTTTACAAGCATCTAGATTAGATTGCTCCCACATGAGCACAATGTGTTCCCTACAAAAGGAACATTACTGTTTACAATGTTTATGAATGAGTTATTAGAAAGCAATGGAAGCTCTTTAAGACTGTTTGCAGATAATGAGATCGTCTATATGGGAGTAGCAATGCCAAAAGACAGTATCAATTTGCTGAATGATCTGCAGAGGATTGATGAATGGTGCATACTCTGGCAGTTGACCAGATATGTACGAGAAGCATTTGAGAAGTTCGTGCAAAAATAAAAACTACTTATGTGTTTGGGGTAAACCTTTTTTATTTTTCGACATAGTCTCCTTTTAAACTTATACACTTCATCCAACGCTATTCTAGTTTGTTGATCCCTTCCAAATAATAGGAATTGTCCAAGTCTGCAAAATAGCTATTAGTCGCTGCAATCACCTCCTCATTTGAATAAAACCTTTGTCCCACCAGCCATTTCTTCAAATTGGGGAACAAATAGGAGTCCAAGGGAGCCGAGTCTGGAGAACAGAGGGGATGTGAAACGAGTTGGAATCCTATTTCCATTAATTTTGTGACCACAACTACTGAGGTGAGTGCTAGTGACTTGTCGTGATGGAAAAGGACTTTTTTGCGATCCAATCGCCGGAGGTTTTCTTGCAGCTCGGTCCAATAACGATGAATAATATGCACCTGTAATAGTTTTACCTTTTTCCAGATAGTCAGTGAGGATTATCCCTTGCGAATCCCAAAAGACAGTCCGGCCTTTTTTGGTGCAGATTCTCCCTTGGTAACCCATTGTTTAGATTGTTCTTTGGTCTCAGGAGTATAGTAATGTAACCACGTTTCAGCCACAGTGACGAAACAACACTTAAAGTCCTGCAGATTCTTCCTGAACAGCTGCAAACCATCCTTGCAACACTTCACATGATTCCGTTTTTGGTCAAGTATGAGCAATCGCGGAACCCATCTTGCGGATAGCTTTCTCATGTCCAAATGTTTATGCAAAATATTATGTACCCGTTCATTCAAGATGCCCACAGCACTAGCAATCTCACGCACCTTAATTCTTCTGTCATCCATCACCATATCATGGATTTTGTCAATGATTTCTGAAGTAATAACCTCCATAGGGCGTCCAGAACGTTCAGCATCACTTGTGCCCATATGCCCACTCCAAAAATTTTGAAACCACTTATAAACTGTTCTAGTCAAAGGTGCAGAGTCACCGTAATGTTTATCAATCTTCTCTTTAGTCTCCCGAGGCCTTTTGCCTTTTATAAAGTAACGTTTAATCACCACACGAAATTCTTTTTCGTCCATTTTTGGACAATCACTCGACTTCCTTGATTCACACGAATGCCAAACACAAAGCTCCCGCTGGTTCAGGCAGGCAAAATTCAACTAATTACACTGCACAGAAGGCAGTCATTCTTCCCACAGTAAGTTCAAGTTTGTCTGCAATAGAGATTGTACACGAAACAATTCTACAGCCCTGACCTAAATGCTGCTGACTTGTTTGGGATCCATCTCAGGCCAAACTAAAGTAGTCACTGAGCATGATCAAAGAAGGACAATGATGGTAAAAGCTTGTCTGACCAGCAAAAAGAGTTTAATAGACACGTTGAAATTTCTTAATTGGCAGATTCTATACATTTCGTGAAGACATGCTCAGAAAATTCGAAGACCAAGCTTTCAGGACAAACTATGAATATTCTTCAGCCTCTTATGCATTGATCCCACAGAGTTTGTTTGTACAAGATTAGATTAACAACAGCTAGCACAGAGGAACATAGTCAGTCATTCTTCCCAAACTACATCTGTTAATGAAATGAGGGAAAAATATTAATAAGTGGAATGATTAAAAAGTAATTGGAATTTTTTAATTTTGTAGGCTTTATGCATCTGATTTTCAATTTTTTTTACCTTGTGATACCCTTGATCCTGAACTACATTTGCATTTTCAGCTGTTCTGGATATTTTGTTTGTTGCTGACAGTTGAAAATGTTATAAGTATTGTCGAGTGCTTGGTGAATTTTTACTTTAGAAAAAGATGGATCAAAGGATGTGTGTTAAATTTTTACCTGAAAACTGAAACGAAATGAAGCACCACATTCAAAGTGTTGACTATGGCTTTTCGTGAATCTACTATGAGTAAGACGAGTTTGTGAGTGGTATAAACATTTCAAAGTGGGTCAAGAAGACTGTGAAGACGGAGACTTCCCTGGATACCCTAGCACAGCAATTACTGACAACACAGAAGAAGTAATGAAACTAGTTTTGGAAAATCACTGAATCACCATCTGCGACATTGGTACATCCTTGGGCTCATGCCGAGCTATATTTTGGATATTTTGGGCACGAAACGTGTAGCAAAAATATGAGGAGTGATCAAGAAGTAATGGGAATTTTTTAATTTTCTAGGCTTTATATATCCGACTTACAATTTTTTTATGTTGTTGGTACACATGTTCCTGATGTATGTTTGATTTTCAGCCGTTTTGAATATTTAGTTTGTTGTTGACAGCTAAAAAAGTTATATGTACTGTCAAGTGATTGGTGAATTGATTCCAAATTGTTAAATTTCAACCAAAAACAATGCCGCATAGACATTACTCAGGAATTGCTGAATGAAACTGACAATGATCCAGAACTTCTAAAGAACATGTGACAAAACATGGGTATATGTGTAGGACTTCAAACCAAGTCCCAACTATCTCAATGGAAACAGCCTGAAGGGGGGGAGGGGGGGGGGGGAGGGGGGAGAGGGGGGGGGGGAGTGGGGGAGAGGGGGGGGGGAGAGAGAGAGAGAGAGAGAGAGAGAGAGAGATTCAATCATATGTGAAGGTTTTCTCACTATTTTCTGTGATTACGATGGGGTAGTGCATCATGAGTTCCCGCCTTACCATCTTACTGTTAATACGGAATACTGCCTGGAAATTATGCGCCATTTGCGTGAATCAATTTGAAGAAAACTAACAGAATTGTGGCAAAAGCATTTGTGAATATTTAATCCCAATAATGCTCCCACTCACACCACAATGCTTGCTTGTGCTTTTCTGGCAAGAAACAAAACCGCTGAGTTGCCTCAGTCACTGTATTCACCAGACATGGTCCACCGCGACTTCTTTCTATTCCAGAGGCTGAAGAGAGCCATGAAAGGACTTTGTTTTGCCACCATTGAGGAGATAGAAACAGAACTGCTGAAGGAGATGAACAATGTAACAAAAAGTGAGTTCCAGCAGTGCTTCCAAGATTGACAAAGTGCTGGCACAAGTGTATTATGTCTGAGGTGGATTACTTTCAAGGGGAAAAAAATGGTGGTGATCATGACGAATAAATAAGATTTTTTAAGAAAACTAAAAATTCCCGTTAATTTTTGAACACACCTGTTAGATGAGACAATATGAAGTACCCTCTGGCATGTACTTCATAGGTGTTAAAAGAGCATATGTGTGTGGGTGTAGGTAGGTACAGATCTTTGTTACAGTCTTCATCAAAGAAGCAACTGAGCAGAATTATTAAGGAGTAACCTAAGTGCAGGAAAAAATTTAAGTTGCACGTGTAATCAAAATGGCAATGTCTAGTAACAAGTGAAAAAATAACAAAATAAATACAATAAAAACTGTAAACACTTCACTTGCTTGTTTTAAGGAAGAGAAAAGATGCACCATTATAGTTTTCCTCCATTAAACAAAGCACACAGATTCAACAGGATTAAAATAATTATCTACATGGAATTAAACAGTTTTTAAAACAGAAATTAAAATTACCTGGAAACGAGGGCTGCTCTAGATGAAGCACTTGCACCAGTATGTGCCCTCCGTGAGCACCCCGCCTGTGCTGCACTTCCACCAGCTGAGCCATGTAGCTTTTGTCCAGCACAGCTTCAGCCACTTGAGCAGGATCCACTGCCACTGCCAAGTCCAATTTATTGAGCAGTTTGCTGGAATATTTACATGATTATTTATGCCAGAATTTAAAAAACTTCAAAACCAATGCATTTTAAAACTAGCCTTATGCCCTTATAGCCTGCTCAGATTTTTTTCCCTCCTTTAATCAAATTTGAATGTTGTTACACCCACAGCACATGTGTGAATCTACACATTATAAAGGAGTTAGTAACCATTTACATAGCTGCCAGTTTTGCATAATGAAAGTGTTCCAATGGGTTTAATTTCACATAGCGACTTAAGAAAAGGGACAAATCAAATAAGTGCTTCTATAGTTATTAGTGCCAGTATTACTCCAGGTACTGAATTCTCTCATCTCAAATGGATATTCCTGCATATGGAATCACATTTAAACATGGTATTCGTTTTTGTCAGTAATGATTAGTTTTTGTGGAGGTTTGTTCCATCTATGCAGCTAATTGAAGGCAGTTTGTTTATTGCTATAAGCATTTCACTTCTTTTATTTGTGAAGGATTGTCAATGGTGATTTCCATTGCTGTTAGCCCATACGTGTGGCCCTGGAGATGTTTCATTAGTCTCCATGTTCCAGTTGACCAGTTTCTGGTGTTCTTTCATCCACATTTGATTCAATACATCACTTGGACTTTACATTTTTCTTGATTGGTTTGCACAGTAATTGCAACAAAAATGACTTTGTAAACATATATCAGACCTACTGAAAAATTAAGGTATTACAACAGTTTTTTTCCTATGCAAGTCTGTCAAAGCCAATTTGTCATGGTGGATGTTAAAAATCTTTCACTGATTTAGATTTGCAAAAACTTTTAAATTTTTCATGCTAATTAAGGCCACAGAAACACGGTCTTTTCCCAGTGTACATCTGGCCAAATACTCCCCTGCATTCATAATGAAATATTTTCATTAAAAACAGTAAACCAGTCAGGACATTTTCTTTTATATATAGAGATATCACAGTAGTTTTTATAGTGACTCTTAGATTTCCTTCTGCTTTCTGTAAACCAATAGGCCATGAAGTTTGTTCTGTGTAATAGACCTTTTTAATGAGTATGACTACTAAAAAACAATAGCCTATAAACATTTCTATCACACTTTACTGCAATATTAATGGTTTAGGTAGCTCAAATTCCAATGTGATCCATAGTCAAAGAGTCACACTTATCATTGGTGATAGACAGATACAAGCTGATCCTGTGATCCAAGCATTCTGGCCTCCCTTTTTAACCTTCCCCAACATAGCCCTCTTTCCTTCTAAGAGTTACGAAAGCTCAGATGTTTCCTTTAATTCAATATGTGGCTACTGGCTGTACCATTTTAGTAGGCCATTTCCGATAGGGTGTAAATATTTTAGGAGTAAATGAGACTACTCACTGAAAAGCAGAGGTGTTGAGGTGTCAAAAAACAAAAGAAAGAAAGAAAGAAAGAATGCTTGCTAGATTTTGGCATACACATTTTCCCCCATCTGGAGTACACACACACACACACAAACACACACACACACACACACACACACACACACACACACACACACACACAACCTCTATGCTCCTACATAGATCCGGCTGCACACGCAGTGCCAGGACTGCAGTTCAACATGTGGGCAATGGTGGGATGGGGTGGCAGGACAGAAGGAGAGGTAGGAGGAAGGGGCTTTAGGAATGGGTAGCTATCAGTTTGGAGGGAGGCAGGAAGATTGTTAAGGGGTGAGTAGACTATTTGTTGGCTAGGAAAGCAGGTGGGACAGTTCACAGGTTCATGGGCAAGAAAGTATCTAGTACATACGCTGTTTCCTTATTTGTTTTGTGCCAATGTGCTCTGTGTGCAAGATTGCTCCTCATACACATGTAGGTCATAACGCTGAAGCTATGAGGTTTACAGAAATGTTTATTACATCATTTGTAAATGTTGAAACCTTTTCTAGAGACACACTGTGGATTCTTTAAAACACTCTTCCAGTAAGGATTTATTGCAGTCAGTAACATTATCATTCAACTCAATTTCTACAGTGAGCTCCTCAACTATGGTAACTAATTGTTTAATAACAGTCATTGATAAAATCTCTACAGAATGTTCTAATAAACAAAACTGTATTACAACACCAATAGTCAATGGGCTCTCAGACCAAACACTGTGATTCTTTATGTTAAATGTTAATACTGATCAGGAAATGAAATCTGCTGAATCCGGGTTAAGGAGGGTAGTAAGTAAGCTAAAACTCTATTATTTTAATCAAATGAAACTACAGTGAAACACCTATTTTATGTTCTATCATGGTCCTGACTTACAAACGCAAAATTGAGAAAAATTCAGAATTGAGGAGAACGCTGAAACCTCCAAAATAAGAGCAAAAACATAGGTAAGTGGGATATACGATTGAAAATTGTAATGCTCTGCAATACATTGCACAAAATTTGTATAAATGAAGGAAATTAAACGTACAGTACAATGTTTATACAATAATTTGTGGTGATGAATTTCATCAGTTCTTAAAAAATCACAAATGTGTAACAGTAAGTAAAAACTCTTCAAAAAATTGAAATTGGTATTTGGGTACAACGTAATTAAGCTATTTTCCAACAAGCTATGACCACAAATTATATGTCAAAGCACATGTTCCCGAGAGATGTTTCCTTCAGGCTCACCCTGAAAAAAGCAAAAATTGCTTGTTAAGCCATATGCATAAAAGCGGACATCTGCTGACAAACTTTGTCACCATTGCTATTAATGTTTAATGCTTTTCTTCCGAGCCGCACTTCATATGCTCACCGTATCAAAGTTTTATTTTAAGCTTGATGAGAGATGTTAAAAAATGAGTTTATTTCCCCAGTTAACATTACAAGCTTATTAGGAGTAAGTTCAATGAATTTCTGTACACTATAAATTTAAAAGAAAGCTCTGATGTAGCAGTTTCACCTTATGCTTTCTATCACTACTGATGATCTTTATGATCTGCAGTGTGTGGTGCAAAGTATATATGTGAGTAGTGTATGCACTTGTTGCAACCGTACCGTATTAGATTTGAACATGAAAGTCTTTAAAATCTTCTATCACAAAATCCTTGTTCTCTTTCTGTGTGACATCTCTGGCAAAGCACATGATCTGCATCGTAAAATCCTTGTTCTATTTCCATGTGACATCTCTGCCAAAGCACATGATGTGCACAAAAAGTATATTTTCACAAAATGCTTTCACCCCTACCTGCAATCCCGTCATTAAAGGGTCACTTCCCCTCCCCACACAGCCAGCAGGAGAGCTCATTTTACATGCGTTCGTGTGGTGTGGTGGCTGCACTGGCTGTTGGGTGATTTAACAAGTCACCAACCAATAACAGCTCACTAGCTGGAAATGGCTAATGTTTCATTGATTCTGACCAAGGATATTCTTCAAGACTCAGTGTTTGAATTTAAAGGGTTGATGATCGATACTATTGCTGAATAGAGTACATTGGACATACATGCAAAAAGATAAGCCTGAATTATAAGTGGCATAAGAAAAGGTGGCAGCTGGACCCCTTCATCACGTATTGACTCGGTCCAGAACACTTCGCATCAACTGTCCTGTTTTTCCATTGTTGCCGCAACATGGCAGTAGTTGTATCATAATTGCATGGTGAAGTTAAATACCAGAAGTTGAAAATACCACTTCAGTTGTAAATTTGTTTTATTACCAAGACCAGTTTCGGGCTCTCATAAGCCCATCCTCAGGTGTCGCACCTGTGCTGTGGCCCCCGAGCACCACGGTGGACGTGTTTTAGGCACGTTTTGCCACCTATGAATGCATAACTCCTTCTGCGCTTATGTGAGCCCAAAACTGGTCGTGATAATAAAAGAAATTTACAACTGAAGCGGCATTTTCAACCTCTGGTATGATGCTCAGTTTCAGATGTTCTTCCAACAGGATTGTTTGTGGTGAAGCTAAATGTTGTGCTGGCAATGCCAATTGCAGATTATGTCAGAATTTTGTGTCACACATCTTTCCTCTCTGCAATGGCCAAAAATATACTGTTAACTCCGCCACCACCTGCGGCGCGAACCATTTGTCTTTTGGTGCCACTTTTAACTCATTCAGCCACATCAAAATGGGAAAAAGTCAAGTGATATGTAGAGTAAGAATGCAGAACTGAGATAAACCTTACTAGTAAGAAACATAAAATCGGGGAATTTTTCGCATTGATTTTATGGGTTTTCCACAAAGGCTATGAATTTATGGGGTAGAACCACAAAAAATGTAAAATCAGAGAACATAAAATCAATATTCCACAGTATATGGTTCCAGAGATCTTTTCAAGTCTCATACATCTATGAGGCTTATATGCACACTGAAGCAATCAATGAAAATTTTACCACAGCCATGATTTGAACCCCAGTCTCCTGATCACTAGGCAGATGCGCTATGTCTCCCTCCTCGATCCAAATTACCATTCATGCCTCGGCCCTACCTAAGCCTGGGTTTCAGACAGGATCTCCCATTTCATTCAATGCTGAGGTCGTATTCCAGTACAGTTGTAGAGTTTCTGCAATGCTGTTCAAGTTTAGAGGGAATACCAAATGGCTGATGTGGAATGGAAATTTGGATTGAGGCGGGAGGCATACTAGGTTGATCTATGCAGATGTGCAAAGACACTGTGCCAGGGTGGTGAAGTGGAATCTGCCTACTGAGCAGGAGATCCAGGTTCAAATCCTGGCCTTGGTGCAAATTTTCATTAATTACTTCAGTCTGCACATTACATCATTGTTTATTTTATGTTAATCCTCACAGACATGAACTAGAGTGATGTTACAATACTCACAATAACAAACTCTACAAAAATGCTATGTATTACACAAGGAATAAATGTACCTTGTAAAACAAAAACGGAAACTGTATGTTGGTCAGAAACAGCTCAGAGGTTGATGCTGTAGCTCATTACAGCATGCTCTATGAAGCTGATGATGATAATACAGCCATGAAAAAATAGTCACACCAGACAAAAAAATGAAGACAATATGGGATGTAGTGAAAGAGGAGACTGGTAGAACCAGTAACGAAGAGGAGCACATTGTTTAAGAGTAAATGATAAATTGAATACTGAGGAGTTGGTGATGCATTACTTTTTATTGAACTTTCCATAACTTTTACTGAACAGAAGGTGTTGTCAAGTTCAGATGATGCCGCCATGGAATGTCTCAGGTAAGCCATAACAAACAAATGCAGTAATATGAATATGACCCTCACTACACCAGAAGTAATGTCCACCATAAAATCTTCTTTTAATTATGAAATTTGAGTGAATATGATAAAATACTGACAAAGTTAATAAAAATTGTTCTTCTGAGCTTAGAAACATTAAGTTTTTGTGTAACAGTTGACATCATTGGAACACTTCCCAATTGGCTGAAGGACTTTGAAGACCCGATGAACAGAATGGATCAAATCTTCAAAAGATGTTATAAAATGAACTTAAACACAAGTAAAGCAGCGAAAACAAAATGTAGTGTAATTACACCAGGTAATGCTGAGGGAATTAGATTAGGAAATGCATAATTAACAGTAGTGCATCATTTTTGTTCTTAGGGAAGTAAGGTAACTGATGATGACTGAAGTAGAGAGAGACGACAATAAGAAAAGCATTTCTAAAAAAAGAAAATTGTTTATATATATGCATTTGTGTTAGGAAGTGTCTTTAATGTATTTGTCTGTAGTGTAGCCTTTTGAAGAAATGTATTCATAGTTGTGAATATGGACAACTATGAGCTGTAAAATGGAACAATGACTATGAAAATTTGTGCTGGACCAGGACTCATACCTGAATTTCCCGCTTTATGATAGGAACCGCCTTAACCAATTTGGCTATCCATCCATGACTCATGGCCAGATCCAAACTTCCACACGTTGTCATTCATGTGTTACAACCTGCACTCACACACATTAAGTAATTCCTGTACATTGGGAGGATGTATTAATGGAAAGTCGCTGCCTGGTATCAGTGGATAAATATGATATTGCAGTGCCAGTGTTGTTAAGAAGTACGATGTCATGTACCTTCAAGACATGAATGCATGTCTGAAGGAACACTGCATCATACTTCTTAATAACAAAGTCATTGCAGTATCTTATCTTATCATACACATTACTTTTGTAACATGATGACACAGAAGAATATGCTGAAGTTTAGAAGGGTAGACTTGGTAACTAATCATTAGGTACAGAATCAAATTGGGCAGGAAAGAATTTTGTAACACAGATTGACTGAAAGAACAGGACACATCCTGAGGCATCAAGGAACCATTGATCTGTAATGGATTGAGTGTGAGCAGGAAAAATTGTAAAGTGAGATCAAGAGTTAAATACAGTAAGCAGATTCAAATGGATACAAGTTTAGTGGTTGTTCAGAAATTTGCATAGGACAGATTAGTGAAGACAGGTGTGGCAAACCAGACTTCAAACAAAAAACTGCAGCAGCAACACCAGTATTACATAAAATCTGATTTCTGTGGACTGTCAGTGCAGTAATATGATCTATGTAAATAAGTGTCAAACTAATTTTCTGTTGATGATCTGTGGTTACAATGGTTACAATAACCTCCGCATTATCATATGTATCTCAATTTATTGTACATTTACATTTATAATGACAAATTTGCAATTAGCTCTTAAATGAAAATATTTTTTTTTTACTTATTGCACATCTAATACGACTATTTCACTTCGGTTCTGTGAAAGGCATATTACCATATCATTTTCTTTTTGTAAATATGTATTCTTGTTTTATGACATGTTTTTATATCCTTGGGGATCTGGTCTTACTATCAATCTATGGAACAAAAGTATTTCTAATTTAAGCTGATAAAAACTTATATTTAAAAAAAGGCATGTTTTATTAACATAGAAAGATAAGAATAATAAACAGTCAAATATAAATTGTGTACTCAAAACAAGGAGAATACATACCTCATTGACTTAACAGGAATTCCAAATGACTGGATAAATAGAACAAGCTGAGATGGTTCAAGATCAGTCAGAGCAGCATCAACAAGTCTGTCAACATCAGAACGGATCATACGCAATTTGAGCCAGTCAGGAATTAACAATGCTTCTTCAGAAGTGTCCACAAGATACGCTTTAGGTGGCTCACCCTCAACAGGAAACCAAATCTCCAGCATACATTCAAATATACCCCTATCTGCAGAAAATAAAAAACATTTAAACAATGCCACTGTATTATCATCATTGTTGAACAATATTTCATTCATGGTAAATTCACTGATGTCGAGTTTCAAGGGTTTTAGCCCAGTACATAATTTCAATTTTGCCTCTAACTTTTCAATGACTACTAAGCAAGTCACATTCTTCACAACCTTCAGGCACTGTTTTTGTGTGTGCTCCTATACCTTAACTAGTAATCACATAAGACTACTGCGCAGAACAGCTTAAAAATGCTAACAGAATTTTCAGTGTCTATTCACACAACTCCAAGGTTCCAAACATTTCCTGTGTTTAACTACGAAATGCATTACTTGTTGTTATGCTTAACGATTTAGTTGCATCTGCTAATGCCTTATATTTTTTTCGGTATGTGTACACTGTAGCTGTATAGACAGATTCATCTAAAAGCTATCAATGTTCTCAGTGTTTTTTATGTGACTGTCAACTCGTAAAGTAAGAGCATCATTTGCCACCAGCAATGGAGGGTGAAATTTTGACACTTACACAGGTGTAATATCAGTAGTCTTCTGACTACTAATGTACCATTTCCAACATATGCTTAAGTTTGATGTTACTTGAACTATATTCCAGAAATCCCTACACAGTTATTTTTTCTATGAAAATTTTTTATCGGAATTCAATTTTTGATGTAACCTAACATATCAACAATTATCAACTAATAAAATTACCAAGGGGTAGAAAAGATCTGGCTATAAACATAAGAAACTGACCACATTACTGAGGAACACTCTCTCTCTCTCTCTCTCTCTCTCTCTCTCTCTCTCTCTCTCTCTCTATTGTACAGTGAACACCTATTCTTTGTCCTTTAACTGTGTGCTTACACACTGACAAGTTTCCTCAAACTCCATCAGCTGGTCACAGTAGGCAAACAGTCTGCTGATGAAACATTCTTCATTTTAAAAAATAAAAATATTTATCAGTCTTGTATTACCCTGTTTTGAGAGACTTTCCTTTGCAACATTATCTTTTGATGCTCCTTTTCTTATCAATAGTTTAAGGAGTAAAGGTAACAACTCAGCAAATAGTTGAGGTGCCGAGTTGTCTACACACACACACACACACACACACACACACACACACACACACACACACAAAATCAATGTCTTGTCCCATAAATCTAATATGTTAACATTTTTCAATACAATGAAAAGGATAGATCACTGCTCACCATATAGTGGAGATTTGAGTGGCAGTCTTTTTGTAGTGTCTGTTTGCAACTCAACACCTCCACTATATGGTGAGTACCAATCTACCCTTTTCAAATAATGTCATTATTCCATCCTGGATTTCCCATTGTTCAATATTTTTCACTTATATTTAATTTTTCAGTTAAACACATGCTGCTATTGTTGAGTGCCAAGTGTTGACTGTGTGTGCAAGTTATTTATCTACCCCTGCCTCCCCTTCCTTGATGAGCACCTAGCTGATTAACTTAAAAACAGGAAGCTGTTTGTCTACCAGTTCCCACAGGCACTGGATTGAAAAGTCCACTTCAGCAGAATGAAATAAAGCACTAGAAACAGACTCACAGAAATAATAGAAATTTGTACACAACTGAAATAGACTTCACCCATAGACGGAAATCTAATAGCTTAACAAATTTAACTAGTTTTAATATGTGCATATGATATGTACAATAATTAATCTTACCTAGGCCAGGTCCATAGTTAAGCAAGATGATAATTGCATGAACAACAAGGATATGCATTGTTGACTCTTCACCTGTGCTCCAGGTTATAAGAATCTGATCCTGACTCTCTGACCACTGATAGGCTTCTCTGCGAGGCTCTCGTGCCTGTAACAAAAAAACATTGCTAAAACAAATCACACAATAGGTACATCAGTTCTGATCAAAATAATTTCCAGTTTCATTTATTACAATAACAAAGTCTAGTATGGGTGCAGCAAACAATATCTGAAAGGCCATTTCCCTGAAGGGTGTCACAAACAAGTATAACAGCACATGAAGTTACACTTGCTTACAGGTAAGTTCACACAAATGCACAACTGCAGCATCACTGACTGCTTGTGAATGAATGCTTGGACAAATGGGTGTGAGGGGAGAAAAAAGAATCATTGCAACTGAGACAGTGGTGCAAAATACAAGGGAGCAGGAGGCAGAAGACATTTTGCATTCACCAGCAGTGCCAAAATGAGGATTAATTATTGCAACAACTGCAAAAGACAGACACACACGAAGGCAGAGGAGTAAAGAGACATGGGGGAGAGGGACTTGGGGGGCAGGGGACGGGGACTTGAGGGGGAGGGGAAAGGGATGGAGAGGAGAAACTGGAAAGGGGAGAGACGGACGGGAGTGGAGAGAAGAGGGGGGAGACCTGGGAGGGAAGAGAGAGGGGGGGATGGAGAGGAGAGACTGGGAAGGGGAGAGACAGACGGGGGGGGGGGGGGGGGGGAAGAGGGGGGGAAGACCTGGGGAGTAGAGACGGGGGGGGGAAGGGACTGGTGGGAGAGAGGCAGTTATGCAGGGGTAAGGGATCAAGTTACATTCATTGATGAAAAAAAAAAAAACATAGCGCCAAAGCTAATTAATGTAGAGAATTGAAATTTTCAGAATATACTTGTCTAGCAACATATTTAAGTGGCTAACACTGCTAGACCACAGGTTAATATAAGCAATAGATAGCCATTGCAAATGTGAAATGCTGGTACCTTAATAACCAGTGCAAACATCAGAATGTTGAATGCAAACATGCATGCAGTATGTAGTATAGGTACCGGATGTCAGGGAGTTCCGTCCCTATTACAATACAGGGGTGGTTAATGCTGGAGAAGGGCGACGCAGGAATTGTCACCCAATGATGTCCGCATGTGCTCAATTCGAGACACATCTGGTGATCACCAGGCCAGGGCAACACATCTAAACTCTGAACAGCAAGTTGAGTTACAACAATGACATGAGACCAAGTGTCTGGAAAACACCCTCTGGACTGCTGTTCAGAAATGGCAGCACAACAGCCAGAATCACCAGACTGATATGCAAATTTGCAGTCAGGGTACATGGGACAGCAACAAGTGCACTCCTTCTGTCATACAAAGTCAGACCCCAGACCATAACTCCAGGTGTAGGTCTGGTGTGTCTAGCATGCAGGCAGGTTGGTTACAGGTCCGCAACTGACCTCCTCCTAACCAAAACATGGCAATCACTGGCACCAAGACAGAACCAACTCTCATCAGTAAACAAAACAGTTCTCCACCCTGCCCTCCAATGAGCTCTCACTTGACACCAATGAACTCACAAATGGCAGCAGTGTGGGGTCAGTGGAATGCATACTACGTGGCGTCTGGCTCAGAGCCAGCCTTCAAGTAATCGATTTGTAACAGTTTGTTGTGTCACTGCACTGTGGTGCCAACTGCTGTTTGAACTGCTGCTGCAGACGTAGTACAATGAGCTGTGGCCATAAGCTGTACACAACTTTCTTCTCTCTGTAGTCTCATGTGGCCATATGGAAACCGGTCTTCCTCCAACCATACACTCTCAGGACCACTGTTGCCAGAGGCTGTATTCCTGCCAAGTCTTTCTGCAATATCACAGAAAGAAACTCCAGATTCTAGTATCGCTGTTACAACGGCTTATTCGAACTCAGTGAGTTGTTGATAATCACGTCTTCATTGCCTTAAATGCTTTCTTGGCTAACTCACCACATCAAACCTCAATGGTAACTAACGTGACCCGACCACTGCAGAGTGTATTTAAATCAAACCTGATTTGTGTCCTCATAATGGTGCTATTAGTGCCACACTTAGGCAACTCACGCAAAATCTGAATAGACATCATCTTTCAGATATAGAAACACATCAACCAACTTTTGTTTATGTCACAAAACTCCTACTTGGTGCATGTCCCCCCCCTTGTCAGTGTATGTACATCAAAGAGGGACACAGTGACAAAAATATAATATTTGTAAATGATGTTTAGTAAAGCACCAGAGTGCCAATCAGAGACAACTATCTATACAAAAAAGAAAAAAACTGATAAAGAATTTTAAAAAATCCATTAGCATAAAACATCGCTAATTGGTGAATACTATTGACCTAGCTCTCAAGACTAGTATTACTTTCGTAACACAATATCTCTGAAAACTCTCAATAAATTTTTTATTTCTTTATTTTTTCCATTTCAATTTATTTCTTCAAAGTGGAATTTGTTTCGTCAGCATTAGTTGAAAAATTTCCAGCTCTTCCACAATGTACATATATCCACCATTCCCTGCCTTATGTTATTGAAGGGATGAAAAGCATGTAGTGGATAAAAACTGGAAACAGTGTTATTGTTTTACATATGGAAGAAAATGGTAAATATTTATCAAAGCTGTAGAACATCATCAATAAAAAATAGCCTACTTAAAAAAAGACTTGCAAAGGGCTTTTAAATGCAGGGTGTTACAAAAAGGTATGGCCAAACTTTCAGGAAACATTCCTCATACACAAAGAAAGAAAATATGTTATGTGGACATGTGTCTGGAAACGCTTACTTTCCATGTTGGAGCTCATTTTATTACTTCTCTTCAAATCACATTAATCATGGAATGGAAACACACAGCAACAGAACGTACCAGCGTGACTTCAAACACTTTGTTACAGGAAATGTTCAAAATGTCTTCCGTTAGTAAGGATACAGGCATCCACCCTCCGTCGCATGGAATCCCTGATGCAGCCCTGGAGAATGGCGTATTATATCACAGTCGTCCACAATACGAGCACGAAGAGTCTCTACATTTGGTACCGGGGTTGCATAGACAAGAGCTTTCAAATGCCCCCATAAATGAAAGTCAAGAGGGCTGAGGTCAGGAGAGCGTGGAGGCTATGGAATTGGTCCGCTTCTACCAATCCATCGGTCACCGAATCTGTTATTGAGAAGCATACGAACACTTCGACTGAAATGTGCAGGAGCTCCATCGTGCATGAACCACATGTTGTGTCGTACTTGTAAAGGCACATGTTCTAGCAGCACAGGTAGAGATATCCCATATGAAATCATGGTAACGTGCTCCATTGAGCGTAGGTGGAAGAACATGGGGCCCAATCAAGACATCACCAACAATGCCTGCCCAAACGTTCACAGAAAATCTGTGTTGATGACGTGATTGCACAACTGCATGCGGATTCTCGTCAGCCCACACATGTTGATTGTGAAAATTTACAATTTGATCACGTTGGAATGAAGCCTCATCCGTAAAGAGAACATTTACACTGAAATGAGGATTGACACATTGTTGGATGAACCATTCGCAGAAGTGTACCTGTGGAGGCCAATCAGCTGCTGATAGTGCCTGCACACGCTGTACATGGTACAGAAACAATTGGTTCTCCCGTAGCACTCTCCATACAGTGACGTGGTCAACGTTACCTTGTACAGCAGCAACTTCTCTGATGCTGACATTAGGGTTATCGTCAACTGCAGGAAAAATTGCCTCGTCCATTGCAGGTGTCCTCGTCGTTCTAGGTCTTCCCCAGTCACGAGTCATAGGCTGGAATGTTCCGTGCTCCCTAAGTCACCCATCAATTGCTTCGAACGTCTTCCTGTCGGGACACCTTCGTTCTGGAAATCTGTCTCGATATAAACGTACCGCGCCACGGCTACTGCCCCGTGCTAATCCATACATCAAATGGGCATCTGCCAACTCCGCATTTGTAAACATTGCACTGACTGCAAAACCAAGTTCGTGATGAACACTAACCTGTTGATGCTACGTACTAATGTGCTTGATGCTAGTACTGTAGAGCAATCAATCGCATGTCAACACAAGCACCGAAGTCAACATTACCTTCCTTCAATTGGGCCAACTGGCGGTGAATCGAGGACGTACAGTACATACTGATGAAACTAAAATGAGCTCTAACATGGAAATTAAGCATTTCCGGACACATGTCAACATAACATCTTTTCTTTATTTGTGTGTGGGGAATGTTTCCTGAAAGTTTGGCCGTACCTTTTTGTAACACCCTGTATAATTGGGAACCTCTTTTGCGATACTCTTTTGGTCACAGGAAGTTGACGTGTACAGTAAACCTGCATTCTCAGTGCAATTCAGTAACATGTACAGTGTCTCCAGCTGTGAATACAACACTGCACTGTTCAGTCTGTCAACATGTCTAGACGCTCATTTCACTCTTAGACCATGCATGCATTGTCACCAGAGGAAGTTTCACACCAAAATGGCATACACTGCAGAAACACCATTTTGATATTCAACTGCTATTATGAGCCATGGAGCATTGGACATCTGCCTCATAGTAGCCATCTGCAGTCAATAACAGCAGATAATGACCGGTACCTACAGGTCACAGTTTGCAGGCACACTGAGGAGAGTGCAAGACATCTCCATGCTGCCATTTGGAGGCAACAGAGAGCTGTGTCAACATAGGCAGTACATAATCATCTTCAATCAATCAATTTTTCCTCTAACCATCCATTACGACAACAGCACCACGATGACTGAAGAAAGTCGGAAAGGGAACACCTATACAATTTATTTCCTAGAGACTGAAAAGCTTATGTCCATGAATCAGTACACTTATAGAAAGCAGCACTCGTGTGAAACTGAGCTTGCTATTTTCTCATATGATACACTGCAAACTATGGATTAAAGGCCACAGACAGATTCCATATTCCTAGATTTCAGTAAAGCATACTACACAGTACCCCACAGCAGACTGTTAATGACGGTATGAGTGTACAGAATAGGTTCTCAGATATGCGAGTGTCTCAGTGACTTCTTAAATAATAGAACCCAGTATGCTGTCCTCGACAGTGAGTGTTCATCAGGGACAGGCAGTGCAATAGGACTGCTATTATTTTCTAGATACATAAATGATCTGGAAAACAGGATGGGCAGCAATTTGTCATTATTTGCCGATTATGCTGTGATGTTCAGGATAGTGTCAAAGATGAGTAAGTGTGTAATGATACAAGATGACAGACAAAATTTCTAATTGGTGTGATAAATTGCAGCTGGCTCTCAATGTAGAAAAATGTAGGAACAACAAACCAGTAATGTTCCGATACAGCATTAATAGTCGGTACCAAATTAGAATTGACACACTCAAGTCATTTAAGTATCTGGGCGTAACATTTCAGATTGATATGAAATGGAATAAACATTTGAGGAATGTGGTAGGGAAGATGAATGATCAACTTTAGTTCATTGGCAGAATTTTACTCAAGTGTGATTCACCCGTAAAGAAGACCACATATAGACTCCAAGTGAGACCTATTCTGGAGTACTACTGGAGTATTTGGAACCCGCACAAGGTCTGATTAAAAGTAAAGGAAGAGAGTGAAGCAATTCGGAGGCAGGCTGCTAGATTTGTTACCGGTAGGTTTGAACAACATGCAAATTATGCGGAGATGCTTCGGGAATTCAAATGGGAATTCCCGGAGGGAAGACAACTTTCCTTTTGAGGAACACTGTTAAGGAAATTTAGAAAACCAGCATTTGAGGCTGACTGCAGAACAACCGTACTGTACACAGCATACATTTCATGTAAGGACTGTGAAGGTAAAATATGAGAAATTAGGCTCATATGGAGGCATATAGACAGTTGAGGAAAGGAAATGGCTATCAGTGCTTCAGAGTACCCTCAAAATGCACCGTACACTGGCTTGTGGAGTGTATATGTAGATGTACATGAATACAGATCAACGATGTTGGGTTCTCTTCACTGAAGAGTGCAGCCTTTGTTTGAGACAGGGTGTTGTAGTAGAAGTGTGTGGAGGCGAGCAAGTACAAATTCACATTTCATGCATGCAGTCTCAAATGTTCAGTAGAGAGGGAGGGGGGAGGTGGGGGCAGGGCTGCGCGCACGCGTACACACACACACACACACACACACACACACACACACACACACACACACACACACCCTTCCCACTCTCCCAGTTGTCACCGCCACCTCCACCTTTAGTGCCACCAGCTCCAGTACAGCAGCCAGCCCGGTAAACATCCCTCTCTGTCCGACACATTCCTAGGCTTCTGGTGCCCTCGGAACCCATCCATTTTAAAGTCTTCCTTGCTTCCTCCGCAGACACCATGGCTCATTTTATTCCATTTTTCCACAGCTCTGGGCCTGTTGTAGTGCTTCGAGAATTTCCGTGTAAATTCTAGAGCCACTCGTCCTTCTACTGTCTCCAACACATGATATTTTAAATATAAGTGGGAGAGTGGAAGCATATCTACTGCACCACCTGTTTCTGTGTGCAAGTTGAAAATTTGTTAAGAGAAGACTGTAAGAGGGGCGGTCCAATGACAACGACAAGTGTTTGCTGCTAGCACCACAGATGTTTTGTGAAAGAAAACAGAGTAATTATATGCTATTCTTTGCTGTGTTAGTGAATGTGATTATCGTAAAAAAAGAAAAACGAACAATTGACTACAGACTTTTAACTTACTTCATGTCTTAGCCCTGTACGAGACAAGACATATATGATGACCATAAAACATTTGGTTGTTGGACCAATGTTGTTATAAATATGTATAATAGAGTCTAATGTTTGATGACTAAGTTAACTTGCAGAAATTGTTGTTTGTGGAAGTTGAAAATGTATTATAATTGAACTGAAAGTATTCTACGAGTACCCAATTATTTCAAGAATAGAAAAAGAGTCTAAATAATTCCTATAACCAGCAAAAATCTTCAGAGAAGAAACTTTTGGAAGATCAGGTGAGTCAACTGATTAGGGTGAGGTGTGAATTGTGAATGCAATCCAGTTTTTTACCGCTTCTTGTGTCTTCAAAACTATTAGAACGGGTGGCGACATAAGTGACAGGACTCGAAGAAAATAGGAATTTTAAGACGGAAATGGGAAGAAGATATTTTGAGTTTCCATAGCAACCAGGCATAACAAGATAAGAGAACTGTTTCGAGTAATTGGATTGAGTCCAAGGAACCAAATGGAAGAAAGTTGTGAATGCAACACAGTAAAAGACTTAAGAAAGTAGTAATCTCAAAGGAACAGAGCGTAGACCTCGGCATTTTAGACTAAGAAGAGTATTCTACGAGTACCCAATTATTTCAAGAATAGAAAAAGAGTCTAAACAATTCCTATAACCAGCAAAAATCTTCAGAGAAGAAACTTTTGGAAGATCAGGTGAGTCAACTGATTAGGGTGAGGTGTGAATTGTGAATGCAATACAGTTTTTTACCGCTTCTTGTGTCTTCAAAACTTCGACTAAGAAGATTCGGTGTGGAGAGTACACAGCTTTCTCACACATCAGAACTGACACCGAAACAGTAACCAGCAACCAATGCCAACTGCGCCAGCTGCTGCTCACCAGTGCTGACTCCACGCCTGCCCGTCAACGGCAACACCAAAACCAACGTTCCACTGCCAGTGCTGTTCACCGGTGCTTAATACACATCCGTTTACCAATGCATCTAGAACTCTACGCCGGGTGAGAGTAAAACAATAATTGTTTGAGTATAAAGTTGAAGGAACTATTGCAATAGACTGTAATATTGTAGTCATTATAAGCAGAATAGGATTTTTTTTAATGTTCATGAGAACTGATTGTTCAGTACTGGGGAGCTTTTCTGAAATCCACCCCTTTTCCTAAACCTCACCTGTCCTTTTCCTTCACCACTCTTCTCTCCCTTTGAATCCTCCTGCCACAAGAAGGAGCTACTGGCTCTGAAAGCTTGTAAACTGTAATACCTTTTATATGTGTTTTCTCCTGCTGTTTCTCATTAAGTTTTTTGAGGGGCATCAGGATGAATTTACCATAATCCCCTGGCCACCAAACTCCCCAGATTTAAACCCAATCAAAAATCAGTGGGACCACCTCGGTCGGGCTGTTTGCGTCATTGATCACCTAGTGCAGCTGGCCACTGCACTGGACTCTGCACAGCTCCACATTCCTGTCGGCACTACCAGAACCACACTACCTCACTTCCTGCACAACTTGCAGCAGTCTACACTGCAAAATGTAATTATTCAGGCTCTTGACAGGTGGTCACATTAATGTGAATGGACAGTGTATTTGATATGGCTTTATCCAAAAGCAGAGGGTTTTCACTAAAAAAATACGTAAAAGCATGTTATTACCATTCGTAGAGATTTTTAAATTACTTTGCAGATGAGCATCACGCGTATCAGTATGTATCATCTTTGCAAAGGCACATTGAAGTATAAAAGGCACATTGAGGTACATGCATCGAAATACATTCATTTTCTGAAGAGTGCTAAATTTATCTATACAAATTACGAAACCTATAAAGAACGAAAATTTTAACCATCACAAAGTTTTCTATGTGAATTTTATGTTAAGAAATCTTATTGGGACATAATAGATTCCTCATTTATCAAATTCAGTTACAAGTACTGAATGGGAGACATAAAAACATATTGTGGGTAACATAATGACTATGAAAAAGGCTGCAATAATCTTTTAGTAAAATATATGTGTATTCTGTGCGTTTTCTGTAGTGATTTTTATATTTTCTGTAATTGGGAACTATTATATATACAATTACATACGTACCTTTTGCAAATACTGGAAGAACATCAGCATAAGAGCATGCTGTGTGTGTTCTGCACCTGCCAGTTCACAGTTTGGAGAAGGCAGTATGGCAGCCATAATTGAACTTCTCTCTACAATAAGCTGTGCCATATCCTGAAACATTAACATTAATCAACGGATAATATAAACCAGTTTCTTAAACAAGGTAAATGAACTGCACTGAATTTCTGTATTACTCTGAATTGTTATTAAGATTTTGATTTTTAGATGATATCAATTACAACACAGAATACTAATACCATATTTCACAAACACTTTACTTACCTATTTTATCATTATTCTTATTTTTAAACATAACTTGTGTTCTCCAATCAGGCAGCAAAATGGCATCACTGAACACTGATAAATTTACTACTTTTAGAAGTCCTTACCTTGACAAACACTGTTACAACAAAAGAAACAAGAAGACCAACAAAGAGATAGAGGGGCTGGCCAGTACTCACCTCAGCTCAGTACAGCCGATAGATACACAAAAAACAGAACCAAAAATTTACATTCCTAGCTTTCGGAACAAATGTTCCTTCATCAGGGAGGAGAGAGGGGAAAGAAAGGGAAGAAGGGAAAGTAGATTCAGTTACTCACAACCTAGGTTATGAAGCAACAGGGAAAGGAATACAGGGAGGGTAGCATGGATGGAGGCATGGTTGTCAGAGGGAAGCCAAAGATCCCTTCCCTCTGACAACCATGCCTCCATCCATGCTACCCTCCCTGTATTCCTTTCCCTGTTGCTTCATAACCTAGGTTGTGAGTAACTGAATCTACTTTCCCTTCTTCCCTTTCTTTCCCCTCTCTCCTCCCTGATGAAGGAACATTTGTTCCGAAAGCTAGGAACGTAAATTTTTGGTTCTGTTTTTTGTGTATCTATCGGCTGTACTGAGCTGAGGTGAGTACTGGCCAGCCCCTCTATCTCTTTGTTAGTATTTGTTTCACATCTTTATATGAGATTTTCCATTAATCATTTAGAAACAAGAAGACCCATTATTATTAAAAACAAATTTGATAACTCACCACCACAAGCTCAGCCATTTCAGGCAATGGATCATTAGCAGCATGTGCAGCCAGGAAGCATATATAACTGCTTACAAGAGCTGGTTCGCTCTCTACTTGGCACGCCTGTCGCAATGCCTGAATTACTTGTCCTCTTACTGCCTGGAAATGTGGCAACTGTGGAAGCTGACGAGACAGCCACCAACTGAAATATAGATATTAACAGAAAAATTAAGTGTGATTACAATACAGGCAAGAATTATGACAGTACTAATTATCCTGTGAGCAAAATGACTATATTTTATTTATGTAACATTATAATAATGGACCACTATCTTCCAGGTAACATTACCTCTACCTGAGTCACAATAATCTGGGGTAGTTTCAAGGCATTCATCAATAGCATAGAGAGCATAAAACCATTTAAGTTCTACTCTACACTGGTATGATAAAAATCATGTGATAGTGATATGCACAAATGCAGATGGCAATAATATCACACACACAAGGTATAAAAGTGCAATGCATTGGTGGAGCTGTCATCTGTACTCAGGTGATTCAAGTGAAAAGATTTCTGACATGATGATGGCCGCACAACGGGAATTAACAGACTATGAAAGCAGAATGGTAGGGAGCTACATGCATCGGACATTCCATTTCAGAAATCATTACGGAATTTAACATTCCGAGATCCACTATGTCAAAAGTGTGCCGAGAATACCAAATTTCAGGCATTCTCTCTCACCACAGACAAAGCATGGCAGAGAGCCTTCACGTTACGACCAAGAGCAGCAGCGTTTCCGTAAAACTGTCAGTGCTATAGACAAGCAAAACTGTGTGAAATAATTGCAAAAATCAATATGAGACGTACGACGAATGTATCAATTAGGACGGTGTGGCGATATTTGGCATTAATGCGCTATGGCAGCAGATGATCAATGCGAGTGCCTTTGCTACTAGCATGATATCGCCTGCAGTCTCTCTCCTGGGATTGTGACAATATCAGTTGTCCCTTGATGACTGGGAAACTGTGGCCTCGTCAAATGAGTTCCACTTTGAATTGGTACAAACTGATGATAAGGTCTGTGCGTGGTGCAGTTCCCCTGAAGCCATGAACCCACGTTGTCACCAAGTCATTGTGTAAGAAGGTGGTGGCTCCATAATGGTGTGGCTTGTGTTTACAGGGAATGAACTGGGTCCTCTGGTCCAACTGAAGTGATCACTGAATAGAAATGGATATGTTCGGCTACTTACTTGAAGACCATTTGCATCCATAAATGGACTTCATGTTCCCAAACATGTCACTTCGCCACAATTGTTCACAAATGGTTTGAAGAACACTCTGGACAATTCGAGTGAATGATGTGGCTGCCCAGATCAACTGACATGAATCTCACTGAACATTTACGGGACATACGAGGGTCACTCCAAAAGAAATGCACACTTTTTTTTTTTTAATCAATCTTTTATGCTACATGTTTGAAAGATTTACAGTGTGTAGATACATCCTTTAGGAACAATAATTTCATTTCTCCACATAATTTCCATCCCTCTCGACTGCCTTACGCCATCTTGGAACCGGCGCCTGTATACCTGTACGGTAAAATTCTGGACCAACCTGTTGGAGCCACTGTTTGGCGGTATGCACAAGGGCGTCATCATCTTCAAACCTTGTTCCACGAAGAGAGTCTTTCAGTTTCCCAAATAGATGATAGTCACATGAAGCCATGTCAGGACTGTAAGGCGAGTGTTTCAGTGTTGTCCATCCGAGTTTTGTGATCGCTTTCATAGCTTTTTACTGACATGTGGCCGTGTATTGTCATGCAGCATCTCCATACACCTTTTTCAACCTCTTGTGGATGTTTCCCACTGTCTCGTTTTCACAGCACAGGAATTCTATGACAGTACGTTGCTTCTGACGAACGTCAAGAACAGCAACCATCTTGAAGGTGTGCTGTGACGGTGCTACTCACGGGAACAGGTTGAACTAAGTTTTAAAACAAGTGGGAAGGATGTATCTACACACTGTAAAACTTTCACACATGCAGACTGAAAACTGTACTTTTACAAAAATAGTGTGCATTTCTTTTGGAGTGACCCTCGTAATTGAGAGGTCACTTTGTGCACAAAATCCTCCACTGGCAACACTTTCCCAGTTATGGATAGCCACAGAGGCAGCATGGCTCAGCTCAATATTACTGCAGGGGCCTTCCAATGACTTGTTGAGTCCATGCCAAACCGAGCTGCAGCCCAAGTCCGGGCAAAAGGAGATCTGACCCGGTATTAGAAGATATCCCATGAATTTTGTCACCTCAATGTGGTACACAGTTTCATATCTCTCAGTGTGTTCATAAGTGAATTACATATGGCTGAATGAAGCTGGTCGTAGGTTGTGTTCCAAAAATGAACATCACAGAGACAGATGTGACAACACTTTCTGCAGGACCTGACCATCATTTTGCAGGACAATGCTCAAGCATGTACAGTGCAAGCTGTTACTGATTTGTTTGACTGATGGGGCTGCTAAGTGCTATACCACCTACTGCAGTTCCCTGACTTAAGCCCTCATGAGTTCAATTCGATTTCTAAACTGAGGGAATGGCATTCACTTCAGAACTGCTACAAATTCATCGGGTAATAGACTGTGCTGCTTGAACTGTCAACACAACTGGCACTACTAAGAGTATCCTACGACTTCCTGGCAAAGGGTGGCACAATGCTGGTGACTACTTTGAAGGTCAGTAAAACTTTGAAACACTTATCTATTTTGTACGAGCTGTAAATAAATAGTTGCCACTATTAAAGTTCCAACCCTCGTATCTCATTTTTCTATACTAACAATACCTACGATAAAAAATTCCACCCCCCTGCCCCCCAAACTCTTTTCTGAAATTTTGTATTTCCATCATAATATTGTCTTGTCATAATGATGTCTTACATTCTGATACACCAACCAGCGTTCAGTGCTTATGCCTTCTGCTTCTTTGAAACTTTTAATACTCCCCCCCCCCACCCCCCATGAACCATGGACCTTGCCGTTGGTGGGGAGGCTTGCGTGCCTCAGCGATACAGATAGCCGTACTGTAGGTGCAACCACAACGGAGGGGTATCTGTGAGAGGCCAGACAAACGTGTGATTCCTGAAGAGGGGCAGCAGCCTTTCAGTAGTTGCAAGGGCAACAGTCTGGATGATTGACTGATCTGGCCTTGTAACAATAACCAAAACGGCCTTGCTGAGCTGGTACTGCGAACGGCTGAAAGCAAGGGGAAACTACAGCCGTAATTTTTCCCGAGGGCATGCAGCTTTACTGTATGATTAAATGATGATGGCGTCCTCTTGGGTAAAATATTCCGGAGGTAAAATAGTCCCCCATTCGGATCTCCGGGCGGGGACTACTCAAGAGGATGTCGTTATCAGGAGAAAGAAAACTGGCGTTCTACGGATCGGAGCGTGGAATGTCAGATCCCTTAATCGGGCAGGTAGGCTAGAAAATTTAAAAAGGGAAAGGGATAGGTTAAAGTTAGATATGGTGGGAATTAGTGAAGTTCGGTGGCAGGAGGAACAAGACTTCTGGTCAGGTGACTACAGGGTTATAAACACAAAATCAAATAGGGGTAATGCAGGAGTAGGTTTAATAATGAATAGGAAAATAGGAATGCGGGTAAGCTACTACAAACAGCATAGTGAACGCATTATTGTGGCCAAGATAGATACAAAGCCCACACCTACTACAGTAGTACAAGTTTATATGCCAACTAGCTCTGCAGATGATGAAGAAATTGAAGAAATGTATGATGAAATAAAAGAAATTATTCAGATTGTGAAGGGAGACGAAAATTTAATAGTCATGGGTGACTGGAATTCGAGTGTAGGAAAAGGGAGAGAAGGAAACGTAATAGGTGAATATGGATTGGGGCTAAGAAATGAAAGAGGAAGCCGCCTGGTAGAATTCTGCACAGAGCACAACATAATCATAGCTAACACTTGGTTTAAGAATCATGAAAGAAGGTTGTATACATGGAAGAACCCTGGAGATACTAAAAGGTATCAGATAGATTATATAATGGTAAGACAGAGATTTAGGAACCAGGTTTTAAATTGTAAGACATTTCCAGGGGCAGATGTGGACTCTGACCACAATCTATTGGTTATGTCCTGTAGATTAAAACTGAAGAAATTGCAAAAAGGTGGGAATTTAAGGAGATGGGACCTGGATAAACTGAAAGAACCAGAGGTTGTACAGAGTTTCAGGGAGAGCATAAGGGAACAATTGACAGGAACGGGGGAAAGAAATACAGTAGAAAAAGAATGGGTAGCTTTGAGGGATGAAGTAGTGAAGGCAGCAGAGGATCAAGTAGGTAAAAAGACGAGGGCTAGTAGAAATCCTTGGGTAACAGAAGAAATATTGAATTTAATTGATGAAAGGAGAAAATATAAAAATGCAGTAAATGAATCAGGCAAAAAGGAATACAAACATCTCAAAAATGAGATCGACAGGAAGTGCAAAATGGCTAAGCAGGGATGGCTAGAGGACAAATGTAAGGATGTGGAGGCTTATCTCACTAGGGGTAAGATAGATACTGCCTACAGGAAAATTAAAGAGACCTTTGGAGATAAGAGAACCACTTGTATGAACATCAAGAGCTCAGATGGAAACCCAGTTCTAAGCAAAGAAGGGAACGCAGAAAGGTGGAAGGAGTATATAGAGGGTCTATACAAGGGAGATGTACTTGAGGACAATATTATGGAAATGGAAGAGGATGTAGATGAAGATGAAATGGGAGATACGATACTGCTTGAAGAGTTTGACAGAGCACTGAAAGACCTGAGTCGAAACAAGGCCCCCGGAGTAGACAACATTCCATTGGAACTACTGACGGCCTTGGGAGAGCCAGTCCTGACAAAACTCTACCATCTGGTGAGCAAGATGTATGAAACCGGTGATATACCCTCAGACTTCAAGAAGAATATAATAATTCCAATCCCAAAGAAAGCAGGTGTTGACAGATGTGAAAATTACCGAACTATCAGTTTAATAAGTCACAGCTGCAAAATACTAACACGAATTCTTTACAGACGAATGGAAAAACTAGTAGAAGCCAACCTCGGGGAAGATCAGTTTGGATTCCGTAGAAACACTGGAACACATGAGGCAATACTGACCTTACGACTTATCTTAGAAGAAAGATTAAGGAAAGGCAAACCTACGTTTCTAGCATTTGTAGACTTAGAGAAAGCTTTTGACAATGTTGACTGGAATACTCTCTTTCAAATTCTAAAGGTGGCAGGGGTAAAATACAGGGAGCGAAAGGCTATTTACAATTTGTACAGAAACCAGATGGCAGTTATAAGACTCGAGGGACATGAAAGGGAAGCAGTGGTTGGGAAGGGAGTAAGACAGGGTTGTAGCCTCTCCCCGATGTTGTTCAATCTGTATATTGAGCAAGCAGTAAAGGAAACAAAAGAAAAATTTGGAGTAGGTATTAAAATCCATGGAGAAGAAATAAAAACTTTGAGGTTTGCCGATGACATTGTAATTCTGTCAGAGACAGCAAAGGACTTGGAAGAGCAGTTGAATGGAATGGACAGTGTCTTGAAAGGAGGATATAAGATGAACATCAACAAAAGCAAAACGAGGATAATGGAATGTAGTCGAATTAAGTCGGGTGATGCTGAGGGAATTAGATTAGGAAATGAGACACTTAAAGTAGTAAAGGAGTTTTGCTATTTGGGGAGCAAAATAACTGATGATGGTCGAAGTAGAGAGGATATAAAATGTAGACTTGCAATGGCAAGGAAAGCGTTTCTGAAGAAGAGAAATTTGTTAACATCCAGTATAGATTTAAATGTCAGGAAGTTATTTCTGAAAGTATTTGTATGGAGTGTAGCCATGTATGGAAGTGAAACATGGACGATAAATAGTTTGGACAAGAAGAGAATAGAAGCTTTCGAAATGTGGTGCTACAGAAGAATGCTGAAGATTAGATGGGTAGATCACATAACTAATGAGGAAGTATTGAATAGGATTGGGGAGAAGAGAAGTTTGTGGCATAACTTGACCAGAAGAAGGGATCGGTTGGTAGGACATGTTCTGAGGCATCAAGGGATCACCAATTTAGTGTTGGAGGGCAGCGTGGAGGGTAAAAATCATAGAGGGAGACCAAGAGATGAATACACTAAGCAGATCCAGAAGGATGTAGGTTGCAGTAGGTACTGGGAGATGAAGAAGCTTGCACAGGATAGAGTAGCATGGAGAGCTGCATCAAACCAGTCTCAGGACTGAAGACCACAACAACAACAACATACTCAAATATTTTGCTTGTAGATTAACTGTTCTGATTGTAAAGGTTGCAACAACCTGGCATGTTAAGAAAAGGAACTCTCTCAAGCATCTCTGTTGTTCTACAACGTAATGGAGTATTTCGTACCACAAATTCTAGGGAGGGGGATTCACAGTTGAGGTGTCTTCATAGATGAGACAGGTAGCTGACTCGAGTTCATTGGCAGTATACTGGGAAAACACTGGCAGTCCACATATGAGACTGTTTATAAAATACTTGTGTGTCACATCTTAGAATATTGCTCAAGTGTGCGAGATCCATAGCAAATAGGACTAACAGGCAATAAGGAATGTACTACAAAGAAGGGCAGCAAAAATGGTAACAGGTTCATTTTACTTACACGAGAGCATTATGGAAATGCTGAAAAATTTGAATTGACAGGAATCTTAAGATAAATGCCAGTTATCCCCAACAGCCCACCTACAGAGTTTCCCGAACTAATATTAAAGTGAAGAATCTATAAATATACTTCAGTCCCCTATGTATCCCACCTAAAGGGACTGCAAAGATAATATCAGACTAATTACAGCACACATAGAGACATTTACAGTCATTCTTCCCACACATTAAAGGCATTAAGTGTCTGGAATGAAAGTACCCTCTGCCATCCACTTTGCAGTAGTTTGCTGAGTAAGTATGTAGATGTACATGTAGAACATGTCAGATGCCCCACGTACACACAAAACCAGACAGACCGCTTTCCCTCTTCAATCTGTTAATCTCCGTATGAAATTACAGGGGAGGGGGACCCCTCCCAAACACACACACACACACACACACACACACACACAAACACACACACAAACACACACACACACACACACACACACACACACACAGAATGCGAGGGGGAGGAAACACAAGCGTACAGCATAAGAATACAACACCCAGGCACCTGGGCCGATGATTTGTGTAGTGCACAATAGAGACTGAGGCCTGGAGAATTACAGGACTGAAAGATGTATTGCAAGAATAACTCCCATCTGTATAGCTCAGAAAACCTGGTGCTGCATTCTTTGGAGGGGGGGGGGGGGGGGTAAGGAGTATCCAGATGGCACGGATTGTGAAGAAATGACTGAACTTGAGCATTTGAGCATGATGGGCTCAGTGGCATGCTCTCTGCTACTGGGTAGTCAATTTTGTTTTTGGGTGCAGTTTGGCAATAGCCATTCACTCTGGTGGTCAAGTTCACATAAAATGCTGTGTATATACCGTATTTACTCGAATCTAAGCCGCACTTTTTTTCCGGTTTTTGTAATCCAAAAAACCGCCTGTGGCTTAGAATCGAGGGCAAAGCAAGCGGAAGTTCTGAAAAATGTTGGTAGGTGCCGCCACAACTAACTTCTGCCGTTGAATATATGTAGCGCTACACAGGCATGCTTTGTAGGCACAAAGATAAATACTGGCGCCAAAACCTCTGCATCAGTAAATAAATTTTTTTGAAAAAGGTGGAAGACGAGTTTTTTTTCTCCGCCCCGAGTTTCGACCACTGCATTTTCATTTTCATACATTATCCAACGAAGTAAATACAAATTCCGTATTGTTCTTCTTCGAATGTAGCAGAATTTCAATATACTACGAAAATCCGACTAGCAAGACTGTTTGGGATGTTTGTCAATATGGCCAGCTCTACATTCTGAATTTTTTCCTGCCTGTGAGAAGAGATTGTTGCTAATAGGAACCTGATGAAATATGAATCACATGCAGTATTCTCTTCACCATAAGAATAATACGAATATAAACATTTTGCCACGTATTCTTTCGTGTTTGCTGCTATCTCATTTAAATCCTGTCTGCTTAATAAACTACGAAACTAGAGTGACACAACAGCAAACGCGGAAGAATATACGTATCGTGTCATGTTTATATTCGTATTATTCTTATGCCTAATAGTGATATAGTCAGAAATGAAGCAGGGCAACTTACTAGATTTTTAAATCTAAGATGACTAATTTCTGTGCAGAATTTGATGTACTAAAGAAGCGGCCGCAAAGATTTTCGAACGAAGAATAATTTTCGTCTAACTCTCGTTCAAAACGTGTTCTATCATACGCAGTCTATTATTTGGTTGTTGTTGATCATTATCAAAGAAAGCAGCAGTGTAAGTAACAAAAAATAGCAGCCTCTTGCCATTGTTTCGCTAATGAGATGATTCCTCTCTTTTTTTTAAAAAAAAATTGTAAGCGGCGGTAGCGCGCACAAAAGCAAACCGTGCCGCGAGCGGCGACAGGCCATAAACACGCACTATCAGAATTCAACAAACAATGCACGACACAGTACAGTAATGCATTTTCAGCTAGAGTGATGCAAACACCTATAACAAAGAAAATGGCGCTTATCAGATCAAAGCAAAATAAGAAATCGATTCAAACCAGACGAAGCACGTGAAAAAGGAAGGGTACCCGTATAAATACGGACGGAGCACCTGCCGCATAGCAATGGCTACCTGGTAAAGCTTAACTGCTAAGCTTACGACTCGAACCAAACTACTGTAGCTGTATCGTCACTCATTCGACCTAAATTGTGTCTCATATTACAATGGACCAACTTTGTTTCGATTTGGAGGTATGGCCTAAAACTTTTCTCTCCCCTTGAATTTCGAGTCTCAAATTTCAGGTGCGGCTTAAGAGTCGGGAAATTTTTTTTTCCTTTATTTCGAATCTCATTTATCAGGTGCGGCTTAGATTCGAGTAAATACGGTAACATGGCTGCTTTCACAAATGGCCCTGTCTTTGATGGGATAGGATAAGCCTATGACGGGACTCTAGTAGGCTTTACTGGGAGAGAGAATCATGCAGATCTTGTATCTGGCTCTTCCACAAGGATACGACCAGTGTGACAGGGGGTTCACACTGGGAGTGGCATAGGGGTGGAAAGAATGTTTTTTAGGTTGGTTGGGTGGCAGATTGTCACTTAAGTAGAGGTGATATAGATCATGGGTAGGATATCTCTCATTCCTGAGCATGATGATAGATAGTAAAAGCCCTTGTGAAAACCCAGGTGAAGGACATGGTTCAGTTGCTTTAGTGCAGTATTGGTATTGGGTGATGAGAGGGTTCTTTGGATGGTGGGTGAGGTGTGTGAGGATATGGCATACCGACAAGGGACTTCTTGTCGCTGCAGATATGCCATCCATGGATAGCCAGGCTAAATTTGAGAGCTTTTTTGGTATCGAAGGAGTGACAGCTGTCAAAATGCAGGTACTTGTAGTGGTTGGTTCATTCATACAGAAAGAGCCATCAGAGAGGTGTATGCCAATGTCCAGCAAAATAACACATTGGGTTGAGGAGGACTGAGTGAAGCAGATGGGGGAAAAGATGTCAAGGTTGAGGAGGAATTAAGATAAGGTATCTTAGCTCTCAGTCCAGATCATGGAGATTTACTAGTGAACCTGAACCACAAAAGTGGTTTGGGAGGTTTGGAAGAGCACATGCAGGCAGGCACCCATGGCTGTGTCATGGATTTATTTGCATACCTTCCCCCTTCAAGTGAAGATGTAACTGACATAGCATATACAGAATGAGGTATTGGATTTGGCATCTGAAGGACATTGGGGGAAGGGGGGAGGTAGTGTTCAACAGTGGCACAGGCCATGGGCATAAGGGATGTTAGTGTGCAGAGATTTTACATCAATAGTGACAAGTAAGGGTCCAAGTGGTAATGGGTTGGGGATGGTTGCTGGTCAGTGTTTTGCATCTTTGATACAAGATGCTAAGTGATGGGCAATTGGTTGGAGGTACTGGCCAACAAAAGTGGAGATTCTTTCAGTGGAAGCACAGTATCCAACTACAACATGACGTCCAGGACTGTTGGTTTTATGGATTTTGGGAAGCATGTAGGAGGTGGGTATGTGGGGGGGTCGCTGAGGTGTGGAGGGATATGGATTCAGGGAAGAGCTTCGGGGATTTACATTGTACCAGAACTTTCCTTATCACATCAATATGAAATTCTTTTGTTGTCACACACACACACACACACACACACACACACACACACACACACACACAAAGTTCCAAAACATTATCTGATTGTAAATATGATGCATTTAGATATGATGATTCTGTAAACTTAAATTTTTATAATAGTTAAAACCTGCTTCAAAAGTATCTGTCTTACTTAAGATTGTCCAGTAACAATTCAGCCAATGCAGTTAATAACACATACTCTTGGTGGACATGGCAACTAATGTAATTGTACTACTTAAACTGTTTCAACAGAAAAGACAAGATAATTTGGACTAAGTACATCAATCGCCCCCCCATGAACCATGGACCTTGCCGTTGGTGGGGAGGCTTGCGTGCCTCAGCGATACAGATAGCCGTACCGTAGGTGCAACCACAACGGAGGGGTATCTGTTGAGAGGCCAGACAAACGTGTGGTTCCTGAAGAGGGGCAGCAGCCTTTTCAGTAGTTGCAAGGGCAACAGTCTGGATGACTGACTGATCTGGCCTTGTAACAATAACCAAAACGGCCTTCCTGTGCTGGTACTGCGAACGGCTGAAAGCAAGGGGAAACTACAGCCGTAATTTTTCCCGAGGGCATGCAGCTTTACTGTACGATTAAATGATGATGGCGTCCTCTTGGGTAAAATATTCCGGAGGTAAAATAGTCCCCCATTCGGATCTCCGGGCGGGGACTACTCAAGAGGATGTCGTTATCAGGAGAAAGAAAACTGGCGTTCTACGGATCGGAGCGTGGAATGTCAGATACCTTAATCGGGCAGGTAGGTTAGAAAATTTAAAAAGGGAAATGGATAGGTTGAAGTTAGATATAGTGGGAATTAGTGAAGTTCGGTGGCAGGAGGAACAAGACTTCTGGTCAGGTGAATACAGGGTTATAAACACAAAATCAAATAGGGGTAATGCAGGAGTAGGTTTAATAATGAATAGCAAAATAGGAATGCGGGTAAGTTACTACAAACAGCATAGTGAACGCATTATTGTGGCCAAGATAGATACGAAGCCCACGCCTACTACAGTAGTACAAGTTTATATGCCAACTAGCTCTGCAGATGACGAAGAAATTGAAGAAATGTATGATGAAATAAAAGAAATTATTCAGATTGTGAAGGGAGACGAAAATTTAATAGTCATGGGTGACTGGAATTCGAGTGTAGGAAAAGAGAGAAGGAAACATAGTAGGTGAATATGGATTGGGGGACAGAAATGAAAGAGGAAGCCGCCTGGTCGAATTTTGCACAGAGCACAACATAATCATAACTAACACTTGGTTTAAGAATCATGAATGAAGGTTGTATACATGGAAGAACCCTGGAGATACTAAAAGGTATCGGTAAGACAGAGATTTAGGAACCACGTTTTAAATTGTAAGACATTTCCAGGGGCAGATGTGGACTCTGACCACAATCTATTGGTTATGACCTGTAGATTAAAACTGAAGAAACTGCAAAAAGTTGGGAATTTAAGGAGATGGGACCTGGATAAACTAAAAGAACCAGAGGTTGTACAGAGATTCAGGGAGAGCATAAGGGAGCAATTGACAGGAATGGGGGAAATAAATACAGTAGAAGAAGAATGGGTAGCTTTGAGGGATGAAGTAGTGAAGGCAGCAGAGGATCAAGTAGGTAAAAAGACGAGGGCTAGTAGAAATCCTTGGGTAACAGAAGAAATATTGAATTTAATTGATGAAAGGAGAAAATATAAAAATGCAGTAAGTGAAACAGGCAAAAAGGAATACAAACGTCTCAAAAATGAGATCGACAGGAAGTGCAAAATGGCTAAGCAGGGATGGCTAGAGGACAAATGTAAGGATGTAGAGGCCTATCTCACTAGGGGTAAGATAGATACCGCCTACAGGAAAATTAAAGAGACCTTTGGAAATAAGAGAACGACTTGTATGAATATCAAGAGCTCAGATGGAAACCCAGTTCTAAGCAAAGAAGGGAAAGCAGAAAGGTGGAAGGAGTATATAGAGGGTCTATACAAGGGCGATGTACTTGAGGACAATATTATGGAAATGGAAGAGGATGTAGATGAAGATGAAATGGTAGATATGATACTGCGTGAAGAGTTTGACAGAGCACTGAAAGACCTGAGTCGAAACAAGGCCCCCGGAGTAGACAATATTCCATTGGAACTACTGACGGTCGTGGGAGAGCCAGTCCTGACAAAACTCTACCATCTGGTGAGCAAGATGTATAAAACAGGCGAAATACCCTCAGACTTCAAGAAGAATATAATAATTCCAATCCCAAAGAAAGCAGGTTTTGACAGATGTGAAAATTACCGAACTATCAGCTTAATAAGTCACAGCTGCAAAATACTAACACGAATTCTTTACAGACGAATGGAAAAACTAGTAGAAGCCAACCTCGGGGAAGATCAGTTTGGATTCCGTAGAAACACTGGAACACGTGAGGCAATACTGACCTTACGACTTATCTTAGAAGAAAGATTAAGGAAAGGCAAACCTACGTTTCTAGCATTTGTAGACTTAGAGAAAGCTTTTGACAATGTTGACTGGAACACTCTCTTTCAAATTCTAAAGGTGGCAGGGGTAAAATACAGGGAGCGAAAGGCTATTTACAATTTGTACAGAAACCAGATGGCAGTTATAAGAGTCGAGGGACATGAAAGGGAAGCAGTGGTTGGGAAGGGAGTAAGACAGGGTTGTAGCCTCTCCCCAATGTTGTTCAATCTGTATATTGAGCAAGCAGTAAAGGAAACAAAAGAAAAATTCGGAGTAGGTATTAAAATTCATGGAGAAGAAATAAAAACTTTGAGGTTCGCCGATGACATTGTAATTCTGTCAGAGACAGCAAAGGACTTGGAAGAGCAGTTGAATGGAATGGACAGTGTCTTGAAAGGAGGATATAAGATGAACATCAACAAAAGCAAAACAAGGATAATGGAATGTAGTCTAATTAAGTCGGGTGATGCTGAGGGAATTAGATTAGGAAATGAGGCACTTAAAGTAGTAAAGGAGTTTTGCTATTTGGGGAGCAAAATAACTGATGATGGTCGAAGTAGAGAGGATATAAAATGTAGACTGGCAATGGCAAGGAAAGCGTTTCTGAAGAAGAGAAATTTGTTAACATCCAGTATTGATTTAAGTGTCAGGAAGTCATTTCTGAAAGTATTCGTATGGAGTGTAGCCATGTATGGAAGTGAAACATGGACGATAAATAGTTTAGACAAGAAGAGAATAGAAGCTTTCGAAATGTGGTGCTACAGAAGAATGCTGAAGATTAGATGGGTAGATCATGTAACTAATGAGGAAGTATTGAATAGGATTGGGGAGAAGAGAAGTTTGTGGCACAACTTGACCAGAAGAAGGGATCGGTTGGTAGGACATGTTCTGAGGCATCAAGGGATCACCAATTTAGTATTGGAGGGCAGCGTGGAGGGTAAAAATCATAGAGGGAGACCACGAGATGAATACACTAAGCAGATTCAGAAGGATGTAGGTTGCAGTAGGTACTGGGAGATGAAAAAGCTTGCACAGGATAGAGTAGCATGGAGAGCTGCATCAAACCAGTCTCAGGACTGAAGACCACAACAACAACAACAACATACATCAATCGAAGTTAAAGTGAGTGTAACATACTCTGTATCAATGTAACAACGCCCATTTTGAATGCAAAATTAACTTCTTAGTTGCTCCTTTATTGCTGTACAAGCCATAACAGTAAATTACCAACAATGATCAAGTAAAATGTTTAATATTACACTAGGTTATAAAACATACTTCTCTGGATTCATGTCTGTCTGGTTGTCCACTTCCATTATATCTTCATCCACAGTGACAGATGACAATATAAGCTTCAGGCCCTAAAACATAAATATTTTTTATGAAAGTAAAAGGTAATCTGTGAAATACATAACTGAACTGCTGGGTGCACGACACACAAACCAACTTCAAAGTGATGCATCCAACATATACAATGAACATAAAACTGTCTTCCACTGTTTTCTTACCCTAGACCAGCTTACATGAAGGAAAGTTAGGTACATAAAGACACCTGAATGCAGTGAAACTTAAGTTGTTAATTTGCAAATAAGTAAAGTTTTCATGACTGCAAACATCTAAAATCTATCCACAAATGTGTGATTTTTTTTAGCCTGTAGCTTTAGTTGATAACTGTGAGAACTTTTTTAAATAATTAAAACTATTCGACAATGCTTTTGCTTTCTTATCCAAAATGGCCCCAAGCATTGTACAATAATACTATAAGACAAGGAAGTTTTCCCTGTAATCAGAGTTATTAGACAGCCTGGAAAACTTTGCAATTTCTGATGGTTCATTGCTAGATTGTCACTTCGTAACATTCTTTTCTCCATGGAGAAAGGGTTTGCACCATTCTCATTTTGTTGAGGCAATCATTAAATATCATGTCAAGTACCTGAATTAGCCATTCAGGGAGGGGAAAAGAAAACACACACACACACACACACACACACACACACACACACACACACACACCACTGATATGTTACCATATTTACTCGAATCTAAGCCGCACTTTTTTTCCGGTTTTTGTAATCCAAAAAACTGCCTGCGGCTTAGAATCGAGTGCAAAGCAAGCGGGAGTTCTGAAAAATGTTGGTGGGTCCCGCCACAACTAACTTCTGCCATCGAATATATGTAGCGCCACACAGGCATGCTTTGTAGGCACAAAGATAAATACTGGCACCAAAATCTCTGCGTCAGTAAATAAATTAAAAAAAAAAGTGGAAGACGAGACTTTTTCCTCCGCCCAGAGTTTCGACCACTGCATTTTGGTACATTATCCAACGAAGTAAATGCAAATTCTGTATTGTTGATCTTCGAATGTAGCAGCATTTCAATGTACTACGAAAATCCGACTGGCAAGACTGTTCTGGATGTTTGTCAATATGGCCAACTCTACGTTCTGAATTTTTTCCTACCTGTGAGAAGAGATGGTTGCTAATAGGAGCTTTTACGAATTGTGAATCATATGTAGTATTCTCTTCGCCATAAGATTAATACGAATATAAACATTTTGCCATGTATTCTTTCGTGTTTGCTGCTATCTCATTTAAATCCTGTCTGCCTAATAAACTACGAAACTAGAGTGAGACAACAGCAAACGCGGAAGAATATACATATCATGTCATGTTTATATTCGTATTATTCTTATGCCTGATAGTGATACAGTCAGAAATGAAGCACGGCAACTGACTAGATTTTTAAATCTAAGATGACTCTAATTTCTGTGCAGAATGTAATGAACTAAAGAGGCACCTGCAAAGATTTTCAAATGGAGAAAAATTTTCGCTAAAATTTCGTTCAGAACATCATCTATCATACACAGTCTATTATGTGGTTCTTGTTGATCATTATCAAAGAAAGCAGCAGTGTAAGTAACAACAAATGTTTCGCTAATGAGACGCTTCCTCTCTATTTTTTATTTGTAAGCGGCGGTAACATGCACAAAAGCAAGGCACGCCGCGAGCGGCGACAGGCCGTAAACACGCACTATCAGAATGCGACAAACAATGCATGACACTGAGTAATGCATTTTCAGCTTAGAGTGACGTAAACACCTATAACAAAGAGAACGGCACTTATCAGATCAAAGAAAAATAAGCAAACAATTCAAACCAGACGAAGCACGTGAAAAAGGAAGGATATCCGTATAAATACGGACGGAGCGCATGACGCGTAGCAAAGGCTACCTGGTAAACCGTAACTGCTAAGCTTACGACTCGAACCAAGCTACTGCAGCTGTATCATCATTCATTCGATCTAAATTGTGTCTCATATTACAATTAGACGAACTTTGTTTCGATTTGGAGGTGTGACCTAAAACTTTTCTCTCCCCTTGAATTTCGAGTCTCAAATTTCAGGTGCGGCTTTGATTCGGGAAAATTTTTTTTCCTTGATTTTGAGTCTCATTTTTCAGGTGCGGCTTAGATTCGAGTGCGGCTTAGATTCGAGTAAATACGGTAAGCTCCCTTTGACATCAAGGATCTGGGAGGGTCATGAAAACTTTTTGTTCTTTTGAGCTTTCATCTTTATCTGTATTTGAACCATTCCAGTCACTGATATTACAGTACTTTAATTAATAATATTGCACACCATCCTTTATGATTTCAATCCAAAACAGAAATAAACCTGCTAGGCTTATAATCTAAGCACAAGAATGTATCGACAAACATAATGTATCATAGTTGTTGAAAAGTTTCACTTGGTGAACTTTTCATTTGGACTGTTGCAGTTTTAAGACATAAATACTGAATTACTTGGTAGCTGCTACCCACTGAAAGTACGAGCCATTGTCATTAATGTAATTGCTGCTTTCCTCCAAATAATATCAAATGGTACCAAATCACAAGGCATTCATGGCAGCACAAAATTATGGCATACAAATTGTTAAGAATTTGCCAATCTGCCCCCTAGAATTGAATCAGTACAAGCCAGCAGACATCAGAAGGCTTTGTCTGGAAGTCATTTGTTTTCAGCTGCAGGCAGCACCAACTAGCCAACAGTACTAAGTGAAGTCATCATGTTGACTGGTCTGTTACTGTACTGTACTTCACTCCATTTTGTAGTGTTTCCTTTTGTGGTGATAAATGTATGCAATTGCTGTAGTTAGGATATTTATTAAATATATCAACATATAAGACAATTTCAGTTTTGATTACGAACAACACTGAAATGATCTTTACCTCGGTGCTTGACTTCTGCTTTCGTGAAAGGATGAGATACAGGTTTAAGTGCCCACAATGTGGGAGACAGGCTGTGCTCCTTCCTCTGGCATGCCTCCTCACCCTGTTACCCTCTATGTTAGGGCCAGGCTTGCTTCCTTTGCTCCCTGCAATAATACCCCCCCCCCCCTCCCCCCTCCAAATGGACATCAGCCAATTTACAGTTCACACACTGTGGAATGCTTGTCATGAAAATTCAATTCTGGTCATGAAAATTCAATTCTGTCCTATCCTGACTTTATTTTTGCAGTGTTTTCAACAACAGCAAAAATGCCAAATGTAAATAGATTTACATATCCTCAAGAGAGACTGCAAGCCACTTTATGGTGTGTGGTGGAGAGTACTTCTAATATGACTATGACTACACCCCCCCCCCCCCCCCAACCCCTGCCCCTGTTTTCCTGCTCCAACCATAAACAGCACCTTGGAAAAATGGCTGATAGTACAGTTCTATATGAGATCTAAGTTCTCCAACATTCTCACTGCGATCGTTTCGTGAGAATACATGGGAAAAAGTAATATGTTGCCTGACTCTTCCTGGAATGTAAGCTGGTGATCTTAAACATAAAACAAATAAGCAAGATAGTTCAATAATTTTTGTATTTAAGAGAACAAAAGGAGCAGTGATTTTCTCAAAGTATCAGCTTTACTGTTGATTTTATTCTCTTAAATTTAGCCTGAGTAAGCACAAACAGCATTTTAAACATAGTTAATTACAAAGGGAGTGCCCGACTTCAGCTCTCCTTCATTAATGTATATCTAAACTTGTTCCACATCCCTGATAGCTCTTCTTTGTAATCAGAGCTAGTGAATGGACTAATGAATCAATAAACCCCAACCACCACCAAACCAACATCTGTGGAAGAACTTTACTTCAATATTGTCCCTTGTTCTTCTGGCAACCACAAACCACAACAATATGACTGTTGAAATCTTTCTATGAGAAAGTACCAGGGCGTGCTGAAAAGCAATGCTGCCAATATTTTTAAAATCTATTACAGTTTTTAAGTAAAACAAACTTTTTTAACATTCTACATATTTATTCTTCATGTCTACATATTGGCAGCACTCTGCCACTAGAGGGCTCTGAATTGTAGCACATAACATGGCAGTGTGTAATGTACCTACATCGGTGCACGAGGAACAGTGTGCTGTAATCTAACTTTGAATTTAAAGAGTCCATCCACACGTGAAGCACCCTTTCTTTCAATATGGCAATGCCAGTCCACACACATGTGCTGCAACATCTGCAACAAACCGATGCCTTGGGTTTGCTGTCATCGATATCCTCCATAGAGTCCCAAATTGGCACCATCCAATCATCTTTTTCCAGAATTTAAAGAACACCTTTGAGGACTTCATTTTGATAGTGATGAAGTGATGCAAGCAGAGGTAAGGTTGTGGCTCCATCAACAAAGTCAAACATTCTATAGTGTTGGTACAAGAAAACTGGCCTCACATTGAGAGAAATACGTTTGTTGCCAGGGTGACTACGTTGAGAAACAAACTTGTAGTGGCAGAATAAAAATGTAGAATGTTAATAATGTTTATTTTATTTAGAAAAGCTTTAAAAGTTTTAACAGAAAAATTTGGAGGCATTATTTTTCAGCATGCCCTCTTATATCTTATATTTGTTATGGTTTTGAAGTCAGAACCCACAAATTCTTATGTTCGCATTTAATACGATTGTCCTCAAAAAAGGCCACATTTTCTTTGAGTTAATGTCTTCAACATTAGTGGCAAACATTAACAGGAGAAAGTTCACTCTCACAATTACAGTTGTGATTCATTGGCAACTATTTTGTTTTAACTATTTTTTATCAAATATCTGTATTACACTGAATGGCTTTTTTCTGTACAGGGGGAGATCATACAAAGAACTCTGGTCAAATTCACACGAATTTTGAGACAGAATTAAAATTACAAAAAAGTGTACTACTGCTCTCATGAATTGAATTGTATCATACACGAGGAGGGTGGAAAATGGATCCTACCAAGCAAATTATAACTGTGATATGAGGCCACATTCCACAATATAGACAATCAAATAAGATGAGGGGAGGGAAAAAGAAGAAGAAATGATGGACTGAATTTGTAAATTTTTTACAAAAGTAATTTGTTCTGGCTGTGTTACAAATAATATGCATCATATATGCTGATATTTCATTTATAAAACACCAGTCACAATATTACCTTCACTGCCTGAACTCTGCTCGCTGCCTGGACAGCACTCAGCCTCCTGAGAAAGTATTCAAGCACTTCACATGCCACTTGGGGCTCCTGTTCTGGCTCTGTAAGCAGAGCCTGTAGATGCTGCAGTAGCTGCTGTTGCTTTTGCTGCTTTTCAGGTTGCTGCAAGGTACCAGAACTCAGCAGAAATTCACAAAGGCACTGCACTGGAAGGTGGCTGTGGACACAAAATGTAACCTGCTTAACAAAAATGCATGGTTTCTTTTTTAATCTACCTGCTGTGAAAACACAAATTATTATGGAGAATTATCATGGAAAAACAGGTTTTTTCCTTTCTTTCTTTAAGCCAACTTATTTAAGGAACTTACAGATACTGCTAAGTCTTTTAATGACATATCTGTAGAGAAAGCTTAATTTATGAGCCAGAAAATCACAGACCCAAACCACACTACATCTGTGTTGTTTGTATCATGTGATCACGATTTTATTTTACCATCTTTTAAGAGTATACTGAATCACTTTTTACCTGAAAAAATAAATTTATTTTGTAAGACAAATGAAGCTCTTATCTTAGGGATAATGGCACCCCCGCAGCTCACCTATAAACAAAGTCTTCCTTTTAGTGTACTTCACATAATAACCACTTATCCCATTAGTTAAGAAAAACTTTTTTTTAGATAACTGCAACTTTCAGGGAACTAGTACATATAAAAGGGCCTACTAAAACCAATTAATATAGCAATTTAGTTTTGTCATTACTGAAATCTAAAAAGCATTATGGCAAGAAATTATGTTACTTTATAGCAAAAATCTTTCAGAGACACTCTTGTTTTCCTGACTGTACCATACCTTAAAGCCCCTTCTGAACTTTCAACAAGGTCTGCAAGCCATGGCATGGATTGTGAAGCCCCTTGTCTCTGAATAATATCTAAAAGAAAGTCTGGCTGGCGACTTCGGCAAAGTAAATGACCCATACGGTGAGTACTATTAAGCATGCGTAGTGAATCCAGTGTTGCTTGGGGTGGCTTGCGAGGAGGTCCTGTTGGATCCATTGTAATCAACTGAAAAAAATCACATTAGAAAACAGGGTGTCACCATACCATACGACAATTACCATACGACACACAATAAAAATAATAATTTCCAATATCTTACTACCTTACATTTAGTTACACATTTAATTCCCAATTTTCATTTATCTGAAGAATAAAATCAATAATGGAGCTGAGATAAGAGGTCACGTAAATATAATGCAATGAAATAAAAAACTTCCACTGCATTAAAAATACAAAATTCCCAGTTTACAGCACAGGAAAAGTGACAACATAAGCTGTATTCACTCTAGATCATCCAAGAAGGTGATTAAAATGTAAGCTTACATAATACTAACCTTTCCCCCCAATGGCTTCGCCCACATATGCATTTGACTAATCTACTGAACACACTTCTTCCTCCTCCTGTCTGTCCACATCATCCTCCCACTTCTATCTATCTATCTACTTACCTATCTCTTTCCATCTTCCCCTCTCTTTGTCCATTTCCTTCAACCCCTCTCTCTGCCTATATCTTCCTCCCCCTCCCTTTGATCATATCCTCCTCCCTCTCTCCATTTCCAACTCTACCTCCTGCTCTTCATTTTCCACCTGTCCACTACCCCTCTACCACTGCCACCTGCATATGCATCTTCCCTTCCTTCTCTCACTGTCCACCCTCTCATTTATCCATCTCAATCTGTCCCCAGCCATGCTCATTGGCAGATGTAGCCCCTGCAATACAGTGCAATATTGCAGGTCGATACTACTCCAACAACACACCTGCCATGCTGGGAAGCCTAAATGTCGGGGCCTGAAAAACTGTTTCTTGTCCCTGACATGTAGGCTGCCCTGCAAAGCAAACTGATTTGGCAGGCCGATATTGTTCCCACATAACATGCTTGTCATGCAGGAGAGCCTACACACCAAGGGCTGTTAAAAAGTGTCTTTGTCCTTATCTCCACTTCTATTAGAGTTAGGAGGTTATAAACCACCAGAGTGCTGATACTCATAAAGCCTGCTGTTTCTGTACCAAATTTGGTTGAAATTGCTCCAGGAGTTTGGGATTGTCAGTACTGCCAATCGACACACAATAGATAGGCCCCCCTCTCAACCAGTTGTATATGTGGCCTGCCTTTCTTTTTTTTAACTGTACCAATCTATCCTCTTTTCCTTGAGCACAGATCTATTAGTTCTGAAAGCTTTGGCAGGGTAAGTATTCTTATGAGTGACTTATTGGCAGTGTTGACATTTACTCTTAAGGTAATTACTCGCCATTAATTCTGTCTCATAATTTCTAATTAACTCATGAGAGTTTTCCTTTTTTATACAACTGACTATATATGTAAAATTAGGACTGGCCAACACTTACATTCAGGAGGCAATATTTCAGTGCTGCCATTAGAAGCACATAAAAACACAACAAACTATTCTAACATGATGACAAGGCAGAGATAATCATTCAAATTACTTAAGGTATCGATCCATAGCTTCATCATAACGTCACTGACTATTGTTTAACCCTCTGACTGCTGGGGACGTGTAAACTCATCATACCTTGCCATTCCCCTGGTGCGCCTGACGTGTATACGCGCGGCCTAGGGTCTTCCCTACAGCGCTAAGGATGTGTTTACGCATCCTGCACCACAGGTCTTCCCATCGCTAGGGATGAGTTTAGGCGTGCTGAGTCACAGCTACCTGAGTATTGCAGACATGTATACACGCAGAGCTGAGTGAGATTTTCACTCTGCAGCAGAGTGTGTGCTGATATGAACTTCCTGGCAGATTAAAACTGTGTGCCAGACCGAGACTCGAACTCGGGACCTTTGCCTTTGTGGGCAAGTGCTATACCACTGAGCTACCCAAGCACAACCCAAGACCCATCCTCACAGGAGACTAGGTACTGGCAGAATTGAAGCTGTGAGGACTAGTCACAAGTCGTGTTTGGGTAGCTCAGTGGTAGGGCACTTGCCCGCGAAAGGCAAAGGTCCCGAGTTTGAGTCTCGGGCCAGCACACAGTTTTAATCTGCCAGGAAGTTTCACGCTGAGCTGTCTTTCCACCCTGCTCTTCCAGTAGCTGTTCAGTGGTCTGACTGTATAGTTCAAGAGTGCATACATGTTGCTGTGTTCCCTCTTTGCATAATTCGACTTAGATTCCTGTATTTTCGTCAGTTTTCTTGTTTTCTAGGTGAGAAATGTCACGTCGCCGTGGTTGCACAAATAAAGAAATCCTGGATATGCTCACTAAGAGTGACAGTGAGTGTGAATTATTTGACATTGCTAACAGTGATGAGTCTTCAACAGAATCTCGAAGCTGTAGTCCTCAGCCCTTTGCATAAGAGGGGAGAGCAAGAATTGCAGTTAGCAGTTCCTCTGAATCCGAGCACCGGCCGGTTTGGCTGAGCGGTTCTAGGCACTTCAGTCTGGAACCGTGCGACCGCTACGGTCGCAGATTCGAATCCTGCCTCGGGCATGGATCTGTGTGATGTCCTTAGGTTAGTTAGGTTTAAGTAGTTCTAGGTTCTATGGGACTGATGACCACAGATGTTAAGTCCCATAGCGCTCAGAGCCATTCAAATCCGAGGAATCAGAAAGTGACAGTGAAACGGTTCAGAAAAGTGTGTGCTTAAGTGACACATTTGACAGGAAAGAAACCAATTTCCAGCCGTTAAACCATTACTTCGATGACTCGAGTTCAGGACACAAATGTCAGATACTGACCCAAGCATCCTTTCATTTTTTGTGGTATTTGTGTCTCAAGAACTGTTGCAGTTTATTGCAGTTGAAACAAATCTGTTTTTACGTTTACACCATATAAAATACTACAGAATCTGTGAATTCTTGACTGTCAAAATGGAAAGACACTGGATTTGAAGAAATGTATTGTTTTGTCGCTGTTGGCCTTCTAATGGTGGAAATTCATAAGTTAAAATAAAATGATTATTGGTCCAGAGATACACTTTTGACCACACCAATTTTCAGCGTCTGCCCCTCGTGGTCTCGCGGTAGCGTTCTCGCTTCCCGAGCACGGGGTCCCGGGTTCAATTCCCAGCGGGGTCAGGAATTTTTCCTGCCTCGAGATGACTGGGTGTTGTTGTGTCGTCTTCATCATCATCATTCATTCCCATTACGGTCGGAGGAAGGCAACGGCAAACCACCTCCATTAGGACCTTGCCTAGTAAAGCGGTGCGGGTCTCCTGCATCGTTCCCCTACGCTCTGTAAAGAAGCATGGGACTTCATTTCCATTTTCCATTCCATTTTCAATTTTCAGCGAAATTATGTCCCGAGACCGTTTTTGTCTATTTCTGAAAATGTTACACTTCAGTGATAACTCTGTGAGTACTGGAGGCGACAGTCAATTTAAAATTACAATGATTGTTGACTAAGTTCATATGACGTTTCGTAATTCATTTCGCCCACATCACAAGCTTTGTATAGATGAAAGTCTCTAGCTGTTCCAAGAACGATTATCTTTTAAGCAATTTATTCCAACCAAGCGAAGTAGATTTGGAATAAAGACATTTGTACTGTGTGACTGTCAGAGTGGGTATATTTTAGATTTTATTGTATATACAGGGGCAACAACAGAAATTGGGTTCCACAATTTGGGAAAAAGTGGCAATGTAGTGGCAACTCTTATGGGACCATATTTGGAACAGAGTCATATTCTATATGTCGATAACTGGTACTCCAGCCCGGACCTGTTCCTCTGGCTTCACAACCATGGAACAGCCGCATGTGGCACTGTTCATAAGAAAAGGCGCAACATGCCAAAACTGTAGAAGAAATTAAAACGAGGAGAACTGAGTTTAGGTCCACTGACAAGATCCTTGCTATCAAGTGGTGCAATAAGAGAGAGGTGTACATGTTGACCACAAGTCACACAACACAAATGGTTGAAACAGAGAAGACTGACAGAAATACTGGTGAAAAAATAAAGAAACTGCAATGTATTGTAGATTACAATTCGAGTATGCATGCAGTTGCCCGTTGTGATATGTTACTGAGCTCAGTGGTATCAGTGCACAAGACTGTGAAATGGTATAAGAAATATTTTTTTCATATTCTGGATTTATGCATTCTAAATGCTCATGCTCTCCACCGGTCAGTAACAGGGTGAAAAATGGCGCTCGCAGAGTTTCACCTTTCTCTCATAAGGGAGATTGTAGAAAGATATGCTACAGAATGGAGAAACTGGTAGGGGAAAGCACTACGATGACAAGAATCCTCTGCGATTCACAGGGAAACATTTTCCGGCTGTTATCATGAGTGAACATTCGCAGAAAAGTACGCTAATGCGCAGATAGATAGTTTGCACGAAACAGAAAGTGCGCCGGGAAACTAGATACCAATGCAAAACTTGCAACGTTCCACTATGTGTTGTACCCTGCTTTGAGGCTTATCATACAAAGAAGCATTACTAATTATTGGGAACTAAATCTGAGAAAATTTGTTGATGATTCTGAATGAATTACTAAAAAAAAAGGGGGGGGGGGGCAAAAATGGAAATAAATAAACCAATTTTTAACTTCACCAGTGCCGGTTCAAAGCTCAGATCGTAAAAAGAAGGGTGGGAAACAGATGCAACAGTTGTAAAATTATTGAAACAAAGCCTGACTTCTTCATATGTAGCAGTTTACTAGCAAAGGAACAGACTTGGTGATTGAGAGGGCGCAATATCTGTACTGTGGCAAATGTGATTACACCGAGTATAGCACAAGCCAGTATAGCAAAACCCGTATATTAATCTGTGTACGATACATTTAAATTATTAACATGTAACATGGACAGTTATATTGTTTTATCGTTAGTAGTACAAATGTAGATCACATTCGGTCTACTTGTACAAAACATGTTTTCCATAACTGATTTAAACGCCTTTGATCAACGAGAAACAACATGTCAAAGTTAAAATTCTTTTCTCAGTGCAATTTTTCTTGCTACTTTGCCTCTGTTGTTAGCTAATATTGAATATTAAACTCAGTCTTCTGTGAGGGTTTGGGGCTTAAAATTTGTTGTTCAAATGAGATTGGCTTTGAAGCATAAATAGAAAATGGCATTTGAAAAAGAAGTTTCGAATATACCCTGTTGTCATCTTTTCATAAAAATCAACATTTTTTTCAACTAATTTGTAGATTAATGGAAAATAGTAGAGGAATAAAAATTTTTATTCCTTATTGTTGTGCAGTCAATCTATTGCACTCTAAAGTTCATTTTCATAATGCATTCACACTACTAGATATGCTAACCCAAAGTTTACATTGTTTTCGGGCCTGAGTTTCGCGCCCGACTTTCATTCCAGTTGTACAGCCTGGTATGTTTTACAGAGCATAGTTTTTTAACAAAATTGGAATGAAAATACCGCATTTTTTGTGTTTTTACTAAATCTTCATTCAGCACTGAAAAGAGCTATGGAAATGAAACTTTATATTTAAGAATCTTGTATTGTTAGATTACTAGATGCCAAGTTCCACGTTCGTCATAGCATTAGTTCAGGAGATGCAAGAAGTCAAACTTCGAAATTTTTTTGGGTGCTTATTTTTTTGGCTGATTTACCTACAATTTTCTGGCTCAATACGGCTCGTAAAATTCTTTTCATTATTGTTCTTAAAAGAAAGCACGAAGTTGTACAAGATCGCCAAATTTTATTTCTTTACAAAAACTATTGCCCAAGATATTACAGCTCGAAGTCGCCAAAAATTAACACTGGCTCTGCGCAAGTCGTATTCAGCTGAGAAATATTCGGCACAGGGCTGGATGGGCAGCGTGGGCCGATCCGGTCCCGGCGGCAGCTCCAAGGGACAGGCACGCAGCGCAGGTAGACAGGTTATGCCGCAGGCCACAGCACTTCAGCGCACCAAGCAGGTGGCGCGCCTCCAACAGTCAAAGGGTTAAGTGTGCTTTTATGACCATATCTCAGAAAATGTGTGTTATATTTACATGTGCTTCACAACACCTCATCAGGATGTTGAGAGAAAAGGGCTTGCCACACAAAAATTGAGTAAAAATGAATATAGGCATGAAATATTATGACAAACTAAATTACGTTTAAAGCATGAAATGATAGGTTAACTCGCAAAAAAATTTCTCATCAACATCGTTTGGTTGCAGATGACAAGCTACCTGTAAGAAATAATACGCAAGTGGTCCTGCAATACTAAATGTAAAGGTACTAACTAAAAGAAACAAATTGTTGTTTGAACTAAATATGTTCATAATTTTGTAATCAATTAGTAAAAATGTTCACATTCCAGATTAAATAAAACAGAAACCCACTGATGACAGCAAAGAGGTGCAGAAACATGTTTGGGAACTTGGAAAAAAATGGTGTTTTGTTTTGCATAACTGGCGGACCTTACATCCAACAGATCTTTTATCATAAGTCTAGATTGCTTTATTTTTATTTCTTTATGACTAGTTTCACATGAACCATCCTCAGCTTCACAGTATTGGTTACAAGAGTAGCCCATCAAACTTATAGCAAAATTTACAGGCTACAGCCATTCGCAGCACATTGGTTTTAGCAAATATGGCCCCATTTCATATGCACCTAGTTTGTTACACCCTTCTGCTAATGCACTGACGTTCTTTCTTTGTGCAACTCTGTTTGCTTCCTCCCAAAGCTTTTGGTTTTGCCACCTGACCAGATACCCACCTCCTACGGCCACTGGCTTACAGGACCGAGACAATAGTCCAACACCTAGTAAGACTTCCATTGGCCTAACCTTACTCTCAGTTCTCTTCTCCTTCTCTTCGAGGCATTAACAGCTAAGTTTGGTCCTGTGTACGTGCCACAATAGGCACACCACATGGCTACGGACTTCATATCAAGAATAGTGCAGTACGAGGCACTGGGTCCAGTCTTAGATGCTGGTTGCAAAATATAGAAACTCACCCAGGTCACATTGTCTGTACATCTGCAATGCAGGACGGTACATAAAGCAGTGCACTGCACTACAAGATAGCATTCAACCTGCAAGTCCATGTGCTCACTTGGGAACTAGCTGAGACAAGAGCTATTGTCCATCATGGTCAGTATGCATGTAAGCAGAACGTATCATTCTACTGAATTCTGCCCTGGCCATATCCCCCCTGAGAGATAATCGTTCTGCACCACAGAGTGGCAAATTTGCGATTTCAAGTTCCCATACGACGTAATTTTTTATCTATATCTCACATATTAAAACAATTATCGATAATATTAGCTGCCAAGTTAGGGACTCCACTCTGTGTATCCAAACTCATGTTGGCCTGTGTGTAGAGTGCGTTATTTTCTGGGCAAATCACTAATAAAGATGCTATTCTCACGACGCCTTGTGACGTCACTTTTCTTTGGTACCATCATATTAGCAGTGACATTAATATAGTGCATTGTGGTTTCAATAACCCCTAAGAACCACTAATTGATTAGATTATTTCATTGCTCCTTGTAGTAATTTAGTTAATTCAGTAGATCAGTTTGTTTTGTCTTAAATTTCTTATGAATGTTATTCATTGCGCCAATGGCTAACATCCTGTTCCCATGTGCTCAAGTTCAGTTAATTTTATGTGGATTATTTAATTACGTTAGGTAGGGAACAATGTTCCTACTCTCTTGTTACTGATATACTGGATCTGAGGATGGTCATTTGAACCAAAACCAGTCATTCAAAGAAATTACAGCAAGAGAGATGTATATTAAAAAATCTGTTTCATATATGTAATGCACCAGTGGCACAGGGAAATTTTACAAACAGATTACAATATATCATTGTTAAATTTCTTCATAAGAAAGGTGACAAGAATGACGTAAATAATTATTGTCCAATTTTCTTACTGACATCTTTTCCCAAAACAGTCAAAAAAGTAATGCACCCAAGGGAAGCCACACATTTAAATAGAGACAGTTTAATTAGCACATCTTTTTGGATTCCAGAAGGGTTGCTCAACTAAGAATGCCAGTTGTACATTCACTCACAAAATATTACAAGCCTTTCCAAGGTGTTTGACCATGAATATTACGTCACCGTCTTAGATGTTATGGAATTTATAGCTTTATAAACAGTTGGTTTCAAATATACAGAATGTAAAAAATTCCACTGAAAATTTTGAATGTCATTTGCAAGAGAGAAAATTTTAGTGACTAGGGAGAAATCACAAAGGGAATCCCACAGTGTTCAACCTCTGTTCCACTCTTATTCCTTATATATGTGTATTAACTTAACATTCATCAAGCAGAGCAGGTACTTTTTGCAGACTATACTAGTGTTACATACCATTAGAGGGCAACAGAAGAAACCGCTGATGTTTTTTCAAAGAATAATTAAGTGGTTCCTCGATTTTGAGGAAACATACTATATTAATTTTAGTACAATAAATAGTGTCTTACTAACTATTGATGTAGCACGTAAACAAGGGTCATTTTAAGGGTAGACTGCTGGAAATTTTTGGTGTACATATTGATAAAAATGAACTGGAAGAAGCATATTACTGAGCTGCTCAAACAATTAAGTTCAGCTACTTTTGCTCTTCATATAATTGCTAGTCTTGGAAACAAATGATTCAGTCTCCTAATATATTTTGCATATTTCCACTCACATACGTCTTACAGAATAATTTTCTGGAGTAAGTCGTCATATAGAAAGGAAGTTTTTATTGATATATATATTTGCTAATGAAATTCCTCAGTAATAATCTATTGCCATTAAAGAAGAATAGTGATGTCTGTTCCTGTGATACTAGAAGAAAAAATGGCCTTTATCAACCATTATTAAAGCTGTTAGTGGCTCAGAAAGGAGGTCACGAATGCATCAAGAATAATTTTTGAACATTTCTCCAATAACATAAAACATCTGACAGCTATCACAGAAAGTTCTTTTTTTTCTGGACAGCTCTTATTTTATAAACAAATTTTTATTTAAAAGCTGGCAGCCAGATTTTTTTAAGAAACCTAGTTTTTAAGTGTAGTAGGACTAAAAAATAATATGTTCATTAATGATGAAAGAAATCGCATATACATTCCCTGTAAACTGACTCACTCCACATCGCATTGATAAAAAAAATTGTTCAAATGATCTATGAAACATGCAGTTAACTGACTACCAACCTCTGATCTTCTCACTGACACCTCCCCCTTCATTTTCACCCTCCTACATCATCACAAAAGGTGGGCAAATCTCATACTGGGATGTGAATGACATACCCCTCCTTTCTATTCTCCCTATCCTAACCACCTTTCTTCACTTAGGAAGAAACTAATGGTTCTGAACTGTAAGACAGTTTTTTTGCATCATTATATGGATCTACCAGCAAAACTGGTATTTCATAACCTGAAAGTAATTAATCAATAGTCGTTCTGCCTCGTTGTAATAATATAGTTTTCTAAAGTAAATTTTCATTTTGATGCAGTTAACCATGAAAGAACATGAGCTCAAAGCACAACTAGTACAGCCTAGTAATGCGCAAAACGATAACCACAAAGTTCTCAATTCCAATGAGTTCTCATTGTGAAGAACTAATGTCAGTTCTGTGTTTTCAGTTCTTACTTTGCAGTGACAGAAAATTGTTGACACTCATATTAGACACCAACTGCTAGCATAATCACAAGTAATGTGACGTATAGCTATGCTTTGTATTAATGCAGCAAAGTTACTAGTTTCATACCTCAGTTGTGACCTTGATCAAATTTTTTATTCAGTTTATTCATTTCAATGAATTTTTTTATTATTTCTAATCTTTTGTCATGTCATTTTAATTACCATATCAACTTTTTCATCTGCTTTCATTTCTTCTTTCTTTCATTCTTTTTTTATTTGTAGTCTCTGTCCATGTGATTTTAATTTTTTAACACATTAACTTCCATTTAATTTCTTCCATTTCATCGCATTACATTTTCATTCGTGTTGACGCATTCATTATTTATATTCAAAATTTGGATTGAATGTTGTTCTACTTAAATCCCTTCTTTTGTTTAAATCTTCATCTCCATTATTTTGTCCATCATGCAACAAGAATTAATATTTTAAATACCTGCAGACAGGCACAACAAAGAGACTTCTAAACATGACAGCTTTCGAACACACACACACACACACACACACACACACACACACACACACACAAGTATTACTTACACATATAGACCATTATCACAGGCCACAGAGGCTTTGGACTGATCTGGCCTAAGTGACCACAGACAGTGGTCATGTGTTTGTAAGTTGTGCTTTCATGAATATGTGTGTGTGTGTGTGTGTGTGTGTGTGTGTGTGTTTTGTCCACTTTAGAAGAAGGCCTTTTAGCTGAAAGCTCACATGTTTAGCAGTCTCTTTGTGATGCCTGTCAGCAACTCAACATATCTACTACAAGGTGAATACACTCTATCCTTATCAAAATATCGTCATTATTCCATCTAAGTTTCCACTGTTTGTTTGTTTTTTTAAGTATTTGCATGACAATTAACATCCAAAAGTTCTTGTTTATCAGTTCTCATTTTTCAGTTACAGGAATTCAGGCAACAGCACTGACTTCTTCATTTGTTAAGTACATAGAACATTGAATTGAAATGTGTACTAAAACAACAATGTATTTGCAACATCATTTACATAGAACTGTGGTGCAAAAATAGTCCATTAACTTTCAAAAATGAAGTAGGAACAGGAGTGGAGGTGGTTGTGGGTCAGGGGCTAGTGAAAATTGATGCCATTTGTGGGACTGAAGGACTTATAGTAGGGTGGCGGTGGGGAGAGAGGTGGAGATTATCTAGATGGCACTCGCAGTGAGGCAGTCAATATAGTTTGGGAGCAGTGCAAAGGATTGTGCACCTGATGTTTCTTTTTTCCTAGCACAGTAATAGGTAGGCAAAGCAATGATTCAAATATGGAAAATTACGATGTCATAACTCATCTTCCCCAGTAAAAGACATCTTCACGTATTATAGTAAAGTTATTTACACGTTGAAAATTCAAAATTTCGGAAAGAAAAGTATTAGATTTAATCGATGTTCTGATCTTACAATCTATCTGAAGCCTGCACAGGCTTGAATATTTCTCAGTAAATTGTGCAGTAAACATTTAATGTATAAACCAACCTACCTGTGGTAGAAGTAAACTGGTTTGTTCTGTTATGGTTTGCTTTGTGGAGGCTGCTGCTAAATACGATTCAAATTCAAGGATCTGTTGTTTCTCTACAGCAGCTATCTGCAGTTCTTTTGTTTTTGTCTCATCCAGTAGTTCACCAGACGACATTGTGGGAGGTGGATACTGAAAGTGGCTGTCATAAAACAAAAATATTAAACACCAAGTAGGTACAAGCAATTCTTCTAAATATAAAACATTGTTTGACACATTAAAACAGTAATTTATACTGGTCGCCACAGGGGGAAACTGATCAAGCTCCATCTGCTAATGCATTAGATTATTTGCATATTTTCTCACTGCAAGTTCAGTATCACCTGCCAGGCTACTCTCCGTGCAACACTAAGACAACTGAATTGAACTCTTCAAGATACATGATGATTATACAGGTTACAAGCAGGTCACTCCATGTCAACTCACCTAGGCATCCCTGCTTGATCATCATAGATTTCATTGAAATTTTGTGTGAACATGTCCCCAATGAACAACAGTAAAGGTTAAAGTTTGTCGAAGCAGTACTGGCCGAGACACAGTCACTCGTTTTACTCCATTTGCAAATTTTCATACAGAGAGAGAGAGAGAGTGACTTTCTGGCAACCTTGAATTCTTATATATCAGGCAAGATTTTGTCAAAAGAAATGCTATTTGGCCATATTGTACAACTTAATATATTCTCTGGAGAAGAATAATGAGAAGAATTTTACAAGCTTTATTTAGGCACAAACTTTCAGGGGGGAAAAATTTGATGTTTGGCTTCTTATATCTGAGGGCTAAATGTATGACAAACATGAACCTTGGCATGTAGCAGCCTCACAACACAATGTTCTCAAATATGAAGTTTCATTTATGTACCACTTTCCAATAACAAATAAATTAAATGCAAACTTGAAGATTTTGTAAAAAGTTAAAAGAAAATGCAGTCTTTTTATCTTGATTTTGCAAAGCACAATGTTCTACAAAACTTTTCAAACTGGGCACATTAGAAAGACCATGATTTTACTGCAATGTTGGATAACAGTACTAGATAATTTGAATCAAAGTTGGGCATGAAAATCATGAGAAAAAAAAATGTAAACTTCAGATTCTTACATCTCATATAGTAAACATGCTGAACATTGCTTTACATGCAAATATACCCTATTTTCACCTTTTCATAAAACTCATGATTTTTTGACAGATTCTTAGAGCACTGGAAAAATGGCAGATGAATGAAATTTTGTATACAAAATCCTTGTGATACTGAACTATTGCATATCAAGTTTCATGTTTAGCGCCCCTTTACTCTACATGATATAAGAACCCATAGTTTACATTTTTTTGCTTCCCATGATCACGACACCTAACTACAATTCAAATTATCTAGCATTGTTAGCCCACATTGGACAGGCAAATTAACTTCTTATTGCAGTTAAAACCATGGTCTTTCTAGTGAGATCACTTTGAAAAGTTTTATAGGAGAAAGTTTTTTGCAAAACAAGGTCAAAAAGACTGCATTTTTACCTTCTTATAAAATCTTAAAGTGGCAGTTAATTTATTCAGTATTGGAAATTGGTACATCAATGGAACTTCATATTTGAGAGCCTTGTGTTGCTAAGGTACTGCATGCCAATTTTTACGTTTGTCATACCTTTAGTCCCTGAGATATAAAAAGCCAAACTTTGAAATTCTCTTGGGTCTGTATATGGCTGGTAAAATTATTTTCCTCATTATTCTTTCAAAAATTGGATAAAGTTGTACAAGAGGGCCACATTTCATATCTTTCAACAAAATATTGCTCAAGATATAACAGCTCATAATCTCCCAGAAATTCATATTAACTCTGCATGAAGTTCCACACGGGGTCAAACAAGTGACTGTATCCCAGCCCGTATTGCTTTGATGAATTTTAAACTTTAAGGTGTTCACTGCAGACGTGTGAATGTTCGCATAAAATTTCATCAAAATCTGTGACGGTCGGGAAGGAAAATATTCCAAAATTAGGAAATTTGACATGGAATGAACTAAATATTTTATCATCAAAATAAAACAAGAAATAAAAATAATGTTTTTACACAAACAATATAGTACAATATCAATACATTGCACAATATGAAGTCAACAGCTATCACCAAGCATATTATGGTATTAACAATCAGGCAAAACTGGCAAATTCTTGCTATGATAATTTATCAATCATAATAATTACAGAGACAAAATCTTAGATTAAGTGGAAAGTTACCAATACACTTAAAGTGTGCACAACTTTTTTAATTGTCATTAAAATCCAATCAAAAAGGAACACTTAATAGTTGTTATAAAAATATGGTTGCAGACTTTTATGTCGAGTTTACAGGCGATATCATGAATTTTGACATCTACTATCTTTGAAGCATTCTTTGTTCATTAAGATTGGGATTTAGTCCAATTATCTGTAGTTTCTCTAATTTGGAAGCAGCTTTTGATTTAAGAATCCTTAATTGTTTAATGCCAAGGTTATTCCATGCCTACTCCTATCCCTTGCCATATGGGAGATATCCATGTTGAAGGCCTAGGTGCCAGACCTCTATTATGCATATCCCACCCTACAAGAGGTACAGCAATTTGTGAAAGCAGTCATGACAGATATAAATGATGCTGGATCTTGTGCATGCCACTGCATGTGGGTCTGACAGTGAAACAGTTGCCTGCACAAATGATTGACCACCAACAAACAGTGGCCAAGGGTAGTACTGGGCAACGCCGGCCAGGGTGGCCGAGCGGTTCTAGGCGCTACAGTCTGGAACCGCGCGACCGCTACAGTTGCAGGTTCGAATCCTGCCCGGGCATGGATGTGTGTGATGTCCTTAGGTTAGTTAGGTTTAAGTAGTTCTAAGTTCTAGGGGACTGATGACCTTAGAAGTTAAGTCCCATAGTGCTCAGAGCAAGTTTTGAAAGTACTGAGCAACAATGGCAGAATATGACACTTATCATAATCTTCTTGACTTAAACAGCACCTTCAAAACCTGAACCGGGAGATTCCATGGTAACTCATGTTACATTTTGAAATCTGTGTTTTATTATGTTGACATGTTATCAATCTATAAACCCATACTTTCTTTTGCAAATCATCATTATAAATTGTACTATTCAGGCAAAGATCTTTAAGTGTTATTTAAGCATTAAAATTAAAGAATAAGAATGATGAGAAGGTACCCAACTACAAAGTCCTTTGTGTAGTGTATTTCCAGAAGTATAAGGACCTATTACATCCTGTGATTCAACTGTAAATACGTAGTGCTGAATACAATCTGAATTGCTGAAGGAGCAGACTTACAACAGTGACAATGAGGAATTTTTGGAACTGTAACTAATCCTGTGCCAAAACAAGATTCTTCAGGCTATTTTACCAAGAGTTTCAACACAGAAGGTGACAGATCTGCCACATCTACAATCACTTCTGGAATCCCAGCTGCGCAGCTCTTCAATGAAGCCTGGGTGGACTGAGAAATGTATCGAAAGCATTTAGCACTTCATTTCCAGGTAAGTGACATTAAGTGACCCGAGAGACAGTAAACCTTTCTATTACCTACAAACCACAGCTCTTAATTTGTGTGAAAGCTGACCTGTCTATATGACCGAACAGTGCTACCTCTCACCACTGTTCACTCACTTATGAGTGAACCTTTTGGTACAAAAATGCATGTGGTGGTTCATCAAAATCGAAAGGTAACTTTACACGGTTATGCATCAAGGATGGCAGACCTGCAGGGCATGAGTAGAAAAATGCAAGTTTACAGTTTCTTGTGAAGTATCATTAGCAGAACCATGCATGCACATTGTAAGGTTTCTCTTGCTTTGGACAGCATTTTAGTTTCTAAAATTTACATTTTACTGGGACTCTGCAGCTAGCAGAATAATTTGGTGTCTTAAGCGGCATTGCAGAGTACAACAGCAGTGAGTTACAAGGTGTACAATTTAGCTTCCGTCATTTGCTGATAGGTGGCGACAACGGTAAGCAGCGGTCGAAAGAAACAGATCGCAGACGTCAGGTAGTTAGCTTGGACGTCTGTCAACATAACCTCATTCAAACATTAGTCGATTTGTGTCTGCATCATAAAGTTGTTCTTGATTGAAAATGTCAGTTTGCGAGCCTAATTCTCATCATTTGCAGGAGGTGTTACTGTTTTGTTTCAATATGAAGAAAACAGCGGCTGAGACTCATAGAATGCTCTCAAGTATGTATGGTAAGGATGCTATTAGTGAAAGAACCTGGCAAGAGTGGTTTCAATGCTTCATGATTGGTGATTTTAACATCGTAGACCGAAATAGTGGAGGAAGAGAGAATGTTTTCGAACATGCATAATTGGAGACATTGCTGAATGAAGACTCGCGTCAAACTCTAGAAGAATTGGCACGATTAGTGGGAGTGATACAGCAAGTCATTTAAAAACGTCTCAAGGCTATGGGCATGATTCAGAAAGAAGGAACTGAGGTCCTGTGTGAGCTGAAACCAAGAGACTTAACAGCATTTGTGTGTTTGTGAACAGTTGCTTCAGAGGCAAAAACTGAAGGGGTTTCTGCAGCTCCTTGTGATCAGGGACGAAAAATGGGATCATTACGGTAACTCTTAATGCAAAAAACCATGGGGATATCCTGGCCATGCTTCCATGTCAACGGCCAAACTGAATATTCATGGCTCCAAGATCATGCATTTGGTGGGACCAGCTTGGCATTGTGTACTATGAGGTGTTAAAACCGTGTGAAACAATCACATGTGCTCGTTATCAAACACAATTAATGCATCTGAGCAGAGAATTAAAAGACAAATGGCCGCAGTACAGCGAGAGGCATGATAAAGTGATTTTGCAGCATGACAACACTTGACCCCATGATGCAAAAGAGGTCAAAAGATACTTTGAAGTGTTAAAATGGGAACTCCTACCCCACCCGCCGTATTCTCCAGACATTGCTACCTCTGACTATCACCTGTTTAGATCAATGGCGCATGGCCTGGCTGACCAACACTTCCGATCTCATGAAGAAGTCACAAATTGTATCGATTAGTGGATTGCTTCAAAAGATGAAGAATTTTTTCGACGCGGGATTCGTACACTGCCCGAATATGGGAGAAAGCCTCAAACGATGGGGAAAAAATGGCAGAAGCAAAGTTGTACACCTTGTAGAAGCTGGTTCTCATGTGGGCATTGATGGCAAATGGACCATATGGCATAGTAGTGAGTCATTTGGGTGGGAAGGGGTATGCAAGTTGTGGGAAAAGATCTTATTTGATGACTGATACACAGGGGAAATCACAGGCATTCCAGTGCAAAAGTCAGAATTCTCTTTATTCAATATTCATTATCAAAGTTCACTTTAAGCACAGAAAAAACTAGGAGGAGTCTACGGGTCCTCAGCGCTTTCATACAACAATACCAGAACGCAGTAAACCAGTTAAATCAGTAGACAAATGAAAATTGTTAAGCTACCAATGATGCATGAATAGGTACAAAATTTTTCAAAGTATGCAAGAGATTTTGGCTGTGAGCTAATCCCACCATTTGGTGATATGATGTATTATGATGCTGTTCTTACATAATAAACAGCAATAGGACTTACCCAAAACTTCTTGTTCTGTGATAGAACACTGCATCATGCTCTCTAATTTCATTATCTTTTTGAGATGAATCGTTTCAGACTATTTAACCATAACTGTTCAATGGTTTTTGTTAATAAACACATTGTAATGACATCCTGGGAAAATAAATTAGCTACCCGCACTTCCATTTATAATCACAGATCACCTGTTTGCATCTTCTAAATAATCCAATGCACTACAAGAACTGATTCGAGGGACATCATCAATGAGAGGTTCAGAGAAAACAAGTAGGAGGAAATCCTACACACAGACTCATTAAGATAATCAAGGGAAAAATTAGTAGACAGTCTCAGGTGGGAAGGTATAACCTGTTATGTACAGGGTGATTATAATTGAAGTTAAACTTTCAAAACGCAGTAGAAACACCATCACTGGTCAGAATGACATCAAATTGCAATGGAATATTATCGGAGAAGTGGGAAAACGTATGGCAGAAGAAAACAAATAATGTGAAAATTGATCAATAGATGGTGGTGTATGTGTCAGAACACGTAAATGAAAACACCTGTCACGCGCACGATCCATTGAAGTTGGTATAAACACGATGGGTACACGGTTTTCATCCTTTTGTCTCTGCGACATTCACCATGCCTGTCTCAAAGCACGATCGTGCTCTGCTTGTAAAACTGTATGACAAGATTTATGACTGTGCACGTGTCACTCTGCAGAAGTTCCCACCACTTAAGGGTTTGAAAAATGGGGTTGGTCCAATGACTGCTGTGGGTCTGAAGGAAATGATTCGGAAATTCGAATTGATGGGTTCTTTTGGTGTGCCACCTTGTGGAGGGAGGAAACGAATTGATTCGACGTCAGTGGAAGTAGTGGCCACAGCAATGCAGGAGGAGACAAGGGGTGGTATGCAAACGTGTAGTGCACAGAGAATTGCCCGAACGTTGGACTTACCCATGAGCACGGTGCATAAAGTCCTACAAAACAGCCTTCTTTGCTATTCATTCAAAATTACCCATGTGCAGGAGTTACTTCCTGTTGACTTGCCAGCAAAAGAGACCTTTGCTCTGGAATTTCATGCTCACATGGAAGTGGACAATGACTGGATGTGGAAGATTTTGTGGACAGTCTTAGCCCGCTTCCATCTGACAGGATATGTCAATACACAGAATTGTTTAATATGGGCAATAGAAAATCCACACGCAAATCAACCAGCACCACTGCATCCTGAAAACGTCACTGTGTGGTGTGGGTTTACGGCTTCATTTATCACAGAGTCACTTTTCCGAAGCGACAGGTGCTTCCAGTCCTGTTACCTGTACCGTCACTGGCAAGCCTTAGAGTGTCTTTTGTGCAACCACATAATTCCAGCTCTCCAACAGCAGGGATGTGTGGATGGGATAATTTTTATGCAAGATGGTGCACCTCCGCACATTGCAAATCCAGTTACACAGCCGCTGAAATGCCATTTCAGAAATGATAGAATTATCAGCCACCATTTCCCTACAGCCTCCTCCTGATCTTAATCCATGTGATTTCTGGCTGTGGGGTTACCTGAAAGATGTTGCGTTCAGTGTTCTGATTGCAAACTTAGCTGCATTGAAGGCATGCATTGTGCAACACATTCTGAACATGACCCCGGAAACACTTCGATCAGTTGTGGAACATGCTGTTTCTCGATTTCAACTTGTTGCAGAAAACAGTGGACAGCATATTGAACATGTTTTGTGCCAGTCACATGGAAATTGGCAATCCGATTTGATTTTGATTGATGCTTTTTATGCGGTTTTTGGCCTCAGGACAATTAAAAACCGATTTTTCCCATCCGATGTGATATGACCTTTCCCTGGTGTATGGGCTTACGTAACTAACAGCATCACACCTGTAAACTCATGTAAAACCTGTACACTCGTGTAAACTGAGTAGTACAGTTTGCTTAACATCAACCTTAGGCATTATTGTATGATTCATTTGTCACTTGTAGTCGACCATTATTAAAATTATGATGCTTACAGTGTTACATTTTGTAACTATTTGTTTTTCTTCTGCCATACGTTTTCCCCCTTGTCCGATAATATTCTGTTGCAATTTGACGTCATTCTGACCAGTGGTATTATTTCTACAATGGTTTGAAAGTTTAACTTTAATTATAATCACCCTGTACATCACCTACACCACCTTCTACGGACTCATGGCTAAACTGAGAAACTTTTGTGGAGGTCTGACACTGCAAGGGGATTTTTCAATGTGATATGGTGATTAGATTAGCACTAGACAGTGAAGTGCATGCCCAAAAGATGCGGCAGTCAGATCCTTTCTGAAGCCTTGCATACTGCCAGCGCAATTACTCAAGCAGCTCAGGCAAACATCTTTACAGAGTGTTAAACACCTGAAATGTCATCTCCACTGGCAATGTGGTATGACCCGATATTACAATTGTAAAAGTGTCATGCAGTCCAGGTGACAGTGAAGTGGGCCCTGCTCAACCAATCAGGAACTGAACTCGGTGCCATACCAGTTTTTCTACCCAGCCTTTCTGTAATTTCTGCAAACAGCCCAGTTGTCCCAATTATTTTTCTCTATATGCTACATGTAGTTACCCACATTATAATGACGTGCCAATAGTGCTTTTGCCATGGTCACATAGCAGATGTACGTAAGAGCTAGCTGCGCCATTAGCATTCATTCATGTGTGTAGAAGCAAATAAACGACATCGCAGCATCAATGGTAGCACCATGATACCTTATGTTGTTGGCCATGGTTCATGGTATTACCATTTTATTCTTTTTTCGTTCCAGGGCCCTCAGTCTCAATCATCAATCAGCCTTCGATTAGGGCCTCCACCGTTAAAATCAGTAGCTACTAAACTGGATTTAAACTCAACTTAAAATCTCAATATTAGGCCAGGTAGTTTCTGGAGTTAACATACAGCCACGTAATCACAACCCTTCCTTTCTCCTGTATTAGCAGAACCCCTGGTACAAAATAATTTTAGCCTGGATATACAGCATCTGAGTTTTCCATCTAACACACAGTCTAAGCAATACAGAATACTGTTTTGTGTGCAGAAGCTGATTCTTTGTGTCTCCAACAAGCTCTACTATTTTCTCCTGGACTGGGAATGGCTTGAATCAGCAGTACATTTTCTATGTCTGCCTGATACCTTCAGCCTTGTGGTATAAGATTAAATAAAAACTGGATCATTACATACTATCTCCATTTACTTATAGCAGATGGGCATCACCTTTAGTCATTGTTTGCAAACCAAGTGGTATGATACACCACTGTAAGGGCTCAAAGGTACCGTAAACACACAGTCGATAGTAAACTCGTACCCCCTTCCAGATCATTATGATCTGTTTTCAAAATTGTCTGGGGGTCAGCATTCTTGTAAGACTAATAATCCAGAAGCTTACTTTCAGCTTCCTTTGCACGAGGCTTCCAAAGTCACCCTTGTATTAAATACTCTATTTGGCCTTTATCAGTATAGCAGTTCACCTTATGAATTGCTAGCACACCAGCAAACTTTCAGAAATTTCTAAAAAAAACTACTGTCAACATTCCACAATGTGTAAATTATCTGGATGATACAATAGTGAAAGGAAGAACTCAGGAGTGTAACTTGTCAAAATACTGCTCCTTTTACTCTACTATTAAATATGTAGGATATATCCTTGGCAAAGGAGACCTCAAATCGAGGTCACAGAAAATATCAGCCATTTCTCATTTTCTAATAGCAAAGAACGAATAACGTGCAGGTTTCTCTGGGCAAGGTTACTAATTCCGCATATTGCAAGGGTAACTCAACTGTTGAATCAACTGTGGAGATTTCTTAAGATGAAGAAATGTCTGCAAACTGCTCCTGGCCTGAACCTGTGTCAGCCTGATTTAGATCTAGTGCTGGGCATGGGCACACCACCCAACAGTGTTGGGGCCATTCTATCATAAAAGTACCCGAATTGTTCAGAATGGCCTATTGCATTTACCTCTAAGGCACTCACCATGGGTCATAAACAATTATCCCCAGATGACAAGGAGACACTGTTAATTATCTCTGGTATCCATAAATTCTGCATTTTTAACCCCATATGATAAGAAGGCACTGTTAATTATCTCTGGTATTCAGAAAAACAGCATCTTTATGAATGGTAACAAATTTCATCTGGTCTTGGATCATAGGTTGCTGCTGTCCATATTTGGCCCAAAGTCAAACTGCCTGAATGACATCTCGGAAATTACAAGACTAGGCACTTTTCTTATCAAATTACCACTATTTCATTTAGTATCTTACACTGGCCCAGCATGTGAAAGCAGACACACTGTCATGATTTTCTATGTATCCTGATGAGGGACTTGATAAGTAAAAGACCGGTTGCTTCAACACTGATTCTCAATTGGAACAGTCAGTGGAAAAGTTTCCTGTCACCTCCAGATACATCACAGCAGTCACATATAAGGATCCACTACTGAGACACGTTTGCCATTTCGTACAAATCAGCTGATTGCAAGCTGTTCCTTCGAGAGCCTCCCTGGGACTTTCTTTTTCTTTTCATGGTGCCATGTCCTTCATCTTTTTGATGTCATATTACTGAATTAAGACAACTGTCAGTGTCAATCAGTGATTCCAGAGATTGTTTATTAAAGGAAATCTTCTAAACACAGGTTGTATGCCACCACATATTGTGATTCTTGCATGAGTTCCATTGGGCATTATCAGAATGAAGAATCTGGCCCAGTGACATGTACTGGCCAAATATTGATCAGGGTATTGCATGTACGGCTCCACAATGCCTAGCTTGTCAGATGCAGCAAACTGCACCGCTTTCGCCTACCAGCTGTGGTTTATGTCTACCTAGCACCGAGATTGGGTGCAAGAGGACTTAGCGGGTCCATTCCATGGTGCCATGTGATTTTAATACATGCAGATTCTCATTTCCCACATGTTATAAAAATAAAAACCATGACAGAAAATACCACTAAAGCCCTGGCCACTGTTTTTTCTACTGCAGGAGCTCCATGAACTCTGGTCATCAATAATGGGCCACAGTTTCATAAGGCTGGTTTTCAATGGTTCTGTAACCTGAATGAAATCTAGCATACCACCACACCACTGCTTCACCCTACATCTAATGGCATTCCCAAACATTCTGTGTGAACATTTAAAATTCATATGGAGAAACTTTTAACATCCAAGCCTATTGTTTCTGCACTGCTTTTTTTTATTCCCTCACTGAGTAACACCAATCCACAATCCGAGCCCCAGGGAAAGTCTTGTGAGGACACCCTCATCATTCCTTGTCAGATCTGTTACAGTCTCCATTGGTACAGGACACAGTGGCCATACCTTTTTGGGTGGGTGTCCCCATTACTGCCCAGCAGGGCCACCAGCTGATCATGATACCCACACTCTGAGATACCCTTCACAGGCACTGAAATCAGCTCCATTTGTGCCACCTGGGGTAAATTCCACCTCCAAATCTGTCACACTGGCAGTGACAGCCCACCTCACCCACTCGAAGGACCATCAAAGACAGCAGATACAGCATCCAGTTCCAGGATGATGTCCCACGTGGTGGATGTCTGGCATCCCCTATTCTCCAGCCATCACCTATCATCCATATGGGCATGGACCTGAACCCCAATCTGCAACGGGTCCAAAGTAGGGCCCACAGTCTTCTCTGGAACCAGAAGTAAGTTACGAGTCCAAACTATTGTCACCTCCTGTCTCTCTGGTGCTGGATGTGGAAGTGGCTTCTCTACCAACTGTAGCATCTAAAGGTGCAACCCATCCTTCACAGTAAGCTACATGCATCTCATGCTCCTCTGGACTGGCCAAGACAGTGATGGCAGTATGGGTCATTTCAAGGGGGAGAGGGATCTTGAAATCCTGCTCGATATCTTGATGGATCAACTGATATAATTATGCATATGTCCGGTGATGTCTCCAGGCACAGCACAGTAGGAGACACTGCTGGCACAACGTCACATGTAAAAAGGCACGCGGCAGATTTAAGGCCCCTGCTGTTAGCATGAGTGACATAAAAGTAGATATCTTAGGTGTTGCGAAACAACTCAAATCACTTGACAAAGGCAAGTCTTCCAGTCCAGATGGTATACCAATCAGGTTCCTTTCAGAGTATTCAGACACAATAGTACCTTTCTTAGCAATCATATACAACCACTCACTTGACGAAAGTTCTGTTCCCAAAGACTGGAAAGTAGCACAGGTCACACCAGTATTCAAGAAAGGAAATAGGTGCAACCCACTGAATTACAGACACATATCACTGACCTCAATTTGCAGTAGGATTTTGGAGCATATACTGTACTCTAACATTATGAATCACCTTGAAGAAAATGACTCATTGGTACATAACCAACACGGATTCAGAAAATATCGTTCTTGTACAACACAGCTAGCTCATTATTCCCATGAAATAATGAGTGCTGTTGACAACGGATCTCAGATTGATTCCATATTCCTAAATTTCCACACGGCTTTTGATACCGTTCCTCACAAGTGACCGTTAATCAAATTGCGTGCATATGGAGTATCATCTCAGTTGTGTGACTGGATTCGTGATTTCCTCTCAGAGAGGTCACAGTTCATAGTGACTGACAGTAAATCATCAAGTAGAACAGAAGTGATATCCGGCGTTCTGCAAGGTAGTGTCATAGGCCCTCTGCTGTTCCTGATTTACATAAATGATCTATGTGATAATCTGAGCAGCCCCCTTACATTGTTTGCAGATGACACTGTAATTTACCGTCTAGTAAAGGCATCAGACGATCAAACAAAGAAAAGTGCGGAACGTCATCCACATGGGTACTAAAAGAAATTCCATAAATTTTGGGTATACGATACATCGCACAAATCTAAGGGCTGTCAATTCGACTAAATGTCTAGGAATTACAATTACAAGCAACTTAAATTGGAAAGACCACATAGATAATATTTTGGGGAAGGCAAAACGAAGACTGCACTTTGTTGGCAGAACACTTAGAAGACGCGACAAACCCACTAAAGAAACAGTCTACATTACCGTATTTACTCGAATCTAAGCCGCACTTTTTTCCGGTTTTTGTAATCCAAAAAACTGCCTGTGGCTTAGAATCGAGTGCAAAGTAAGCGGTAGTTCTTAAAAATGTTGGTAGGTGCCGCCACAACTCACTTCCGCCATCGAATATATGTAGCGCTACAAAGGCATGCTTTGCAGGCACAAAGATAAATACTGGCGCCAAAACCTTTGTGTCAGTAAATAAATTTTAAAAAAAGTGGAAGACAAGCATTTTTCGCCGCCCCGAGTTTCGACCACTGCATTTTCATACATTATCCAACGAAGTAAATACAAATTCCATATTGTTCATCTTTGAATGTAGCAGCATTTCAATGTACTACGAAAATCTGACTGGCAAGACTATTTGCGATGTTTGTCAATATGGCTAATTCTAAGTTCTGAATTTTTTCCTACCTGTGAGAAGAGATGGTTGCTAATAGGAACTTTTATGAATTGTGAATAACATGCAGTATTCTCTTCACCATAAGAATAATGCGAATATAAACATTTTGCCATGTATTCTTTCGTGTTTGCTATCATCGCATTTAAATCCTGTCTGCCTAATAACCTACGAACCTAGTGTGAGACAGCAGCAAACGCGGAAGAATATACATACCATGTCATGTTTATATTCGTATTATTGTTATGCCTAATAGTGATACACTCAGAAATGAAGCACGGCAATTGATTAGATTTTTAAATCTAAGATGACTCTAATTTCTGTGCAGAATGTAATGTACACAAGAGGCATCTGCAAAGATTTTGAAACGGAGAAAAATTTTAGCTAAACTCTCGTTCAGCACATCTATCATACGCAGTCTATTATTTGGTTCTTGTTGATCATTATCAAAGAAAGCAGCAGTGTAAGTAACAACAAATACCAGTCTCTTGCCATTGTTTCGCTAATGAGACAATTCTTCTCTTTTTTTATTGTAAGCGGCGATAGTGCGCACAAAAGCAAGGCATGCCGCGAGCGGCGACAGGTCGTAAACACTCATTATCAGAATGCATCAAACAATGCATGACACAGTACAATAATGCATTTTCAGCTTAGAGTGACGTAAACACCTATAACAAAGAGAACGGTACTTATCAGATCCAGGAAAAAAAAGCAACCGATTCAAACCAGACGAAGCACTTGAAAAAGGAAGGGTATCTGTATAAACACGGACGGAGCGCCTGACGCATAGCAATGGCTACTTGGTAAAGCTTAACTGCTAAGCTTAAGACTCGAACCAAACTGTAGCTGTATCATCATTCATTCGACCTAAATTGTGTCTCATATTACAATAGACCAACTTTGTTTCGATTTGGAGGTGCGGCCTAAAACTTTTCTCTCCCCTTGAATTTCGAGTCTCAGATTTCAGGTGCGGCTTAGATTCGGGAAATTTTTTTTTCCTGGATTTTGGGTATCATTTTTCAGGTGCGGCTTAGATTCGAGTAAATACGGTACACTTGTCTGTCCTCTGCTGGAATATTGCTGCAAGGTGTGGGATCCTAACAAGGTGGGATTGACAGAGGGCATCGAAAAAGTGCAAAGAAGAGCAGCACGTTTCGTGTTATCGCGCAATAGGGGTGAGAGTGTCGTTGATATGATATGCGAGTTGGGGTGACAGTCACTGAAATAAAGGCAATTTTCTTTGTGGCGAGATCTATTTATGAAATTTCAATCACCAACTTTCTCTTCCGAATGCAAAAATATTTTGTTGGCACCCTCCTTCGTATGGAGAAGTGATCATCATAATAAAATAAGAGAAATCAGAGCTCGAACAGAAAGATTTAGGTTTTCCTTTTTCTTACGCGCCATTCGAGAGTGGAATGGTAAAGAAATAGTACGAAACTTGTTCGATGAACGCTCTGCCAGGCACTTAAGAGTGAATTCCACAGTAATCATGTAGATGTAGATGAAGACATAGAATGCCATGGCATCATTTGTCAGCCAATGTCTACAGCAAGCTCTCCAGTGTATTTATTGACAACAACCCTGCGTTACACGGTTTTCTCCTTGGCTACGCTTTGGACTTTATTACCTGCCGAAAACATTTGGTTAGTGTACAGATTTGTTTGTCTTCCCAATGAAGAACTATCTGCACTTACTGTTCAAAAAGCTGTTGTATATACAGTGAACAAACCGAATGAATATGGGTGCACTGAAAGCATCGTTCGGAAATCAGTGTTTCCCAATTGAACCTATGAACAATGTTCTTCAGCACTAATGTGCAAGTTATTGCACAAACATTTGGAGTACTGAACTGACTACGAGGTATCCATCTCCAGTCGCCATGCAGTTTGATGCGCCATGTCACGGACTGCATGGCCCCTCCTGCCAGAGGTTCGAGCTCTCCCGTGGGCATCTGTGTGTGTGTGTGTGTGTGTGTGTGTGTGAGAGAGAGAGAGCTAGGACAGAAGCCCACCATTCCACTTTGCAGCACTGCTGTTACTGTAATAAAAGAACATCAGCACATTCTAGTTCAGACATTAGCACTGAGTCATAAAGTAAGAATGAGAATTTGAGTCAGTGCAGAAGGCATGCTTGGATAGTTAAGGCAACTGTTCATGAAAGGCATAAAGTCCTAGTTTGAATCCTGGTCCTGGTACAACTTTTAACATGCTACTTTACAAGTATGTAAATACAATTGCAGAGATAACTGACAAAACTTCATTTTTTTGTATCCACACATACAAATGTAAATTACATGAACTACCAAAAACTGCTTGGAAAGTAAATTCTCAAATCAGAAATGAAGGCAATAAATTGTTCAGTCAGAACTAAGCAACGAAGCATGACCAGAAGATATGAAACACAAAAAGATGATGAATGTCTAACAGTCATTCAAAAATAGATATTTCTTCCATTATAATTTAAAAGCAAGATAAAAAATGTAGGAAAAGATAGAGTACTACTTACCATAAAGAAGACATGTCAAGTGGCAGACAGGCATGATTAAAAGACAAAAACATGTAGCTTTCAGCCACAGCCTTCGTCAGTAAACACACTTGACCACCAACCTGAAAGCTATATATGAGTGTCTTAATTGTACCTATCTGCTGCTTGATGTGTCTTCTTTATGGTAAGTAGCAATCTATTTTTTCCTACATTGCTAATATTCCTACATGGAGTTTCCATTGTTTGATAAATGCTAAATAAAGTTAGGAAACAAATAAGGTTAACTGTGTAAAGCAACAATAGTTCAGAACTGTAACTCACAAAAGAGGAACAAAGTGTCTTAAATATTCACTAAATCTAACATTGAAGAATGTAATTTTGGAATCAGGTACATGTAATACAGATTGCTTCCCGCAACAATTTCACATTCCTGTCATACCCTTGTACAACTACAACAACCTAAAATCCTGAGGTTCTTCTCCCACTCTTACTTGTGCCCCTTGGCTATTTCTCTTTCATACTTGTGAATCATTTTTAGAGTACAAGATGGGGATGAGCAGTTTCATAAATTCCATTTCATTAAGTTTCACTATTGCATGTTATTGTCACACCTACCCAGTGTATTTAATACGAATATTGGTTACCCTCTTCCATAACAAACTTACTTTGTAATGCACATCTCCATGAAAGCACGCAATGTTGGATATTTCTCCCAACCAATGGAGCCAAATCTGGAGGGGTTGTGAGCTGAGAGAATAAGCAGCATTACCCATGCCTTCCAGTACGACAATGTAATCGCCAGCTGTGGTGGTTGATACCTGCAAGAAATCTTATACAGTCATTACAAAATGTTAGATTAGTGAGACCTAAATCAAGCAACATACATAATAGTTATCAACAAAAATTATCAATTTTCAATTTTAGATAGAAGTCCACTCGCTGAGCAGCAGCAGCAGGAGAACACAGCTATGGTGGTAGGGTCAGATTCAGATTTTTTACTGCCGTTGATCACATACAGTAGAAGAAGCTTTTCCAATGATATCACATTATAGTTGCAATCAAAACATTAAAATTAATATTCATGTTACATGTACAAGCCAAATGTACTGTATACAGCTATAATTTTAAATATTAATATCAGCATTTTCCGTAGCATAAAACTCTTTTATATCGTAACATCAATTTTTTGTAAGCTGGTCATATAATTTAAAATTGAATTTTTTAAAATGGTAAGGATTAAGCAGCAAGAGGGCACTTGTTAAAAATTCTGAAGGCATTCACTTTACGGGAGTTTCCTGTTATTGCTAGCCTGTACCTAGGGACGTCAATGTTCATCGTATTTCTGGTGTCATGTTTGTGAATTGTTTCTCTAATAACACACTCTTTAATGTTGTTTTTGACAGAGTCCAGACTCCTAGATGTACAGATTCACCACTGTCAGCTTCCTAAGCCTGGTAAAGAGGGCAGCAGCGCTCTTTAGGACCAGCCTTAAATATTAAAGGGACAATTTTTTTTTTTGTTACTTTTAAAATGTTACTGATATGAGGACAATGTCCCCATATGAGCAGGCCATATGATATACATGACAAAGAGCATGGAGTATGCCACACAGAGAAAATTATTGCTGAACATTTCTCTCAGTTTCTGCATGAGGTAGCCTGCCCTTATATCACTCCTGCTCCAACTCCTGAATCCCATGGGTAATTCCTCTATGGATGATACCCTATTTAATCTTTGTAGGACCACACTTTGTAGCCATTGCATCATATATGGGGGGCGGGGAGACTGGTTTCACAGATAGCCCTGCCTTTGATGGGATAGGTGATGTTTGTGACCGGACTGGAGTAGGTGGTGGTGGTGGTGGTGGTGGTGGTGGTGGTGGTGGTGGGAGGATACATAGGACAGGCCTTACATCTAGGTCTATTACAGGGGTATGAGCCATGAGGTAAGGGGTTGGGAGCAGGGGTTGTATAGGGATGAACAACTATATTGTGTATGTTTGGTGAACGGCGGAATACAACTGTTGGAGGGATGGGTAGGATAGTTGGCAGGACATTTCTCATTTCAGGGCACAACGAGAGGTAGTTGAAACTGTGGCAGAGCATGTGATTCAGTTGCTCCAGTCCTGGGTGATACTGAGTCATAAGGGGAATGCTCCTCTACAGCTGAACAGTGGGACTTTGGGAGACAGTGGGTACTGGAGAGATAAGGCATGGGAACCAGATTTTTGTGCAAAGTTGGGAGGATAATTACTGTCTGTGAATGTCTCAGTGAGACCCTCAGCTCATTTCAAGAGGGACCACTCTTCACTACAGATGCAATGGCCACATGTGGCTATGCTGTATGGAAGAAACATCTTGGTATGGAATGGGTGGCATCTGTCAAAATGGAGGTATTGCTGATGGTTGGTAGCTTTTATATGGCTGGAGGTACTAATGCAGCTATCTTTGAGATGGAGGTTAACATTCAGGAAGGTAGCTTTTGTGTTGAGCAGTAAGAAGTAAAGTGTATGGGGGAGATGTTGAGGTTCTCAAGAAATGTGAAGTGAGTGTGCACTACCTCCCAAAGTTCCACCACCCACCCACAGAGGAGAATTCCCCTCATGACTCATTACATCCAGGACTGGAGCAACTGAATCACATTCTCTGCCGGGGTTTCAACTACCTCTCGTCGTGCCCTGAAATTAGAAACGTCAAATCCAGTATCATTCTCACCTGTCACACAGTGGTCATCCGCCGCTCACAAAACCTACACAGTATCCTCATCTGACCCTACACTACACCTGCTCCCAACCCGTTGCTTCATGGCACATATCCCTGCAATACACCTAGATGCAAGACCTGTCCCACACATCCTCCCACCACCACCTACTCCAATCCGAACACAAGCACCAACTACCATATCAAAGGGAGGGCTACCTGTGAAACCTGTCATGATCTACAAGCTAAGCAGCAGTCACTGTGCTGATTCTACGTGGGCAACTAACAAGCCGTCTGTCCACATGAATGCCCACTGACAAACTGTGGCCAAGAAACAGCTGGACCACCTAGTTAATGAGCACACTGCCCAACATAATGTTCTTAATTTCAATTACTGGTTCACATTCTGTGCCGTATGGATTCTTCCCACTAACACCAGATTTTCTGAATCTCCCTGTAATATATCCTACGTTCCTGTAACCTTGCTGGTTTCAACCTTCATTAGTCACTGTCCTTACCCATCTAGCTTCCATTCCAGCCTTACACACTCCTCTATTCCAGCAATGCACCCACAGGCTTTTCCTTCATCCCATAACCCAGTGCTGTTTCCCTTTGTTACCACTTTCTAACGTGTCACTAGCATTACAATACTTAGTGTCCATCCTTCTTTCTCTTCTTTCCTGTGTTTCACTTGGCACCATACAAACAGCACTGCACGCCCTACTTACGAGTCACATTGTATCAACCGTCTCGTCTCAGCCGCACACAACATATGGCTACAAGACTGTGCTGATAGTTGGTGCAGCATCTGATGTCCCAAATTACTCCCACTGATATCATTAATAGTAGACCTTCACACTGGTCATTCTCTTATATTTTCACATGTTTTTCTCCCCATACCTTCCTGTGCCACACAAATTTGTCTCTTATCCTACCAACCCCTCCCCAAGAGTTCCTTCTCCTCTCTATTCCAGTTTGCACCTACTAAGTTCACGTAATCTAGTCACATCTGCTGTCCCCCTTCTTCACACTTATCCACCAAATCACCTGCAACCTACATTACAATCTTTTTATTGATTTTGTCTATGATCTCATTGTGTCTTCACACCAATTGCACTTTGTTTTTGCCTTTCACTATCAGCCTACTCCCTCACATTTCATCTTGCTTCATCGGTTCACAAATGTCACATCAGATAATGTTGTGGAAGCTGCACAATATTTTAATGCGACACAGCTGCTCATCGTCCTAAGGTGCCTACTGATCTGTTGCTGCAGTGGCTCGCCTATTTATATACCAACTCACTAGAAAAGTGCAGGCATAAAGGGGTGGGGCTGTAAAATCATCGTTGATTAATCATAGTGCACGGCAATGGCCAGTGCCTCCTTCCTCTGAAACAGTCAACAGTCTTTCCATGCACAACACTGAAAAAGATCAGTAACAAATTGCGGCCAAGCGCGTGTGCTGGCAGAGTTTGGTGCCCATTTTAAGTGTGCGGACTCCGATTCTCTGTCTGTGTTGACACACATTTGTTCGTCTGCAACCAATGATGCCTCAGTACCACCATCACTAGTTCCCATGCCTTTCTGAGTTGAAATCCCATGTCTCTATTAACACTCTGCCGTCAACACGTCTCGTACAAATTGATTCGCTTGGCGCCAGCAGCACTAACTTGGATTTCTTGGCTTGTTGCCGGCCATTCTTGACATTATCGGGAGATTATAAATTGGCAAGTTTTACTAATCTCATCATTAGTTCTCATAAGTTTTCAACCCTGTTCACCTACTTCCATGAAATTTCGAAGATATACATACGTAAATAAATACAAAATTTGTTTGTTTCAAATATTTGTTTATTTAAACATTTCGAAAAAATAATCAATTACAAATTGCACTTTGGAAAGCCGGTCGGCATTATCCGGTTTATTGTTACTGTCGGAAAAACGTAAAAATGACAATATTTGTCTGAATCGGTTGCGGGACATCGTTTTGCGAAATATCAGTGTGTCTATAAACAGACTCGTTGACCAATAATCACCAATCCTTGCTTTTTTTACATTTCCCATAGGGATAACAAGCCCAAACCATTTTCTACGTTCATATCCCATAATGTTGACAAATATGGCATTTTTTAAATACAGTTTCCTTCTATTGCAACTTTGACTGTAGTACTTGTTGGTTTCATTGCTAATATATTTCAAACAGATCGTTCCCAATACATAATTCTACGATATTCTCAACGCTCTGTGTATCTTTGGGAAATATGTTCGGACCCAGAGATCCTTCAAATTTATTATTGGTCCTCAGTAAATCAAAGTATGAGCACTGTGCACTGTCTTCTTCATCTGATTCATCCAAATCAGTTGGCAACCGTAGCATTCGCGAGTTCTTCTTGAACGTATTTCGCTTCCTTCCAACGATTCTGCTTCACTTTCATTTTTTTTTTATATCCAATGTCTTCTCCCAAATCAGTCAAGTCATCCCGAACCTCAGACAAGATCATAAATAATCATATCGTCTCTTTTGTCTGCCATGATGAAAAGGCACAGGTACTTATAAAAACAAAAAACTTGTTGATGTGTGTAACCTTTTGTTACCTAAACAAAACACCAACAGAATGCAAAAGATACTTAAGTGCTGTCGCCAGCCTCCGCACTATACTATGCTCATGACACCACTGTGGTGTCGCCGGCCACTGAGCAATACCATGCACACGACACCACTGTGGTGTCGCCGGCCGTTGACCGTTATCTCGTGCACGACACCACTGTGGTGTCGACGGATGGTAGAGTGTTAATCAGGTTGTCAGTTATGTGTATTTCAACTGCTTCTTTAATTATAGAGTACCAGTACCTTGAAGCAGATGAAAGGATCTTTGTCTCTCCATAACTGATGATGTGTCCTGTGTTAAGACGGTGTTCAGCCACGGCAGACTTATCTGGCTGACCCAATTTTGTGTGATGTCTATGTTCAATGCATCTATCCTTAACAGGGCAATACATCTGGCCAATGAACGATCTCCCACACTGCATGGGATTTTATATGTACCCGATTTCCTTAGACTCAGGTTGTCTTTGATAGGACCCAGCATAGTTTGCAATTGTGTAGAGGGTGGAAGACACATTTATTTGATGTTTCTTACACAGCCTGCCAATCTTAAAAGTGGACACCACGAACATATGATAGAAAAACCATCCTCATGGAGTTCTCTGTTTCTACTGACTGTTCTTGAGCTTTTGAGCATACAGACTGGACATGCATTATGAATCTTTTTATCAGAGTACCTGTTCTGTACAAACACAGACCGAAGATGACTAAGTTCTGCTGATAAGCTCCCTGCATCTGAGATAACTCTAGCACTGTGAATGAGAGTCCATAATACGCCACTGCATTGAGATGGGTGATGGCACCTTGTAATTCATAAATATAAGTCAGTGTAAGTTGGTTTATGAAACACACTGTGACCCAAGAAACCATCTTCTTTTCTGCAGACCAAGAGAACTACGAATGAGGTCTCCATTTTTCTCCACTTCCATAGTCAGGCATGTGAATACCACGGCCCATTTCTCTGGCAGGGGGAACTGCTTGTCACCGTGCTCTACGATTCATCTACGATGATGTTACAGTCCCACCCCTTGGCACCTGCGCTTTTCTAGTGGTTCAGCATATATATTGGTGAGATACTGCAGTAACACATCAGTAGACACCTGAAGATGGCAAGCAGCTGTCTCACTGAAATACTGTGCAGTTTCCACATCAGCATCTGATGTGACACCCGCGAACCAATGAAGCAATTATTACGTTGGTAAAGTCTCAAACAGCACAGATTTCATCTCATTTCCCCATGCTTCATTCATTTCATCTTTTTTATGATTTTTCCCATGTGTTTGGGTGTATTTTTGTGAATTTTTCGTACATATTTCTATATTATTTACATATTTTTACACGTTTTTATCCTCCATCGTGGATCCCTGCTCTTTCCTTCTGCATCAATACAGAAAAGTTTCCTTATCCCTAGTCAGAAGACAGTCCAACATACTGTTCCTCCATTGTTGCTTGGCTCATGGAATCCCCAGAAATGGCCTTACCATCAAATTATCTGTCTCCGGCTGCCACCCCTCCTTCCACAGTGACCTCCATCTGTTCAGATTCTGCCAATCTTTAATCTTCCTGCCATATCAATCAGTCCTGAAACATCTTCCAATACCTCCTCTCCATCGGTAAATTTCTCCTACTATACAAACCCAAATCACACACAAACTATTGCCATCCAGGAACTAGAGCAACTTTCAAAACGCCACCTCGAAGAACTCTCCTCTCTGTTCACTTCCTGCTCCCGCCTCTGTATACCACTGTCCACCATGTCTACAACAGCCTCCAAGCCCGTCCACATCCCCTCACAGCTGACAAACTCAACATTACAGACCTACTACAATTACCCCACCCTCAAAAACTCCGTCCCACCACTATAAAGAATCTGGAACAAAAACAGACACGAAACACACGAGCCTTTCCTCCAAAAGCCTTAGCCCTACAGCCTTAGCCCCCACAGGAGTATCTGTCCTTTCCAAAGGACTCACCTTTTGCCCCACTCCCAAATTCAATTATGCAGGACTTGGTAAAGACCTTCTCTCCTCAACATGCAAACCAACCTTATATCTGCAGAAAGAACCGCAATCCACCACCTAAAAACTGATCCTGACCTTATAGTCCTATTTGCTGACAAAGGATCCAACACTTTTGTTTTGAACTGTAAGGATTACCTGGCAGGACTACACTACCTGTCAGATTCATTTACCTAGAAACTTTGCCACAGTGACCCCATTCCAGAAATCCAGCAGGATCTCCAGTCTCTCCTCAAATCCTTAGGCCCATCCCAGAACCTTTCCCTGGAGTCCATCCCTCTCCTCACCCCTACCACTCCCCACACTCCACCTTCTACATGCTTCCTAAAATCCATAAATCCAACCACCCACGATGCCACATTGTGGCCAGTTACTGTGCCCCCACAGAGAATCTCTGCTCTCCTAGACCAACACCATCAGTCTATTACCCTCCTATATAAAAGGTGCTAACCATTTTCTCCATCAACTCTCCACAGTTCCTGTTCCTTTACAACATGGGCCCTGCTCATCCCTTCACACTAACACCCCTAATGCCCATGACCTTACCACCATTGATCACAATGCCTGATGAATTCCAAACTTACCAGCTCCTTCCTAGTTGCCATGACCAACTATATCCTCACCCACAATTACTTCTCCTTTGAAGGCATCACCTACAAACAAATCCGGGGTATGGCTATGGGCACCCACATGTCACTATACTACTTTCCAACCTATTCATGGGCCATCTAGAGGAATCCTTCCTAAACACCCAGTATCCCAAACCCCTCACCTAGTTCAGATACACTGATGACATTTTCGTCGTCTGGATCGAGGGTGAAGACACCCTATCCACATTCCTCCAGAACCTCAGCACCTTCTCCCCCATATGCTTCACCCGGTCCTACTCGACCCAAAATGTCACTTTCCTCAATGTTGACATCCACCTGAAAAGATGGCTACATCAGTACCCCATCCATATCAAACCTAACAACAGCTAGCAATTCCTCCACTTCGATAGCTGCCACCCAATCCATACAAAGAAGAGCAGTGCCACTCTAAATATACCAGTAGTCTCACTGAGGCCTTCACAGACCATATTTACCCTCCCAGCTTTGTATAAAAACAGATCTCCAATGCCTCATCTCTCCAGTCACCCACCACCTCCCAAAGTCCACCTTCCAGTCACAGAGGAACGTTCGCCTCGTGAATCAGTACCACCCATGACTAGAGCAAGTGAATCACATTCTCTGTCAGTGTTTCAACTACCTCTCATTGTGGCCTGATATTAGGAATGTCCGACCCACTGTCCTTCCCACCCCTCCCATGTTCGTAATCTGCTGCCACCAAACCTGCACAATCCTCGTCCATCCCTACACAACACCTGCTCCCAACCCCTTGCCTCATGGCTCATATCCCTGCAATGTACCTAGATGCAAGACCTGTCCCATACATCCTCCCACCACCGCCTACTCGAGTCCAGTCACAAGCATCACCTATCCCATCAATGGCAGGTCTACATGCGAAACCAACCATGTTATCTACAACCTAAGCTGCAGTCATTGTGTTGAATTCTACATGGGCGTGACAACCTACCGCTGTCTGTCCATATGAATGGCCATTGACAAACTGTGGTCAACAAACAGCTAGTCCACTCAGTTGCTGAGCACACTACCCAAAGCGACGTTCTTAATTTCAATTACTGCTTCAAAGCCTGAGCCATTGGATAGTTTCCACCAATGCCAGCTTTTCTGAATTGTGGATGTTGGAACTCTTCCTGCAATATGTCCTATGTTCCCGCAACCCTGCCGGCTTCAACCTTCATTAGTCACTGTCCTTATCTATCTAGCTTCCATTCCAGCACTACACAGCCCTCTAATTCCACCAACGCACCCTCAGCCTTTTTACTTCTCTCCTTTTACGTTACCCTTCCTCCCCTGTGCCCTCTGTCTAACCTCATGACTGCACTTGGCTGCCCTACCCTCTCTCCACCTCATCCCTGTATGCTCTCACTAGCAGCACTTTACCATACGTCAACCCTACCGTGCTATCCCTCTCGCTTCCTGTCCCAGCCTCCTCCTTACACTCACCAACCAGTTTCTTTTCCCATCATGTGCTGCTGCTCACTGTCTGGCCAAGCAGCCAGAGATTGTGGTCATGCATGTGTGTGAGTTACATTTGTGTGTGTGTGTGTGTGTGTGTGTGTGTGTGTGTGTGTGTGTGGTCTATTTCCAATGAATGCCTTGTTGGAGCAAAGCTTACTTTCTGACAGTCTTTTTGGCTGCACACCTCTGCGATGCAGCACCTTTGCTAGATAGAAAGATAATCTAAATAAGTGATGAATAACTGAAAACCTCAGCTGCCGACAGGTGTTGTTGACATACCTCGATGTGGACAGCTGAAAATGTGTGCCCCGAGCGGGACTCGAACCCGGGATCTCCTGCTTACATGGCAGATGCTCTATCCATCTGAGCCACTGAGGACACAGCTGAATAACGCGACTGCAGGGACTTATCCCTTGCACGCTTCCCGTGAGACTCACATTCCCAACTGTCCACAATTCTATATATGTATTGTACCTTATAGACATTTGCCCACCCACTCATTACTTCCGCACGCTTTGGCGATTCCCGTAAGAGTTTGGGCAACCTGTGCGCATTCGCACAGACGAAGGTCAATGGCTGGGTAGCCTTTAACTATATATACAAAGATAGTAACTTGTTCTCGAAAGAACAGTTACTGTTGATGACCGTGCAGCTTTTCCCTGGAATAAGTGATGAATGACTGAAAACCTCAGCTGCCGACAGGTGTTGTTGATATACCTCAATGTGGAGGTATATCAACATAGTCACAGATATGTACAACAAAGAGACTCTCACAATTAAAGCTTTCAGCCATTAAGACCTTTGTCAAAACACACACACACACACACACACACACACACACACACACACACACACACGATTGCAGTCTCTGGCAACTGAAACCACCCTGCAAACAGCAGCAGCAGTGCATGATGATAGTGGTGACTGGGTAGGGGGTAAGGAGGAGGCTGGGACGGAGAAGGGGAGGGATGGTGAGGTGGGGTGGTGGAGAGTGTAGTGCTGTAGGTCAGACGAAGGGCAGGGGAGAGGTGGGGAGGGGGGGGGGCTGCATAGTGCTGGAATGGGAACAGGGAAGGAGCTGGATGGGTGAGAACAGTGACTTAACTTCACCCCTTTCCTGTTCCCATTCCACCACTACACAGCTGTCTTTCCACTACCACACCAAGTCTTTTTATTTCTTTCCTTTCCCACTACTTCCCCTCTCCCCTCCCCATGTCTCCCCTGCCCACCATCTGATCTGCAGCACTTTACTGTCTGCCACCCCCACCATACTATCCCTCCCCCTCCCAACCCCAGCCTCCTCCTTACCCCCACCCAGTTACCACTCTGATCATGCACTGGTGCTGCTCCTTGCAGAGTGGTTTCAGTTGCCTGAGACTGTAGTCATGTGAGTTGTGCTTGCTTGAGTGTGAGTGTGTGTGTGTGGGGGGGGGGGGGGGGGGGGGGGGGGGGGTTGATGAAGGCCCTAATGGCCGAAAGCTTTATTTGCGTCTTTTTGTTATGCCTATCTGCGACTCAACATCTCCTCTATATGATGAGTAGCAACTTTTCTTCTCATAATATTGCTTCATTCCATTGACCCACTCCTATGGGACCAAACTGCTGAGGTCATTGGTCCCTAAATAGTATGATCAGTCTTACTAACAACAGGTGTATCTACTATTATATACTAGTAATAATATAATGGAAATTACCCTGAGGGCAAGTTGATGTTGTCTGGATGATGATATGCAGTAAGATTGAACAGCAAATCTATTATCTCTAGTTTGTTTGCCTCCAGCATTGACATCATCTCGCTTGGTAGTGCAGCAGCCCTCTTTATCAGTTGATCCGCTAGTTCCAATGTGTCAGGCGGAGATAGATGATGCTCCTGTAAGCAACAGCCATATAAAGTGTGATACACCTCCGTAACATTAAGTGAACTGTTAGTATTCGGCAGATCCTGATGATAATCACTAAACAGATTTTTTTTTTTTTTTTTTTTTTTTTAATGTTGTACAATTTTCATTTATCCACTCAATAGGCTCTTATCAGTTGAAAACTGTCTGTTGCAACTGCAAATAAAATAACAACAGAATGAACAGAGATCACAGCTGATAGGGAAATTTCCAGTATTCAAGTTGCGCAGACAGATTTATAAAAAAAGGAACTGTTAATTTAAAACATTAAACAGCAAAGTCAATTAATGCAAATATTACTTTTGCATAAAAGCAACCAAAATTTTCTGTGTTCTCAGTTTGCCTTGTCATTATTTTATTTTACATTTATGACAATCAGTAGTCAATGTTCTAAGGAGTTGAAAACCAGTTAGTGTACAAATAAAACTTGTTGCAGAAGAAAGGAAGTGTTTCCAGTTTGCAATAACTATACTCTCACAAAAATATCTACTCACTTACAAATGTACACTGACAACAAGGAAAATTTAAAATGAATAACAACACTTATTTGGAAAAGGCACTATTTAAAAAGTAGCTCTTCTAAGTATTTCACAATCAATTACAATACAACCTACATATGAAGATACAACAGAGTTCTCAGCTACATTCACTAAAAAACCATATAGCACATCATCAGTTACAATGTAATTAATGATAGCAGGGTAGGGCTGGGGGAAGATGTTAGTGTTGCCAGTGGGAATGTAAAGGGATGTGGTGAGAACAAGTGCAAGGTGCAACACTGGGAGACTGTGCATGCGGGAATGGTAGAGACAGGTGGAGGTAAGGCACTAACGAAGGTTAAGGACTGGGTGGGTTACAGGAATGAAGAATATGTTATATGGAGGATTCCCTCCTGTGAAATTCAGAAAAGCTAGTGTCGGTGGGATGAATCTAGATGGGAAGGATGTAAAGCAGTCACTGAAGTGAAGCACAGTGTGTTGCACAGCACATTCAGCACCTGGGTAGTCCAGTTGCCATTTGGCAACCATCTGACAGTGGCCATTCATTTGGACAGAAAGCTTGTTGGTTGCCATTCTCATATAGAATGCAGCACAGTGGTTCCAGTTTAGTTGGTAGACCACATGGCTACTTTCACAGATGGATCTGCCTTTGATTGGGTAGGAGATGCCAGCGAGAGATTTATTCATAAGCCCAACGATGCAGTACGCCCCAATGTTGCTGGTTACTGTGACCCAACAGAGGGACACACTACTCTCAAGGACCAACACCTTTAGCCTGCAACCTACCCTGCTACATAAAATACACCAACCACTTCCTCCACAAACTCTCAACAGTTTTTGTTCCTTTACACCCTACAGCTCTGCTGCACACTGTTGATGCTACCTTCCATTACACTAACATCCCCATTGTTCATGGCCTTGTCACTACTGAACACAACTGCTACCAACACCTGACTGACTCTAAAACCACAACTTCCTTTCTGGTCATATGACCAACTACATTCTAACAAATAATTACTTCTCCTTTGAATACATCATCTACAACCATACCTGTGGTATAGCAATGGACACCCATATGGCACCACCCTATGCTAACCTAGAGCAATCTTTCCCAATCATTGAAACATCAAAACCCTCACCTGGTTCAGATTCATTGAACAGATCTTCTTGATATGAACTGAGGATGAGGACATCCTACCCATATTACTCCAGAACCTTAACATCTTCCCCCTGTAAATGCTGTACTGTAGGGTAGACGTGGGCAAGTGGTTTTCTCCTGGAATTTGGCAATGAAGAAGGCAGTCAGTGAATTGATAGAAAACTTCACTGATGGACACAAACACACATGGTTCAGCATATCTGAAACAGACAGGGTGCAGACAATGAGATGTGATCCTCGGACCCCAGTCCAGTGTGGAAATTCCCAATTCAGGTGTTCCCTGTGGATGCTACAGGCCGTCTGGCTACCTTGGCATGACAGCGGATAGTAGCTAATGGCTGCAGGGTGGCAGCATGGCTACAAGGCAGTGTCTTCGTGTCTGGGTTGGACACTTAGGCGGAGGGCATTGGTTCATGGCCTTGTGAAGGCAGTAATGTAGATGCAGTGATGACCGATACAGGCCGTGCATCATCACACAGCTCAGCTGTGACGACACTGTGATGGGCTGGGGCTGGTGGTTTAAATCCTGTTTCCACGTGTTGGCAGATGCAGAAGGCCCTTGTACTGAGGCTGCATCGAAACGTATGGAGCAGGTCCGATGGCCTGGCTTGCATAACTGGAAGAGGGGCGGTGCGAGCCAATGTGTTATCAAGAGGGATGAAAAGCATACGCGCAACTGCGGAAGCTGTGTCTCTGCTGACACTGATGAACTGGGATGGCATTTGCTGACAGATTGTGGCCTGGTTTCGTTGCTGGTCTGCTATCCTGGTAGTACCCAGTGCCTGGGCCATCACACCACATTTGCTTCACCTGGTCCTTCTTAGGCCAATAAGCTACTTTCCTTGATGTCGACCAAGGACAGTTGCATCAGTACCTCCATTCACATCAAACTACCAAGCACCTGCATAGCCTAGCCACCCATGGTTGGCTCATCTGTAGTGACAACCAATCTCTCTCCAAATATGCCGAAGGTCTCATTGAAGTCTTCATGGACCAAAACTACCCTTCCAACCTTGTCCTGAAACAGATCTCCCAAGCGTTGTCTCTGATTATCTACCTGTGTTGTCTCTGATTATCTACCTCTCCCCCATGTAACTCCCCATGTGACTTCCCCTGTACTTACCATCCAGTCTCAAAGGGAGCAGTTGTCATGAGTCAGTACCACCAAATAAACCAACAAATGAATCACTTTCTCTACCAGGTTTTTAACTACTCTCATTGTGCACTGAAATAAGAAATATCCTCCCCACTATTCTCTTCACTTGACACCTGCCCATGGTCCACCCCCTTGCCTCAGAGTTCATATCTCTGCAAAGACCTAGATTGAAGACCTTTCCCATACATCCTCCCTCTACCACCTACCTACTTCAGTCCCATTACTGGCTACTCCTACATCATCAAAAGCAAAGTCACAAGTGCTACCAACTAAGCTCCAACCACTGTGCCACATTCTACGTGGGCATGACAACTAATAAGCTGCCTGTACACACAAATAGCCACTGCCAAACTGTGGTCAAAAGACAGCTGGACCAACCAGTTGCTGAACATACTGCCCAACACAATGTTCTTCACTTTAATGACTCCTTCACAGCCTGTATCACCTCGACTCTTCACACCACCACCAGATTTTCTAAACTGCACAGGTTGGAACTCTCCCTACAATACAATCTTCATTCTCTTAACTCCCCTGGCCGCAGCCTTTGTTAGTCCCTACCCGACATCAGTACTAAACATGCTTTCTATCCTGTCAACACATCTACATAGTTCTTTCCCCCCTTCAATAATTATATCCTCCCTCTTTCCCCCCTCTCCCTTCCCCCTGCACAGCCACCCAATGCCGCAGTTAGCAGTCCTATCCTGTTGTCATCATGTTCCTGCATTCTCCCACAGGCAGAATGAGTTGCTTCAGCACACTTGCTCTGCTATGTCTAACCCTCCCCACCCTACACCTCTTCCTTGCCCCCCCCCCCCCCCTGTACCCACACCTCAGCTAGACTGCTGTTCATGTCAGATGCAGGTCCAGTCACAGTCGGACCTTAGTGCACGGTGACAGTGGCTACATGTATGCAGTTTGTGCTTGTGTGAATGCATGTTTTCTACTTCGGAAGGAGGACATTTTCCCAAAAGGGCAAATATTTAACATTCTTTTTTATAGTGACCATCCACAATTCAACACCACCTCTATGTGGTGAGCAGCATATTACCCTCCCTATATCACTGTTATTTCAACTTGGCCTTTCCACTAATTCATCACTATTTCTTAAGTGATCAAATGTTTAACAACAATAATTTTAGAGAATTATCATCTATACCATCAGCAGAACACTCGAACAATCCCACTCCATTTATACTCCATTACTACACTGCAATGGTAATTTAGAAAAATGTTTGTGAGAAATTATTTAGTAATAACGGAGATGACTCTCCGAAAGACAAAAGTACTGCTTCACTGATAGGAACACAAACAAAAAGACACAGAGCTTGGCTAGCTTTTGGAATGTACTTCCTTTTCTAGCTGTAGGAAAAACATGCGCACACACACTCGCTTGCTTGCACACGCATGTCTTCCCACATTGTGCTTAGTTAACTGCCAGCTCTTTGCTGGCCTACGGTGAGTGTACTGGGGTGAGGCGATGGTGTGATGTGTGGCGTGGGGCGAGGGTTGGAGAGAGGCGGGATGCAGGGAGGAGGTTGGGGGAAGCATCTAGTGGCTCGTGAGAGAGTGGGGAGCATTATGTGGGTTAGGTACGGGTGCAGATAGAGTGGGCAGGTGGCACACGGCTGGGCACATGATTTTGTAGGGTAGGGCGTAAGATAACAGCTGAATTGGGGGGACAAAATACGTGGTGGTACTGGGGCACGGGATTGCCCGCACCTACAAGCGCACACTCGCACTATTGGGTGGGCAGGGGCACTAAGTTATCTTAGGTTTAGGCCAGAAAGGTTAGCTCCAACTCGCACAGCTCAGAAAAGCTGCTGGTGGTGTGGAGGATCCAGATGGGGCAGGTTGTGATGCAGCCACTGAAATCTCATATGTTGTGCTCTGCTCCATGTTGTGTCACTGTGTGGTCCAATTGCCCAAAACCTAGCCTCCCACATTAAGGACACCAACCATGTCTTGCACCGGCTCACGACAAACCCCAAACCCTTACACCTCCTGGATCCCTATTCATCACTGTCGATACAACCTCCCTATACTCCAACAACCCTCATGCCTATGGCCTTGCCGCGATTGAACACTACCTCTCCCAAAGCACTGCAGATTCCAAACCCACCACTTCATTCCTCGTACATCTAACCAACTACATCCTAATCCAACTGAACCACGTCCTCCATCAGGGCTTTGATTATCTATCACCATGCCCTGAAATGATGGACATCCTACCCAAGATACTTCCAACCCCTTGCAAATTGGTGTTGTGCCGCCCACTTAACCTCCACACAAGTCCATCTATGTACCATTCCTATCCCCAATCCCATGCCACAGGGATTGTACCCCTATAGAAGACCCACATGCAAGACCTGCCCAATCCACCCACCTGCTCCAGTCCCATCACAGGCTTGTCCCAGCCCATCAGAGGCCGGGCGGCCACCTGTGAAAAAAGCAGTGTTACATACCAGCTCTGCTGCAAACACCACACAGTGTTTCACATTGGTATGACAACCAACCAGCTATTAACTTGAATGAATGGCCACTGCCAAACCTTTGCCAAAAACAAGATAGACCAAACAATGGCACACATGCAGCAGAGCACAACATGCTAGATTTCAATGGCTGCTACACAATCCGTGCATTCTTGATCCTTCCCAGCACCACCAGCTTTTCTGAGCTGCACATTTAGAAGGTTATCCTTACAACACTAAATTAGCTTCCATAACCTTCCTGGCCTAAACCTAAGGTAACTTGCGCCTCCCCCCCCCCCCCTCCCATCGCAGTACACTCACCATGGTGGGTCAGTAAAGTGCTGGCAGTCAACTGAGCACAATGGAGGAAGACTGGTGTGTGTGTGTGTGTGTGTGTGTGTGTGTGTGGACACGCGCGCGCGCATTCCGGAAGCCATATGTTATGTTTGTGTGCATATCGACAAAGCAGTGCTGCTGCCTTTCAGTGAGTTGTCTCCTTTATTCCTAAATAATTCATAATTTTCAACCACAATTTTTTGTACATTATTTGTGAGAAATTACGAAGCCAGGCTAAATAAGACACCAATAAATTGAGGAAAGAGTCAACTTTACTGGATTATAAGACTATTAGCAATCCCGTGAAGCCTTAGAGATAGAATATCATGAAAAAGAATACCTAAAAAAGTGAGAGATGGTGTTATGATATGAAACATATTCAGTGACAGAGAAAATGAGATGGATGAATTAGTGACTATTATGTCTAGATAAAATCAAGAGGATACTAGAACAAGGATAAAGATAGATTTTCATAATTTTCTTCACAAAATTGTGACTGTCAGTACAAGTCTACAAATACTAACAAAAATGAATTTTCATTTACTGCATTTAACATTCCTTATGAAAGAACTTCAGTACTATCCTGCACAATACACAAGCTCAATCCAGTCACCTGTTACATGAGCCTTTTTCCCCACTACACACGTTCTTCGCAGAAATTTAGTAATAGATAACTTTGTTACCCCTTAGGAATGCAGCAATAACACAGATATACAAATCTCCAATAATACCAACTTGTTTATAAATCAAGGAAAAAAAGGATAATCAAAAGGAACAGAGTAATTTATAATGCATTAATATTAGATTAAAATTTCATTAACTCATGATGCTTACCTTTGAAAGTCCAATGAGGAATATATTAATTAAGGTGTTGTCTAAAACAGGCACCTCAGAGGCTAACCTGAACATCAGACTTCGCTCATTCTCTGGTGGCCACATATCCTTGTTGTAATAGTGTTCCTGATGTTCCATAAAAAGAACCTTTAAAAAACACAACTTTCTAAAGTTATTTCCCTTTCTTTCTAACTGCAACTTCCATTAGCTTTCTTACTTAACTAATGATGAGTTATTAGTGAGTCATTACACACTGTGAATAATATATATTTATACAATTTAATTCTTACACACAGTTTACAATGAAGCAACCTGCATCGGCAGAGCACACAGAAAGATAATGGAAGCAGCTTAATTTGTTCACTTTGGGACAGTACCAAAACAACACTGATACCTATATCTATTGAACTATCTAGCGCAAGAAAGCTTGCTGGTTACTCCACACAACTTCTATCATACGACACAAGGTAAAAAGCACTTTTCTGCCTTCACATGTGTTCTCCATTATGCAATCTTTCTCATTCGACCTTGAGGAAACTATGTGGTAAAAAAAATTTAATTTTTGCTCATCTTACAGTCTGATACTACAATATTATGAAAAGAATAGATTGCAACTCATCACATGGTGGAAATGTTAAGTCACAGATAAATACAACAAAAAAACTGTTAAACAAATAAGCTTTTGGCCAAAAGGGTCTTCTTCAGAATTAGGCAACATACACACACAGATTCATGCAAACACAACTCACACATATGACCATAATATCTGACAATGCCAGACAGCGAGGAGCAGTGCATGATGGGAGAAACAATGTAGGTAGTGGGGTAAGGAGGAGGCTGGGATGGAGGGGAAGAGGGATAGCAGGGTAGAGGTGGGGGAAGTGCTGCCGTCAGAACACCCAGGGTTGAGGTTAAGAGGGTAAAGCAGCTGGGTGCAATTGGGAGGTTAAACGTGCGGCAGGGTGAGGGGGGAGTGGAAAAGGATAGAATTAAACAGACTCTGGGTGCACTGGGGGAATAGAGGGCTGTCTAGTGTAGGAGTGGGAACAGGAAAGGGAATAGGTAATGCAGGACAATGATTAATGAAGATTGAGGGCAGGAGGGTTATGGGAACATAGGACATATTTATTTATTTACACATCAAGTTATGCAGGACCAAATTGAGGAGCAAATCTCCAAGGTCATGGAGGGTGTCAGTACAAGAAATTACAACATAATAGATAAAAATAAAATGTTAATGAACCCAAAAAAAGTCAATCCATAAGTTTAAGTAAACGCAATCAATAAGACAACAAGAATCCGCTTAATTATTCAAGGAACTCCTCAACAAAAATGGAAGAATTGAGCCATGAGGAAACTCTTCAATTTCGATTTGAAAGCACGTGGATTACTGCTAAGATTTTTGAATTCGAGTGGTAGCTTACTGAAAATGGATGCAGCAGTATACTGCGCACCTTTCTGTAAAAGAGCTATGGAAGTCCAATCCAAGTGCAGATTTGATTTTGCTGAGTATTTGCTGAGTATTAACTGAGTGAAAGCTGCTTATTCTTGGGAATAAGCTAATATTGTTAGCAAGAAATGACAGTAAGGAATATATATACTGAGAGGCCAATGTCAAAATATCCAGACTCGTGAAAAGGGGTCGACAAGAAATTCATGAACTTATTACCCGAACCACCTGTTTCTGAGCCAAAAATGTCCTTTTAGAATGGGAAGTTACCCCAAAATATAATACTGTACAACACAAGTGAATGAAAATAAGCAAAGTAGACTAATTTTCGTACTGAATGACCACTCACTTCAGGTAGTGTTTGAATAGTAAAAATGGCAGCATTAAGTCTTATGAACAAGATCCTGAACATGGGCTTTCCATGACAGTTTACCATCTATCTGAACACCTAGAAATTTGAACTATTCAGTTTCATTAATCATATGCCCATTCTGTGAAATTAAAACGTCAGGTTTTGTTGAATTGTGTGTTAGAAACTGTAAAAACTGAGACTTACTGTGATTTAGCGTTAGTTTATTTTCTACAAGCCACGAACTTTGGTCATGAACTGCACTATTTGAAACTAAGCCAATGTTGCACACAATATCCTTTACTACCAAGCTATTGTCATCAGCAAACAGAAATATTTTAGAGTTACCCGTAATACTAGAGGCCATCAATAATATAAATAAGGAACTTGCGTGGGATCAACACTGATCCCTGGGGCAACCTCCACTTGACCGTACCCCACTCAGACCCCACATCACAGCCATTTTCAACATTGTGAATAATGACCTTTTGCTGTCTGTTGCTAAAGTAAGAGGTGAACCAATTGTGAGCTACTCCCCGTATTCCATAATGGTCCAACTTCTGGAGCAATATTTTGTGATCAACACAATCAAATGCTTTAGTTAAATCAAAAAATATGCCTAGCATTCGAAACTTTTTGTTTAATCAATCCAGTATCTCACAGAGGAAAGAGAACATAGCATTTTCAGTTATCAAACAACTTCTAAAGTCGAACTGTACATTTGATAACAAATCGTGTGATATAAAAAAATCAATTATCCTTACATACACAGCCTTTTCAATAACTTTAGCAAACACTTATGATAGAAATAGGCCTAAAATTATCTACATTATCCCTTTCTCCCTTTTTGTACAGTGGCTTTACTACCGAGTACTTCAACTGTTCAGGAAACTTGCAACGCCGGAAATGCATATCCTCGTATTTCCATCTATTGTACTATAAATTTTTTTCCTTATTTTGTTACCTGAAGATATTACGTTTCTGTGTCTTTGTATATTGTAATTGTTTTACTATTTGTATATATATGCATTTATGTTGATGTATAATTTGTTTGTTGTGTAAAGATTATTTGTATTTTTGCACTGGGTCTGGCCTAGGGAAAACTATGCTATCGAACGAATACATCGATAGGTTGTGTGGAAAACCAAAGTGTTTAGGATCTTTGGTAGTGAACCTTGCCACGTGGAGCGTGGGCAGAGGGGGTCTGGCTGGAGGAGGGCAGTGGAGCAGGTGTGTTGTGTGACGCTTCCGCGAGTTGCCGCACTTTCGGGGTTTGGCAGCATGTAATTGCGCTCGACTCGCTATGATAGTTTCTGACACGGTGTCGCGGACGGGAAGCATTAGCTGGCGCACATCAAGAGCCCGTTTTGCCTGGTGACAGTGTCGAGAAGAAGGCGCGCCAACATCCAGCTTCTGCAACAGCGACGGCCGACAATGAGTGACTGTCGCCACCTCCTCGACCGACGACTCCAAACCTTCAATCAACCAACAAGGAAGACTGGAAGCTCGTAAAGTTTTAGAACTGTATGGCAGACCTCAGCTCTTAAAATTGTTGCATCACAAAATCACAGCAACTTAGCAAGAACCTTTGTTGCTCGTTGTCCCAATTGCATTAGCAAGCAGGGTCCCTTCCTTTTCCGAAATGAACCAGACTGTCGTTGAAATTCAGACGCCAGCATTAAAGTAATATCATTCCATTTCACTGCTTTAATTTCAAGGTTCAGTTAAGGTATTCATAGCTGGCTACAATATTTAGATTACACAAGCACAAATTAAGAGTGCGAGTTTTGTTACCGTATTTTAGCTTACCTGTGATTGCAGCTCAGCTTGGTATGTACTAAATTTTACTATTGTTAATTGTTCAGAATCATTTAATTCAAGTTCAAAGTTAAATCTCTTACTTCTAAATTGCATAGCTTCAAGTAGCTTTTGAAATGATTGTTGAGGTAGCCCAAGACTAACCTTATTTTACCGAATTTCGTAGTGCTTCAGAAACAAATCTCACTATTAATTTCAGTCACTCAATTAACTTTCAATTTTCCGGTTTTATTAATTCTTTTGCTAAATTAAGTCAGAGTGTAGCAAAATTTATTACTTCTGACAAACTTTCAGTTTTCACACAACACTTGTCAACCTTCAGTTGCCACGCCTTTAGTGCTAATTGTATGTGCAATAACCTTTCTTTTTCAGTTATTATAGTAGTTGTCCATAGGACTGGCGACTGTAATTTTCCCCAAATCTCAAATATCTAATTAACGCCAATTAATTGTTAACGTGACGACCACATATTTACTTTCTTTATTAATTTTACCCTTTTCTCAAAATTAATTTCCACCAATTTCATTTGCATTTTTCCTTTCATTTAGATGTAACCCTTTCCTCCCTCTTTACTGACAGATTAACTTCGGTGACAATTGCTTTTTCCCAAATTTTCATTAGGTACACGCGGTTTAATTTTTCACTCTTATTTAGGTCAATAAGTGAGGGGGAGGTTACAAACTGACCATTCCTAAAGGAAAAATTACAAATATGGCTAAATACAGGCTAACATGTGCAGCACAGTTCTTCTGCTAGGCACTACATCATATCCATGAGAGTCCTTAGTATTCAGTGATTTAATTGTTGACTCAATCTCCCTCTTGTCTGTATCACAGAGGAGTATTTCAGACATCAATCTCGGAAAGGCATTTGTCAAGAAAGTTATGCGATTCCCTGTAGAAACTAAATTTTTATTTAATTCACCAGCAATGCTCAGAAAGCGAACTGTAAATATATCTGATTTATCAGTAACAGAAATATTTTTACTATGAACTGACTTTATATCGTCGCCCTTGTGCTGCTGACCAGACACTTCCTTCACAACCGACCACATGGTTTTAATTTTATCCTGTGAATTAGCTATTCTATATACATACCACATACTCTTTGCCTTCCTAATAACGTTTTTAAGCACCTTGCAATACTGTTTGTAATGAGCTACTATAGCTTGATTGTGACTACTTCTAACATTTTGATATAATTCCCACTTTGTTCTACGCGATATCCTTATCCCACTAGTCAGCCACCCGGGCTGCCTAATAATGATAGTACCCCATTTACAATGTTCCAATAGAAAGCAACTCTAAAAGAACGTGAGAAATGTGTTAAGGAAAACATTATATTTATCATCTACGTTATCGGCACTATAAACATCCTGCCAATCTTGTCACTTGACAAAGATTCAAAAACTCTCTATTGCTGTTGGATTAACTTTCCTAAATAGTTTGTAATTATATGTGACATTTGTTTGAGTACAAAAGCCTTTTAGTGTTAAAATTTGTGCATCATGGTCTGAATGGCCATTCACCTTTTCACTAACAGAATGCCCATCTAGTAATGAAGAATGAATAAAAATATTGCCATGGCTGTGCTACTGTTCCCCTGCACCCTAGTTGGGAAAAACAGTCTGCATCACATCATATGAATTTATGACATCTACCAACATCCTTTTTCTTGCTCAATCATATACAAAATGTATATAGAAGTCACTACATACAACTAATTTCTGGTACTTCCTTCAAAGTGAATCAAGAACCCTCTCTAGCTTGAGAAGAAATGCTCTTAAGTCAGAGTTAGGGGACCTATAAACAACAAGAAGTAGAAGTTTAGTTTCACTAAATTCAAGTACTGCTGTACAACATTCAAATATCTGTTCGGTGCAGTGTCGTAATACATCTATGGACTCAAATGGAATACTGTTTTTTATGTACAGAGCCACTCCCTCACTGAGGAAGGAACTCCTTGAAAAACAGCCAGTTAATTTGTATCCTGGTAAAAGAAGCCACTGAATTGCCTAATTATTTAAGTGGTGCTCCGACATACCAATAATTTCAGAGTCAACATCTATAAGCAGTTGACTATCTTTATCTCTAATATCTCTTATATTTTGATGAAATATGCTAATTCCTTCTCAACTTGGAAAAATGACGTCCTCTGAATGTGAGGCCTTAGTTAGAGGGACTTCCTTTAAACACATATACCTATCAGCTGACTTCTATCTAAAAAAGGTGCAGCTCTAACACCAACTACTACAACAATTTTTCCATGAGTGATCCTACCACCACCCACTACACTGTCACCTATAAGCTTTACCAGCCTCCCCTCCCCATACCTATTGAGGTGCAGGCCATGCCAAGTGAAACCCCATCTGCTGATGGACCCAACTGACACCACTGAAACGTGACCCATACCCTCTGCCATCAGCGCCCTCCCTAGCCCCGTGTTAACGCGCCTAACAGCCGCATCAAGATGAGGCCGATTATGACGCTGAAACAGTTGCACAAAATGCAAATTAGTGCCACCAGTTTGAGTAGCTATCTTTACCAGGTCACCACCTAAATCATATTCGCTGACCCTATAAATATAAAGACTGTTCTCTGCTCCATCCACTATCACTACCCGATCCTCCTCCGTAAAATTCCTACATAACTCCCCTACGCTGTCAGTCACCTGAGCCAATCCTGCACTAGGCTTCACAATGCTGGTGACCTGGTACTCATTCCCCACCACTTCCTGCAACTGCTGGCCCACACCTCTGCTGTGCGAACTACCTAGCAGCAGAACCTTCTTCTTTCTGTTAGGCTTTGCAACTGTCCTGGGCCTCCTAACTACCGAGGACTGCTGCATGTTCCCTACATCTACAGGTACACGAGGCTCCTCTCTACTCAACTCTGACAGTTAGTCAAATCTATTGCAAATACCCAAAGGATAACTGTCTGAATACCTCCTCCTCCTCCTCCTAGCTGCCTTCTTGCCAACTGCCCAGTTCCCATTCCCCACCACCCTTCACACCCTCCTCACCCTATATAGTTCCTCCTTTACACGTTGTAACTGCACCTGAATGGCACACATCTTACGCTCCTGCTCCTCTATCAACTTATTTCTACTACAGATTTTGCATTCCCAAGAGAGGATATCGCTACAATGCCCAGTGGCTTCCCCACTGCTAAAATTAAAATTATTTTCACATCATTCACCACGCTTTTCAGAAACAGGCATATGACATGTAGAAGTAAAGGGAAAGCCTCATCGCCAGCAAAGTACAGTGTGGCACACAAAATATGTCACCATTTTGTTTTTGAATAAACACTTTACTGTAAGACAAACTCAAAGGGACATAGATACCATGGAAAACACCGAAGATTGTCCAAACTCAGCCCATGCTCAATATGTCAACCATTTTGATTCCTAATTTCCTTCACACAAACACTGATGTTAGCAATAGCCTTACAGCACATATCTTCCATGACTTTGCTGCAAGCTTGAAGAACAAGGCATCTGAGCTTCATTAAATCATGGATGTTTCAGTTCCTTTCGGCACTCCAATCCATGCCCCCAAAGAAAGAAGTCACATGGTTTGGGGCCAGGACTATTGGGGGTCAAAACTGTCTGTCACTTAAACAATCTGGAAATGTGGCAAATGACATGCACGTCAAAACACTCGCGTAAGAAACCCGATATGTGTTTGCAGTATGTGGGCTTGCTCCAACCTGCATAAACCACTGTGTGTTTATTGGCAATGCAGTAGCTGTGGAACAAAGTTACTGTGCAGCATGCTCAAATAATGCACGCTGACCACAGTTTCCTCAAATAAAAAAGATCCAATAAGTCCGTGGCTAGAAATTGCAATCCACACCATAATTCTCAGAGCATGATGATGTTCAAGAAGACTTGCAGATTTTCAGTAGCCCAAAAGTGTAGATTTTGTTTGTTAACCACACCACCCAAATGTAAATATGCCTCATCAGAAAACCAAAGACTGTTCAGAGATTATTCCTTATCCTCCTCACAACAATAGTCTCTGCCACTTGAGTTTTGCAGTGAGCTTCTGAGCAGAGGTCATCTTGCACGGGAACATCCAGAGGTCACTTTTAAGAATCTGCTGACTGGGGCGCCTGGATATGCCCAGTTGCACTGCTGCCTTTCTGCATGGTTGCCAGGGCTTCCCTTAGAGCAACTCTTATCACTTCAATATTCTCTGGTGAACAAAAAGCCCTCAGCTGAGGTTGCTTCACTTCCAATATTGGTCCTTCCCATACCAACAGAGTACAGCCTGTGAACGGTTCTCTTGGAATGGGCACACCATGTGATAAACTGTTGCCAAAACCATCTCTGAGTCACAACAGGACTTCGTCTCGCGCAAAAGCAACTTGAATGCCAGTCACTGCTGCGCTGTTGGTAGCCCACACCATAAGTACTGGGTTCCTAGCGACAGTATTATAAATTAGTGTCATTTTGTAACTTACTTGTTTCTCCATACTCAATGGGACAACTGGTGCGACTCATAAAGTACTTATGAAACAAATACAGACACATTATGTGTGCACCACCCTGCAGCATGGGAACAGCTCATCATTATAATCTCCTTGCAGGTAAACAGGATCCAGACCACTCAGTTTGCATTCTTTCAACTGACAACCAATCAAAGAGTGGCAAAATACTGCTCCCTCGGCGTTCATTCTGAGATCTCAACATCAATCAGTGCAAACATGCCATTTTCATCAGCAACAGCAAACAGCACAATTGAAAAGTAACCTTGGTAATTTATGTTTCTAGACCCCATGTTCTTAAAACAATTTACCTATATGTGCCCGCCATCAATAGCAAAAGACACAGTTAAGCAGACTGCATAGCTCAGCATATTTATCTGCAACAATTTTCCACATATTTTGATCTGGGACAGGCATAAATAACTGTTGCATATGCGCCCAAAAAGCTTCACATTTTAATCAAACAATGGTGCCTTCTCCTCTAAAAAACTGTAGACCTAAGTCTTGAAAGCTGCTTCATGTAGCCAAACAACTGCAATAACAGTTAATGGTTATTTGTGTGGTTACATTATAAATTACAATAGTGTAATAACCAACACTGGAAAAAATACCAAACTTCTATACCTTACATTCATTTTATCTTACCTATCTATAAAATTGTCAAATGTATTGCAAATGTAGGAACTGATACAGTCTCGATTCATTTTTAAACATATATCTATGTTGTGTTTACTTTACTTTGACTTCATTTTCAGCACAGATTTGCCATGACCACTAGAAAAATCTGCACTAATTTTGAAGGTAGTTGAAACCTCCAATATTAGGGTTGAGAAAAGTAAAGAAACCATATTATTCGACCCCCCCGCATGAAGGGATCTTCTGAAAAATGTACATTCAGCTGAGGAAAATGAAGACAGCGTGGCAGCTTCTAGCACACTGTTGTCTGGCTCAGACATTCAGGAAATGTGACAATTTTACATTTCCTGAGTGTCTGAAGCGAAATGAGACAATTTTGTATTTCACCTCAGACCCCCAAGAAATGTAAAATTGTCATATTTCAGAAGATACAAGTTATGTGACTGAATGTTACATGACACTACAACCACTCCCACAAAAAGAAAAGTTGAAGGCAAAATGAAGCCAAAAAATCGTTTGTTGACTGGTTAGAAATAAAAAAGTTAGAGAGATGAAAAGATATCAGAACTCATCAGCTGATGAAGCTGACTGGATTTTTTTTAGTTCATTCCTCAAGACTTCAAGAAACTTTAGTGACAGGTGTAAACAAGCTCTTAAGGCAAAATTCCTGTTGCTTTTGAATGAGGAACTGGACTAAACAGAGAAGGACACATCAGAATTTTGCTCATGATCATGGGCGTCTTCCATTTCTAACAACATTGTCCACGCCTCCACAGAATACACCATCGACAGCTACACACTGATAGCGATTAATCAGATTTTATGTCCAAAACATCTCTCGTAAATAAATGTGAAGCTGAGTCATTTTTCTACCTTACATAATGAACAGTTATAGCCTTTTATCTTGTTATCATTACTTATATGTGTACTTCACTGAGGAACACACTACACTTTGTGATCTTATCAAAAATAAACTTTGTGTGACAGCTTCTTCAACATCACTCAAACACTTTCACCAACTTACCTTATTGTAGTGATCTTATCAAAAATAAACTTTGTGTGACAGCTTCTTTAACATCACTCAAACACTTTCACCAACTTACCTTATTGTAGCGAGTAGCTTCTCAGCAGGAGAAATAGCAAATCAAAAATTTGTGCCCTGCTTTGTCAGAGTAGCTGATGTTAGTTGCTCCAAAAAGTGGAAATTTTCTGCACTCATTCTATAAAATTCATGTTTGTGTTGACAGCGCTAATGAAAAATCACAGTTGAACTATATGTGATATTAATAACACTGTACGAGTGCATGCATTACTTCCTTTTTTTTCAGTTGTTTGAGATTTAAATAATGATAAGCCACAATAAAGTCATTTTCAGGAGAGCTCATGACTGTAACTGGTCCAGAAACATGATCCGTACTGTATTGTTGCTTGTCATAAAGCAGTTCGCATCACATATTGTATTGCCTCATTGTTAGTGCGAGCTGCACCTTACTGAAGATGTCCCATAGGATCAAAAATGCAAAGGCAGCCAACTGAACAGTGTAATGCAGGAACAAGAGAAACTATTCCCTCTTTTTCAAAATTACCCATGCGAGCAACCAAAAACCGAAAACATTAATATTCACTTAACGGCAAAGCTCAATTGTCCATATAAATGACAAACCTACCTTATGGAGAACATGTACAAAATCTTGGGGAGTAGGATGATACATTTTAATTGCTGTGTCGTGCAGCCACCAAACAGCATCACGCTGGATCTTGGCAACAAGAGACTGGAAGTTCTGTAACAGGAAATATATTTTTATTTAAAAATTAAACTCTGAAACTGGTTATCACTAATACAGCACTCAACACCATCTACTTTAATGCCCCTTCTCATGTGTATCATAACTGAAACCACATAAAGAGAAGGACAGTTGCTTTTCACTGTATAGTGGAGATGCTGGCACAGCACAGTGAACGTGCACACGCACTCACACACACACACACACACACACACACAGAGAGAGAGAGAGGCACGCGCGCGACACACGACCACAGGCACACACGACCACAGTCTCTGGCAGCTGGAGCCAGTCATGTGTGTCTCAGCTGCATTTGCGAGAGTCTGCGCATGTGTGTATGTTGTCTATGTTTGACAAAGGCTTTGGCGGAAAGCTAACTTTCTGACAGTCTTACGTTGTGTCATTCTGAGACTCATCATCTCCGCCATACAGTGAGTAGCAACTATCCTTTTCATTGTATTCTTACATTCCATCCTGGATTTTCTGTTGTTTGGTAACTGAAACCAATTATTTAACCAGTTAGTCTCATACTTTATCATAACAACACTGAAAGAAAGGAAAGTTGAAAAATTGCAGGTTGTACATTATACTTTTTCCTTAAAAAAAATTAAACACTTGTCTTTTTATTTTCATTAGAAGAAAAATGCCCAACTGGATACTTAAATGTCAGTAGCACACAAGTTACAGATTACATCCAGAAAGCCATTTACAGTACACTTCAGTCATTGGCCTATTTTTTTCTATATTTGATTAAACCAGTACAAATTTTCACTATGAATGACAGCAAAAAACTGTTTCGACAATACAAATCACAGAAGAATTCATATGAGCAATAGCACTCACAGTCAAGATGTGGCTATAAGAATGTTGTTCATACAAGACATTGTGTTAGCCTCTTACAGAAGTTAATGAAATTAAATTCTGATGATACATGCTGCAGTGTACACAAGATGAAAATGAATCCACTGTCCCTGTAACAAACAATAAACTAACAACCTGCCTTGTGAACCAGGTGAATTTTTTTTATTTTATTTATTTATTTATTAATGCTGAGGCTCTTCAATTTGTGTGTGTGTGTGTGTGTGTGTGTGTGTGTGTGTGTGTGTGTGTGTGTGTGTGTGTTTTTGCAGGAAGAGTTACTAAACTGTACACAATAAACACTGCACATGCAGAGTTTTCATGAAACTCTTCCTGCAAACAGAAGTGATGTTAATTCATATTCTGATCTAACATATTTCTTGTGTCTACCAGTAAAAACTTTACATTAATGTAAACTGTGGCTGAAAAAGAAGCTTGCAAATATCTACTACTACTCTCGCAACTATAAATATTTCAACAATTAAGCAAATAAGTCAATACAGGAATAACATTTCCACTATCCTGGTAAATTTGTCAACTGTTTCAAAACATATGTGATCAATACCTACTCTTCTGTACACTTAAAGCTCTGTGTCTTTATTTCTTGTTGTTGATCACGTACACACTTGGACACAGTACAAGGAGCTACACCACACACCCACACAATATTTCCAAAATGCATCCAATAGTAGCCTTAGCCTTTCAGAAAAGTCTTCATAAGTGTTTTAGGTTTCATATCTGATGTTACTAACTTACTGCCAACTGAACTGTTTGCCTGGGGGGGGGGGGGGGGGTCGAGGAGGAGGCATTGCCTGCCTCTGTAAGGCTTAAACATCAGAAACAAAAATACTATATATGGGTCTCAGCACCTTCTGCTGGCAGAGATGATTAAATTCAGCAAATGATAATCAGACAAAATCTTATCAATACTCCAAGTAGTTTTTTCCCCCCAAAACAATTCAGTTGGCTTTAAGTCTCTCATACATAACAGCAGAAATTCTCTGTTCACTTCTCTCATCCTCTGTCAACTATGGGATACTGTTAGTCAGTGTGCATGAACTCATACTATGAGTAAAATTTAGACCTCAAGAAAGTAGAAATGTAGTTTATGTGGATAACTTTTAAAAATTATCCAGTGGTGAATGGTAAAGTGGGAATTGAGGAGCTTCTACACTACAGTTTCAGTACAACCAATCCTCATATACCACTGTTTCTTCAATCCAATTTTCCACCTAAAAAGTCAACAAACAATGAAATACCACTAAATATACACTATTCCCTAAAATTTTTTCCTTCAGGGTATGTTGAGAACAAAAATTAACACACTGTTCATCTGTGCATGCTCAATAACAAATAGCTTCCTACATTTTCTTATACACAGTATGTGTCATTCTCATCCTATCCGGTAAGTCTCCGCTGACCCAAGGTTCTGCACAATTTTTCGAACTCTCCCAATTTTCCTCAACCTTGCCAGTAATTTTCTCCTTCATCCCTCTTCATTCCTCAGTCAACCCTTTTGCCAGAAGAAAGAGCCACTGCCTACGAAAGCTTGCACATTTCATTAGCCTTTATATAAGTTTATGCACTTTCCTCTGCTGCTGCTTGATGAGTAGATTCTTTTATCCATCCAATCATATTACGTAGTATACACTGAAAGACAAAGACAATGCTACTCACAAGGACAACTATTATCTTACACATTGTACGCAGCAGCTGGCTGGTGTCTTAAGATCGAGCTACACACCACACAACAGTGCTGCAGGTTGCTGCCCTGTCCTTACACCTGGAACTCGAAGCAGCTCTGTTTTCCAGTGAAGGCCGCTGCAGTTCTGGGGGTAGCAAATCCACCGGATATCGCCCACACTAACTCGCATCCGCAAACCACTTGATACTAGAATACTTCCCAGTATTCCTCCACTGGGCAGTCATTACAGTACACTGCCCAGCAACTTTTCAGTCAGTACAAGTTCAAGACTCAAAATCAACCATTCAGTTCGGAAGTGGAGTGCATCACATCAGAACCTAGGGCATAGCTAGTGCAGCCTATACCAACAGTGTTTCTCGAACGTGACAGACTGAGAGCTTAAACTGCACCTTCAAGAACTGTTATTGTATTAGTGACAATCTTTCAGCAGAACAAGACAATCTTCACATTTCCATTACTAGGAATCTGTTTCAGTTGCTCAATGTTACCATGTACTTCTGTGCTGGGAGGTTCTATTGCCCTTTGGCATGGAGACACCATTCTCTTCTTGTGTAAACATCACACACAACAGACGCTACAGTGGTGATGACAGGGAAGTTTTTATGACTTTTTGTCTCCAGGACTTCATTCCCAGTGTCTTGTGCTACATCAGATAGTCTTCCTCTCTGCATTTATGTGCCTCCACACTGTGTTTTTGTGGTTCTGCTCCATGTTTAAATGCCACTGGTCCTGATTCCATGTTCCCTTTGGTTTGCATTTGGCTGTGCACACACCTTTGTTCTCTCACATTCCATGATTCTATGTCTGTTTCTTACTTGTTTCACCTCGTATCTGCATTGTGCTAGCATTGCTTCATTACTTCATTCCAGTGTCCTTCTCCATCCACTTTTCTTGCTTCCTGTCAATGTTGGACCCTCTTTCCCCTTTTGCCATTGGTCTCACATGCCCATTTACTACAGCCCCCTTACATGCAGGAATTTTCGCTTCTCGAGCTTTCCAAGTAATGAGATCAACAGTTTCTCTGTTTGACCCAGGATACCACTCACATGACAGAGCACTGTTCAACGGTGGCGCCCCACATGTTACAGACTGAACAGCACAGCTTCTGTGCCTTACATGGCACTTCCTCTACACCCAAATGCTTCCACAACAGTGTTTCACCCATCACAATGTCCCCCACCAGCACAGGACTCCAAGCTACTGCCTCTGCTTGTTCCAGATTTTGACATTACTTTTGATTCAGACCCACTTTCCTGGCTACACCAAACCCCTCCTCCATGTTTCTACTGCCAATGTCTCTCTCCCGGTCACCCCTGGCCCTCTGTCACTCGCACACTTGCTCCCAGCACATCCACCTCTGACTCCCCACTCCCCACTCTGATGCTCCCAATCTGCCAACTCCCACTGGAATGCCACTCACTGTGGTGTGTCTGTCTCCTGTGTTGCTTACTCCTGTGCCACTGGTGCTCTCACCATCAGCCCCAGTGCCTCCTCTAGTTCCAGCGCCACTGATGCCCTTTACACCTCCGGTCCACGCACTGCTGTCTCATGCACAGTCTTTCATCATTGGCACCTCACTTGCGTTTCCTGTACCATCAGCTCCAGCCTCCTGCTTGCCAGCACCTTCTCAGTCCTCATAGTATATTTCTTAAATTTCATGCATATTGCTCTGTTTAAAGAGGATTAATCTCATGTTTTCATAAGGGTAAATTCATTTAGTCTGAAGTGCAGTAGTTGCTCACAGACATCCACATAGCTCATTAACATACCAGCATTCATTGGTGACACATCAGGAGAGTAGCAAGTCGCATATCCGGGATTCTGTCTGCTTTTATAGTTTACTTCTTCAGTTAGTCTTGCTAGGACGAGTAGGATGTGTGCATGCTGTGTGCGAATACAGAAGGAGCTGGCTGCAGTTCACAAACAGCTGAATGTACTTTTTGGTTATGGTCAGTCACCTTCAGGCGGCTGCCTCAGGGTACAGCGGTGGCAGAAAATCTGGCTTATCACACAAACACTTCAGGTGTCATTTGTTTTGTCCACAGGCTCTGCTGCTAAGGCACATCCCAGTGTACCTGCCGTGGTGGATCCACTCTCACTGCAGGGTGAGTGAAGGGCGGTAACGTGTTTGCGTCACTTGAGGCAGAGAGCGAATGTGGAGACTGGCTGTCTGGCCTTGCCCATTCACCCTGTGAGTGGACAGCTGCTTCTGCAGTTATTGTGAGCTCCAAATGGAGGCCCTAAGGCAGACGCTGTTCAGGCCTACAAAGAAAGCCAATGCGCACTGCGCACTTAGTATGTCTGGTGTCTGCTGGGGGGCCTCATCTGAGATGTGGAGGTGGCCCTGCCTGTGGCTATCCAGCATGCAAGGTGCAGTCATCTGCAAGATGTGGCTCACATTGGCACCAACAATGCCTGTCACATGGATTATGAGGGCATTCAGAGTTCATACAGGTGGTTTGTGGAGGTGGTGAAGACTGTTGGCCTCGTGTGTGGGGTGAAAGCAGAGCTCACAATTTGTAGCATTGTTCAAAGAGCTGAACAGGATAATTTGTTTTGGAGCTGAGTGGAGGGTCTCAACCAAAGGCTTAGTCAATTCTGCGATGGTCTTGGCAGCAGTTTGTTAGATCTCCTCTTGATAGGTCAGGACTGCACTACAAAAAGGAAGCAGCTACTCGGGTTGCAGAGAACTTGCGGAGTCCATATGAGGGTTTTTTTAGGCTAGGTGGTAAGTTAAGGTACTCTGATAAACACTTGTCAGTTGCTACACAAGGGAAGTCAGATTGTGTTCAGAATACAGACACTTCCACTGTCAAAATTTTTTCAGTAAATTTTCGAAGTATTCATAACAAAGTTCCCAAACTACGGGCCTTAACGATAGTACTTGCACTCAAATTATTCTCGGGACAGAGAGCTGGCTGAAACCCAACATGACTCAGAAAGTCATGGAACAGAAAGACAATCATGGAAAATACTTTGGAACACATTTTCTGAAAACTGTCCTGAGCAGCCATCTCAGCAGCCCACATGCAAAGGAAATATCTTCGACCTTGTTGCTACAAATAGGGCAGATTTTATCGACAATGTCAATGTAGAAAAGGGGATTGGCAATCAGATGTCATTACAGCAACTATTGTAACAAAAAGCCGCGACCAATCAGCAAAATGGGCAGGGGCACTATGAGTATAGTGCGGGACAATAAGTTGGGAATGTGGGTCTGGCAGGAGACGTGCCAGAGATAAGTCCCTGCAGTCGCACTATCCTCTGTGTCCTCGGTGGCTCAGATGGATAGAGCATCCGCCATGTAAGCAGGAGATCCCGGGTTCGAGTCCCGGTCAGGGCACACATTTTCAACTGTCCCCATTGACTTATATCAATGCCTGTATGCAACCAGGGGTATTCATTTCACTGGTGTTAGCAGCATCACTTACTTCCTGTAAGATGGACGTACAGGGATTATAGGCAAAGTTCAAGCAGATTGTGAATCATAGTCTGGAGAGTAATGTGTCTAGTAAGAGGATAAAGGATGGAAAAGATCCACCATGATTTAATAACAAAATTTGGAAGATGCTACGGAAGCAGAGGCTGTTGCACTAACAGACGATTACAAGCAAAGGTTAGAAGAGATTTGTTTGTCTGTGGAAACGTCTAGTCATGAATCATACAAGTAACACTATCACATCTTAGCAAAAGATCTGGCAGAGAACCCAAAAATATTCTGCTCCTATTTAAAACCACTAGGTAGGTCTGACATTTCCATTCACTCCCTTGTTGAAAAGTCTGGTGTGGCAGTTGAATATAGCAAAACAAAAGTCAAAGTTGAAGAAATCATTTACACAAGAGAAATGTACAAACATACCACCATTTGACCATTGGACAGACTCTCATGAAAGAGGCATAGTAATAAAGATCCCTGGGGCAGAGAAACAACTGAAATATTTGACAGCAAATATGTCATTGGATCCCAGTTTGGTTTTATGAGGAGTACTCTACTGCATTGGCCCCTTACCTAGCATGCATTTATGGCGAATCTCTGGTCCAGCACAAAGCCCCAAGTGACCGGAGAAGTGCAGGTGACTCCTGTACATAAGGAGGAGGGAAAGAACGGACCAGCAAAATTACAGACCAATACCCCTAACATCGTTTTGCTGCAGAATCCTGAACATTTTCTTAGTTTGAATATAAACCACTTTCGTGAGCCTGAGAATCTTGTGTCTAACAATCCGCACAGTTTTAGAAAGCATCACTTGTGTGAAACTCAGGTCGCATTTTTCTCTCACAATATACTGTGAACTATGGATGAAAGGCAACAGGCAGATTCCATACCGCTAGATTTCCAGAAAGCATTTGACACAGTGCCCCACTGCAGGCTGTTAACAAAGGTACGAGCATCTACATCTAGCTTCTATACTCCACAAGCCACCTGATGGTGTGTGGCAGAGGGTACCTTGAGTACCTCTTATCGGTTCTCCCTTTTATTCCAGCCTCGTATTGTTCGTAGAAAGAAAGATTGTCGGTATGCTTCTTTGTGGGCTCTAATCTTTCTGATTTTACCCTTATCCTTATGGCCTCTACACAAGATATACGTAGGAGGGAGCAATATACTGCCTGATTCCTCGGTGAAGGTATGTTCTCGAAACTTCAAAAAAATATGTAATAAGTTCACAAATATGCGAGTGGCTCAAAGACTTCTTAGGGAATACAATGCTGTATGTTGTTCCCAAAGCCAAGTATTCATCAGAGGCAAGGGTACCATCAGGAGTGTCCCAGAGAAGTGTGATAGGACTGCTGCTGTTCTCTATATACATAAATTATTTGGCACATGGGGTGAACACACACACATATCCACCCGCACATACACAGACACAAGCAGACATTTCGTGTCTGCTTGTGTCTGTGTATGTGCGGATGGATATGTGTGTGTGTGCGCGCGCGCGCGAGTGTATACCTGTCCTTTTTTCCCCCTAAGGTAAGTCTTTCCGCTCCCGGGATTGGAATGACTCCTTACCCTCTCCCTTAAAACCCACATCCTTTCGTCTTTCCCTCTCCTTCCCTCTTTCCTGATGAAGCAACCGTTGGTTGCGAAAGCTTGAATTTTGTGTGTATGTTTGTGTTTGTTTGTGTATCTATCAATCTGCCAGCGCTTTCGTTTGGTAAGTCACATCATCTTTGTTTTTAAATACATAGTGTAATGTTTACATGAGATTTATTATTATGATGAATGGAGTATAGTCCCAATGTTTGTTGTGTATTGGAGTACAATGAACAATGTTAGAAGCAACTTCATCAAGCATTATCGAGTGGAAATATTAGATGCTGCTATCCTTGCTAGGGGACTGCCGTAAAAAATCTGTCAAAAGAAACAGTTTGCACATTTCATTCTACACCATCAACAATTGTTCTGTTAATGCCCCCAACCATTCCAATGTTGAGAAGGTGCCTACCACAACACAGTATGAGGAGGAAGTGGTTGTCTTCAATGTAAAAACATCAAAGTAAGTGATAAATATAAAAAGGTGGCACTTGCAGATCTATTATCTCTTCATTAACCACAGTTCCCCATGTTGTTGTTGTGGTCTTCAGTCCTGAGACTGGTTTGATGCAGCTCTCCATGCTACTCTATCCCGCGCAAGCTTCTTCATCTCCCAGTACCTACTGCAACCTACATCCTTCTGAATCTGCTTAGTGTATTGATCTCTTGGTCTCCCTCTACGATTTTTACCCTCCACGCTGCCCTCCAATGCTAAATTTGTGATCCCTTGATGCCTCAAAACATGTCCTACCAACCAATCCCTTCTTCTAGTCAAGTTGTGCCACAAACTTCTCTTCTCCCCAATCCTATTCAATACCTCCTCATTAGTTACGTGATCTACCCACCTTATCTTCAGCATTCTTCTGTAGCACCACATTTCAAAAGCTTCTATTCTCTTCTTGTCCAAACTGGTTATCGTCCATGTTTCACTTCCATACATGGCTACACTCCATACAAATACTTTCAGAAACGACTTCCTGACACTTAAATCTATACTCGATGTTAACAAATTTCCCTTCTTCAGAAACGATTTCCTTGCCATTACCAGTCTACATTTTATATCCTCTCTACTTCAACCATCATCAGTTATTTTACTCCCTAAATAGCAAAACTCCTTTACTACTTTAAGTGTCTCATTTCCTAATCTAATTCCCTCAGCATCACCCGATTTAATTTGACTACATTCCATTATCCTCGTTTTGCTTTTGTTGATGTTCATCTTATATCCTCCTTTCAAGACACTGTCCATTCCGTTCAACTGCTCTTCCAAGTCATTTGCTGTCTCTGACAGAATTACGATGTCATCGGCGAACCTCAAAGTTTTTACTTCTTCTCCATGAATTTTAATACCTACTCCGAATTTTTCTTTTGTTTCCTTTACTGCTTGCTCAATATACAGATTGAATAACATCGGGGAGAGGCTACAACCCTGTCTCACTCCTTTCCCAACCACTGCTTCCCTTTCATGGCCCTCGACTCTTATAACTGCCATCTGGTTTCTGTACAAATTGTAAATAGCCTTTCGCTCCTTGTATTTTACCCCCGCCACCTTCAGAATTTGAAAGAGAGTATTCCAGTTAACGTTGTCAAAAGCTTTCTCTAAGTCCACAAATGCTAGAAACGTAGGTTTGCCTTTTCTTAACCTTTTTTCTAAGATAAGTCGTAAGGTTAGTATTGCCTCACGTGTTCCAACATTTCTACGGAATCCAAACTGATCTTCCCCGAGGTCCGCTTCTACCAGTTTTTCCATTCGTCTGTAAAGAATTCGCGTTAGTATTTTGCAGCTGTGACTTATTAAACTGATGGTTCGGTAATTTTCACATCTGTCAACACCTGCTTTCTTTGGGATTGGAATTATTATATTCTTCTTGAAGTATGTGGGTATTTCGCCTGTCTCATACATCTTGCTCACCAGATGGTAGAGTTTTGTCATGACTGGCTCTCCCAAGGCCATCAGTAGTTCTAATGGAATGTTGTCTACTCCCGGGGCCTTGTTTCGACTCAGGTCTTTCAGTGCTCTGTCAAACTCTTCACGCAGTATCTTATCTCCCATTTCATCTTCATCTACATCCTCTTCCATTTCCATAATATTGTCCTCAAGTACATCGCCCTTGTATAAACCCTCTATATACTCCTTCCACCTTTCTGCCTTCCCTTCTTTGCTTAGAACTGGGTTGCCATCTGAGCTCTTGATATTCATACAAGTGGTTCTCTTCTCTCCAAAGGTCTCTTTAATTTTCCTGTAGGCAGTATCTATCTTACCCCTAGTGAGACAAGCCTCTACATCTTTACATTTGTCCTCTAGCCATCCCTGCTTAGCCATTTTGCACTTCCTGTCAATCTCATTTTTGAGACGTTTGTATTCCTTTTTGCCTGCTTCATTTACTGCATTTTTATATTTTCTCCTTTCATCAATTAAATTCAATATTTCTTCTGTTACCCAAGGGTTTCTATTAGCCCTCGTCTTTTTACCTACTTGATCCTCTGCTGCCTTCACTACTTCATCCCTCAGAGCTACCCATTCTTCTTCTACTGTATTTCTTTCCCCCATTCCTGTCAATTGTTCCCTTATGCTCTCCCTCAAACTCTCTACAACCTCTGGTTCTTTCAGTTTATCCAGGTCCCATCTCCTTAAATTCCCACCTTTTTGCAGTTTCTTCAGTTTCAATCTGCAGCTCATAACCAATAGATTGTGGTCAGAATCCACATCTGCCCCAGGAAATGTCTTACAACTTAAAACCTGGTTCCTAAATCTCTGTCTTACCATTATATAATCTATCTGATACCTTTTAGTATCTCCATATACGGAATAAATGAGTTGGCAAAAACATAAGAGCATACAATCATTAGACTGCCATCTTGTCACTGGCATTTCAACCCAATAAAATTGTCATGGAGTCACAACAAAGGTTAGTGTGGAAAAATATAATAATATTAATAGTAATAATAAAATAATAATTTACGTCATCTGCATTCGACACAATCAGCTATGAAGCTGTCAGTCACCACGAAAACTGGAAGAAGCTGCCAATCATACACAACTCAGCATGGAAAATGTGTGGCAGAATTATGCTGTTTTATACACATATGCTATAGAAAACGTAATTAAATAACAGCATTGCAATGTCACTTGTAGCATCTGTGTTAGTGACAAGAACAATACAAATACAGTTTTTCCATTGTTATGACAAAAAAGATGCTCAGGCAGATTCAGCTGAATATATGGAGTGTTGAGTTTGAGTATCTGCATAGCAAAATAATGTTTTTGTAACTTTTAATGTCAATAACATGGCTGACGTCATGAACTGAGCCAGAATGAAGTTAATCTCACAAACTCAATCTTAATTGCACAAAGAAAAACTCTCTCACTGTTTACAATATAAATGTTGCAATAGAGATACCATATTTTGTATTGCTATTCTTCTTTTTTCCAAACTGATAAGTTTTCTCATTTCAATTAACAGGCGCAATTCTTTTTGTTATGTTACCAATAAGCAGAAAGTTTGCTTAGAAAATGTACTGATGTGTTAATTGTAAATCTAGCACAGCATCCTTCCCAATGAAATTGAAATCTTGACTGCAAAGGTTTTGACATGCAAGCATAGTGTTGTGTACAACATTTAACTCAAATTATATCATCTTACAGATCTCTACAAGAGCTCCATTTTTCAGCAAATGGAAATACGATGTATTCTTAAGATTTTGTTCACATAAAGTGTTCACTTTAATTCAATTACAAAAATGTTTGGTGCACATCAAAACTTTGTAACTTAGCCACGAAATAGACTTTTGTAAACATTTCATATATTTTTTTTAAAAACTTTGTTACTGCAGATGCAACTAAAATGAAAATACGGTGCAGCCCTTCCAGAAGACACCGATGGCAGTTCCATCTTTGACATTTAATAGTAAATAAGTTTGAGAGAGTTGGACAAAATTTAAGGTTATGCATGTGTTCCATGCAGTATATAACAACTCTGCTACCCGTCTCCACATGTTACTGCCGAAATGTCAATTCTAAACTAATTCTGAACAGAGTATAGTATCAAAGTATGGTGTCCATACATTAGCACTGAGTTACTGCATTGTTCACCGGGGCAATAAATATTCCAGTGCCCAACATGTGTGCCAAGACTGTAGTCAAATCTGGCAAAAGCATCGTCACATCTACACCTACATCTACATCCACATCCATATTCCGCAAGCCACCTGACGGTGTGTGGCGGAGGGTACCTTGAGTACCTCTATCGGTTCTCCCTTCTATTCCAGTCTCGTATTTTTCGTGGAAAGAAGGATTGTCGATATGCTTCTGTGTGGGCTCTAATCTCTCTGATTTTATCCTCATGGTCTCTTCGCGAGATATACGTAGGAGGGAGCAATATACTGCTTCACTCTTCGGTGAAGGTATGTTCCCGAAACTTCAACAAAAGCCCGTACCGAGCTACTGAGCGTCTCTCCTGCAGAGTCTTCCGCTGGAGTTTATCTATCATCTCCATAACGCTTTCGCGATTACTAAATGATCCTGTAACGAAGCGCACTGCTCTCCGTTGGATCTTCTCTATCTCTTCTATCAACCCTATCTGGTACGGATCCCACACTGCTAAGCCGTATTCAAGCAGTCAGCGAACAAGCGCACTGTAACCTACTTCCTTTGTTTTCGGATTGCATTTCCTTAGGATTCTTCCACTGAATCTCAGTCTGGCATCTGCTTTACCAACGATCAACTTTATATGATCATTCCATTTTAAATCACTCCTAATGCGTACTCCCAGATAATTTATGGAATTAATTGCTTCCAGTTGCTGACCTGCTATTTTGTAGCTAAATGATAAGGGATCTATCTTTCTATGTATTCGCAGCACATTACACTTGTCTACATTGAGATTCAATTGCCATTCCCTGCACCATGCGTCAATTCGCTGCAGATCCTCCTGCATTTCAGTACAATTTTCCACTGTTACAACCTCTCGATATACCACAGCATCATCCGCAAAAAGCCTCAGTGAACTTCCGATGCCATCCACAAGGTCATTTATGTATATTGTGAATAGCAACAGTCCTACGACACTCCCCTGCGGCACACCTGAAATCACTCTTACATTTGTCTCCACTTGAGACTTTCCTTGTATCAACAATGACAGGCCACACAGTGGTGAGAGACCATGGGTGCACATTAGAGGGAATATTCTATGTTTTCTGGAATGAAGCCAGTTGCTGTTTGCTACAGCACACGATATCTGATCGATGTACCTGCCCGACATCTCAGGAGGGTCACAAAAGATTAAGACCGGCAACGAAAGGTGCACAGCTCACTAGTGCACTGTACGAGTTTCACACGTGCATCATTACTGTAATTTCAAGGCCAACCACCTAGCCAACAGGCAGCATATAAATGTGAAACACAGCTGTCCAGTGGGTTTACTGTGGTCCTTGGCATACTCTTGCCATCTTTGCTGTGAGCAAATGATGCAAGTAAAATTGTTCCTTGAGTGGCCCAACTGATATCCGTTGTCCAGGTACATAAGGTTCACCACCATGCATATCTCCACAGACTCTTTAATAACAGGATCCCAACATGAATTAAATGTAGTCAAAGTTTTGTTTTATCATATACCACTCTAAGCTCAGTGGATAATTTTCTGGTGTCAGGAATGGCAGACTGTGTTCCTACCAATGATGCGAGGAACAATTTTGATCTAAATGACACCTGATGACACTCTTAAAGTGTATGTATTTCAATATTTGTCAGATCAAAGAAAGAAATATCTAAAACACTAAAAATAGAGAGGAATATACAGTATCTTATAGAAGGTTTGTATAATTTATCCAAATGACATAAATATAGTTACAATAATATAACAGTAAAACAGGAATAGAAGACACACTAACTCTGTCAACACACTCCTTCCAGCAGAAAATTAATGGACAACACACACATATATTCAAAAAGAATTATCGTAACATACGTGTAGTACTTGTATCTCACGCTTGTCTCCTCTTGCCAGAAGTGATGCAGCTTCCTTAACTGCAGGTGAGATCGCCAGAAAGATGCAAAGTGTAATCAGATCAGCCACCGAGACAAACATCCGCTCCTGAAACATAAAAATATATATGACTTACCAAACGGGAAAGCGCTGGTACATAGGCACAATAAAAAAACACACAAACACACACACAAAATTTCGAGCTTTCGCAACCCACAGTTGCTTCGTCAGGAAAAATGGAAGGAGAGGGAAAGATGAAAGGATGTGGGTTTTAAAGGGTAAGGAGTCATTCCAATCCCGGGAGCGGAAAGACTTACCTTAGGAGGAAAAAAGGACAGGTATACACTCGCACACACACATATCCATCCACACATATACAGACACAAGCAGACATATTTAAAGGCAAAGAGTTTGGGCAGAGATGTCAGTCGAGGCGGAAGTGAAGAGGCAAAGATGTTGTTGAATGGCAGGTGAGGTATGAGTGGCGGCAACTTGAAATTAGCGGAGATTGAGGCCTGGTGGATAACGGGAAGAGAGGATATATTGAAGGGCAAGTTCCCCTCTCCGGAGTTCGGATAGGTTGGTGTTAGTGGGAAGTATCCAGATAACCCGGACGGTGTAACACTGTGCCAAGATGTGCTGGCCGTGCACCAAGGCATGTTTAGCCACAGGGTGATCCTCATTACCAACAAACACTGTCTGCCTGTGTCCATTCATGCGAATGGACAGTTTGTTGCTGGTCATTCCCACATAGAAAGCGTCAACAGTGTAGGCAGGTCAGTTGGTAAATCATTAGGTGCTTTCACACGTGGCTCTGCCTTTGATCGTGTACACCTTCTGGGTTACAGGAATGGAGTAGGTGGTGGTGGGAGGGTGCATGGGACAGGTTTTACACCGGGGGCAGTTACAAGGGTAGGAGCCAGAGGGTAGGGAAGGTGGTTTGGGGATTTCATAGGGATGAACCAAGAGGTTAGAAAGGTTAGGTGGACGGCGGAAAGACACTCTTGGTGGAGTGGGGAGGATTTCATGAAGGATGGATTTCATTTCGGGGCAGGATTTGAGGAAGTCGTATCCCTGCTGGAGAGTCACATTCAGAGTCTGATCCAGTCCCGGGAAGTATCCTGTCACAAGTGGGGCACTTTTGGGGTTCTTCTGTGATAGGTTCTGGGTTTGAGGGGATGAGGAAATGGCTCTGGTTATTTGCTTCCGTACCAGGTCGGGAGGGTAGTTGCGGGATGCGAAAGCTGTTTTCAGGTTGTTGGTGTAATGGTTCAGGGATTCAGGACTGGAGCAGATTCGTTTGCCACGAAGGCCTAGGCTGTAGGGAAGGGACCGTTTGATATGGAATGGGTGGCAGCTGTCATAATGGAGGTACTGTTGCTTGTTGGTGGGTTTGATGTGGACGGATGTGTGAAGCTGGCCACTGGACAGATGGAGGTCAATGTCAAGGAAAGTGGCATGGGATTTGGAGTAGGACCAGGTGAATCTGATGGAACCAAAGGAGTTGAGGTTGGAGAGGAAATTCTGGAGTTCTTCTTCACTGTGAGTCCAGATCATGAAGATGTCATCAATAAATCTGTACCAAACTTTGGGTTGGCAGGCTTGGGTAACCAAGAAGGCTTCCTCTAAGCGACCCATAAATAGGTTGGCATACGAGGGGGCCATCCTGGTACCCATGGCTGTTCCCTTTAATTGTTGGTATGTCTGGCCTTCAAAAGTGAAGAAGTTGTGAGTCAGGATGAAGCTGGCTAAGGTGATGAGGAAAGAGGTTTTAGGTAGGGTGGTAGGTGATCGGCGTGAAAGGAAGTGCTCCATTGCAGCGAGGCCCTGGACGTGCAGGATATTTGTGTATAGCGAAGTGGCATCAACGGTTACAAGGATGGTTTCCGGGGGTAACAGACTGGGTAAGGATTCCAGGCGTTCGAGAAAGTGGTTGGTGTCTTTGATGAAGGATGGGAGACTGCACGCAATGGGTTGAAGGTGTTGATCTACGTAGGCAGAGATACGTTCTGTGGGGGCTTGGTAACCAGTTACAATGGAGCGGCCGGGATGTAATAAGAACTATAAGATAACTTAATGGCACTGTGATAGTCATTGTTGCTATCTATCACAACCACAAAGAGATCAACTTATACCTCTAGTTAACCAAGTGAGTTTGTTCTTCAATAATGAACTATGCAAAATAAAACTAGACACTTCTTATTAATGAAAATATACATTAAAACAGAGAATTAAGAACCTGTTTTACACAGAACTAAAAAATAATCGAGTACAAAAATTAATATATGAAGCTGACAAGCAGCAATGGAAGCTAGGCATGAGGTAGGGTACATGTGTCAGGAAGACTGGATTGATGGGTCAGGGGCAACAAAATATTTAATTTTGATGGTAATGTCTACAATGCGAACTGAACTTTCAATAACTGAAGTTGTATGAGGTTTGTAAGTGCACATTATTAGCTGATTAACAAAACAGTTAATAAATCAAAACTGCTTTCAACCGTACAGTAAGAATTGTACATCCACTACATTTTCGTTACCTGAAATAATATCAAAGGTTTTGCCAAAAGTCGAGCACTGAATAGTTAAAGGCTGGCTTAAACTTTGTTGTGCCTTTTTAGGCATACTTCTATTTGGAACTGAACACTTTTGGTTTACTATTACAGCTGCAACATCTAGAAGATTCAGTTGTGTGCAAGCCCACAACAGGATTTGGCTAAGACTTTGCCAGAAATGGAAGTTACATTATGTGCAGTGGAGGGGTGAGACACATATCAAATTGTGAGATTGACATATATATGGAAGGAAAAATTTTCAGGTATGACACCAAATGCAAGTGTCAAACTTGCAAAATATTTTGACATCTATAATCATTATTTGATCTGGTGTAATAAGTTCAGGGTTGCCACTAGTTTCCCCAAGTGAAATTCCCTGTTTTACAGACAAGTTTTTGCATTTTTCCCTGACAAATTTTGGAAGCTCAAGAGTGAGTTAAGACATAAGTTGACAAAAAAATGTAAGAACTTCTGTATTTCTATATGTGTGAGCAAAAATCTTAAGTACTAACATCAACATATTTTTGTAATGAACTCTACTTAGGTGAAGAAAGCAAGCCAAATGGTATGTGTGTTTCATTAAGACCACTGATGTTACTTTATTAAAATAAAATGAAACACAATTGGTGACAACAATACGGATTTCCTTGACGTCACAAGACAGTTTTAAAATACCTTCATAGGTTTCAGAATCAACCTCAGAGAAAAGTAGGCCTCTTGATAGAAGTGTATCAGGAGAGGACGAGTTGTGTAAACCAACACTATAGGTGACCACCAGTAAAATGTTGGTTCTACTATGTTCGTTATTGTCAGTTATTACCCTCTGTGTTTATACCTATTATTTTAGTAGTATTGTCTCTCCCCCTGCTTAGTGGAGTGCTAACGTGTTTGCCTACCATGCAGCAGGTCCGGGTTCAATTCCTGTCTGGGTTGCAGATTTTCTCAGCTCGTGGACTGGGTGTTGGTCTGACCTCATCACTATTTCATGAGTACCGACACGCAAGTCAGCCAATGTGGCATCACCTAAACGAAGACTTGCAACTTGGCGGCCGAACTTCCCTGTATGGGGCTTTCCGGCCATCAATGCCACATGATCATTTCATTTTAGACGTATTAAGTGATTTTTCTTTCAAGAAATATATGAGTACACAGTGTACAAACTGCTAGCAACTGCCAAAATTTTCTTCTTCTTATCGTCCATACTTTCTAATACAAGGACTACTTCCAAAGTGCCAAAATGTACTAGAATAAATAAAATGTCTATAAAACGTCGCACTGTACTAAGTGCTTGCAATGAGACAGTCGCAATTCCTGAAATCCGTCATCTGTGGTCTCCGGCCTGCCGAGGAGCAGTGAAGTCCTGGGTCCACAAGGAAAATCCACCACATTATGCCACACACAAACAGACCCGACCTGTGGGCAGATCAGTTAGACTAGATCCAATGGGCAGCTCCTGCACATCAGTGGGAGACGGTGGGCTTCAGATTGGCAGGCCCGATCCGTTAGAGATACCTGCACAACTGGCCTGCAGTTTTGGTACGTCGTGGAAGTCCATGCATGTGGCCAGCTGTTCATGTGTCACAGACACCATGTTGATGAAATGAGACCAAGGTGATCAATCCAAGTAACAGGTAACTTGCATGAATACTCTCAGAATCAATAATAATGAGGACAGGAAGCAACTCAACATGAAGATGATCACTGAGCCACAGATAGGCACACAGAAAAGACAATCACACTCACACAACTAAATTTTTGGCCATAGCCTTTGTCAGAAAATAAGAGCACATACACTTTCACATAATCACTCAGACACAACTCATGAACACATGACCGCTGGCTCTGGATGCTGCGTCTACAGTCTGCGAGAGTCAGATCCAAATAAACCACTCCTCACTCCTTCCTGCCTTTTGTTGGCAGCTGCTAAGCTAGTGGCAAGAAATAGTGGCAGCACTGACTGCAAGCTGAGGGGAGTGGTAGGAAGGGGGGAGGAGCAGTAAGAATGAGTGAGTCGGGAAGCAGTGCACGTACTCAGCTGCGCCCAGCCAGCAATGATGCATAACGTCTCGGTAAACAAACCATTTCATCTGTTCAGACAAAAACGAGATTTTTTCAGCGTTTCTTTCCTCCCCTCCAAATTTGCCCGATACATTTGAAATCCCCCGATTTCCAGAATGTATGGTCATCCTGAAATTACAAATGTAATGTCCACTCTATACATACCAGCACCTTTCAGCCATGGTTTACGACAGAAAAACAAAATACGAAGTATTATATATAAAAACAAAGATGAGGTGACTTACCGAACGAAAGCGCTGGCAGGTCGATAGACACACAAACACAAACATACACACAAAATTCAAGCTTTCGCAACAAACTGTTGCCTCATCAGGAAAGAGGGAAGGAGAGGGGAAGACAAAAGGAAGTGGGTTTTAAGGGAGAGGGTAAGGAGTCATTCCAATCCCGGGAGCGGAAAGACTTACCTCAGGGGGAAAAAAGGACAGGTACACACTCGCACACACGCACATATCCATCCACACATACAGACACAAGCAGACATATTTAAAGTGTATGTGCTCTTATTTTCTGATATATTTGGTCTTTAAATATGTCTGCTTGTGTCTGTATGTGTGGATGGATATGTGCGTGTGTGCGAGTGTATACCTGTCCTTTTTTCCCCCTAAGGTAAGTCTTTCCGCTCCCGGGATTGGAATGACTCCTTACCCTCTCCCTTAAAACCCACTTCCTTTCGTCTTCCCCTCTCCTTCCCTCTTTCCTGATGAGGCAACAGTTTGTTGCGAAAGCTTGAATTTTGTGTGTATGTTTGTGTTTGTTTGTGTGTCTATCGACCTGCCAGCGCTTTCGTTCGGTAAGTCACCTCATCTTTGTTTTTATATATAATTTTTCCCACGTGGAATGTTTCCTTCTATTATATAAAATACGAAGTATGTTTTACATGGAGGCCTCCTCCTTCCCTAACAGGAAGACCTCCACTAAGAATCACAAAATCTAAAACTCCTCAAGGATAATGGGTACAGAAATCACCATGTGAAACATACTTTCCTACAAACAAATGAGTCACCACAGAAAGAACCGTGTGCCATGGCCCTCTGTCCATACATTAGTCCTACATGCAGAAGAACTTAAATAATTTCAGAGAATTAGCAGAGCAAGTATATTACATTAGAATAATTAGTTTAAGATTAGAATAATTACTGCATGCATAGAGACATTGAAACAATCATTCTTACTGCACTCCATACATGAGTGAAACAAGAAGAAACTTCAATAACAGGTACAATGGAACATACCCTCTGCCGTGTACCTCACGGTGGTTTACACAGTATAGATGTAGATGCAAACAATGGAAAGTCCAGAGTGGAATATCGCTAATACTATGAAAATGATAGACTGCTACTCACTTTTCATTATGCCTGTCTGCAATTCAACAAGTCATCCTTACAGTGAGCAGCAATCTATCCTTTTCAATATTGATAATATGAAGTATGTCTTCCAACTCGCCATCAAAACATGAATGCTCCTTGTCACAGTTAAAGAGGACACAAAAATTCAAAAACCAATAGTACATAGCACCCAGTGCAACTGTGGGAAGAAATATATTCAACAGACACTTACACAGAATGCACAATATCAAGCTCTCCAACTCAACAAATCACCCACTGCTGAATACATAGATGCATGTAAATATACTATGCATTACACCAAAATAAAAATCGTTATGCAGACCTCTTCCTATTGAAGTCATCACGGATAATTTGCACCACAGCATTTCCAAACACCAGCAGCCACTGAACATGAAGACTGACTAATGCATCTGCAGAAACATGGGAGGGTGGTGGGGATGTTTATGTACACAGATAGGGCAACACCTCAGTATGTAGATCACATGATGATTAGTCTTAGTTTTCAGAGCCACTTTGACAATCACGTCTGATATGATACCCAAAAACATCCAACATATTCAAATGATTTCCCAAGTAACACAAGAGCTTTCACTTTGCAACACAACTCAAAGCAATTTTTTTTTTTTTTTTAATGACACAAATTCAAATCTAGTTTTGGAAAGGGAGATATGAACTGCACCCTTAATATTAAATTCTGAATTATACGAATAGACATCTACGCCAGTGGTTCCTAACCTTTCCAAGACCTTCGCTCCCACCAGAACATCAGCACTTAACTACACTTAAGAATCAAAAAGAATTTCCTTTGAGCAGTTATTTTTAAAATGACTGAAGATAAATGATATTTAACTTTTTTGGTGTTTTATTAAACCATGAATTAATGAATCTCAGTGATACAATTGGTACTGTTTATTTCCGACAACTTTTTTTAATTTTTTTTTTAATTTTATTATTTTTATATAGCATGATAAAGAAACGTATTGCACTGCAAATGCTATTTACAATTCCTTCTCAAAAAAGAAAGCTAATTATCCACAATGACAGTAGACACTTTTCACAAAACATGCTTCTCCAAACCACTCCTCTCCCTTAAGGCGTTTGTTTAACCCACACCCTGCATTCCCATTTAAATTCAACAAAATTAAAATGTGTGCACTATACTTGTTTTATATGTCACTTGATTGCTGGACTCCTTACTTCTGAAATGGCAGAAATTGGAAGACTTCAGTCTAAAAACACTTTGTACAAGACCGCTGCGACTGATAATGATAATGATAATAATAATAATAATAATAATAATAATAATAGTAATAATAATAACCAGACCAGACATAACGTGTGAGAAAAGAAAGAAATAATAATAATAACAACAATAATAAACTAAGTGAAAGTATGGAAAATGGAATAAGATCACAAAACTTTTGGAGGCCAATCAAACTACAAAGAGGTCAAGGAAAACTGAACATTCCATATTTAGTATTTGCAGATGATTTGGTGATTCTAACCAACAGTGAAGGAACATCAGTAAAACATATTGAGACCCTCAAAGAATGTGCAGATAAGGTTGGCCTGCAAGTCTCCTTTGAGAAAACTTAATTCATGTATTCTGAGTCAGATATTCCGAAACAACAGAATCAAACACAACAGAGCGCACAAATCAAGAAAGCATCTGGATTTGTTTCAAATTTCTATAACAAAAAATGCCTCTCAAAAGACACTAAAATCAGTCACTACCACACAGTAATCAAGCCAACAGTCACATACGCAAGTACAACATTCTCACTCAATTGAAAATGAGATTTACAAAAAATTAAGCAAGTAGAGAGAAAGATTACCAGAAAAATTCTGGGACCACAATACACAAGATGGATACAGACTGCAAACCATTGGAGACATTAGAAAAAGTATCAAACATAAAAACTGACATCAAAAAGAGATGAATGATGTCTTATGGACATCTAGACAGATTATCTGGAAACATACTAACTAAACATCTATTGGACTATGTGACATCACTTAAAGCATCAATACCCTGGGTAACTGAAGTTAAGAAGGATTTGACAAAAGTTGAAACTGACATAACAAATACGTCAGACAGGGTTGCACTCAGAAGCAAAATTGATAAGTGGAAGTTTACTCCAGAGACAGAACCAAAACCATACAAACCGAAGTGGACCGAAGAAAGAAAGAAGGCATTCAGAGAGAAAATATGTTGGGAAAATAAGAAGAATCCTATGAAAGATTGAAAACCACCTGCTTATGGTTCTCCAATGGGGACATTCGATATTATTATTATTATTATTATTAGACCAACAACTGAATTTTCCATCAGTGCTTGGCAGAACACTACAATAGTATTAAAAGGATAACACTTGTTAATGTTCTGCAAAGTTATATTCATATGGTCATGAACCAGCCCTGAAGATGGTCTGAAAAACCAAAAGCCGATTCGTGACCAAATAAGTATAATTTCTCATAACATTAGGAAGTGTTATTCTTTTAATAGAAACATAAATATCAATATTAATATTAATAATAATAATAATAATAATAAACCCCGTGGAGGCCCGGGAAAAGAATAGGCCTCCGGTATGTTCTGCCAGTCGTAAAAGGCGACGAAAAGAACAATCCACTAATAGGGCTAACCCCCCTTTTAGTGTGATTACTTGGTTCAGGACAGAACTAAAGAAGCCTCGGACAAGCGCCGTCATGGTCGGGGACGACGCTTAAACCCTATGCCCGCCCACAATGGTAACAACACTGCTAGCCAACTGGAAAATGATTTAAATCCAAATAGAGGTGTTTTGCAGGATATGCTTCCTGCAACCACCCTAGAAGGAAAACAAAGACAGAGGATGAGATGGTCAGATGAAGTTAATCGACACCTCATGTTCTGTTATTACCAAGCAACAAACCTACGAACCAACACAACTGGATACAGATCACAAGTATACACAACATTTATTACCAGATACCCGGAATTAAAATTTTTAACAGAACAACAACTAGCTGATCAGATCCGTGTAATAATAAAAAATAACAGGATACCCCAGTCAGAATTAGAAAACATCAAACAACAAGTACAAGAAATACTGGAACAAAATAATGTGCAATCAGAAGAAGAAGAAAATACAGTAATGGACTCAAACATCCCAGAGCAAACAAACAAAGACCAACACGCATCAATTAAACAATCAGAGGAAAACGAAATCTTAAGACAGCCACCAGAACAAGCACAAATAGAACACGAAGAGACACACGTGTTAGATATAGAAGAGAAATTTCAGCTGACATATATAGAATACAAAGACACAAATACAGACATCAGACCATTCTTGCATAGACCGCCAAATAACCCACAAGTCGAAACAACAATAAAAACTATCAACACAATCATACACAACAAAATAAATGAAAATACAACTATGGAAGAGTTACAACTACTGGTTTATATAGGAGCACTCACTACACTAAATATACACACTAGGCAGAGATCAGAACAAACCAATACACAGAAGAAACCCACAAAACCAGCATGGCAACACAGGCTACAGATCAGAATAGAAAAACTGAGAAAAGACGTCGGACAGCTTACACAATTTATAAGAAATGAAATATCAGACAAAAAACGAAAAAGGTTAGGTAAAATCTCACAACAAGAAGCAATAGAGCAATTAGATGAAAAGAAGCAGAAATTACAAGCATTGGCCAAACGACTTAGAAGATATAAAAAAAGTGAAAATAGAAGGAAACAAAACCAAACATTCAACACAAACCAAAAGAGATTTTACCAAACAATAGATAACACACACATTAAAACAGACAATCCACCAAACATAACAGACATGGAACACTTCTGGAGCAACATATGATCAAACCCGGTACAACATAACAGGCATGCACCGTGGATACAAGCAGAAACAAACAAATACAAGATGATACCACAAATGCCTGAAGTGATAATTTTGCAACATGAAGTCACCCGAGCAATTAATTCTACACACAATTGGAAATCCCCTGGAAATGATAAAATAGCAAATTACTGGCTAAAGAAGTTCACCTCAACACATTCACATCTAACTAAATTATTTAACAGTTACATTGCAGACCCATACACATTCCCTGATACACTTGCACATGGAATAACCTATCTGAAACCTAAAGATCAAGCAGACACAGCAAACCCAGCTAAATATCGCCCCATAACATGCCTACCAACAATCTACAAAATATTAACTTCAGTCATTACACAGAAATTAATGACACATACAACACAGAACAAAATTATAAATGAAGAACAAAAAGGCTGCTGCAAAGGAGCACGAGGATGTAAAGAGCAACTGATAATAGATACAGAGGTGACATATCAAGCTAAAACTAAACAAAGGTCGCTACACTACGCATACATTGATTACCAAAAAGCCTTTGATAGTGTACCCCACTCATGGTTACTACAGATATTGGAAATATACAAAGTAGATCCTAAATTGATACAGTTTCTAAACATAGTAATGAAAAACTGGAAAACCACACTTAATATTCAAACAAATTCAGATAACATCACATCACAGCCAATACAGATTAAGCGTGGAATATACCAAGGAGACTCATTAAGTCCTTTCTGGTTCTGTCTTGCTCTGAACCCACTATCCAACATGCTAAATAATACAAATTATGGATATAATATTACTGGAACATACCCACACAAAATCACACATTTGCTATATATGGATGATCTAAAACTACTGGCAGCAACCAATCAACAACTCAACCAATTACTAAAGATAACAGAAGTATTCAGCAATGATATAAATATGGCTTTTGGAACAGACAAATGTAAGAAAAATTGCATAGTCAAGGGAAAACACAATAAACAAGAAGATTACATATTGAATAACCACAGTGACTCCATAGAAGCGATGGAAAAAACAGATGCCTATAAATATCTAGGATACAGACAAAAAATAGGAATAGATAATACAAATATTAAAGAAGAACTAAAAGAAAAATATAGACAAAGGCTAACAAAAATACTGAAAACAGAATTGACAGCAAGAAACAAGACAAAAGCTATAAATACTTATGCTATACCAATATTGACCTACTCATTTGGAGTAGTGAAATGGAGTAACACAGACCTAGAAGCACTCAATACACTTACACAATCACAATGCCACAAATATAGAATACATCACATACATTCAGCAACAGAAAGATTCACATTAAGCAGAAAGGAAGGAGGACGGGGATTCATCGACATAAAAAACCTACATTATGGACAGGTAGACAATTTAAGAAAATTCTTTCTAGAACAAGCAGAAACTAGCAAAATACACAAAGCAATCACTCATATAAATACATCGGCTACACCACTGCAATTTCATAACCACCTTTACAACCCTTTAGATCATGTAACATCAGCAGATACGAAGAAAGTAAATTGGAAAAAGAAAACACTACATGGCAAGCACCCGTATCATCTAACACAGCCACACATCGATCAAGACGCATCCAACACATGGCTAAGAAAAGGCAATATATACAGTGAGACGGAAGGATTCATGATTGCAATACAGGATCAAACAATAAACACCAGATATTACAGCAAGCATATTATTAAAGATCCCAATACCACAACAGATAAATGCAGACTTTGCAAACAACAAATAGAAACAGTAGATCACATAACAAGCGGATGTACAATACTAGCAAATACAGAATACCCCAGAAGACATGACAATGTAGCAAAAATAATACATCAACAACTTGCCATACAACATGAACTAATAAAACAACATGTTCCCACATACAAGTATGCACCACAAAATGTACTGGAGAATGATGAATACAAATTATACTGGAACAGAACCATTATAACAGATAAAACAACACCACATAACAAACCTGACAACATACTCACCAATAAAAAGAAGAAATTAACACAACTAATCGAAATATCCATACCCAATACAACAAATATACAAAAGAAAACAGGAGAAAAAATTGAAAAATGCATCCAACTGGCTGAGGAAGTCAAGGACATGTGGCATCAGAATAAAGTTGACATCATACCAATCATACTATCAACTACAGGAGTCATACCACACAATATCCACCATTACATCAATACAATACAGCTACATCCAAACTTATATATACAATTACAGAAATCCGTAATTATTGATACATGTTCAATTACCCGAAAGTTCCTAAATGCAATATAACATATACCGTACAGTTAAAAGGAAGTGACGCTTGATTAAGGTCCGCGTCACGTCCCATTTTTAACCAGACTTAACGTCTGAGAAAGTAAAGAAATAATAATAATAATAATACTGTGTAGGCCCTACTGCAGTGTAATAACCATTTAATAGTTACTGTTGTGTTGTACTGCAATTAGTTCATTTACTATTGCAAATTTAATTTCCCCCTCCGGGGTAACTACACCAAGTCAGGAACCACTGCTCCAATCCAACTATATGGGACTTTTATTATCTTCGGACACTGTTGTGGAGGGAGAAAGAGTTTAAAACATATTATTCTGTGTAGAGCTAATTTTTCTATGGGCGACAAAAAAAGCTGTCAACTTAGGGAAGGGAGCAGGTGGTTAAAGCCCCATTCAAATCAAATATTGTGCTCCTTTACAATATTAAACAAAACAACAAACAAAACACTCATAATATTTCATTTAACACTTACCTTATGTTCAAATTCACGAAAGGCCTGTGTATTTTCTTTTCGATCAGCCATTAGCCCACGACAAAGAGCAGACAAATTGATTTCATGGCGTATAACTCGTACCATTTCCCTCAGCAATGCCCGCAGTGGGCGCAGGTAGTCATCTTTATTCATTAGCAGATCCTATGAAAAATAAAATACTCATTTACTTCATACTGATAGTCACATCGGCTGACAGAAACATATTTCCATCATTATTAACATAATGTGTTTTGCTCCGGCCACACAGAAAACAAGAAAAAGTACATCAGAAGTCAACAGTGTCCTTACATACTTTGATCAAACATGCTGAGAAAATATGAATCCCACGGTAACAAGAGTTTACAGCAATAGCACATAAGGAAGATTTGTCTATTGCTAACAGGAAGTCACGCTTTGGTTGACAATTTCATACCTAAAAGTTACTTGCAAATATGAACAAAAGTAAGTGTTTATTTATTTCTGAGACTTCTTAGCAACCAAATCCAAAGCACAGTATAGGCACCACATAAAACTGACTGACTGACTGACTGATGCTTGATGTTCAACGTGTTGTTCACTATAGGCTATATTTAAGCAACAGCCTCACATTCTGATGGCACGCAAAGCCAAATTGGAACCATTTGAGAAAGCATTCACACATTACAAATAAACATATATACATTATATCAATATAATAGAAGGAAACATTTCACGTGGGAAAAATTATATATAAAAACAAAGATGAGGTGACTTACCGAACGAAAGCGCTGGCAGGTCGATAGACACACAAACAAACACAAACATACACACAAAATTCAAGCTTTCGCAACAAACTGTTGCCTCATCAGGAAAGAGGGAAGGAGAGGGGAAGACGAAAGGAAGTGGGTTTTAAGGGAGAGGGTAAGGAGTCATTCCAATCCCGGGAGCGGAAAGACTTACCTTAGGGGGAAAAAAGGACAGGTATACACTCGCACACACGCACATATCCATCCACACATACAGACACAAGCAGACATATTTAAAGCGTATGTGCTCTTATTTTCTGATATATTTGGTCTTTAAATATGTCTGCTTGTGTCTGTATGTGTGGATGGATATGTGCGTGAGTGCGAGTGTATACCTGTCCTTTTTTCCCCCTAAGGTAAGTCTTTCCGCTCCCGGGATTGGAATGACTCCTTACCCTCTCCCTTAAAACCCACTTCCTTTCGTCTTCCCCTCTCCTTCCCTCTTTCCTGATGAGGCAACAGTTTGTTGCGAAAGCTTGAATTTTGTGTGTATGTTTGTGTTTGTTTGTGTGTCTATCGACCTGCCAGCGCTTTCGTTCGGTAAGTCACCTCATCTTTGTTTTTATATATATACATTATATGCTTTATATAGTTTACTTACAGCGATATGAAATACTTTTATTAAATTTTAACAGTAAAATGAAAAAGATACATTGATACTACCATAAAGATGACACGTTAAGTTGCAGACAGGCACAAGACATACACATTAGCTTTCGGCACAGCCTTCATTGGGGGGGAACCCCCCCACACACACACACACACACACACATACATTCAAACAAGAAAGCACATCTCTTGCACACATGGCATGGCCGCCATCTCAGGCAGCTTCTACGTCTACATCAATACTCCACAAGCCACCATTTGGTGCATGGCGGAGGAGACCCTGTACCCTGTACAACTACTTGTCATTTCCCCTCTTGTTCCACTTGCAAACAGAGTGAGGGATAGACTACTGTCTGTATGCCCCCGTATGAGGTCTAGTTTCTCGTATCTTGTCTTCGAGGTCCTTGCACACGGTGTTTGTTGGGGGCAGTAGAATCGTTCAGCAGTCCGCTTCAAATGTTAGTTCTCTAAATTTTGTCAATAGTGTTTCTCAGAAAGAATGTCGCCTTTCATTTGAGTTCTGAAGCACCTCCGTAACATTTGTGTGTTGTTCAAACCTGTCAGTAACAAATCTAGTAGCCTGCCTCTGAATTGCTTCGATGTCTTCCTTCAATCCGAGCTGGTATGGATTCGAAATACTCGAGCAGTACTCAAGAATAGATCACACCAGTGTCTTATATGTGGCCTCCTTTACAGATGAACAACTCTTTCCAAAATTCTCCCAATAAACCAAAGTCGACCATTCGCCTTCCCTACCACAGTTTTCACATGCTTGTTACAACTTTCCAGCTTTGCAAAATTACACCCAGATATCTAAACGACTTGACTGTGTAAGGCAGAAGACTACTAATACTGTATCTGAGCGTTACAGGTTTGTTCTTCCTACTCATCCGCATTAACTTACATTTTTCCACATTTAGGGCTAGCTGCCATTCGTCACACCAAATGGAAATTTTGTCCAAGTCGTCTTGTATCTTCCTACAGACACTCAACTTCGACATCTTACCATACACCACAGCATCATCAGCAAACAGCATACTGCTGCCCACCCCGTCTGCCAAATCATTTATTATGTTTTTATATAGCGAACAGCAGCAGTCCTATCACACTTCTCTGGGGCACTCCTGATGATACCCTTGTCTATGGTGAATACTTGCCTTCGGGGACAACATACTGTGTTCTATTACCTATGAAGTCTTCAAGCCACTCGCATATTTGTAAACTTATTACATATGCTCATACCTTCGTTAACAGCCTGCAATGGGGCACTGTGTCAAATGCTTTCCGGAAATACAGAAATATGGAATCTGCCTGTTGCCCTTCATCCATAGTTCTCAGTAAAGAGAAAAGAGCACGCTGAGTTTCGCACAAACAATATTTTCTACAAACACGCTGATTCATTGGATAAGCTTCTTAGTCTCAAGAAAGTTTATTACATTCAAACTGAGAGTATGTTCAAGGATTCTGCAGCAAACAGAAGTCAGAGATACTCGTCTGTAATTTTGACGGTCCGTTCTTTTACATTTCTTATAGACTAGAATTACCAGCGCTTTCTTCCTGTCGCTTCAGATTTTGTGCTGGGCAAGAGATTCACGATAAATGCAAGCTAGGTGAGGGGCCAATGCCATAGAGTACTCCATTTAGGCTGTGGCCAAAAGCAAATGTGTAAGTGTCTTTTAGTTATGCCTGCCTGCAACTTAACATGCTGCCTTTGCAGTAAGTAGCAATGCTGCCATTGCAGTAAGCAGCAATCAATCTTTTCCTTATATTGTTGGTATTGCAATCTGGAGTTTCCATAGTTTTATTAAATTTTTAAAGAATTTTACTATGTCTTGTTTTGCACTATATTCTGTATATTAATGAGAAAACAGATAATTTGTGCACAACGGTCTCCCTTTATTTGCAGTGGAATTTAAGGACACTATGAAATATTTAAAAAATGTTCTAATCAAACTGAATTTGGTACAAAATGAGTAAACCTATATCCAATGCAAGAAATGTCTCATTCAAATGTGACACTTTTTGCAGTGAAAACTGAAAGCTTAGTATAAGATTCTACATTACCGCTAAAGTAGAAACACTATTACATATCATATTACATGAGCCGAAGAACTAATACAATAAAGTTAGCTGACAATGATGTACAATGATACATTACAATCTGTTGTTGTTGTTGTGGTCTTCAGTCCTGAGACTGGTTTGATGCAGCTCTCCATGCTACTCTATCCTGTGCAAGCTTTTTCATCTCCCAGTACCTACTGCAACCTACATCCTTCTGAATCTGCTTAGTGTATTCATCTCTTGGTCTCCCTCTACGATTTTTACCCTCCACGCTGCCCTCCAATACTAAATTGGTGATCCCTTGATGCCTCAGAACATGTCCCACCAACCGATCCCTTCTTCTGGTCAAGTTGTGCCATAAACTTCTCTTCTCCCCAATCCTATTCAACACTTCCTCATTAGTTATGTGATCTACCCATCTAATCTTCAGCATTCTTCTGTAGCACCACATTTCGAAAGCTTCTATTCTCTTCTTGTCCAAACTATTTATCGTCCATGTTTCACTTCCATACATGGCTACACTCCATACGAATACTTTCAGAAATGACTTCCTGACAGTTAAATCAATACTGGATGTTAACAAATTTCAATCTATGGGAGCAAAAGTTAAAAAGAAGAATCAGTTATTTGAAAAAATAGTTGTCAGTTTACTTTTGTCATTGTGCTCTCTGCAAGTGCTTACGAACGTAAAACACTTCAATCCAGACAATCAGTTCTTGGAATTTCCTAAACACTTTTTTGCAAAGTATTTGATGTATTTTTATTTTTAAAAATTGTGTTATTTAGGATTTCTCAGCATTTCCATTTAGACTGCCCATGAAACATGCACAGTTATAAGAATTTGTACTACCTTTCTTTGCATACAACATATGACCCCCAGTTGTTACACAAAGCCTATACAGACACCAAACACTCGTCAGACAAAAGTTCTAAATGCAGTCTCTTTTGTACACAAACATGATTCTTTTTTGTTTGGTACGTTAAAAACTTTATGCTAGCAATTGAACCAGATCACTATTTTGTTTATATCCAAGTGGATAGTGCTAAAATTTCTACTGTGTAATACATCCCAACAGAGAGCCATGTCACAGCAAGAAGGCACATCTGAAATTATTTCTGTATCCCTCCATTAAACATGTCATGTTCTGATCCACCTGTGAAGACCTGACCAGACATCCCACATAAACATAGTTTCTTCACTAGTCATCTGTGTGGTACCAAATAACATGCTTTAGGGATATCTAAGGACACTGAATATGCCTGGTTGCTTCCATACATAGTACGTAGGAAGAGTGTAATGTAGGTTTTACAAGAGGACTGTTTTTGGAATCCATGTTCACTACATATGAAAAGTCATTCCATTCTACATACTTCACTGTGTTTGAATTCTATCATCTGGATTTCCACTATGTATGGTGGCGAGTGATAAGGGGATGATAGTTCCATATATCAGTTCCACTGCACATTTTTTGACATGTTTGCTCTTTATATTGTTGTTTAGTTTAATAGGTACAGAGCCAACAGAGAGCTGGAGGTACACCTACAAGAAGGCAGATTTTTGTCAAGTCATTCTGCACAATCTTGTACACAGCAAATGATAGTTATGCAACCTATTCTGGTATAATACTCTGCTGGGTGGAAGCCTCTCTTCATTACACAAATTGGCACATCCAGTAAAGGGGTCATCCTGAAAAATTTACCTTTTCATTAGCACCATGGATTTCAATTGAATATGAGACCGCCATTGTCTAAGGCCTAAATCAGAATAATTGTGCTCTGTATGGTGGCACATAAGCAGTCTTCTTCTGATGCTCCATATATAATCAGTACTGAAATAATCTTTTACAGATGGTACAATACAGTGTGTACTGCAACATGCACTTCTTGGGATATTTGCAGAATACTGTACAAACAGTAACTATGCCAGACCTAAAAGCTCAAAATGTATCTTGAAACATGTCACATAGTTTTCAGCTCTATTTCAGTTGCTAGAATTATTTTAAAAAAATACTATTTTTATCATCACTTATAGTTTCAAACTGCATTAAAGCACAATCCAAGGTGGAATATACTACCAGTAAAAGGACAGAATAGGTGCTGCACAGCACAAACGTGCTTTTTCTATTCGGAGAGTAGTGACCTATCCTCTTATTCGTATTAATCTTTCAACTACAAATATATAATTGTGGGGCCTGTAAGGTCACCCTGAATACCTGGAAAATATCAGCAAGCAGTACAGCAGCCTTTTCTGGTGCTGCCTGGAACATCACAGACAGCATAGCCATGTTATTTGGGTTGCGAGCTGTTGACAGTTCATTGTAAATTGTATGCTTCAAAACTGTTGCCAAATTTTCTGGATGTGCATTAATTAACTCTCTGAAACATTCAAAATAATATAATAATAAAAACTGATATATTAATTTAAAACCCAAAAGTGGAAAACAATCTATTTCAATCAACTGATTTGTTCTGTAACATCTCACATACATGATTTCAGCAAAAATTTGAAAACATCACTTTTATTGAATTCTATAGTTCTATTATTACATACACCTTTTAAAAACACTGGTTAGTGTGTGAATTTAAGAAAGGGCTATGAACTTGCAGCTCTTCTCTTTTTCTACTTGTTAAGATAGTAAGAGCTCGTACGTAATTTTAAAACATTTAATAGGGAGAATTTCATTTTTCACTTTTATCAACAAAGCTAGACACCTACAAACTTGTCACTTTACATATATTTATATATTTTTGTTATAAATACTTCAATTTTACTGAGATTTACCTTATAGAAGCCAGATATAGGTTGCTCAGTGCCTTTGGTTTTATGCGTATTTTAACAAGATGACTAATTACTTCCACATCTCGCTGCGTGTGAGTGGTGCAGTTAATGCAGATAGCCATTAGAAGATCTTTGGCAGCTTGCAGAAGCTTTGGGTTCTGAAACCACATTTCTAGTCTGGGAGCTGCAGTTACACGAACCTATAACAGCATAAAACACATCTGAAAACAATTTATTCTTTGCATCTGTACAAAACAAAAGTACAGAATTTCATTATTTAATTAGTGCATCATGCTCACTGTCATACAAACATCACAACATCAATAAATTAACCAACATAGGTCATAGCCTAACAAAAATGACTTAATTTTCCCAAAACATTTTTTATGATTCGTGGAGTAACTCAGCAAAACAGTAATAGCTGTTTGCTACCCCACCCCTTGCAGAACTAATTAATTATTTTAAGAACAACACTCTCGAATAATCTCAATTCCTCTGTAGTCTATACAGAGCTCAGGTACACTCTCACCACTATTCACTCATGAGAAGATATTTCTTATTTAACAACAGCTCAGCATTTTACAGGAAGCCCTGAAATGAAATCAGCACCCCAAATTAATCTCTGTGTGGATGCTGCTCAAAAAGGGGCTGGCGAGTGCAGAAAAAGAGCACTTTTGGGGAAAGGGAAAATAAAAAGTATTGTTAATTCTTACTGACCACAGAGTAAAATTTTGCATGAAATGTAGCAGACCATAACTGCAATAAAGAGACAAAACTTCTAAAGAAAGGCAACTCTGGTGTGAATCTTTCCTGGCTCATGTGTTGTCTTTGCCCTGGGCACCTAAAGTTTACGAACAACACCATTTCCAGGGAGGGAGGGAGAGAGAGAGAGAGAGAGAGAGAGAGAGAGAGAGAGACAGGAGTAGTAATAGTAATAGTAGTAGTAGTAGTAGTAGTAAATGAAACCAGGAAGAATGACATTTTAATCTGTCAGAGACAGCAAGGGACTTGGGAGATCTGTTGAGCTATTGAACAGAATGGATAGTGTCTTGAAAAGAGGTTTTGAGCTGAATTTCATTAAAAGTAAAACAAATGCATTGGAGACTATTCAAATCAGGTGACACTGAAGGAATTAGAATAGGAAATGGGACATGGAATGCTGCAAATAAATTCTACCATTTGGGCAGCAAAATTAAGGAGGATACAAAATGTAGGCTGGCAATAGCAAGACAAGCTTCCTAGCATCTCTTTTAAATTTAAGTGTTGGGACGTCTTTTCTCAGATCATTTGTATGGAATGTAGCCTTTTATGGAAGTGAAACATGGACAGTCAACAGTACAGATAAATAGAGAATATAAGTTTTTGGATGATCAACAGATGAGTACAGAATAAAAGTTTTTGAAACATGTTAAAGAAGAATGCTGAAGATTAAATGGGTATATCAGATAAGAAATGAATGGTTACTGCAGTGAACTGGGAAGAAAAGAAACTTCTGTCATAACTTGATTAAAAGAAAGGGTACACCAAAACAGACGGATACCAATGACAGTTGACCACCTCAAGCCAGAAATCAAAGTATGCACTCATGAGTAGTGAGTGCCTGTGCTGGCAGTAACCTCACCACACACTCACCAAATGAAGTCTTTAACACAATGATTTATTTCTCTGCTGTCTGTTGACAATGAGGGACATTACTTTGTTTGCAAAACACAGGGATATCTGTGCTGGCATTCCTTTATGATCTTTGATGGGAAGTGTGAGGGTTGGGAAAGGAAAAAGATGTAAAATGGTACATGAAAATGCATAGAGGATAATTCAGTACACAATGAATGTATTGTTTATGAGAAACCCAATGAAGCAGAACATGTAAATCCCTCACAGAAAAACTGCTGGAAACTCCTAGGAAGAGTCAGGGCTGTTGGCTTCTGTTTCCAATATTCCTTTATACACTGAAAGTTCATTTCAGGTGATCACATGCACTAAAAAGTAATCGATCCTAAATTTTCCAGCTCTCTAACAGCTGTCCATGTAAACTACAACCAGTGTATACAGCACCTTGTGAGTTTCAATACACTTAACCGTTTCTATCGTCTAACACACTCAAGAGGTAGTGTCACAGGAGGGAGGAAGGAAGGGAAACCTGCATAGAATGGACTAAAATGGAGAGCTGAATCAAAGTCTTCAGACTTAACACAACAACAACAACGAACGGGAGTAGGACGTACTCAAAAACTAATACTGTAGATAACAGAGTGCAGAAACCAACAATTATTGAAAGTTTTTATTTTGGCTGGAGGCACAAACATGGTAAATTTTTTGAATGATGCTGCCACCAGTTGACTACAATAATTTTTACTTTATTGTTATAAAATCCAGTTTTTAGCCTTAGGCCATTTTCATGCACAAAAATGTATTCATATATCAAAAGACACCAGGCTGGTATGAAGTACAAGTCCTTGTCAGATAAGCATATCTGGTCATATAGTCCAGGTCTGTCATTAACAAAAGTAAGAACATCTCTAAAACACCTAAATAAGTTGCAGACCTTCACTTCTGGACCCTACAGCATGGTTGTTATATGAAAACTGCTAGCCAACCAACAGGTATGTGCCATTGCAACTGAACAACAACAATTACAGAGACAGTAGTGTGCTGCATACTGTTCATTTGCTAGTAATTTCATATAACAGTTGTCCTATACGGTCCAGAAATGAAAGTCTAGAACTTATTTAGGTGTTTTAGAGATGTTCTCACTTTTACTAATGACAGATCTGGTATACATCACCAGAAATGCTTTTCTGACAAGGACTTTTATTTCATACCAATCTATTGTCTTTCGACTAATGTGTTTTGATATATGAATTTTTTTTCACTTGAAAGTGGCCTAATGCTGATTTCTGGATTATATAACAGTGCACCCACATGTACAACCACTACCTCTGGTTGCTCAGGCCATCAAATGCATCATACAGGACCAACAATCTATTGTGCAGCGGTGGAGGGGGAGGGATAGTGGGGTACAGGTGTAGGCATGGTGGAGTGTGCAGGGACCAGAGATTGTAGACAAGAGTACCCAGCACGGTGTCGGGAGGCTGTGGGAGAGGGAGGGACGGGGGAAAAATGGGAGCAGAGAGGAGGGGAACAGAGGAGGAGGAAAGATTGGTGGGCGCAATGGCAGAGAGCACTGCACAATTCCGTTGGGGACTTGAGTTGAGAGGAGGTGACAGGACGGGGAGGGGGAGAACTGTTAAGTGGAGGGTGTGGGGACCGTTCAAAGTTCAGAAATCTTTAAGAGAGTACACACTTACAATGTTTATATCAAATTTTTAATTTAGATTAAAAAAGATTACCAGTTGGTAATCTGTTAAAAAAAAGGACATCCAGCAACAAGTGAACATAGATCCATAGCCTTTATTACTCAGTATCCTATGATTATACTTTTCCATAGATTGACTGAATGACTGATCGATTGAGAGGGTTTTTGGGACCAAACAGCAAGGTCGTTAGTTTCGGATTCTGAAGTTATTTACAGAAGAAAGAGGGTCCGCTAAAAGTGAACAGATCCAGTCACAGGAGTCAAATTATAAAACAATGAAATTAAAACACATACACAATATAAGGCATAAAAGGTGAGACCAAATCTAAAAACTGAAAAAAAAAAGGAGAGATCTTTCCATGGGGGAGTGGTGAGGGGTCCCAGATTGAGAAGACATGAAGAGATGTCCCAACCACAACCACCCTGCCCCTGCTCCAGGAGTAAAGCAAAACCTTATATCTGGAAATGAAAACCTCTTTCATGGAGAAGACTGGACCAGTTCAACTGTCCATGAATCATCTGCTAACATTAAAATTGAGGAATCTGGAAGACTACACTTAGCACAAAGGGCCAAAAGAAGGGGACATTCCACCTGTATGTGGGATACCACCATCAATCCTGCTCCACAACCACACTGTGGTGGTGGTTCGTTACACAGGAGGAAACAATGGGTAAGCCTGGTGTGACCAATGTGTAGACGGCATAAAGCAGTGGACTCCTTCTGAGAGGAGCAGAAGGAAGAGTGCCGAACTGCAGTAGACTCCTTGATTGTGCAGAGTTTATTACTGTAAGCATTAGTGCACCAGATGTCATTCCACTTTTGGTCAAAGAGAGATTTGACGTAGATCCACATACCTGCAGCTGGAATCATGAAAGGCCAAACGGTCAGCCAGTTCATTCCCCGGGATGCCCACATGACTTGGGACCCAGAGAAAGACAAATAGGGAGGCGGCACAGCCAAGGGCAGAGAGAAGGTCGTGAATAACAGAGACCAAAAGGTGACAAGAGTAGCATCGGTCAATAGCCTGCAGGCTGCTCACTGAGTCAGTACAAATTAAAACACTGTAAATGGAGGCTTGTGAAACAAAATGGAAGGCTCTGTGAATGAATTGAAGCTCTGCTATCAACACATTACATGAGCCCGGCAATAAATGGTGTTCTAAGCCAGTAGGAGATGTGAAAGCATATACAGGCTTATCTATAGTCTTAGAACCATCAGTGTAGAAGATGACAGCAACCTGGAACTCTGCGAGGATGACATGTACAAGACACTGGAAAACCAGAGGGGCAACAGAGACCTTAGGACCCTGGAATAGGTCGGTCCTAATCTGTGGTCCAGGCACCATCCAACGGGGTGGGGCAGGGGTGGGGGGGGCTACATGGGGTGCATTCCAGTGAATGTAGATGGAGAGCCTGACAGAGAGAAGCGAGATGCATTCCAACCTGCAATCCCATCTGTGGGCAGTTGTCACAAGGGAGACATCCATCGTTTGCAAAGAGGAAAGGGTTCACAGGATGGTCAGGGAATTGACAAATGGTGATTGCGTAAGAAACCAGGAGTTGGCTCCGTCGTATTTGTAGAGGGGGAATCCATGCTTCTGTGAGGACATTCAACAGGACTAGTGCAAATAGCACCAACAGCCAGACGCACCCCACAATGGTGAACAGGATCAAGTATTTGTAGATTGAAAGGGGCCACTGAGCCGTAAACCTGACTACCATAATCTAGTCTGAACAAGACGAGAGCATGGTAAAGAGAGAGTGGTACAGTCTGCACACCAAGATGTATGGGCCAGGAGGGAGAGAGCATAAAGTTTCCACATGCACATAGTCTTTAGGTGGTGAATATGGGGCAGCCATGTCAGCTTTTTATCAAAAATAATGCCCAAGAAATGGGACTTTGCTACAATATCAAGGAGCTGGCTGCCTAAATAAATTTCTGGATTGGTGCATACTATGGGTTGATGACAAATATGCACAACCTGCATTTTGGAGGGAGAAAACTGGAAGCCATGGGAGATGTCCTATGCAGAGGCCCACTGGATGGTGTCTTGGAGACAGCGTTCAGCAGATGCTACCGAATGGGAGCTGCACCAGACGCAAAAATCTGTCTATGTGCAATGCCAGGATAACCACACACCCAACAGAGGTTACTGTTCTCCTGAATCTGAGGGGTGCTGAATAAAGTGCCAACTCGAACGCAGAAGAGCCAGTGGGATAAAAACTCATGGATGAAAATCAGAAAGGGGCCAAGAAACCCCCAGTCATGGAGAGTACCTAAAATGTGATGGCACCAAGCCGTGTCGCCTGCCTTATGTAGGTCAGAAGACTGTGACAAGGTGCTGGCCCTTAGTAAAAGCCAGTTGGACTGCTGTTTCCAATCTGAGTAAATGGTCAGTCGGAGATCATCCTTCCCGGAAGCCACACTGATATGAGGGAAAAGGCTCTGAGATTCAAGTACCCAATATAATCTGTAGCTAGCCATCCTCTTGAGCAGTTTACAAAGTACATTTGTCAGGCTAATCAGGTGGTAGTTGTCGAGAGACGTTGGGTTCTTCCTGGCCTTAAGGACGGGGACAACTATACTCTCTAGAGATTGCAAGAGGAAAGCACCCATGAGAAAAATACGGTTGAAGATCCTGTGGAGATGTTGCCTCTGGGGAATGTCAAAGTCTTGGATCATCTGGTTGTGGATGGAATCCGGGCCTAGGGCTGTCACACATGAAGAGATAAGAGCTTGCATGAGATAAGAGTCTGTAGTGACGGGTTCATGAAAGGGTTCAGCATGGTATGGGTTGAAACAGAGGGGGTCTGTTTAACTTGGCATCTCTGACAGAGAAAGGTAGCAGGATAGGAAAAGGATGCCAATGCCATCACAAAGTGTGCTGCAAGGTGTTCTGCAAGGACCAATGGATCTGTCCACAGAGCACCTTGGAAGTTAAGATCCTGGACAGTTGACTGTCAATGATGGCCCAGACGGCTACAGAGCTTGAACCAAACCTGCAACGAAGAGGCATACGGCCACAGGGAGTAAACAGAGCTCCCAGCATTCTTCTATACTCTGTTAATAAGGTAACGAGCCTCAGCACAGAGACGCCTAAAAGCAAGGAAGTTGGTCTGTGAAGGGTGGCCGTTGGTGGCCCTGGACAGTGACCACTACATACTTGGGCCAAGGCAGTACCGGTCGACGACAAGGGGGACCTATGGATAGGGGAACAACAGTGCCAGCAGATTGAAGAATAGTGGCAGAGACACCTTGCATCAATGCATGACCGCATCAATGCAATTCAAGGGGGAGGTTTCAACGCACACAGCAGACATACATAAAGGCCAACTGGATCTGCAAAATGCCCAACGGGGGGATCTGTCTGCCTGGTGCCAGCAGAGGAACAATAGAATCACCGGAAAGTGGCCACTGTCACAAAGATCATCATGGGTTGACCAATGTAGGGAAGACATGAGAGCAGGGGAGGAGATCGTGAGATCGACAGCAGTAAAGGTGCTGTGAGCGGTACTGAAGTGGGTAGGGGAACAATCACTGAGGAGACATAAATCAAAGTCTGTAATAAGTCGGTCAATTAGGAGACCCCTACCAGTTGAAGTGGCACTCCCCCACGGTGGGTGGTGGGCACTGAAGCCCCCATGGAGGAGAAACATGAGCGGGAGTTGCTGTATTAAAGGTAGACATTCAACATAGCGAAGTGGCCTACCTGGAGAGAGGCAGACATTGCAAACACTGATTACCAGAGTCATTTGCACTCTAACCACTATTGCTTCCATGTTGTTGTGAAGGGGGATCACAAATGACATTGGAGAGAACCAAAGTGCAGACCCCACCAGATGCTACCCTAGAGCCGGCACGGTTCCGACTGAATGCCCAATAAGGTGACAGAAATGCTTCCAGGGAAGGAAGAATGGACTGTGATAGCTTATGGACCTCTGTGCACCATGCATGAACTCACAAAAGAACCATGAGCCCGCTGGGGGGTTTTGTCCATGGGCTGTAATGACAAATGTGTTTATTCATTACGCTATCTTCTGCATTATCCTTTAAGGAGATAAGAATATTACCAAAGGACACAGTTGCTAAATTATACTTCATGAAATAGTTCTCACAAAATTCGTGTTTGTTCTTATTGGCAATTAATAAACTTCCCTCTACTGGCGCCTATATAACCTGCCTGTGTACAGTAAAACCCCATTTTTACATTCCCGCATTTTACGTTTTCCCTCTTTTTATGTTTATTTATGTTGGTGCCAATAAAGTCCTATTCTCTCAATACAATTCTTTCCTGCCACTAATGATTCTGTGTTACAGCATATCCCACGTTTTAGTTTCCTTTGATGTAATCATGAGCTTTCATATTGATGTTCACACAGATTTCTGCAATAAGTGCATCGTATTGCTCAGAGTCAGCCGTGCAACAAAGCAGAACATGCAGACTATAGATAAAGTTATTGATCATGCAATGCAAGCAAGGGTCGTGGCCATTTGTATTAAAGGTTCACAGCATTTTGGAAGGGTACCTTAATGACAATCGTGATCTGACAACAGTGGGTCCAGTAGCAACGTTCCTTTTCTTCACTTGATTGTATTACAACAGCTTTAATTTAACTTCACAGTCATTTTTAAGAAATAAACACCACTTATGAAAACAGCCATCTCTATAATGGGCTTTCATGTATCATTACTTCTGCTCGAAATATGTTAACCTGTACTAGGTATGCGGTCATACATTGGTATGATCTGATGTCAGATGTAAACATTCAAGATGCTCCATAACAAGACAAGAATTTCTGCCCTCTTCCTCAACTAGGATATCCCTGAATCGAGTGACCTTGTCGGCAACAAGCTGCAGATTTCATATCTATTGTTGTCTGTTTACGATGACTGCCAACTTTAGTGTTTTAACCAATGTTGTGTTACAAGGTTCAACTATCATTATTTTACAGTGATTATCAATAATACATCTCACATTAGAACATTTCTCTCTTTTTAATGTAGCTTCATGAAAGATTTTTGCTTCCATGTTTTATTTACACCACTGGACATGATGGAATGAAGAGGGAAACCTTCTTGCGTGTTGGTGTGTGTCGGCACTCAAGAAGCTGCCTTTGTGATAATCATGAGTGCACTGACCGAGTGCTAATATATGCAAATGCACATTTCCTTGTTCATTCCAATCGAGTTCAATGGTGTAAAAACAACACGCAAGCAAAAATATTTCGTGAAACCACATTAAAAAGATATTCCTGTTTTAATGTGAGACTTATAATTAATATTCATTACAAAATTATGATAAATAAAACATTTAACACAATATTGCTTAAAATACTAAAGTAAGTAGACTTTGTAAACAGAAAACAAAAGGCACGAAATCTACAGCTTGGTGCCAACAAGGTCACTTGACTTGTGGACGTCCTGCGTGAGAAACAGGGCGGACATTGTCATCGTTACAGAGCACATCGAGGAGGAATGTTCACGTTTTGCATCAGGTTGTACCAACCTAAGACTGTGTGTCTAGGACGGATTAGTGTATTTCAAGTTGAAGTAACCATTTGTAAAGCTCGCTATAGAGACAGCCGTCTTCAAAAGTGGTGTTTGTTTGTATAAATTACTGTGAAATTAAATGAAGGCTATTGTCACACAATGCAATGAGAACAATGAAGGTTTCTACTAGAGTCATCATCATCATATCACTCAAGTTGCTGCTATTGAAAACAGAAGACAGACGACAGCACATGTTCCGAATCGCCCAACATGTCATGAAAAGACCTAGGCAAGAAGTTTTCTTGTTGCTAAAAAATAAAAATGATTACTGCACATTTAATTAAGAATTCCGAAACAAATTGCACTATTAGATTAAACTTCACTAACAGTACATCTACATCTACATCTATACTCCGCAAGCACCTGACAGTGTGTGGCAGAGGGTACCTCGAGTACTTCTATCGGTTCTCCCTTCTATTCCAGTCTCGTATTGTTCGTGGAAAGAATGATTGTCAGTATGCCTCTGTGTGAGCTCTAATCTCTCTGATTTTATCCTCATGGTCTCTTCACAAGATATACGTAGGAGGGAGTAATATACTGCTTAACTCCTCTGTGAAGGTATGTTCTCGAAACTTCAACAAAAGACCATACCGAGCTACTGAGCGACTCTCTTGCAGAGTCTTCCACTGGAGTGTATCTATCATCTCCGTAACGCTTTTGCGATTACTAAATGATCCTGTAACGAAGCGCACTGCTCTCCGTTGGATCTTCTCTATCTCTTCTATCAACCCTATCTGGTACGGATCCCACAATGGTGAGCAGTATTCAAGCAGTGGGCGAACAAGTGTACTGTAACCTACTTCCTTTGTTTTCGGACTGCATTTCCTTAGGATTCTTCCAACGAATCTCAGTCTGGCATCTGCTTTACTGACAATTAATTTTATATGGTCATTCCATTTTAGATCACTCCTAATGCCTACTCCCAGATAATTTATGGAATTAACTGCTTCCAGTTGCTGACCTGCTATACCGTAGCTAAATGATAAAGGATCTTTCTTTCTATGTATTTGCAGCACATTACACTTGTCTACATTGAGATTCAATTGCCATTCCCTCACCATGCATCAATTCATTGCAGATCCTCCTGCATTTCCGAACAATTTTCCATTGTTACAACGCCTCGATATACTACAGCATCACCCACAAAAAGCCTCAGTGAACTTCTGATGTTATCCACAAGGTCACTTGTATAAATTGTGAATAGCAATGGTCCTACGACACTCCCCTGCACCACACCTGAAATCACTCTCACTTCGGAAGACTTCTCTCCATTGACAATGACATGCCGCATTCTGTTATCTAGGAACTCTTCAATCCAATCAGACAATTGGTCTGATAGTCCATATGCTCTTACTTTGTTCATTAAACGACTGTAGGGAACTGTGTCAAACGCCTTGCGGAAGTCAAGAAACACGGCATCTACCTGGGAACCCGTGTCTATGGCCCTCTGAGTCTTGTGGACGAATAGTGCAAGCTGGGTTTCACAAGATCGTCTTTTTCAAAACCCATGCTGATTCCTACAGAGTAGTTTTCTAGTCTCCAAAAAAAAGACGTTATCCTCAAACATAATACGCGTCCCAAAATTCTACAACTGATCAACGTTAGAGATATAGGTCTATAGTTCTGCACATCTATTCAACGTCCCTTCTTGAAAATGGGGATGACTTGTGCCCTTTTCCAATCTTTTGGAATGCTACGCTCTTCTAAAGACCAACGGTACACCGCGCCAAGAATGGGGGGCAAGTTCCTTCGCGTACCCTGAGTAAAATCGAACTGGTATCCCATCAGGTCCAGCGGCCTTTCCTCTTTTGAGCGATTTTAATTGTTTCTCTATCCCTCTGTCATCTACTTTGATATCTACCATTTTGTCATCTGTGCGACAATTTAGAGAAGGAACTACAGTGCAGTCTTCCTCTGTGAAACAGCTTTGGAAAAAGACATTTAATATTTCAGCCTTTAGTCTGTCATTCTCTGTTTCAGTACCGTTTTGGTCACAGAGTGTTCGGACATTTTGTTTTGATCTACCTACCACTTTGACATAAGACCAAAATTTCTTAGGATTTTCTGCCAAGTCAGTACATAGAACTCTACTTTCGAATTCACTGAACACCTCTCGCATAGCCCTCCTCACACTACATTTCGCTTCGTGTAATTTTTGTTTGTCTGAAAGGCTTTGTTTATGTTTATGTTTGCTGTGAAGTTCCCTTCACTTCTGTAGCAGTTTTCTAACTCGGTTGTTGCACGGTGGCTCTTTTCCATCTCTTACGATCTTGCTTGCCACATACTCATCTAATGCATATTGTACAATGGTTTTGAACTTTGTCCATTGATCCTCAACACTACCTGCACTTGAGATAAAACTTTTATGTTGAGCCGTCAAATAGTCTTAAATCTGCTTTCTGTCACTTTTGCTAAACAGAAAAATCTTTCTACCTTTTTTAATATTTCTATTTACGGCTGAAATCACTGATGCTTTAACCGCTTTATGATGGCTGATTCCCTGTTCTGCGTTAACTGTTTCAAACAGTTTGGGTTTGTTTGTCACCAGAAAGTCTAGTATGTTATTGCCACGAGTTGGTTCTCTGTTTAACTGCTCAAGGCAGTTTTCGGATAATGCACATAAAATAATTTCACTGGATTCTTTGTCCCTGCCACCCGTTATAAACGTTTGAGTCTCCCAGTCTATATCTGGTAAATTAAAATCTCGACCCAGAACTATAACATGGTCGGCAACCCCAAATATTTTCCAAATTTTCCTTCAGGTGTTCTCCCACAACCTGCTGAGCCAGGGGGCCAATAGAGACATCCAGTTACCATGTTTGAGCCTGCTTTAACCGTGACCTTCACCCAAATTATTTCACATTTCGGATCTCCGTCAATTTCCTGAGATACTATTGCACTTTCTATCGCTATAAGCAGGCCTCCCCCTTCACTATCTAGCCTGTCTCGTCGGTTTGCATTCCAATCTGAGTTTAGAATTTCATTATTGTTTACATCTGGTTTCAGCCAACTTTCCATCCCTAGTACTATGAGGGCATTGTGACTGTTTACTAATGAGAGCAGTTCTGGAACCTTTCTGTAGAAGCTCCTGCAGTTTATTATTACCACATTAATATTATCATTTCCTGTTGCGTTTTGCCTACTGCTGCCTTGTCACGTCTTAGGAGGCGTCTTGTTGGGCCTAGGTAGGGAATTCTCTCTCCTAAAAAACCCTCATGTGCGCTCCACACATACTCCACTACCCTTTTAGCCGCTTCCTGCATGTAGTGCACGCCTGACCTATTCAGGGGGACCCTAAATTTCTCCACCCAATAGTGGAGGTCGAGAAATTTGCACCCCAGATCTCCGCAGAATCATCTGAGCCTCTGGTTTAAGCCTTCCACTTGGCTCCAAACCAGAGGACCGCGATCAGTTCTGGGAACGACACTACAAATTGTTAGCTCAGATTCCACCCCACGAGTGAGGCTTTCCACCTTCACCAACTCCGCCAACCGCCTGTATGAACTGAGGGTGACCTCTGAACCCAGACGGCAGGAGTCATTGGTGCCAACATGAGCAACAATTTGCAGTCGGGTGCCTCCAGTGCTCTCTATTGCCGCCAGCAGGGCCTCCTCCACATCTCGGATGAGACCCCCCAGCAAGCAGACAGAGTGAACACTGGCCTTTTTCCCTGACCTTTCTGCTATTTCTCTAAGGGGCTCCATCACCCGCCTAACATTGGAGCTCCCAATCACTAATGAATCCCTCCACCCCGTGTGCCTGCTCGGACCTTGCTGAAGGAGCGGCCACATGTCCACTCACAGGCAGAGCGGGCGATGCCACACGGCCAGCCTCCACATTTACCCTCCGTCTCATGCAGTGTGAACGCCGTTGGAACTGTCACTCCCCTTGGAGAGAGGGTGGCCCAACCGCGCCCAGTACCCGCGAAGATGTCTCGACAGCAGGGACTGTGGGTGAAGCGTGTAACACCTACGGTGTTACCATGCGACACACCAGACTCCCCACTGCTGCTACACTCTGAAGCAACAGCCTGAAACGGCTGACCGCGGGCATCAGCACGTTCTGCTGCTCGCAAACAGTGACCAGCTCCTCCTGCATCCATACACAGTAGTCACACATCCTATCCATCCTAATGAATCAACAATTTATTGTAGAGAGTTAAGTAATCAACTTTTAACTATACTGCTAATTCACTAAAGGCAACTGATAGCTGACTAAACTGTGGTTACTAGACACTTCTTGTTAGAAACAATGAAAATAAGCACTAACTGTCTCTGGACTGTATTCAAACGAACACGAAACCTATGGAACACTATTACTAGTAAAGCTTCCTAAAAGCAAAAACACATGGAAAAAGAAGCGAAAATTAAGAAAAACACAGTTAATACTTAAATTTATGTAGCTTGCTGCACAGCAGATGTGAAGCAGATGGCAGTCTCGGTAAAATCTATATTCTACCTTTTCCATATAGTCACTACTTCTTTGAACGCAACAAGGGGGAATTGTAATTCCAGCAATGAGCCCAAAAAAATAATATGTACCAGTAATAATAAGCAAGCAAACACTAGTGTAAAAGTCATGTTCTTTAGTACACTTGACTATGGGTGAAACGATTAAAAAAGATAGGAAATGTATTTCTGTGGAAGAAATAATTACGATTCTACAATGCGTAGATTCCCATGCCAAATTGAGAGTTTGGTTAGTGAAGGACAAAGGATTTTCCATTTCCAGCCTGAACAAGACTGTGAGAAATCAGCCCAACATCAAAGTCAATGAGACAGGGTCTGGTTCTGTGGCAAAAAAGCATAAATACATTCGACCATCAGCAGATGATTGTTTGAATAGAGTTGCAGAGTGGTTTGTTAGCACGAGAGCATTGGGAATTTCACTTAGTGGCAACATATTGAGAGAAACTGCTTCAGTTTGCTGCATAAATGGGGGATCACCAACTTCATAGCATTGAATGGTTGGATCAATCTATTTAAAACTCGTCACAGCATTGTTTACAACCAACTGTGTGCTGAAAGTTTAAGTTTTGATAGCGGAAGTGTGGACCAATGGAAAAAGAAATGCAAAATATCTTTAAAGATTATGATCCAAAAAATATTTTTAATGTTGACATAACATATTACCAATTAAGACCTTATGTTTACCGTGGGAAACAGATTAAGCAGAGAATAACCATTTTACTTATGGTCACTGCTGATAGGTCCGAAAAATTACCTCCGTTGGTAACTGGTAAATTTGAAATGCCAACGTGTTTCAGAAATGTGAGAACTCTGCCAACTGATGATGATTCCAACAACACTGCATGGATGACCATTTGCATCTCCAAATCCACCAAGCACACATGCATTCAATGCTAAAATGGGGACAAATAGAGGAAAATAGTGGTGCTATCCGATGATATCCAGCACCCCCATACAATCTTGTGTGTACCGCTACCCCATGACTTTGTCACCTCAGTGTATATCGGGTGTATTATGCTCAAATTCTGACATATGTCACTAAGAGCTAGGTAATAAAAGGAAGGGAGAGAAGCAAAACACAACCTAGCGAGATGAAATTTTTGATAAATAGAGTTGGAGTGACTAAGCTGTCACTCAGAAATATTAAGCTAGTGTCCCTGCCTCCTTACTGTACAAGTGAGCTTCAACTGTTAGATCTGGGAATCATCCATTCATTTAAAAAGAAATACAAAAAAATATTTGTTGAGAAGGTTGTATCGATGCACAACAATGGCATGGACCCAAATTCTATGACCACACAACTTTTAGATGCTATGCATTATGCAGCCAAAGCATGGATGGATGAGACAAGCTATATCTGTTTCGTGAAGGCAGAATTTCAGTTCACAGAAAACACAGCAACCACTGGCAGAACATTTGTCTGAGCCTACAGATTTTTATGTGATACACATATCATCTAGCTTCAAAAGTATGTCAGTCATCATTTCAGTGATGCCAACAGTAGATAGCATCATTACAAAACATTCTCAAGAAGGGAAGAGGAGATGTGATTGGTGAACAGAATGAAAAAAATGACAACCAAGAACCAGTTGTGCCAAGCAGTAGAGAAGCTGTGGAAGCTATTATCATTTTAAGGTAGTATGTTGGCAATGCATAAGGTGATGACAATGCATTTGATGCTTTGTATACTGTGGAGAGACAAGTAGAACTAATTGCTGTTAAAAAGAAACAAAAACAATTAATTGTTTCATTTTTAAATAGGCGAAATTTAAAATGCTTTAATTTCATATTCTGAACAACATAAAGAGAGTGTCAGTAAAATTAATTTATTTACTTTCATTTCTTGTGTTTACCATACTTTCCTGTATTTTACACTTTCGGGTCACTCCATGTCAAATCATCAAGTCTCATAACCTCACCACCTTTGATTTCATTAGTATTTTAGGTACATCTTTTCTGCAGTTTCAGATATCTGGATTAATTATTGAAAGATCTACCTTTAACTAAGATATTATAAATTAGCCAAAATTAGCATTACAGTCCTTCTTATATTGCAGTATAAATCTAGTTCTACTTAGGTTACAGATTTGATCTCTGGCTCATTTTATAGAGAAAATGAAGGGTTTTAATTGTGGGCTTCCTTCAAATTTCACACAAAAGTTTTCTGACCAAAAATTTTGTTTTCAAAATTTTAACTACTTTTTGTGAAAACCTACAAATTTAAAATTTTGATAAATTAATATAATATTAGGTCCATATGTGTTTAATACAACCTGAAAGTTTCAAGCTAGAGCTCAAAAGAGCTTTCAAGTTGTTATCAAATTTGTCCAGTGATATGCTCATTACCCTAAAAAATAAAGATACTATGTTGAAAGTTAGGCAGTGTGTGAAACCAAAACTAATTTATAATTATGTCCATAGGTGGCAGACTAACTGAATACAATTTGCAGGTTAAGTTCTATCAACACCGCTGCATAAAGTGCCATACTTTTCCTGTTAACAGTGAGTGTTCCTGAGCAGCTCTTCTGTTGCAACCCTTTCAAAGAAGAGAAGCACAGTCATGTTGTGAAAAACTTTGACCTATTCAAGAATGGATGGTGAATTTGCTGACTGATGTGAAATTAAACTGTAAAGTCTGTAGTAAATGCAAAATAAAACTTAATAAATTGAGCGGCCATAATCACATGGGAAACCTTTTCACATCAATCACCTGAGTACAAATGACAGCCTTGGCAATGGGCTGCCCTTTCGTACTTTGTGTACACGATAATACCGCCATCTGTAAATGTGCATATCGCTATCCCATGACTTTGTCCCCCCAGTGTATATCAGGTGTATTATGCTCAAATCCTGACATATACCACTAAGACCTAGGTAATGGAGAGAAGAGAGAGAAGCAAAATACAAGCTAGTGAGATGAAATTTTTGATAAATAGTATTGGAGTGACTAAGCTTGACAGATTGAGGAATGAGAGGATCATGAAATTAGTGAAGGAAGAACCATTACAGGATAGGTTAGAGGAATCAAGATTTAGATGGTGTGGACATGTTAAGCAAACTGAGAAGAAGAGGATACCGAGAAAGATATACGGGATGCAAGGCAAGGGAAAAAGACCAAAGGGAAGCCCACGAGGCAGGCAGCTGAAATGACTGAAAGACTGGATCAAGTTGGAGATGGAGAGTGGTGGAAAGACAGAAGACAACAGAAAGGTTTGTTTCGAGAAAGACACAGCCCATGGCTGGAAGCAGCACAAAAAGATGACCATGTTTTTGAAGCATGTCAAAAAAGAAATAAGACAAAACCACACAGAAACCAAAGAAATCAGCTGACAATTATTAAATATCAAATCACAAAATTAAATTAAGTGAATGAACAAATAAACACACCATTGATGCACACAGTGAACTTCTCTTTTGGGGATAAACGAGGATGTGCCAGTGTACAAGAAACAGGCCAAGAAAGACCCAACACCTACAGACAAGTTTCAGTATATCAGAATTCTCAAAAACATTGGATATGCTTATGTATAACAGATTAGCTGTTTATCTCGAAAAGCACAGTCTCATACACTCACAGCTGATTTCGGAAAACATAAATCTAAAGAATCAGTTATTACTAGCCTGACAACAAATCATACAGTCATTAGATGAAAAATGCTGCATTTTCCAAGTTTTTGGTTCTTTCCAAACCATTTGACACTACTCCCCATGAAGTATTTACACAAAAACTGGAACACTATGGTATCTTTGTGAAAGCAGATTTACTCGTATACCGAATCAACAGGAAACCATCAAACAAGGATTCTCACAGGATTCAATGGCTTAACACTTCACATATTTCTATAACTAATGATGTTACTAAACAAAAAGTCTACAGGAAAAGGAACTGATTTTACTATACCTCTACAAGGCCCGCACATGCAGTGAGGAACCGCAGTAAATTACGTATTATATTGTCTGGTGGCTGTCGGCGGTTCAGCTGTTCTCGCACAGCTTCCATTACTATCTGTTCTACAGCTTCTTGGGATGAGGCATAGCTGAAACAATGATTGTATGAACACTTTCAACAATTTCTTCAGTGTCTCTTGAGAAATGACAAATTCAAAACATTTTAGCTCTTTTTCCTTTTAGTTACATTAAATATACTGCCTATACAATGGATGAAAATAAGATTGATACAAACTATACTTTGTCCTTATTTTACTGTAAAGATTCCAATCAAAACGCGATTACCGAGGCTGTGTGAGAAGGAAGATTTGTTAACTGTTGAATTGGGAACAATTAGTGCATGTGTGACAAACATGCAGTCTGACATCAATACTGATCTTCTGATACTTTTTAATTTATTGCTATTTTAGAAGAGTTAGTAGGTAAGGAACACGATTTAGGTAAAGTGGAGATGAACAGGTGAAAAAGGAGAGTCACTATAGCCCCACAGAGAAGAACACAAGAGGCAGACAAACAGTTTCAAATTTGAAATTATAGTACCTGAATCAAAATTATTCCCCCATAGAAAAAACCACAAGCAGAAACCAATTACATGGTGAAGAGTGACAGAAGACATACAGAAAAGAGAAAATTTTAGTTAAACTATCAGAATGAAAATGCAAACCAAGGCACAAATACTTTCTTTAATTCAACTTACTTGTTCATACAACTGTGTTCTTTGAAAAATTATTAAGTCAGATCCATATGATTTCAGGATATTAAAATCCCATCCTCAAGCATGATCTAGAGGTCACTAATACATCAAACTCACAAGCATAGCGCCAATTGAGACCCCAAACCAACAGACTGAACCTCCACTCTGTAATTTTCTGGATATTCTGGTTGACTTCTTTATTACTTCCAATATTCTTAATACTGGTGGTATTTACAGAACCCTTTTGTTTACATTGTAAATCTCCATTACAGAGCATGTAATCTAGCTTTCTAATAATTGCAATACTTTTACAAGCCATACAGATTGTGTTATTACTGTGTAGTGATAGTTTCATGTTCCTAGAGATGCATTTCTTATTGCAGGATTTCTTAGTTAACGATATGCTGTTTCCAATTTGCTGAATCGATCATTTGCTGCAGTTCTTTCTACTGAAATTTTATTGTATTATTCCTCACAGTATTTGAAATTTCTGGCTCTTGCCATTTCATTTTGTTGTAGCCTCTAGATATGCTGAAAGTAATGCTAAACTGTTGGCAATAACCAGACAGTTTACCTTAATTTCCATTTGATTTTCAACCTAGAATGATCTGTTTACTTTTGTGATTTTTGAGTTCAGAGATACCATTCATTATGATTTCTTCCCAATGCTCAGTTAAACAATAAAAGTAATAAACCATCACACCGCCTTACGACAGCCTCCAAAAGTCATACATACCACTGGAAGTTAATCTTCAATGCAAACTTAATCTTTTTTCTGTTGACCTGTGTCTGACATGTATTACATAAGGATGCTATAAAATAATGTCAGTTTGTGCAATTTTAAATTATCTCAAAGTTAACCATCCATTACTATCCTTAAGGCAATCAATATTTTAAGCACACTGAAGAAGAACCTTGGTGCACAGCTGAGGCGTGCAGTCTATAATACAATGCTGAAATTTTAGTACAGCAAAAGAAGAGTTGTATGGCGTAGTTCCTATGTGGTATGTGAGAGCTGCGTCTGAAATTAATTAGTTAAGTGTATCTCACTATACTGAGTGCCAATATTATGTACCCCAATATTTTTTAATTATATGAGCAGCCACAAAAGTGAAAAAGGTTATCATCATTGATATCTAATATATCCTTACATCAACTGAAAAGAATAATTTCCACTTAATTTACATCTGTAGACAAAAATAGTTGAGCCAGAAAGGAGTCAGTGAAATCATGCCAAAGTTGATGGGTAAGTCCCACATTACAAGACATTTCCATTATTTCTATCACTACACCTGGCCATGCGCAATACAGCAGAAGTGGGTATTCCATGATCAAGTTGTATCACATCTGACCATGCATCCAACATGGTCTCAGCTACTGCAGTTGAATAGTTCTTGGAGGAAAATTTGACTCCATTACATGCAGCCATATGCTTTAGAAATGGGCTACATAATTTTCCAAAACGACTGACTGATCCATTCAATGCAATGTGTGAAAAGAGATACAGTAAATGGGTAGGATGTGGAGGGACCAACCACCCCCATTCAACAGACTGCTCCAACTCAAGTGATAGCCAATGGACAGCTGGCACCTGCATGCAGTGGTGAGCCAAAAAGCTGATGCACGGGAAGTTTGGTAACTAAGCTGTAACCAATGCAATAATATGGCCTCGGCTGAGCATCTGCAGGCCATGGCCGACAAATGGTTGGCACATGTGCAGAACACGGTATGGAAGCAGTAGGACCACCTGGCAATTAATCTAACCAATTTGCACCTGCCCACAGGTGAGCGGACAGTTGCTCACAGGTGCTAACCCCCATGGAGCCTAGCCTATCGCACAGGAACAGAGGAATAACAGACACTCTCCTAGTGATACAATCTCATGCTACCATCTAGTAAATAAAATGCGAGATTATAGAACAGTAGGCTAAGTATGCAGCATCACTGAAGACCTCTCACACAAACTCAATGGGTAGTTCTCAACAGGGAGACAGCATTAGCCACCTGCGTTAACTTATGGTGGGATGACCACATAAACCTAATCTGAGACTGTCACAAATAATAGCTTTCAACCAGTAAGGCCTTAGTCAGAATTAGACGGCAAACACATATATACGCACGTATGCAAACGCAACTCACACACACATGACTGCAGTCTCAGTGGCCACACTGCGAGCAGCAGTACTGGTGCATGGTGGGAGTAGGGAGCAGGCTGGGGGAGGTATGATAGGGTAGGCGTCGTGGACAGTGACGTGCTGTTGGGGAGCATGAAGGGACGATGTGGAAAGAGGGTAGGGCCGCTATGTGCAGTTGGGAGGTTAGACGGAGGGAGCGGAGAGTTGGGGAGGGAGAGAAGAACTACGGGAAAGGAGAGAAGTAAAAAGACTGCGTGTGATGGAGGGATGAGGGCTGTGTAGTGCTGGAATGGGAACGGAGAAGGGGCTGGAAGGGAGAGGAGAATGACTGACTAAGGTTGAGGCCAGGAGGGTTACGGGAACGTAGCATACATTGCGGGGAAAGTTCTCAATAGCGCAATTCAGAAAATCTCGTCTTGGTGGGAAGGATACATATTGCACAGGCTGTGAAGCAGTCATTGAAATGAAGGATGTCGTGTTTGGCAGCGTGCTCAGTAACAGGATGGCCCACTTGTTTCTTGGCCACAGATTGTTGGTGGCCATTCATGCAGACAGACAGCTTGTTAGTCGTCATGCCCACATAGAATGCACCACAGCAGTTGCAGCTTAGCTTGTAGATCACTTGACTGGTTTCACAGGTAGCCCTGCCTTTGATGGGATAGGTGGTGTTTGTGATTGGACTTGAGTATGTGGTGGTGGTGGTGGTGGTGGTGGTGGGACATATATGACAGGTCTAGCATCTAGGTCTGTTACAGGGGTATGAGCCACGAGGTAAGGGGTTGGGAGCAGCGGTTGCATACATATGGACAAGTATATTGTGTAGGTTTGGTGGACGGCGGAATACCATTGTTGGAGGGATGGCAAGGATAGTGGGCAGGACATTTCTCATTTCAGGGCACACCAAGAGGCAGTCGAAACCCTTGCAGTGAATGCAATTCAGTTGCTCCATCCTGGGTGGTACTGAGTTGTGAGGGGAATACTCCTCTGTGGCCGGAGGGTGGGGCTTTGTGAGGTGGTGGGAGACTGGAACGCTAAGGCATGGGAGATTTGTTTTTATACAAGGTTGAGAAGATAATACGGTTTGTGAAGGCTTCAGCGAGACCCTCCGTATATTTCGAGAGGAACCACTCATCACTTCAGATGCGACATCTACAGGTGTCTAGGCTGTATGGGAGGGACTTCTTGGTATGGAGGTCAAAGTGGAGGTATTCATATTCCACCTATCCTTAGCCCTCACCAACATAGTCCTGCAAAACCATTTCAACCAAGTCCAAACCTTCTTGCAGTACCTTCTCTCCATCTGCAAAATTCTCCTGTTATGCAATCCCAAATTCCTGGAACCTATAACACACATCGAAACTCTTACCCTCCAGGAATTAGAGCAACATGCACAACGCCACCTCAAAAAGCTCTCCATTATGCTTACTTCCTACTTCCGTCTTGGAGTACCACTGTCCATCCCCTCTACAACACTCTCCAAAACCACCACATCCCCTCATAGCTGACAAATCCTGTCTCGCAGACCTACTACATTTACCCCACCCTCCAAAACCCCCTCCCACCACCACACAGAATCCAGAACCTAAACATACCCAAAACGCAGTCATGAACCTTTCTTTCAAAGCCTTATCCCCACAGAAATATCAGTTCCCAAATTGAATCATGCAGGACTTGTTAAATATCTTCTCTCCTGCTCCCAGTCCCTACACTGGATACACTTTTTCGCCACCAACCCTACCAATCAGACTCAACCAAAGATCAATATTGAACCCTGCCTAACTCAGTTCACTTCTCCATCCAACCGTGATCCACCCTCACTGCCCCCAAATCATCCCCCTGTCAACTTACCAGAATTTCTTTACCTCGAAATTTGTCTCACCATCATTCCCTAAATCCCTCAACAAACTAACCTTACATCCACAGAAAGAACCACAGTCCACCATCTTAAAACTGATCCTGATCTTATAATCTTACCTGCAGACAAAGGCTCCACCACTCTTGATCTGAACTGCAAAGATTATCTAGCAGAAGGACTCCATCAGCTATCAGATATGTCCACCTAGAAACCTTGCCGCAGTGATCCCATTCCAGAATTCCAGCAGGATCTCCAGTCACTCCTCAAATCTTCAGGCCCTTCCCAGAACCTCTCCCTAGAGTCCAACTGTCTACTCACCCCTACCACTCCCTGCACTCCCACCTTCTACATGCTTCCTAAAATCTATAAACCCAACTACCCATGATACCCCACTGTGGCCAGTTACTGTGCCCCCACTGAGATAATCTCTGTTCTCGTAGACCAACACCTTCAATCTATTACCCAGAACCTACCCTCCAACATAAAAGATACCAACCATTTCCTCTACCGACTCTCCACAGTTCCTGTCCATTTACAACAAGGTGCCCTGCTCGTCACTATTGATACGACCTCCCTTTACACTATCATCCCTAATGCCCATGGCCTTACCACTACTGAACACTACCATTCCCAACGCCCGACAGATTCCAAACAAACTACCTCCTTCCTAGTCATATCCTCACCCACAATTACTTCTACTTCAAACGCACTGTTTACAAACAAATTCGCAGTACAGCTATGGACACATTTGTCATAATGATATCTCATTATACCTAAAAACTCACCACATATGTGGCAAGATGTAACGGGTGGAAGGGAAGATGAAATATCAGCAGTATTTCATTAGTACAGAGCATTATAACGGCACAGCTAAGAAGAAATACAAAAAGAAAATCTGTCCACCATAATCAAGAAACATTTTGCGTGTTACTTTCTTTTTCCTTTTCATTCAATATACGAAAAAATTATCATATAACTGTTATAAAATTGCACGTAACTAAATGCAACCAAAAATTATTTATCTTTTATGAAATGTTAAATCAATGGAAGCTGAACTAAAAAATAAATCCACTTACCGATTGCATATGGTGTATTCCATGTTGCCAAGTAACTCTGTATTGATAGAGTAAACTGTGCCGTCATTAGCTCCTGTTACTGATTGTTCATCATCATCAGCAGGACCAGTGGGTGTCACTACAGATGGAGATGGGCAGGACTCAGAACGCAGCAAGCCAGCTGCTATCAGAGGGTCAGACGGCCGTGGAGGAAGTGGACGGGTTCCTACTGAAGTTGTCACATTACTCACAAAGAACTGTATGTCCTCCTGATCCACCCACATACGATCACCAAGTGAATCGTCAACCCATAACTGGAAGAAAGAAAGGAAAAAAAGGTCAGATTTCTAGCACAAGCTCCACCATTACAATTCACTCAAATTCCACGAAAAGAAATTGAACTATGAATGAGATAATGCTTTAAGTAGGTCTACTGTCCAAATCTTACAACTATTCTTTTTTTTTTTATGGCGCAAAAACAACTCGAGTCATAAGCACTCACTTTATAACCTTGGTACACCAATACGTGAAAGAAGCTAAAAGCGACCCTATGTTAAGCCCAATTGACAGATGGAATGAGAGCAAAAAACAAAGGATTTCCCCCTTGGAGAAAGGTTCATAAAATACACCATAGAGGCAACAGAGGTCCCTAACCAAACTTTAGAAGTCCTTCGCCATTTTGCTATGACAGATAAATAAGTAAAACAAGATAGACAGCCTGCACATCATTCACTAAAACAGATGATAACTCAGATAGTAAACATATACTGGAAAGTAAGTGGTTCAAAAATTGACATTGGGTCAGAAAATGGTGAATCGTCAAACCTCGATGACAATGAGCACAATGTGGGGTGGGGGATCACCACTTAACAAATGGCGATAGTTACAAAGATAGTGACCAGTACAAAACCTAGCTAAAATGATCTCCTCACAACAGTAGGGCCAAGAGGAGGCTGGCCAAGTAGTTTGGAGATGTTTGATCCTCCAGAGCTTGGTCCTGTGAAGAGAGGACCATTGGTAATGCCAAAGTGACACAATCTACAACAGACAGCAACACGGAGAACATACAAAGGAATGGAAGTGCTAACAGGCCGAGGTGTGACGACTGCAGCCTTGGCAGTAGTACCAGCTACCTCATTTCCCGCCAGACTGATGTGGCTAGGAACCCACATGAACATTACCGTGGCTCCCTCAACAGCGAGCAAGTGTAAGCTTTCTTGGACCCATTGCACTAAGGGATTGACTGTGTACAGCACACAGAAGCTCTGAAGGTCACTGAAAGATTAAGAGCATATGACATAATTAAAAAGCTTGTGATGCGGATATGCTGGGTGGCCCGAAAGAGGGCAAAGAGCTGTGCTGTAAAAATCGAGCAGCGTTCTGGAAGCAGATATTGAAAATGGTCGGTGCCATTGATGAAGGCATACCTGCCACCAAGGCCAGCTTTACAGCCATTGTGTACACAAAGATGCTATCGTTAAGTTGCAAGCAAATGGCAAAAAAAATTTACAGTGATAGATTGAATCTGGTGTAGTGTCCTTGGGAGGTGAAGGAAATCCATGATGAACATGGGCCACCACACAAAGCCAAAGCAGTGAAAGGTTTACACCCATCGAGAATGTGGCAAGTAGCACGAAGCTGAGCTGCCAGAGTAGTAGTGAAAAGCGAACTCCAGGAGGTAATAGAAAACAAAGGCACACCCCTTGCTAGCGGTCAAGGGAGTCATTGCAAAAGGGAAGTGGCTGGGTATGGAAGGCAAACAGCATGTGTGTCTGCTGAGGAGGACATCATGTTGGAAAGACAGCAGTAGTCCTGAATAGAGTGTCTCAAGCAGATTAGTGCAAAAGGTGGAGGATGTGCAGATGAATAAATAAAACATCCATAATCTAGTTTCCCTCCCCATGAACCATGGACCTTGCCGTTGGTGGGGAGGCTTGCGTGCCTCAGCGATACAGATAGCCGTACCGTAGGTGCAACCACAACGGAGGGGTATCTGTTGAGAGGCCAGACAAACGTGTGGTTCCTGAAGAGGGGCAGCAGCCTTTTCAGTAGTTGCAAGGGCAACAGTCTGGATGATTGACTGATCTGGCCTTGTAACAATAACCAAAACGGCCTTGCTGTGCTGGTACTGCGAACGGCTGAAAGCAAGGGGAAACTACAGCCGTAATTTTTCCCGAGGGCATGCAGCTTTACTGTATGATTACATGATGATGGCGTCCTCTTGGGTAAAATATTCCGGAGGTAAAATAGTCCCCCATTCGGATCTCCGGGCGGGGACTACTCAAGAGGATGTCGTTATCAGGAGAAAGAAAACTGGTGTTCTACGGATCGGAGCGTGGAATGTCAGATCCCTTAATCGGGCAGGTAGGTTAGAAAATTTAAAAAGGGAAATGGATAGGTTGAAGTTAGATATAGTGGGAATTAGTGAAGTTCGGTGGCAGGAGGAACAAGACTTCTGGTCAGGTGACTACAGGGTTATAAACACAAAATCAAATAGGGGGAATGCAGGAGTAGGTTTAATAATGAATAGGAAAATAGGAATGCGGGTAAGCTACTACAAACAGCATAGTGAACGCATTATTGTGGCCAAGATAGATACGAAGCCCACACCTACTACAGTAGTACAAGTTTATATGCCAACTAGCTCTGCAGATGACGAAGAAATTGAAGAAATGTATGATGAAATAAAAGAAATTATTCAGATTGTGAAGGGAGACGAAAATTTAATAGTCATGGGTGACTGGAATTCGAGTGTAGGAAAAGGGAGAGAAGGAAACATAGTAGGTGAATATGGATTGGGGGACAGAAATGAAAGAGGAAGCCGCCTGGTAGAATTTTGCACAGAGCACAACATAATCATAACTAACACTTGGTTTAAGACTCATGAAAGAAGGTTGTATACATGGAAGAACCCTGGAGATACTAAAAGGTATCAGATAGATTATATAATGGTAAGACAGAGATTTAGGAACCAGGTTTTAAATTGTAAGACATTTCCAGGGGCAGATGTGGACTCTGACCACAATCTATTGGTTATGACCTGTAGATTAAAACTGAAGAAACTGCAAAAAGGTGGGAATTTAAGGAGATGGGACCTGGATAAACTAAAAGAACCAGAGGTTGTACAGAGATTCAGGGAGAGCATAAGGGAGCAATTGACAGGAATGGGGGAAAGAAATACAGTAGAAGAAGAATGGGTAGCTTTGAGGGATGAAGTAGTGCAGGCAGCAGAGGATCAAGTAGGTAAAAAGACGAGGGCTAGTAGAAATCCTTGGGTAACAGAAGAAATATTGAATTTAATTGATGAAAGGAGAAAATATAAAAATGCAGTAAGTGAAACAGGCAAAAAGGAATACAAACGTCTCAAAAATGAGATCGACAGGAAGTGCAAAATGGCTAAGCAGGGATGGCTAGAGGACAAATGTAAGGATGTAGAGGCCTATCTCACTAGGGGTAAGATAGATACCGCCTACAGGAAAATTAAAGAGACCTTTGGAGATAAGAGAACGACTTGTATGAATATCAAGAGCTCAGATGGAAACCCAGTGCTAAGCAAAGAAGGGAAAGCAGAAAGGTGGAAGGAGTATATAGAGGGTCTATACAAGGGCGATGTACTTGAGGACAATATTATGGAAATGGAAGAGGATGTAGATGAAGATGAAATGGGAGATACGATACTGCGTGAAGAGTTTGACAGAGCACAGAAAGACCTGAGTCGAAACAAGGCCCCCGGAGTAGACAATATTCCATTAGAACTACTGACGGCCGTGGGAGAGCCAGTCCTGACAAAACTCTACCATCTGGTGAGCAAGATGTATGAAACAGACGAAATACCCTCAGACTTCAAGAAGAATATAATAATTCCAATCCCAAAGAAAGCAGGTGTTGACAGATGTGAAAATTACCGAACTATCAGCTTAATAAGTCACAGCTGCAAAATACTAACACGAATTCTTTACAGACGAATGGAAAAACTAGTAGAAGCCAACCTCGGGGAAGATCAGTTTGGATTCCATACAAACACTGGAACACGTGAGGCAATACTGACCTTACGACTTATCTTAGAAGAAAGATTAAGGAAAGGCAAACCTACGTTTCTAGCATTTGTAGACTTAGAGAAAGCTTTTGACAATGTTGACTGGAATACTCTCTTTCAAATTCTAAAGGTGGCAGGGGTAAAATACAGGGAGCGAAAGGCTATTTACAATTTGTACAGAAACCAGATGGCAGTTATAAGAGTCGAGGGACATGAAAGGGAAGCAGTGGTTGGGAAGGGAGTAAGACAGGGTTGTAGCCTCTCCCCGATGTTGTTCAATCTGTATATTGAGCAAGCAGTAAAGGAAACAAAAGAAAAATTCGGAGTAGGTATTAAAATTCATGGAGAAGGAATAAAAACTTTGAGGTTCGCCGATGACATTGTAATTCTGTCAGAGACAGCAAAGGACTTGGAAGAGCAGTTGAATGGAATGGACAGTGTCTTGAAAGGAGGATATAAGATGAACATCAACAAAAGCAAAACAAGGATAATGGAATGTAGTCTAATTAAGTCGGGTGATGCTGAGGGAATTAGATTAGGAAATGAGGCACTTAAAGTAGTAAAGGAGTTTTGCTATTTGGGGAGCAAAATAACTGATGATGGTCGAAGTAGAGAGGATATAAAATGTCGACTGGCAATGGCAAGGAAAGCGTTTCTGAAGAAGAGAAATTTGTTAACATCCAGTATTGATTTAAGTGTCAGGAAGTCATTTCTGAAAGTATTCGTATGGAGTGTAGCCATGTATGGAAGTGAAACATGGACGATAAATAGTTTAGACAAGAAGAGAATAGAAGCTTTCGAAATGTGGTGCTACAGAAGAATGCTGAAGATTAGATGGGTAGATCATGTAACTAATGAGGAGGTATTGAATAGGATTGGGGAGAAGAAGTTTGTGGCACAACTTGACCAGAAGAAGGGATCGGTTGGTAGGGCATGTTCTGAGGCATCAAGGGATCACCAATTTAGTATTGGAGGGCAGCGTGGAGGGTAAAAATCGTAGAGGGAGACCACGAGATGAATACACTAAGCAGATTCAGAAGGATGTAGGTTGCAGTAGGTACTGGGAGATGAAAAAGCTTGCACAGGATAGAGTAGCATGGAGAGCTGCATCAAACCAGTCTCAGGACTGAAGACCACAACAACAACAACAATCTAGTTTCAAACAGATGAGGGATCAGTATAAATGGGGGAGAGTGGTCCGATCCACTCCCCAGGAAGTACCGCTTAGGACACACAGCATACTGAGGGACTGGGTGCAGCATGTGGCCATGTAAGACACATGAGATGACCAAGAAAGTTTCCTATCAAGCATGAGCCCCGGGAATTCCATGGTGTCAGCAGATGTAAAGACAATGGAAGACACCCATTGCACCTTGATAAATTAATACAAACTGCTTTGTCAGTGGAAAAGCAAAAGCCACTATCAGTGCTTCAAGATCAAAGACAATGTCGAAGATGCTGGTCAGGGAGACAAGCCTGTGAAGAACTGCAACAGGTCACAAAATCGTTGACAAAGAGGGAACCGGAGACGACTGGCAGGAGACAGTCCATAACAGGATAAAGAGGATGATTCTTAGAACGGAGCTTTCAGCACCCCGTTGTCCTGGATAAAGGTGTCTGACAAGGCCAAACCCACACATAACTTGGAATCTTGGTCTTTTAAAAATTTCTGAAGGAAACAGGGAAGGCAGCCTTGGAAGCTTCACGTGTATAGAGTACCGACGATGCAAGTCCTCCTACAGGTGTCACAGGCTTCTCCAAAGCAAAAACTCAGCAACACTCTGGTATTTCCACAGAAAACCATTCAAAACATGGGTGGACACAGAGACGACATTGTAAACTGCAAAATGGCATGCAAAAAATCCACATGCTGCAGTGATTAGTAGATTCAGAGACACGAGCTACCAAACCAGCCAACCATGAATCATACATCCCATCTCCTTGCAAACACAGCTGGTGAGAGAAATGGGGTGGCAGCTAAAAGGAAGGCATTTGCCCATACTGGGCTTAGGTATAGGTATGACAAAGACTTCACGGCAGCATCTGGGAAATGTGCCATCTGCCCAAAAGAGATTGTACATACGAAGGAGAAAGTGCTTGCCCACAGGACAGAGGTGATGCAACATCTGAATGTGAACATTGTCCAGCCCTGAGGGGTGTAATAAAACTGATTATGGTGAGAAAACTTACTAACTGATCTTGAGTCATATGAAATAACCAAATCCCAAGTTGAAGACTCAAAAGCCAGAAATCCACTACCATATAGCTATATGAAAATTATAAACGTTAACATATATACACATACTTAATGCAATTACGATGATAAGTATGGACTTCTTAAAACAATAGGCAGTGATAAACATTATTTGTACTTTAATTTTTGAAATGTATGTTTCAAAGATGTTTTTGCACAAATAGATTGATATATGATACTATTTTCTTTGATGTATGGTGTTAGAGATCAATCTTTGCCTTTGGGCAGTTCGTAGTACAAGTTTGAAGTGCGAAGATGGAGTACAAGTTATGAGCATTGTGTTAACATGGTAGTTGATGTTGGTTTGTATCGTGACGGAAAATGACTGAAAATATATCTACTCAATAACAGTAAGTCCACCAGTGTTCATATTATTTAACAAAATGAATCCAAGCATCCTCTAGACCATTATACAAAGTTGTATTTTTGAATGGGCTACAAGCCTATTACATACAACAAAGAAGAAGAATAAAAGATGAGTATTATAAAACTGTTTATTCAAATTCTACTGTTGCTACCTCTCTCTACAGTGTGTCACTATCTCAGCGTGCCAAGTGCTGCGAAAATGTGACCAGTCACCCAAAGTTAAACTTACTTCAAAATTAATGAATCAACTTTGGACTACAAGAGGGTGGTGATGGTCTGAATATGTTGGCGTCATCTGGGATTTTCTAAAAGTGAAGTATGAATACTGTGTTTGACTATTTTTTTTGTTTCAGATCAAAAGTATATATATTATGAAAATTTTATATGAACAATGAGCCAAGTATGAACCATACCTACAAAATAGCAACAATAGAAGCAAACAGAGATCACAATCAAGACAAAGAAAAGAATGAAAAATAAAAAGTGAGGTGAACAATTAACAATGTTGACAGCCAACGACAAGGTTAAATACTGGAAATATTTTCTTTCTTTTTTTCTTTTAGTAGTGAAATGTTTTGTGGAATAATCATTAACAATGAAAGTCACTGAACAGGGATCTGAAATAATAGGAGGGGGGGGGGGGGGGGGGGGGGGATACAGACATGGCAGACTTAAGTAGTATTGTGAAACAAGAACCCGAAAGCTTTATTCATGAAGCAGTAGAACAGGAAAAAGATGCCAATAAATCATGTAAATTAGTAAAACAATATGATAATAACAACATAAGTACAATGTTGGCATTGCTAATAAAAATGAGCAATGATAATAAGGATCAGTTAATAAAAATGAATAGTGATCAGTTTTCAAAAATTAATGAGCAACTTTAAATCCACAAACAAGAAAGTAAGAAACAATTCACTGAATTTGGTCACTCAATAGGAGCGTTACATGAATGTATCGGTAAAAACACAGTTCAGCTAAATGATATCAATCAAAAAATTGAGAGGTTAGATGGTCGAGCAGAAACTGTTGAATCTAAAATGGAAGAAATTGAACTTAAATCTAACACTTAAGTCAAAAATGTCAAAGACGAGATCATTGTAGATAGAGAAAAAAAAAAAAAAAAAAAAAAAAACAAAAAACAAAAAGAAAATTTAAGTAGTCAAATTTCAACTTTGGAAAGTAATATTGATGCCAAACTAGAGCTTGTTGAAAGCAGTTTTGTTGAACAGGTAAAGACAGTAAATAATAAATTCGTAGAAAATGTAAAATTGAGTAACAAAAACCAGCACCCTAGAAAGTAGTGTTTCTGTACTGTGCAAAAAGGTTGAAGAATTGGTCAATGACGACCTTAAGAGAAAGCTTATTACCAATTTTAGCACCATGTTTTGCAACATTCCATTGAAATTTTTTTCAGTTGAAGGTAGTTTACAGGCCATAGATTTTCTCCAGCATTGCAGAGAGAATTTTGTGTCTAATAAGACTCATATTACGAAAATCAAGTGTGTTAAGAAGTTTCTACAAGGTGAAGCATTAGGGCTAATCAGTATACTGATGACACAACCTATGCAGATTTTGAGAATAGATTTTTTGATAGAGTTTGGTCAAAGACTGAGTAAGTTGGAATAAAAAGTGAATTTTTCAATCGATCAAATTACGGGGAAGGGAATATTAGCATGAAACAGTTCTGCAAAAATCAACTTAAAAAAATTAGCTCATTTCAACAAACCTTTCGTTAAACTCACCTAGATCATTGCTTTAAAAAAAGGGGTTACCAGCTGAGGTCCAGGGGGACCTAGTCTGTGGGCTAGAGGACATGACAGACCACTTATTGAAATATTTAGGTAAATTAGATAAAGTCTTGTAAAAACCAGGTAAATACAGCCATAATAGGCACAAACATTTTGAAAGAGGTAATAATCAAAATTGGCACAGCAATAATCACTACAGGAGGGAACGTAGTAACCACAATGGCAACAATTATCAACAGAAGGAACATAATAGAATAAATGTAAGTTTTCATTCTGGAGAATGGCAACAGTTGAAACAGAAATTGGAATACAAATGATAATAGAAACAAAAGGAAACAGGATGGAGCATTAATTCAGGAAACAAAAAACTAGCTTGGGTCCCATTGTTGGTTCAAAAGTTGGGGACTCATGAAACAAATAACGAATGGACCAGAAATTGCACAAATACTGACACACAAGACTAACACTCTTGTGAAGCAATCAGTAGCTATCTTGCAGATGTGTACTGTCCTGTTAATATTATATCTGTTCAGAAAGAAGTATGTTCACTAGCGAAGGCAAAATATGCAAATAAGGCAAGTGAGCACAAAGAAATTAAGTTATCAGAATTCTATGTTCCCTTTTTAAAAGCAGTTGATTTATCCACTACTGGCTTGCTAGGCCTATCGCAGCTTCACCAGAGCCCAGGTAGCCGTCACGTTTCAGGGTTCCCATAGGGCCTTCCCAGCTACCGTAGCGGTCCTGGGGCACACGAAGTCCCCGCTGTACATCGCCCCTATAGGCAGTCCCCTACTTTGTGCCATTGCCCATCTCCCACGACTTGGACGAGGGGTTGGACTTATGGGAGACGTACTGCATGGTTCAAGCTGGAAAATGGGCTGCGACAGGAAAGTGCACTTTCGCCTTTATTGTTTATTATTGTTATGGATGAAATCCTACAGCAAGTATCAGATGCAATTGGAGATCATAAAATGAAAGCAGTGCTTTTTGCCGATGACCTGATATTATGGGGAAATTGCAAGAAGGAGGTGCAAGGGCAGTTAGATGTATGGGAGGCAACGGCAGCACAATATGGAATGCATTTCTCTGCAAAGAAAAGTGAAATAATTGTCACAACAAGGAAGAAGAATAGGCCAAATGTGGATATAACTTGTGGAGAGGAAAAACTACAAGTGGTAGAGAACTTCAAGTACCTGGGAAGCATGATTGAAAGTAAGGGGGGAAACGCAATGGAAATAAATGAAAGGTGCAGAAAAGCAGGGCAGTTCTACAAATGCATTAGGGGGCTTATTTGGACCAAGGAGGTGCCACAGAAATCCAAGGGAATTATATACCGAACCTACTTTGTCCCCATATTGACATACGGAAGTGAGACATGGGTAATGCACAAAAGCGACAAAAGTAGAATACAGGCTAGTGTAATGAAGTTCCAGAGGAGCAGGTTGAGTGTAACAAGACGAGACAGATTGCGAAATGTGTATGTGAGAGAAAGACTAAAGGAGGAACCAGTACAGGACAGGATAGAAAAATCAAGACTGCAGTGGTATGGACACATGAAGAGAATGGATGAGGGAAGAATTCCAAAGAGGATGTTTGATCTGCAACTGGAGGGGAAGAGGCCCAGAGGAAGACCAAGAGATAGATGGGTGAAGGGAGTGAAGGAATGTGTGACGAGAAAAGGAGAGAACTGGACGAAGGTGGAAGAGGGGGAATGGTGGAAAGACAGAACACGATGGAGAGGCTTGTGTTCCCGACAGACCCAGCCAGTGGCTGAAAACTGTCCAAGATGATGATGATGAGAATTCTATGACTGGGTAGCATTTGTTAAATGCTGAAGTAACTGATTTTTGTGATGATTTTGGAATTCAGAAACTAACGGAAGAGCCAGGTAAGAAAAAAGTACTGTAATAATGCACCACAACTTAAGTGAAACTGGGTATTTAAACAGTAATGAAGTATGGTGTGATGATGTTGGAAATATGAGTGGCGATATTTATGAATAATAAATTAAAGGTGGTGATGAGTATAATAACAAAGATGAAAATTACTTTGTTTATTTTAAACAAGAATTGGCGTCATTATGTATTAGTGAGGAAATGTGTGGAAATGTGTAGTAGTGGCTATGATGCTGTAGAGGTACCCAAGGATTAAGGGGTTATGACAAATCACAGCAAACAAAACTCTTTATTTAATTACTAGTACAGACGAATTTTTTGTGTAACTGGTTAAATAGTGATGCTACTGAGAAAGATGAAAGTTTTAGAATCATGATAAACAATCTGTGTTCAGCTTTATAGCCAGAAATATGTTATTGTAAAACAACTTCAAGGCAAATACCATAGTGTTGATCTACATGAAATAAGTAAATGTACATGGATTGATGAAATTCCCAGTGACAGTGATGTCTGTGTTAATTTAATGAAAGTGTGCCAAGGCAATGAAAATGGTAAGAACAACACTGGTTTTGGTTCAAATGGCTCCGAGCACTATGGGGCTTAACTTCTGAGGTCATCAGTCCCCTAGAACTTAGAACTACTTAAACCTAACTAACCTAAGGACATCACACACATCCATGCCCGAGGCAGGATTCGAACCTGCGACCTTAGCGGTTGCATGGTTCCAGACTGTAGCACCTAGAACCGCTCAGCCACTCCGGCAGGCACTGGTTTTGGAGGCTCTAGTTTTGAAGAGAGAGATCACCTGTTACATGAGGATGTTGAGAGTGATAAATGTATTGATGTTTGTTATCCGTTCATTAAAGTCAGAATAGGATCATGGGAAGGCAGGTGTCTCATTCACACAGGTAGCCAAATTTCAGGAGTGTTTGAATCTTTAAGTGAAAAATTAAAAGATAATGAGGACTATGTAGAATTGCCTGTAATTGGAGTATGGATTAAAGGTGCACCTGGGAAACATAGTAAAGTGGTTAAAAGCCAAGCTTTATTAACTCTTACAGTTGAGGGAATAACTTTTACACATGGATGTTTAATAATTCAATATCTCAGTGAGGATCCATGGCATGTCATGGATAACTGTTGTGAATGCAGGTTTTGATTGGGGAGGGCAGAAGTTGATTGCCAATGCACCTATGAAGATAGTATTTGTACTAATTTTATAAAGTCAACTTTATTTTATGAGGAGAATAAAATAAACAGTACACAATTTTTAAAAGATTTATAGTCAAAGATACGCCAGAATTAGATACAAAGCAGCAGAAGTTAAAGAACTTGTAGACACTAAGATTTCAGGAGCAAAAGGGTTAACTGATAAACACAAACAAGCATTGGAATCTTTATTGCGGGAGTAAAGTGATGTGTTTTGTAATATTCCAGGTAGATTGAGAGGATAAAAATGTACTTTACAGCTAAAACTGCACCAACCATATTTCATAAAGCCTTATAGTGTACCTATAGTAAGAGAGATGCAGTTGAGAAAGAGTTGCTTAAGACGGAAGTGTGTGATATCACTGAGAGAAGTGTTAGCCCATATAAAAACCCATTAGTCACTGTTTTAAGATGAGACAGACGAGTGACATTGGTTCTGGATTCTGGGCATTCAAGCAAGTATTTATACAGAGAAACAGAAAACACTGAAAAAATGACGAACTTTTACACAAATTAAAAAATGTTCAGATTATGTCTAGTTTGGATTTACCTTCTGGATTTCATCAGGTACCTGGGTCAAGAATAACATAAATATACTGACTTTCTTTACAGTGGGAGATGTTATCAATACTGTGTAGTACCTTGTGGTTCGAGCTCATCTGTAGCTGAATTTATATGAGCATTACATTATGTACTTGGCCAAGATCTGGTAGTAAAACTCACTGTTCATGTAGATGATATTTTGGTAACTGGACAAAGTTGGGAAGATCATTTTGAATTGTTGAAGCAGGTACACAAAAAAACTTAGACAAAGAGGTACGAATCTGAAAATCGAAAAATGTAACTTTGCTGTCCCTGAACTAAAATTCTTAGGTCATGTAATTACTGGGGAAGGTATCTTGGCAGATCCTGATTAATTTAAAGAAATTTCAGGTTTTCCAGCACCACATAATAGAAAACAACTAAAGCCATTTTATGGTTTATGTGGATTTTATTGAAAATTAGTGAGTGGACAAAGTATGAATGAATATTGTTTAAGCAATTTACTTAAAAAGTACACTAATTGGGTTTGGGTCCAAGAATGTTAGGAAATATTTGAAAATATTAAGAAAGAATTGAACATCCACAATTTGTTACACAGACCAGATTCCAGCCTACCATTTTGTTTACACACAGATAATAGTGATTGGAGCAGATTTCAGGAAAAAGAAGTTAATGGGGAAATCATACATGACAACTGCCTTTGCAAGTGGAATGCTGTTAAAACATGAGAAATCTTACACAGTTACAGAAATAGAACTATTAGGTGTTTACTGGGCATTTACTAAATTCGGAACCTATTTGTTGGGGCAGAAAGTGGTTGTATATTCAGACCACAAAGCACTAAGCTACTTACAGGAGTGTAGACTATATCACAACAGACTTTCCAGATGGGGAATGTATTTGCAATAATTTAATTATGAAACTAAATACATAAAAGGTTCAGACAATGTTGTTACAGACACTTTGTCAAGGATGCCATTGGGTGGAAGTAATGAAAAATTTGATCAAAATGAAGAAAAAGAGTTTAAAATCAGGTAGAGGAAGGGCATACATGATGAGAAAATTATTAAGGTACCTTCACACCGAAAACTAACTCCAACAAACAAAAACCTACAACAGTTGTAAGTTTGGAAAAACTTGCAACTGTTGACACCTGTTGAAAAATGTTGACAACAGTTTCAAGCTCTTGTAAACATATGTTTGGTGTTTTTATTTTTTGTTACAGACAAGCAATGTAAATGGATTCCGACTGTGAAGATTTGCTATTTGTTGTGGTGGGAGATGATGCTTTTGCTCTTTCAGACTACATGGTGAAACCATACGCAGCCAGGAAAGAATGTTTAATTACTGAATATTTCGCAATAGAAGAACTGCGGAGGATTTTTTTGGAATATCGTAAACAGTTTTTCGGTGTCTTAGAACAACTGTGGACTTAAGTCCTAAAAAAGCAACATTACTGACTTCTGCAACTGTGTCTTTGCACAGTTTTCTTAGAAGAAATAAAGAAAGTGCCACAGTTTACTCCCCGCCTGGCAGTTTTGATGTGGAAGATCCAGAAACATGCAGAGTTTCACATGGCAGTTGGAGGATATCTCCACAAAATAAATGTCTTCAGAGAAGGGAGGTAACACAGGAAGAACTGCAAAGAACATAAGGGATGAATTTGCAATCTACTTTGTATCAGATGTTGGTAAAGTGAAATGGCAAGAGGAGTATGAATACATAAATATCGAGTGGAAAGACATAAGTAATTAAAAACTTCCAAACAAAACCCCTATAGCTTTAGTTATTAACAATGTAAGCCACTGATTTGCAAACTACTTTGTATCAGGTTTTGACACAATGATATGACAAGAGAAATAGATAAATTTCTGTGAAAGTACATATGTAATTACAAAATTTACAACCAACAATTTTATAGTTTCAGTTACGATAGTTAATGACATTTTACTTGCCATTGTAAATATTTTTCTCTCTGGTTTGTTCACGTTTCCCAATTACTTCATATGCTCATGAAATATCCATTTCGGAATGTAGATCTCAGTTGTCCCACACCCACTTTTAGTTTTGACCATTTTACAATGCACACGATTGTACTTTTTTTTTCATATTTGTCCATTTCCTTTCACACTCCACAAGTGGGACACCAATTTTATCCAAAACTTCTTTCAACAAATCTTTCCTTTTATATCAGTCTTTATATGCAGAATCAGAAGAATCCTACAGAGGTTTCCTCATTTCAATTTCTAACAAAAACTGAATTGTTGGATCTGTTGACGACTTGTGAGTTGCCATTGTCAAAAGAAACACAGCAGATGAAGCGGCACATGCACATACGCAAGTCACACAACTCTGCCGTGTTTTTTCTCACTAACCATAAACTACAGACTCGAGACAAAACTTTCCTCAACTAGTTGTTCAGACTCATGACTTCAAACAACTGTTGACAACAGCTGAAAAACTAAGTCAAACTTTGAGTTGGAAACAGTTGTCAACCGAGTTTGTTGGAGTTGGTTTTCAGTGTGAAGGTACATTAAGGACAGTGTGTAGCAAAATTATAAAGACCAAAACCAAACTGGAGGTAAGCAAAGTGTTGTTTAGGCAAAAGAGGTTATGAAAATTGGACAGGTGTTATGAAGTATATAAAGGAACACTTTTCCGGAGAACAGATGTGGATTCTGATGATTGGAAGTTACACTTGCCAGATGAAGAAGCTGGGAAGTTCATTAAGTATATACGTGAGAGATATGGACACTGTGGCATTCAAAAATGTATACAAAAACTACAAGAAAATATTTATTTCTATAATATGGCTAAAAGGGCTGGGAAAGAACTGTCTACTTGTGACATGTGTCAGAGTGTCATGGTAAGTAACAAAACTTGTCAAGGTGAGATGCTAAGTATAATACCAGAGAAACATATGGATTTTAGTTGCTGTGTATTTTTATGGAAGTTTACCAAAAAGTAAAAATTGTTATTGTTATATTTGTGTTACGGTTGATGTTTTCTCCAAATAAATTGGTGTCCAAACTTAAAGCAACAAACCACTATTTCTCAGTCCTGTGCCTAATTCACAATGTAATCATAGAAACTGTCAACAGATATTCATGTTCTGCAAAGAGAGGGCATTCTGCTCAACGTACAACCACACAAACAATGAAGTCCGGGCACATACCAAACAGTGTAATATTTGTTAGATACTCCCACATCCATAATCGCTGTGTACACAGTCACAGATGGTGCAGTATGGCACATACTATGGCAGAGGGCCATGGGAAGAATGGAAGCAGGACAGTTGCAAGCTGATGTGGCCCAAAAGCTTAATGTGAATTGTTCTGTTGGTTCTTGGATGCAGCGACAGTTTATAGAGACCGAAAATGTATCCTGAAGACCAGGGTAGGGCTGACTATGTGTGACATCAGAGAGAGAGAGAGGACAATTATCTGGCTGTAAGGGCACAATGGTACTGCCTTAGTACTGCACGGCAACTGGCATGTGACCTCACAGCACCCACTGGACAAGTTGTATCAAGGCAAATGGTGTACAGGAAGCTCCAACAGAGTGGCCTTTACTGTCAGAAACCTGCTATATGTGTACCTCTGACACATTTTCACAAAAGGGAATGTCTAGAATGGAGTTGTCAACACGGCTCCTGGATGGTCGAACAGTGGGCCAATGTTCCTTTCAAAGATGAGTCACGGTTTGGTCTGTAGAGTAATTCTCGATGTATACGCATCTGGAGGGAATGTGGAACGCGATTTCAGGACCCAAACATTGTGAAAAAAGATCAATATCGAAGAGGATCCCTAATGGTGTAGGAAAGGATTACGTTGATCGCTCTAACAGCTCTTCATGAAACCATACGGGTGAATCAGCAAGGTTTAACTGGTGTTGTGACGAGATCTTTGGACCTCATGTGTGTTTGTTGTGAGACGCTGTAGGGTCCAAACTTCGTACTGCTGGATGATAATGATTGACCTCAGAGCACGAGTTATTTTTTTTTTTTTTTTTTTTTTTTTTGGAAACGTAAGATATTGCACATGTGGTGTAGGTTGCTCACTCCCCGATTTGAATCAAATAGAGCACGTCTGGAACGCATTAGGGAGACGTCTTGCATCAGGTCGGCATCCACCAACCCCTCTCCAAGACTTGCGGGCAGCTCTGCAGGAAGAATGGCATTATTGCCTCAATACGAGACTGATGACATCATTCACAGTATAGCCCGACATTGTCAGGTCTGTACTGCACAGCCGGAGGTGGTCACATCCCATACCGAGCACACTAACCAGTTGTTAGTATGTTTGTGAAAATCTATAAAGTTGGAAAAAACGAAGAATATTTTTGTCTACCGCTACACATGTTGCGGTTGTTTACGTTCTGTATTCTCCACATCATTTCTACTATACTATCATCTACTATACAGTTTTGTGGCAAAATAAATGCAAACTGGCAAAATTTCCATTTGTTGCTTTAATTTTGGACACCAGTGTATATAAAATTATATCCTCTCAGAAAAGCCGCACGTAAGGGGATCATCGCTAAAATTGAAAAGATTACTTCAAAAAATGTAGGAAAACCTAAAGTAATAATGTCAGACAATTGATCACAGTATGCATCAAAGTGTTGGAAGTCACTGGCTGAAAAATCTGATATCAGACACATTTCAATTTTAGTTCATAATCCTTCATCCGGTCCACCAGAGAGATATATGCATGAAATTAATCATCTACGTCACACATACTGTAGCCACAAACACCCTACATGGTAGATTACATTAGTGATTTTGAAGATGTAATGAATAGCTTGCAACACAGGATATTTGCCTTTTGACTTTATGTTTCATAATAAACCAGCAAATCTTATCTCAGAATTAGTATAATATCCACCATGTACTTGTAATGTTTGCTCGAGAATGTGAAGCAGTTGTGAGAGAAACCATGAAAAAGCAGGGAGAGATATGATGCGATAATAAGGTCAAAATAACGAAATTCAACATTGGAGACACTGTTTTTGTTAAATCACATGAGAAATCTAAAATGTTAACATCAGAGTTAAAAAAGTTTTTCGATTTCTATATTGGTCCATTGAGGTCATTGAGAACCCACATCTCGATGCCTACCAGTTGATTTATCCTAAACCTAAAAAGCTGTTATCTCATTGAAGTCAAACAAACAAAAAAGTAATGACAATTAATGAGAAGGATTGTTACTGGAATGTTGTAAAAACAAAATATTTTCTACCCTATGTAATGAACTACGTAGATATAGTTTTTCACATATTTTTGAGCAAACAATTTAAATGCGATACCTTATTTTTTTGCTTATGCTGTGTTACCTTTGTATAGGTTGTAAATAGGTCACGATTTGTATTTTATTATGTTCTTTCATGAAAAGTAATTAGTTTTTTTTTACAGTGGTATTTATCAATATTTAGAGTAAAGTTTTAAGTCACTGATCATTTGAAAAGCTGAAGCTTTAAGTACAAGTCTGAGTCAATTCCTGAGTACTTATTCAGTTCTTAATATAACTCTCTTTGTGTAATATACTGAATTAATACTTGTGTCATTTCCATGTCATTTTGTATTTGTGTAAAAAGACTCTGGAATCTGAAAAATGACCATTACCACATTTCTTTTTGCTGTCTAGAATTAGCAGTCATCCAATTGAACTTTGATATTTACTGTGTATTTATGGGGTGTTACTGTAATAAAACTGGGTATGGTGAGATAAATGTACTAACTGATTCCCAAGCTGAAGACTCAAAACTCAGAAATCCACTATCATATAGTTACACAAAGATCCTACAACTTACAACATAGAATAAGAATAAAGTATTATGAAAACTTTTATTCAAATTCTACGTTGCTATCTCTCTCTGCAGTGTGTCACTATCGCAGCGTGCCAAGTGCTGTGAAAATGTGACCAGCCACCCAAATTGGAACTTACTTCAAAATTAATAAATCGACTTTGGGCTACAAGAGGGTGGCAATGGTCAGAGATGGAAGACTGGGATAAGGTGAGAGCATGGTCACTCATGGTAAACCCGGCATTCACAATTCTGAAAGGAGAAGCATTTCACCCGAGCCTCCTCTGCTCATTTCTGTGGGAGGAAGCCACAGGGTGATAGCGGGTGGGGCTCGAAATCTCCACAAAACAGTGACCAAAGGTGTTAGACGTAGCAATAGGGTCCACAATGACATTCTCTGCTACGGTCAGGCTGCAAATCATGGAATTTACTTTGGTCCCAGAGAGCCACCAGAGATTGAATGAAACTGTTAAAACAGCTAGTAAAGGAAATCCAACTACCTTTTTTGTTATCCCCAAGAATACGACAACACTGTGCACACAACTGTTTATAATTAATACAGTCTGTCATTGTAAGATTATGGTTAAAAATGTGGGGAGCACACTTCCATGTGCAAATCACCTGACCATACACCTCAGTCTACCAGGAGACCAGCACATGGGTGGTAAAGATGATGTGCAAGGTATGTGACATTCTGAGGCAGCAAGGATAACATTCATAAGGTACTCTTCCTGGTCATCACAACTGGGGAAATACTGATGATAAAATCTTCTCGGGTTAACAGCCGAATCAATGTGTTGTTCTCCAACAATGTTTCAGCAAGTTTCTTACTTGCCATCTTCAGGCGAAGTGTCGGGTTCACTTCTCGTCCGGACCCGGCGTGGTGGCGCATCGTGGGGGGGGAGCAACGGGCGCCGGGTCCTCACGTTTCGTGTCGGTGCTGCCTGTTTATTCCATTCGCCGCCACCAACCTGCCTCCATCGCTGTGCTCTCATCTCATTCTTGATAATGTTGAGTTCCACACACTGCTGAGTTGGAAGCCACTATCCCGATTGACCAGGTTATCACTGACCCATATCTCCACTGCCTCTATTATAATAGAGTCCCAGAAACCTTTCGCTCTACACAGTCTCTTGGTTCTTCAAATTGAAATGTGTGTTCTTCACTGAGGCTGTGCTCCGCTACCATGAATTTTTCTTTTTGTCTGAGGTGGATGGTTCTCACATATTCAGAGATGCATTGTGTTATGCAATGCTGCGTCTGTCCAATATATTGTTTCCCACATTCACAGGAAATACTGTAGACACCTGGCGTTCTTAGACCCAAATTGTCCTTCATTAAGCCCAGCATATTTTTGCTGGAGGATGGAATGAGACGAGAGCGCACCGATGGAGGCAGGTTGGTGGCGGCAGATGGAATAAACAGGCCACACCAAGATGAGACGCTAGGAACCGGCACCCGCGGCTCTCCCCCACCACGCGCCACCGCACCGATTTTGCTCGTGCCTAACTGGCCCATCCAGCGCCGAGGATGCAGAGAAGCTCGTGGTCAAGCAGCTATAACGATCCAGACGAGATGTGAACCTGACACTTCGCCTGAAGATGGCAAGTAAGACACTTGCTGAAACATTGCTGGAGAACAACACATTGACTCAGCTGTCAACCCGAGAAGATTTTATCATCGAAATTCACCGAGAAAGCCTGCAGTCTCATATGGGGAAACATTGTTTGTTGAAGCTTGTCAGGGAGGAGTAAAGCCTCCAGCCAACCTTAGAAAGCTGCCAATTGGGATTACATGCAGGTGGGGTAGGAATCAGCAAACAGATAGCACATGAGAAATGGTCGCTCAAGTACGTGTCAGAGAGAATAAGACGATGGGCAAGCTTGGCAGTGCAGAACAAGAGGTCCAAATAGGGAATAGGTGTGCATGAAATCCGAAAGAAATGCGGGTCCTCCAGTGTTAAGACAGTTTGAGAAGGCCAGCCAAGAGGGAACCTCTCGAAAGGTTCTCTAAAAGCCCCAAAGGGGATGGTGGGCATTAAAGTCACAGAGCAGCAAAAGGGGATGAGGGAGCTGACTAATAAGCTGGAGTAAGTCTGCCATGGCAACAGTGAGTGATGACAATGAGATCATTTGGCTATGGATGAGCAGCATGACCCCCCCCCCCCCCCATGAGATAGAATTCTGTCCTTGGGGGGGGAAGAGGTGGGGGGGGGGGTCAAAGCAGACCAACAGGAAACACGACAGGTCAAAGCAGTAGCAAGGACGCAATTTCTTTTCTTGGAGGCAGAAAACAACCGGACACTGCAAGTACAAAAACAGCGGTAATTCATCTTTTGTGAATCTAAAACCACAAAAGTTCCATTGATGGAGAGTCATGACGGAGAGGAAGGAACAAACAAAGGGCAGTCACCTCAGTGGCTGCCGAGTGCCAGCCTTCAAAGCCTCACTGTTGCAGGATGCAGAGTCTGGAGGATCCTTTGCATGAAATCTATGAAGGTGTCGGTATTCTCCCTGGGTCAGCCTGTGGACTCCTGGGCAGAGGAACGGTAGGCAGTGGACACCAGCGAAATGGAGGTTGGCCAAGTGAGGGTATCAAATGCCCATGCCATTGAAAAAGACCTCCAAGTTGGGAAAAGAGAAGACTGTTCGCCTTTGTTCAATTTCTTAGAGCTCTTACGGTTGGCAGATGAAGTTTCAGATGTTTGTAGGCTGGAGGGATGTAAAAAGTCTTCACAGGAGTGTTTCTTTTGTACTTTCTGGCATGCCGGTTGTGTAGCAAGTGATGTCACTGCCGCAGGGGCGAAAATTTGGTGGCTTGTTGTGTAGCCATAGGAGAAGGAGATGGGGATGAGGATTCTACTGTGATTCTGGGCAATCTCACACTGCTTACTGAATTGGTAGTTGCAAGTCTGCATGGCCTGTCTTTCGTAGAGCGAGGCATAACAAGATCGGTACTACAAATGCCAGGTAGTAAAATGCAGGGCTTCTGACTAGCCAATAACTTGAGAGCAACAGGGTAAGGTACTTTTTCCTTAACCCACATCTCCTGGACAGTCCAATCATCAAAATGCACGTGAAACTCATGGCATGGTTGCCATTACAACTGATACATCGGGGAGAGGAAGGAATGCAGGCAATCGCCCTCTTGAGTGTCTCTACCACAAGTAATACATTTGGCCATGGCTTGACAGGACAGGTGGGTGCTGACACTGGTACCAATGCATTGGGATTGGAATGTACAGTCAGACTGTTATGACTTCATAGTCAGGGTGTATATGCGGACAAGGAAAAAAAATCCCCAGATTTTTCCCGGATCTCCCAGTTAAAAATACATTTTCTCCCACGTGAAAATACACTTTTTCCGTTTTAAGTGACAGTATACTTTCCGTCGGAACTGTAAAACATACCAATCCTTTGAATTGATATGGTTTTATACAGCAGTGTAGAATTTCCCAGCACTTTAGAAAACGAAACTAAGGGGGAAAAAACACGTTTTGGAAAGATCTTTGATGTGCAGCATCATGTACGCTGCATATTTTCATATTACGAAAGTATAAATTTGAAAATTCCAACAACAGGAAAAGTTAATTGTTTAAGTTAATATACATAGTGTTGCTACAAGAAAAGAAAAGCTAAGCTTTCACATATAATGTTGATCTGTTTAGTGCATGTTACACTTTAAGATACATCACACAAATAAGCCAGTAAAATTTTTTATACCGACATAAATCTCTGATCTTCTGGGATCAAAATTCTTCTAAACGGCTGGCCATCAAAAAGTTGATTTTTAAATAAGAGCAAATGCTCTATGATTGCAGAAATTCATCATACATCCTCACACATAGTTCATCTTGTATAAAAGGAAATTTACTCTGAAAATAACGCTTTTCAAACCACAATTTGCAATATTTTCCCACGACCTGTTAGAAATAGATTCATTTCAGCAGTTGCCAGAGAGCACCAGATAAGAGGCGTCCCTGCGCTTGCGCAGCTATGGTGACGTAGGAAGCCCATATGTTCATGTGTGTAAAACAATAAAAGATTTTTCTTACATTATGTCATAAAAGACATCAGAGGATACTCCAAGAGCATCGGAATTTCGTGAACAATACTAAAATGCATAGTTCGCCTTAAAGTGCACATTCGTATGTCCAGATTCCCAATGATGTAAGCCTCAACCTGATATTAAGCTTTTCAGTCTAGTTTTCAGTACCAGTACTGTATTGTCTGGTTCTTTATTATGGCATAATGCCACACGTGCTAGTAGGTGAAAACATGCACTTGAAATGCAGCGAACAGTTGAAACTAGCCAATAGTGTAGAATTAAACACTTTTTTTCAAATAAATTTACTGCCTCTGCAGGAAAGCTTAATAAAAGCCAAATTTCTTTAGCAAACCAACAAAAATAACTTTATTGTTCTGCAAGGCGATTAATGCTTGACTGTCAGAAAGGTGGAAATAAAATAAAAACTGAAACTAGTAACATAGTGATCATGTGAATGTGTTTTAATTGACTCAATAGCTCCCAGCCACAGAAATCCATCTTGTTTTCATTTCACGTAAGAGCAGTAAACAAAGAGGAAACAGAAAATCACTAAATGTAAACACTGGTCATGTGAACACCGCCCCATATAACACAGACTGTCCTGCACGTAAAAAAAAAAACAAACACCATTTTGTAGAGCACATCTCTCTGAAGACTCTGATACATAAAATATATATCTTCAAGGAAATATAAGACATGTTATTTGGTCTTAAGTGTGCTGAAGAGCCTCTGCAAACAACATTCTTATACTGCACGTCACTGTATTTCACTCTGTGGAACTCAAACTTGTGTATTTTGTAATGGATGCCATCAAACTATTTCAGGGCAGTGGAAATTAAAATGGCCTGTAGCGTCTCTCCTGCTCCCAGTCGGCCAGTTTGACATCCTGCCCCTCTTAAAAATAAAAATAAACCAAAAATTCACAATTAATACTGGATGGGATTCTTTGTAACTGGGAGAACAAGAACTCTTCAGCAAATCTGGACTCTTCATTACCTATTAGCTAATAACTTGTACTTCTGTGTGACAAAATTAAATATAGGATACCTAAAACCAGTAAAGACAAGAGACAGGCAAGTCAGTACACGTTTCTTCAGTCCATAGGTCCTAGCGATTTTTCTCTCTAATCTTGCTACAGCTTTACATGGCGTGCTTTCCTTTTTGTGCAAGAACTATTACCACATCGAAGTTCATCACACATTTTGCTACATGAAAAATCGAAATGTCATTGTCTAACACTGAAAAAGCTGTTAATACAAATAGTAGGCAAGACTGGTGTGGTTTTTCGATCTGATTATGTATATGTTGTCACTGTGTGCTGGCTAAAACAAAATAGGCCTTTCTAATATTGCAGCAATTGTAACACACACCAAATAAGCGAGACTGTTTTGGTAATAATGATCATTTTTATAGTACGACAGGATATAATTCACAAAGTACCTGTACAAAATACCTATTTGGCCTACTACAGTCAAAAAGCTTTATGTTAGGAAATAGTTTCACATTTCATTCATACACTCCAGTTTCTCATGCACGAGACTGAAAAGTAGTAGAAGGAAATTTTTGTATAAATTTGGAATCGTCATATTCTTCCATAATTTGTGTGATGTCCCCGTTTCTTCTCCTTCCTCGTTCTAACAAACAATCTCGTCATCACTAATTCTGTAACTATTCCTACCACTGTCAAAACTCATTCTCCAGTTAACTTTACTAATCCTGCCCCAATCACGGTTTAGTTATCTAGTGATTATTCTCCGGTTAGGCATTGTTACGTGTTTGTACAATTCGTTTTCCATGCTACTCCCAGAAAGGAACTTAAGCGGTTCCTAGCTGGGAACTACAACTGACCCTGTCTAGTGTAGTGATCTGGCCAAAACTTTTCTGTCAAAATTTCGCTTTCCTGGATACACTGAGAAGAAATACATAATCTTTCTTACCTGTTATTCCTGTTAGTCATCTATTTCCACTCTGGTAGTCTGAATCTATGGATTTCGCTAGTAATTATAACAACATTGAATATTTGCAAACCAAATCAATCACATAAACAAGCAGCAGTTGGCATTTACCAGTTCGGCTTTATTCGGCTCAGCTCGTATAGCCCTGTCCTGTTTTGTCTATAGGAAAGTTCATTTCTAGATGCGACGAGGATTCCCCTGGCAGAGACACACGTACACTATGCAAGCATTCAAAAATCAACTTCTAATTCATTCAGAAATCAACTTAGAATGTGTTCAAAAATGTCCAAAAACAAACAGGGGTGCATTTCAAAATCATATGAATAATTGATAGACCGACTTGTGCTGGATGCTAGGTGCTTTGTGAAACAAAGTTTTCTTTCCTCACGAATATGCATTTGCCCCCTTTCCCCGAAATTGCTGCCCGGTTCAGATACCCAGGTTCCCCCCTCCCCCCTCCCCACCCCACACACTAGATCCGAGCCTGCTGTGCACGCGTGAATCTGGCAGTTTGGGCGTAACAGTAAATGTTTTCCGGGTACCATGTAGCTGGTTTCTGCTACTGCTGCTTACACAGCCAACAGCCACATTTCTGTAGCCAGAAGTAGAAGAAGGTATTATATGCAACTCAACTGTGCGTGTGCATGAGCCCGCTCTTACTGTTTAAATGAATCTAATGTAAACAGTTGTGACGTCACTCTCATTGGAGGCAATTTGTTATGAAGCACTGCTTAGTCTTCCTAAAGCATTTGACACATTTTGCTGTTGGCAGACACTTGTACAAGCACTGTGTTATTTTATATGGTGCATTTCCTTTGCAATTTAAGTATTATTTACGTTTTTTTTCTCTCGTCCATGTTTTAATGCTGCAGTATTATTCTGCAGTAGCGGGACACAGTAATATCCTTTGTTAGATCATCAGTTCTTACCAGTCATAATTACAAAAATTTAACTGTAAACTAAAACAACTAAAAATTCCCGGAATTCTAAAAATTTCCCAGGGTTTTCGTGGTTATCTCCCAGATGAAAAAATTCCTGGGTTTTTCCCGGATCTCCCGGTTGTCACGGGTCATATATACCTCGATAGTCTGCCTAAACCTTTGATGGAAGCACTACTCAATCACATGTTTAAAGAGTGCATGTAGGCACTAAGCTTGCATCAAAATTTTTCATTACCCGATGGACCACAGTGAACCACTGATCAGAGAGATCATGTTGAATTTCTCCCCTTGGTCACACCATCAAGCAGCCAAATGTAAATACCATGCAAATAATTCAGCATACAATGGGCTCGACATGAACAGGATAGGTGTGGCTGAAGCTGTAACCAGTTGTTGGATTTTAAAATGACAATTGGCCTCCAGAAGCAAAGTCCCATTATGTAAGCTACATTAGGACTTCATAGGGCGTGCAGTTGCATCAACATCTTTCATAACAATAAATGAATTCACTGTAGCAGAAGACTGACCTTCAGTATGTGACACCACAAAGAACCGAGGTGCAGCTGGGATAGATGGTTGTTAAATCTGTAGCCATATGATGCTGAATGGCTCAGTGCGAAAAAATCCCCCACAATTGCTGGCATCTCTAATGGAGTCCTCCTTTCGACTGAGGGGCCCTCACCTCAGAGAGAGGCTCACCCACCTTAGGTGATTGTTCACATCTCAGGTCACACCTCCAGAACTCCAGACAGAGGGACTGATTGGCAACAGGGAAGGTAATAGCTCCGATAATCACTCCTCCCTGGGCATGGTCTGTACCAGGGAGTACGTATGAACCCTACCTGTTGACCCAGGGATAGAAATTACACCTCACCTGGCTACCTGTTACATGTCAAACATGTGGTCCGGCCTTGAGGAGTGTACAGGGAGAAGAAGAAACAAAGAGACCTCAAACACCAATGTAAAGGAAGGGGAGGAGATGGAGAATGATGAAAGAAGGAAAAAACAGACACGGAACTGTTCCAATGCTCGGCTATCGAAACTTCAGAATGCATTTTTAAAATACTGAAGACATGTTCCCCAAGGGAGGGGAAAAAGAATAGCAGGACGACAGACATGCAGCATGGAAAGGGAAGAGGTGCTGTAATAGTTGGGGCCCTGTGGTAGCCAAGCACAAATTCACCAACAAGTGATGAGCTACCAAGGAAAAGGGGGATGGGGGTGGGTGGGGTGGGGTGGGGTGGGGTGGGGTGGGGGGAGGGGAGATGTTTCAAAATTGGATAATGCTTTTTTTAAAGATGATATGGTTGCCTTCAACTGCTGAAATCAATTTTTAAAATCCATTACCGTACTTTCAGCAGTTGCAGAACATCTGTCACATGATAAAATTCACTCAAGAAACACACACACTTCTCATACCAAGTATCAATTAACAAGTTGTACACAGGTACGAAAAATGCACCTTTCTTAAAGGAAAAACAAAAATGTTGTGTAACAATCTGCAATAGAATGTTCCTTATTAAAAGCCACATTGAATCCTGCAACAAAACAGCCTCCCATCAAAGAAAGCACCATATATAGATTATCTTGTTTTGCTATTTCCAAGCTGCCTGGAAACACACACACAACAAAGAGAGAGAGAGAGAGAGAGAGAGAGAGAGAGAGAGAGAGAGAGAAGGATATGGGAGCAGTGATTAGTCCTCTTCCTACAATCACATTTTTATTTTTTCCTCATTATCAACATTTTAGATATGCCTTTTCACTTGCTTTGCTTTTCTGCTTTGCAGTTCTATAACGTTCTCATACACTCTTAACCATGAGAATTAAGTTCATTCTTCCACTACTCCATTCTGCCTTCATACTGTTTCTCCATCTTGTCAAATTTACCTGACAAGTTCGTTCTCTATTTTCATTTTTATTGATTCAGCACCATCGGCTACTTTAGTATGGTCTTAGCAAAATATAGATGGCACTGAATTCATGCTTCTGTAGTAAGCTCTGACAGAAATTAAGAAACTCATCTGTCTTCATTCGTCATTTATATATATAATTATTTTAGACATGACTGTTTTACCCATTAACCCATCAAATTTCTTGGGTGAATGAAGAGTATTCAGCAGTGTCCACTATTTACTCACCTTTACAAAACTCTCAGGCCATTCCTTTTTGTCATCAAATACCCGCTGTAGAAGGGCAGCAGCTGTGACATAAGCTGTTGAAGGACCCTTCGACTTGAATGAATGCAGGGACGAATCTCGACGCATCACACTGCAGAGAGCACTGGTTATTGGCTCACTGGAGAATACACTACGCTTCACACTTCCAAGATACAGAAGTGCTGTACACAAGAGGGTGTCAGGCTTCCATCTACTATTCCGCAGAGTTCTCAATGCTCCACACAATAAACCAGTCTATAAAGAAATAAATGCAAGTAACTGTACAAATCAAATAAAATCATTAAGTAAAAAGTTATTTTAATTAAAAACAGAGGTATGTGTAAATAAAGTTTAGCAAACATCACTCAATGATACAGTAAATATACTTAGAGAACAATGACAAGAATATTTTTTTTCACAAATACTCAACGTAATACACTATACCTCTCAGCTGTTGATATTGGATATTAAATCCACTTACTTTTTAGACAATATGAGCCCAAAAAACTGGGTTTTAAGCAGCTGTACCTGTTCTTCTATTTAAAAAAGCAACATATTTCTCATGGTCCATGCTTTACATCTTTCCCTTTCATCATCATCATCATCATCAACATACATACTGCCTTAAAAACACTCTCTTTTCATTCCAGGTTCTAACTATTGGAGTAATTGTTTTAATAATCTTTTTTTCCTTTTATTTTCTTTTGAGTCGTGAGTCTTCTGCCTGGTTTGATGCAGACCACCATACATGCCTCTCTTGTGCCAGCCTCTTCATTTTGGAGTAGCTCTTGCATGCTGCATCCTCAATTATTTGCTGGAGGCTATTCCCTGATCTATTAACCCATGTTCTATCAACCTGCCCCCTCCCCTCCTTGTCAGCGTTTTTCATATGTTCCTTTCTTTGCCGATTCTGCAGAGAACCTCCCAATACATTATCTTATCAGTCCATCTCATTTTCAACATTATTCTATAGCACCACATCTCAAATGCTGTGATTCTCTTGTGACCTAGTTTCCCAAAATTCATGACTGACTACCATACAATGCTGTTCTCCAAATGAACATTCTCAGAAATTTCTTCCTCAAACTAAGGTCAATGTTTGATATCAGTAGACTTCTTTTGGACAAGAATGCTCTTTCTTCTTGTTCTAGTCTGCTTCTTGTGTTCTCCTTGCTTCATCCATCGTGGGTTATTTTGCTTCCAAGGTACCAATTCCTTAAGTTCATCTGCTTTATGGCCCCCAATTCTGAAGTTAATTTTATTGCTATTCTCATTTCTACTACTTCTCAATACTATTGCATTTTTCCAGTTCACTATCGATCCATATTCTGTACCCATCAGACTGTTCATTCCATTCAATAGCTCCTGTAAGTCATCTCCACTTTCAATGAAGGCAGCAACGTCATCAGCAAATCTTATCTTAACTTACCTTATAAGAAGCACTATTTCTTCTACAAAGACAGATACTGATACACATGGGACACTCCTGGAATACATGTTCAAACTTCCAATTATTTGTACCCAGTCTCTCTCTCTCTCTCTCTCTCTCCCCTTTTTCAGTTTCATCAAACTTTCATTATTTCTTGGAGAAATATACTCAATGAAACCTACTGAGAAACTGTGAAATAAATTTTCTCTTTCTTGCATTACTGTATTGTGTTTCTCAGGAAGTATGGCAACATGCAAATATCTGGAGATGGCAATCCATTTTCTCCATGCCTGTTACTTCCATCACTGTTGCAGGAAATGAACATCCTTCTTCATAATGTCAACACTCTGGCTGAAAACATTTTGTTATGTTGTTCCGTGGGTAAGTGCTGGGGTTTGGCTACTTGATACTAGGAATATTTTTCTGTCACTTATCACTTCTTTCACCTCTGATAGTCACTTGCTCATAAAAAAATTAACTGCATTATAGTTCAGACTCCACACTGAACTGTAGGTACCCTAAAACTGTCTGGTGAGTCATTACAGAGGTTTGAAAAAAGCAATAACATACCACCTATAACGAGACCTGCCCAGTTTTTACTAAAATTTTGTTTCCATTGCAATGGAGTTGAAAAACAGGACGAGTTCATTAGTATTGGAGTTTATCCCAGGTATCACAGACATGAGGAATAATTTCAGATTTACTGGTACAAGTATGAATTTTAGGACTGTTTGCTACATTGTAGCAGTTCTATTCTTATATTTTTTGCAGTGAGCCAAATTTTGTTCTTGCAATGTAACATGTCTGGTTCACCAGTTATTTTTTCTGTTACACACAAATTCTACTGGAACATACAAATGCATCTGCACAGCAAAGCAGCTTGTGTACTTTTTGTTGCATTAACCAAGAAGACGTGGGAGCAAACAGTTGTTACAACACTCATACCTCCCCCCCCCCCCCCCCCCCTTCATTCGATCTCCAGTACGGAATATAGCTTTGTGGCATTTCCCTGGGAGTTAAATAAATTTTCAGACGGCAGAAGGAAGCAATCTACGTCTACATCTGCACTTTGCAAAGCACGGTGAAGTGCATGGCAGAGTGTACTTCCCACTGTACCAATTATTAGGGCTTTGTATCATTCCATTCAAATATGAAGGGTAAGAAGGATGACTGTTTAAATGGCTTTGTGGGTGCTGCAATTAATCTAATTTGTCCTCACAAACCCTATGGAAGTGATACATAGGGGACTGTGATATATTCCTGGAGGTATAATTTAAAGCCAGTCTGTGAAATCAATTAGGTGCTTACTGGGATCAACACCCACTGAATCCTGCAGAAACTACTCTAAATGCCTCGGCAAAATGATAGTGCTTCACATTCACATACATCAATTCTTTAATATATCCTACAGAAAATCTGGAAAAAAAAAAACCATCGTATAGTGCACACAACCAGAAACAGTCACTATAATTACTTAAGCATAAATTTCTTCAGTGACCTACCACACTCAGTTGATACAGTACCACTACATAAATATAATAAAGCATATTAAAACTTGGCTAAAACACAATTCATTCTAGTCAACAGCAGAAACTAATCATTAGAATATATGTTTCTCTTAAAATCTTTATCATTCTTAGATAAGCTAGTTTTTTTCTCTAACCATAGATGTAACTGTTTACTGCATAAAATTTGAATCCACTATAAACTTTAATGAAGCCAACTGTATGAAGAATATTGAATGCAAATAAAGATTATGATTCATCAATGGATTTCAACTGAAACAACACAAATGATCACATTTACTGCAAACATTGCTGACTTTAATGAGGATCTGTCATTTAAAAAACACCTTGTTTACATTTCCAAGTCTGTATAAAAATATTATGATACACTTAAGGAATCATCTGAGGTAGGCATTACCACAGTATCAATGAACTTTAGTGAATACTATTCTTTTATTGTCCAGGATGAAGCCCAAGGATACCTTTTATGAACCTGACTCTTGCATTCCAGATCCTATTATAATTTATCTAAAAATGATGAAGGTGAAAGGGAAGATCCTACGCAGGACAGACTTTAACCTATTTCAAAAAAACATTTTATTCTATAGACCGAGAAACAATATGTAACACATTACAGAATTTAGTGTCGAAACAAAATTAGCAGAATTTATGGGAGAAGTATCTCAGCCATTTGAAATAAAAAATGGCATTCTACAATGGGTTGCCCATTCACCTTTACTGTATAAGTGTGTTTTAGAAAAAAATTGTAAAATTCTGGAAAAAAAATCAAAACTGAACCAGTAACTTGAGGGAGTAAATCTGGCTTTTGTAGACAATCTGACAGAAGCAGTTACTCAAATACATTTTCTGGAAAAAATACCAAATAGAACTGATTTCAAAATTTCAGTTACAAAATCAAAATTCATGACAATTTTTTTTAACACAATGTACACTAAGCAGATTCAGAAGGATGTAGGTTGCAGTAAGTACTGGGAGATGAAAAAGCTTGCACAGGATAGAGTAGCATGGAGAGCTGCATCAAACCAGTCTCAGGACTGAAGACCACAACAACAACAACAACCTGAATAATGAGAGTCGTAGGATGTAAGGTCTGCCAATTATGCAAAACACCGTTTTTCCCAAGTTCCCACACATGTTTCAGCACCACTGTGCCATCATCAGTGGGTTTGCATTTTATTTATTCTGTAATGTGAACATTTTTACTAAGTGATTACAAAATTATGTGGGTATTTAGTTCAAACAATTATTAGTTTCTTTTTGTTAATACCTTTACACTTGGTGTGCATAATTTTTCAAGACCAATTGTGTATTATTTATTATAGATAGCTTGACATCTGCAACCAAATGATGTTGGTAAGAAAATTTGTTGAACACAAACTAATTTTTGGATCTTATGGTCTTGAGTATGTTCACATTACAGATTAAATAAAATGGAAACCCACTGCTGATGCCACAGTGGTGCTGAAACATTTCTGGGAAGTTGGAAAAAAAACAGTGTTTTGCACAATTGGCAGACCTTACATCCTTCAATTTTGGTAAACACAAGGAGCTGCAAATCCAAATGATGAAAGTAGTGAGAGTCAGTAAATTGACAGTAGAATGGATCAACAAATCTGCAAAAGTTAATAAAATGGAAAGAACATATGCTATCAAAAAAAGTATCTACAACAAGAAATGCATATCTAAAAATACAAAACTAAAACATTATCCTGCCATTGCTAAGGCCAGAATGATTGTATGCATGTGAATGCTTAATGATAAACTATAAGCTGGACAGAACCTGAATGATGGATTATTACAAAAATTATGGACACAAAAAAACTACAGTTGTTGGAAAATGAGAAGAAAATCGTCAAAAGTAATGTCAAAGTGAAGATCAAGTTTTTTTTTTGTACACAACTTCCAACGAATGAAAAGAGCCTAACAAAATAAATATTCTTTTCTTTCTGGAAAAAGAAACTGACAATTGTGTGGAGTAAAGAAATAAGGAAAAAACTGGGAGAAACAACATCAAAGAATCAAAAATAATAAATAGAAAGCTTTTCAAGAAAGAGTACTACATTTAGTAGACTTTCAAGGCAGAAGACATATGAAATTGGGAACAACTTGGAGAGAAGATGGAGCGATACTGTAAAAATAAGAAACAAAGAACGATGAGAAACTGAAATTGTGACATGATTCCAGATGGTTTAAAAAAAAGGAGGAGGAGGAGGGGGGGAGTAGGAGGAGGAGGAGAATGGGAAAGATTACTTAAGCATCTGTATTTCCATATAAACTTGATTATACAGAATGAGGTTTTCACTCTGCGGCAGAGTGTGCGCTGATATGAAACTTCCTGGCAGATTAACAGCGTGTGCCAGACCTAGACTCGAACTCGGGACCTTTGCCTTTCGCGGGCAAGTGCTCTACCAACTGAGCAACCCAAGCACGACTCGTCCTGTCCTCACAACTTTACTTCTGCCAGTATCTTGTCTCCTACCTTCCAAACTTCACAGAAGCTCACCTGCGAACCTTGCAGAACTAGCACTCCTGGAAGAAAGGATACTGCGGAGACATGGCTTAGCCACAGCCTGAGGGATGTCTCCAGAATGAGGTTTTCGCTCTGCAGCAGAGTGTGTACTGATATGAAACTTCCTGGCAGATTAAAACTGTGTGCTTGATTATACAGGGTGTGTCAAAATGAATCATCAGATTTGGGAGATCTGTTTTTCTGAAACTAATAAACATATACAATGAATTTTGTTTTTTGATGAACGGGAAACTCAGAAAGGTTTTTTTTTTTTCATACCTTTTCGTAGGAGTTCAATACAGCCCCCCCCCCCACCCCCCACCCCCTTGAGATGCATGGCATATGGCAATGCGGATTCAAATTCTTCCTGCATATCTTGATTTACAGCTTCCACAGCTGCTGTTATGCAATGTCTCAATTCATTCATTGTTGTTGGTAATGGAGGCACAGAAACATAGTATTTTATAAACCCCCCACAAGAAATAATCACAGAAAGTCGGGTCTGGTGACCTTGGAGGCCAGCAATGTAAGGCTAAATCATTTGGTCCAGTGCGCCCAATTCATTATTCAGTAATCCTTTGACTTCAAAATTCCCACACTTCCAGACGCAAGTGTGGTGGTGCCCCTTCCTGTTGGTAAATGAAGTCGTTCAAATCAGTCAACTGTGCGAAAGGAAAATTCTCAAGCATATTGAGATACGTGTTTCCTGATGCCGTACAATTTATGTATCCTTCGTGCACTTCTCAGCAAAGAAAAACTGACCATACACCTTTTCCCGTGAAACTGCAAAAGACACATTAAATTGTGGTGAGTCCCTCTCATGTTGTGGACGTTCTGTACCCCATATTCTCACATTATTATGGTTCACCTTTCCATTGGAATGGAATGTTGCCTTGTCACTAAACACTAAGCGTGGAAGAAAACTGTCAGCCTCCATCTTGCCAAGAATGAAATTACAGAACTCCACACGCTGTTTCTTGCCGCCTTCGCAAAGCACTTGTAGTAGCTGAATTGTGTGTGGTTTCATGAGTAAACGACGCAACACACGCCAGATGGACGTCGGGGGCATGTTGAGCTATCTAGCTGCACAGCAAACGGATTTCTGTGGACTTCTTGTGAAACTATGGCAGATGCGTTCGATGTCTATGTCAGACACTCTGAGATGGCCCAGTGATTTGCCTTTACGCAAGCAACATGTTTCTCGGAATTGTTCATGCCACTGCCTAATGTTCTGTGCTGTATGAGTATCCACAACATACCTAGTACGAAGGTCTTGGTGAACAGCTATTACGACCCACACTGTGCAAAATGTAGAACACAAAATACTTTCTATTGTCCCGACACCATTTTTACTACAACTTAAGTGGGTGCACACAGCTGTTGCCTAGTGGGAACCACATAAAACTCTAGAGTTTGCTTTTTCCAACAGTATGTTGTTCACGCACATATCTCAAATAACAAAATAGTTATGACTTTTTTTTTAAATCAGCTGATTCTTTTTGATACACCCTGTATGTAGATAGTTCATCTGTCCTGGGAATGTAGAATCTCTATTTCTGCCTCTTATCAACAATGGCCCGATATCGATCCTGGGAATTCCATGACCAAACCAAAATCTCCGCAGTAGTTTCCGAGACTAGCCCAGACATACAAAAAGAAGCAAGCAAGGGACTTCAGTTCATATATGTAGAAAGAGAAGATTTAATAAAATATTTTTTTTTATTTACGTACTACAACATGACTCCATTTTACATTTGCATGCAGTAATATTCTTCCATTATGTAACTGATGCGTAATGAATGCAGTACAAGTTCTAATGGCAAAAAGATATTTTTCGAACAAGGGAATGTCCACAATGGAATATGACAATATTATAAAAAGAATAGTTGTTACTCACCATACAGCAGATAGGCCAAGTCGCAGATAGGCACAACAAAAAGACTGTCAGAAAATAAGCTTTCGGACAAGAGGCCTACGTCGGAAATAGACAACATAAAATAAACACACACACACACACACACACACACACACACACACACACACACACACACAAAAAAACAAAACAAAAACAAATCACAGTCTCTGACTGCTCAGGTCTCAGCAGCAATATACAGTGGTCGAGTGTGTGTGCTTACTTTCTTTAAAAGCTTTCTTTTTGTTGTGCCTATATGTGATTCACTATCTCTGTTAGCAACCACTTTTTCATAATATTGTCAACAAGATATTGTTATGTGATATAATTATTATTTAACAATTTTCAGACTTTTTGCTTTACTTGTACTGTGAAATCTTGCTTCTTGCCAAATTTTATGAGTCTAGGTCAAGCGATGACCCTATAGGTTTCGGTAAGTGAGTTTGCAAGTATCAAAATACTTACATCTACACGATTACTCTGCTATTCAAAATTAAGTGTCTGGCAGAGGATTATTCAAACGACCTTCAGGTTATTCCTTTACCGTGCACTCTTGAACGAAGTGTGGTAAAAAGGAATAGCTAAATCTTTCCACGTGCACTCAGATTTCTCATATTTTATTATGATTATCATTTCTCCCTATGTAGATGGGCACATAATATTTCCACATTCGGAGGAGAAGGTTGATGATCAAAAATTCATAAGTTCTTGCCACAATGAGAAATGCCTTTGTTTTATTGTCTGTCAGTCCCATTTCTGTATCACATCCATGGCACTCTCTCTCCCCCATTTTGCGACAACAACAAAACGAGCTGTCCCTTGAATTTTTTTGATGTGCACCACCCATCTTATCTGGTGTGCATCCCACACCACACAGCAATACTCCAGAAGAAGGTGGACAAGTGTAGTGTAGGCAGTCCATTTAGTAGACTGGTTGTCTTTTCTAAGTATTCTACCAATAAATCACAGTCTTTGGTTGCTTTCCCCATAACATTATCTATGTGATCATTTCAATTTAAGTTATTCATAATTGTAATTCCTAAGTATTTAGTTGAATTTACAGCCTTCTACATCTACATATATACTCCGCTAGCCACCAAGCGGTGTGTGGCGGAGGGCACAATTCACGCCAAAGTCATATTCCTCCCCCCCCCCCCCCCCCCTGTTCCACTCCCGGATCACACGAGGGAAAAAACAACTGCCTGAACACCTGAGTATGAGCTCTTATTTCCCTTATCTTTGAATGATGATCATTACACGATTTGAAAGTGGGTGGTAATAATATATGCTCTACATCCTCGGTGAAGATTGGATTTCGGAATTTAGTGAGCAGACCCCTTCTGTTTGGCGCGCTGTCTATCTGCAAGTGTGTCTCACTTCAAACATTCTACGAGATTTGTAACGCTCTCGCAATGGCTAAATGTACCAGTCACGAATCTTGCCACTCTTCCTTGGACCTTCTCAATTTCTTGAATGAGACCCAACTGGTAAGGGTCCCATACAGACGAACAATACTCTAAGACTGGACGAACTAACGTATTGTAAGCTATTTCCTTTGTTGAAGGACTGCATTGCTTCAGGATTCTACCAATAAACCGCAATCTAGAGTTCGCCTTACTCATTACTTGTGTAATTTGATCATTCCATTTGAGATCATTTCGAATAGTCACACCCAGATACTTGACTGATGTTACCACTTCCAAAGACTGATCATTTATTTTGTACTCATACATTAATGGGGATTTTCGCCTTGTTATGCGCAGTACGTTACACTTACTAATATTGAGAGATAACTGCCAGTCATAACACCACGCATTTATTTTCTGCAAATCCTCATTGATTTATTCACAACTTTCGTGTGATACTACTTTGCTGTAGACTACAGCATCATCAGCAAACAGTCTAAGGCCACTGTCAATACCATCAACCAGATCATTTATGTAAATTTAAAAAGCAGCGGACCTATTACGCTGCCCTGGGGCACACCTGAAGTTCCTCTTGTTTCTGTTGAAGTTACCCCATTCAGGACGACATACTGCTCCCTGTCTGTTAGAAAACTTTCTATCCAACTACATATGTCATGGATAGTAAGTGCGCACTTTTTGTAGCAAGCGACAGTGCAGAACCGAGTCGAACGCTTTTCGAAAGTCGAGAAATATGGCATCAACCTGGGAGCCGGTATCTAGAGCCTGTTGTACATCACGCACAAAGAGGGCCAGCTGTGTCTCACATGACCGCTGTTTCCTAAAACCATGCTGGTTTCTGCAGATGAGCTCTGCAGAGTCTAGAAAGGTCATTATGTCTGAAAACAAAATATGTTCCATGATTTTATAACAAATCGATGTCAGTGAAATTGGCCGGTAATTATGTGCATCCGATTTTCTACCCTTTTTATAGATTGCTATGACCTGGGCCTTCTTCCAGTCCTGTGGAACTTTACGCTGTTCCAATGATCTCTGATAGATGACGGATAAGAATGGTGCTATATTTGTAGCATAGTCAACATAAAATCTTACGGGGATACCGTCTGGGCCAGATGCCTTTCTGGCGTCTAAGGATCTTCACTGTTTTACAATCCCAAATACACTAAACACTATGTTAGCCATCCTTTTGTTTGTTCGATAATTGAAAGGGGGAATGATGCTGCAGTCACCTATCATAAACGAGTTTTTGAAGGCTAAGTTTAGAATTTCGGCCTTCTGTTTATCATCATCAGTTACATTACCCATACTGTCAGCAAGAGAAGGTATTGAATTACTTGTAGCGTTCATAGATTTTACGTACGACCAAAATTTTTTGGGGTTATTTTTAGAATCTGATTTGTGTGTTTTATTGTGTTACCGAAATTTAGTGGACTCCTTTTAATACTAACGTGAACGACTTCACACTTTCAATTATTTAGAGTCGATTGCCACTTTTGCACCATTTAGACAACCTGTCTGAATCATTTTGCAATTGGTTTTGATCTTTTGATGACTTTACACAATGGTAAATGACAGCATTATCTGCATACAATCTAAGAGGGCTGTCCAGAATCTCCCCTAAATCATTTATGTAGATCAGGAGCAGAAGAGTGCCTACAGCAATTCCTTGGGAAATGCCACATTTTACTTCTGTCTTACTCAATGACTTTTCATCAGGTACTATAAACTGTGACCCTTCTGACAGAAAATCACAAATATAGTTTAACAATTTGGATGATACTCACAGGCACACAGTCTGACTAGAAGTTGCTTGTGAAGAACAGTGTCAAAGGCATCTCAAAATCTAAAAATATGGAATCAGTTTGATATCTCCCACTGATAGCACTGTTACAAAATCCAGCTGCAAATTGAGATCTGTGGTATGGTAATTCTGTGCACTGCTCCTATTTTCTTTCTTGGGTACTTTTGCGATTTATGCTACTTTCCAGTCTTTAGGTATGGAGTTAGCAGTTGTACACGTGCATAAATGGCTATATCACTTGACTGCACTGATTTGGAAGCTTACATTTTTTACACCACCAAGGGGCTATGACCATAGTGTGTAGCATAAATTTCAACTAGATACGTCAACTCATTCTTGAGAGAAAGTGTTCTTCATAGCCGGGCAGTCAGACAACAAAGTGATGCTGCAATGTTAGTTTTTACCAACTGAGGTACAGAACTCTGAAAACTATAATTTATTTTGAAAATGTTCAAGAATGCATTATGTACCATTACAATGTTTAGAATGACAAAAGTTCAAAACTCTGAAATGCCATGAAGTGGCAAAAGATAAAAATTAAGTGCTAAAATTTGGTGTGGTTACTTATTGCCATAGGGAGAATAGGTAAGTAAATTTTGATCCAAATTTGAGAGGTTGGGTGGAAGTGTGTTTTCTTGGTTGAATTTACATCCTGCAAGTGTTTTTCCTTCTGCTTCCTTTTTACCTTGGTTATTTTCCTGAGTGTTTGTCATTATGTTAGTCATATTCCTACAGTTCCTGTTTACTTCTGAAAAACAATAGCTTCTCTTGTATACTATAATTTCTTTATCATTTTAGACCTCCACATCCCAATCTGCATGAAAGTAATCATTCGTTATCTGGCAGCAGTCTCTACATTACAGTGAGTTTCCACTGGCCATATCATCTCTCAAAACCTGAGTCAGTGCAGGGGTCTGTGTGTGTGTGTGTGTGTGTGTGTGTGTGTGTGTGTGTGTGTGTGTGTGTGTGTGTACTGCCAACTCTCGCTTCTATGTAGATTAGCTAAAATGGGAAACACTTACACAGCGCTCTGTGTCTCCAATGTTATTTGCATCTAGGACAGTGGCAGGTAAGTCACTTGTATCACAGTCTATAGCCAGTTTCTCCCACACTTCCCCTCCAGCTCCGGGTCCAGTTCCACTTGCACCGCTGACACCAACCGCTGTAGAAGCGACAGCAGTTGCTCCAGTACGAGCTGGCAACAGTGATGTAGCTCCCACAACTTTGGCCTTTTTCGATGGTGGCAAAGATGAAAGTATACTGCCAGCAGCATCACGTTTTCTATCAGTTGCTGAAATAAAAAAGTTGATGTTATCTATGAGGTAACATCCACAGACAAAACATTGATGCTATGCTATGGATCAACTCCAAATGTAAGACATACTATAAGCAAAAACCTCTTCATTGGGTTAAAAGTGACTCAGATTTACTGCAGATGAAGAGCATGGAATTAACCACAAAACATTAACTTTAAATCAGGGATTAACACCTACAGAATACCAAAAATGCTTCATGAGTGGAATACAATACAAGCTATTTTAAAATTTGCTAATTATGACTACTCTGAAATGATAAATCACAAAATTTTGCACACATGACTGGAACACAACTTGTGATAAAATGACAGATGATCAAATCAAAGCAGGGAACCAAAGGAATGGACACAGAAGTACTGAAATATGGGAGTCTTTCCTGAAGATGCAAAAAATGACACCAAAATTAATCTGTAAAGGAAAAAAATTAAGTTATGTTAAATCGGGCTTATAAAAAATGACGTGTGGTTAGGGCCTCCTGTCAGGTTCACCTGGTGCAAGTCTTTCGAGTTGATGCCACTTCGGTGACTTGCGTATTGATGGGGATGACATGATGATGATAAGGTGAACACAACACCCAGTCCCTGAGCGGAGAAAATCTCCGACCCACCCGAGAATCGAACCCGGGCCATTAGGTACGACATTCCGTCGCTCTGACCACTCAGCTACCAGGGACGGACAATCGGGCTTATAAAAATCCAGTAGGGCCTACACAGACAGCATGTTTCTGTTGAGCAAATGGAACTAACTGACAATACACGAAAGAGCACACATCGGAGAACTTAAAAATAATGTTTATGAGAATACATAACTACTGACATGCAGAAGTTACGAGCGGATGATTCTTAAAGAAAATAAGCACATGATTAACAGCCACATAGAACAGTTCCATATGACTGGGAATGTGCATAAGAAAGTCAATAACACAGACCATAACAATTACAGATGCATAATCTTTTTGCAAATCACATATCAAATTCTTTCTCAAGTTCTCTACAACTGTTTGGAACAAAAGGCTGGCCACCTGATTGGCGAGCACCAAATGGGACACAGTAAGGGTCAATTACGCGCAGAATAAGAAGACAGTTTTAAGGATCTGTCAATGTACCAGCACGACTGAAAACGTCAACAGAAGAAAGTGCTAACCCACAAGAGCATAGACAGTGGGTTAATGGAAGTCGAGACCTGGAGGGTTACAGGAGCAAGGGGTATGTTGCAAGGATAACTCCCATCTGCTTAATTCAGAAAAGCAGGTCATGGAGGGAAGGATCCAGATGGTGCAGATTGTGTAGTAGCTACTGAACTCTAGCATGTTGTGCTCAGCTGTAAGTTGTTCCACTGCATTGTCAACTTTGTTCTTGGCCACAGTTTTGGGGTGGCTATTCATTTTGGGGGACATTTGGTTGGTTGTTACATTTACATAAAAAAACTGTGCAGAAATCACCAGAACTTTTGTCATTATATTTAGAACATAAATACAACTAGACAAGACAATTTACTTTGAAATCAGTCCTTTCTAGTGATACAGATGGAACTAATCGTTATGAGCATGTGATGCATTTGAAAATACAATAAATCAGACTAATCCTTGCTAAATTGAGGGTATAGGTCTACAATTCTATTGACAGGCAGGCCGTTTTTAAAATGCTAGAGGAGCTCTGAGTATTTTGCGGAAACATATTAATGGAAGAATGAAGATATTTGTAACAATTAGAAGGAAGAATATTTCAATTCATTACAGTATTTTGTCAGTAAACCTATGAATTTTGAAACAAACATTGGGATTGTGCTGGCATAAGCTGGCGCCAGCAGTCCGATCGGCAAAGAGGCTGCAAGAAGATAGATAGTAGGCACTGGAGCAAGCGAGCCTATCAGGAGAGCGGCCAATGACAGACTCGCAAGAAACACCCCGCCAATGCCCTCTCGACTGCCAGTATTTAGATAGCCATCACGGATTGGAGGGGTCCAGTCAGTCATCCAGCGAGCCACCAAGTCGAGTCACTTGCAGTCACAGTTCCAGCCCAGTCGCAGTCGCAATCAGAGTCTCTATCTCGGGCAGAACATAGCGACCAGAGTATTGTTTACAGCAGGATGTGTACTTCACGTGCAATGAGGCTAATGTGGATTATTACGGAAGAGCTTGTATCACAACTAGCTAAAGTTAAGCAGCTTTCTTATTCTTATGACTAGAGAACCCTGTTAATAAATGCGTGCAGTTGGGTTAGAGGATATAGGCCACCAAACAAAACACAAACTCACCCATAAAATCACCAACATTTTCAAAAGACAGGGAATAAACATAGCATACACAACAGACAATTCTATACAAAAATATGCCCCAAAACTGACAAAAAACAGAGACATATATCAGAAAGCAGGTACATATCAGCTACAGTGTAGCACTTGTGAAGGCACATACATAGGGCACACAGGGAGAACATTTGATGTCAGGTACAAGGAACACTTGACAGCCTGGAAATATGGGACAAACCACTCCACATTTGCAGAGCACCAAAGAGAAAATGACCACTTACCACATACATAAAATCAAAGCAGAAGGGAAAATCCTGTTGAATTGAGCAAGTACACACACCAAGCAATTCATTATTTACACTAAAGGATAAAATAATAGAATAATGTTCACAAAAAGTATTAATATAATAATACTGTCCAGTGTAATAATAACAGAACCTAACATCTTTACACTCACTCATCCATGAACCCCTCCACAGAATATTGAAACAAAAAGTCAAACGAGCTTCACCAAAATTTTCAGCCACTCGCTAACAGCTAGTACACCCCCCCCCCCCCCACCTCGAAAAAAAAAAAAAAAAAAGACGTCGGCTCTATCCCCCCCCCCCTTATCTCTCTCTCTCTCTCTCTCTCTCTCTCTCTCTCTCTCTCTCACACACACACACACACACACAGTATAAACATCATAAATAGAAGTTAGTATCAAACATATACTTTGTTAGGTTGGCAACAAATAGGTAAACAAACCAAAGAAGATGAAACACGTAATGGAGTAGCAATATTTATGCCGTGAAAAGCAGTGTACGACGAAATAGCTGTATCGAGTGACAAAAGAACATTAGTCCACCACAAAAAGAGTGAGAAACATGGTGAACAGTGTGTGGAAGGGGAGAACACTATTTGTGATTATATGGCAGTGATAAAAGTAGTAGTGCGACCTCCAGACCAGACATGAGGAAACGCAGATCAGCAAATCGTAAGTAATTACTTTTTTTACAAAAAACCGTGACGTGAATTGTTTAATAATCTATAACTAACAAAACTGTATCATTGTAGATCCCACTGATGATGCCTTAGAACAGAAGAAGGCAAAATGCATATGGAATAAATAAAGTAACTAGCAGCAGGAAAAGGCAGTTTTATTTACAAAAACAAACAAAAAATCCTCTCCTTGCTTCCCACGTTACAAGCCTACAGCAACAACGAGATGACAAAAAAGTGATAATGGTCCTCATTTCTTGCTTTTGCATCTGTCATACTTTTGAATTTACCTTCCAATACAGAAAATTCATATAAGGAATAAAAAGGATTTTTCTCCAACATTTCTCCGACTGTGTGCTTAAGACATTAATATTCTTTATTTGGCTGATATTGTTTGGAAAGCAAGCAGCTAGGAATTAAGTCTGCAACTTGCTCAGCATTTCTCACAGGTCATCATGTGATGAGCACTTTTACAGATACGTGCCTTCTTCATATTTACTGAGACTCCCCATTTCTATTCCATATAACATTATGGATTCAAAGTGTGGAAAGTACTATATTTTAAGAACTCCAATATTAACATTTTTGTCTAACTTGAGTAATTTATATCAGCCTCAATTTAGTTTATTACTTGTGCTATTAGTGTGCTCTATCAATGTTTGCTGATCACCAAGATGGAAACACAGAAATTCCACACAAGGTAATAGCTCAAGCTCATTTTCACTGATTTTTGCACCATCATTGACACTGCCAATTTAGTGTCAGTTTATTATTTCTAAACCATTTATCTAGTACAAATAAAATACTTTCAAAGCCCGCTGTGTAACTGCTACTTGACCGATCCCCTTAATTGAAATATTGGTGTCACTGACAAGTAGTATGATTTCCTTTTGGATTTCATCAAGATCATTAATATGTACTAAGAAAACTAGTGGCCCAGGGACATTTTCCTGTGGCATGCTGTTTAAGATCTTCCTCACAACCGAATAACATTTATTATTCTCTTCATCTAGTAGTTCTATTTTTTGATCCCTTTTCAATAACCCTTGAGTGGGCGCACCATTTTTTACAGCAGGGACGTGGCATACTTTCTACACGTTAAATAATAGCTGTCTATGTTACTAAGGTAAATGTCTAAAAGAAAAATCAAAGATTAATCCTAGTTTAATTATACAACAATAAAATAAACTAAAAGCACTGATCATTTAAACAATAATAAAATAAACTTTCATTATATCACTCTGTTGCCACCAACAGGAGTTATCCACGCCAAGCATTACACAGCGCAGCTGCATCGGATCCCAGCCAACCGTTTATTCGATTACTACTTGTCTCTTAAGACAATTGCCTCGTTCTGAGAGTGTGCTCCTAGCTCTTAATATGAATAGTAGTTTTTTTTTTTTTTTTTTTGCACAGATCATAATATTTTCTCATCTAGTTTGCTGTTTATTTTATAATACTGCTACCTCCTTGGGTGTAGGAGAACGCAACTGATCAGTGCTTTAATTGGGCTCTCAATTGTGAAATAACAATGAAACAGAACAAAACAATTTTATTTGTGGTAGCTACACTGAATACATAGACGTACCTACTCGAAGTTTAAGTATGATTGTATCTTATCGAATTCATTCCCTCTCACTCCACAGAATTCTAGCTGTTGCAGAAAAGTCTTGCAACGGACTAAATCAAAAGCTTTTGCTAGGTCACAGAATACCCCAGTTATTGTTTCTTCCTCATCAAGTGTTTTGTAGTACATATTCAACAAGTTCTTGTGTTGCTGAAATAATAGATTTAATTTTTGGGAATTCATGGTGGCTTCTGGATAGAATATTCTGTGGTGTAAAGAAGTTTATTAATCTGTTATACACAATATGTTCAAAGAGTTTTGTTACTACTGGTATAATACTAATAGGTCTGTAGTTTTCAGCTTTGTAGAATCACTTTTTTGTACAATTGACAAGACATCTCCTGGACTATGTTTTTACCAACCTATTTATGACTCTCGTTACTTCTTCCTCACTCGTTGTATACAGATATATATATATAAAATTTCTTAGGGAACATCTTTTCTCTGGTAACACACTTGTTACTAGAGTTGACACAAACCTACTACCCCTTCTTAGATTTCCGCATATATTTATGAAGTTTCTAGGTTGTTTGTAAAGAACTGCTCCACCTGATTTCCTTTGGGCTATTATTTTTATACACTGCCTGTCCTGTTTCTCAATTTACGATCATTCACATACTTTTTGCCTTGCAGTCCAAGTTGACAATGTCTCTCAATAGCCATTTTCTTTCCACATTACGTAAGATTTTTTTATATTCCTTATAGTACCATTTTAAATGTAAGCAATTAGTTTCACCCTATGAGTGCTAGTCCTACAAGTTTCATATGAGAGCTCATGCGAGGTTTGGAAGACAGGAGCTGAGGTATTGGGGAGGACTGATTGTGAGTCATGCTTGGGTAGCTCAATTGGTAGAGCACTTATCCATAAAAGGCACAGTCCAGAGTTCAAGTCTAGGTCTAGAACACAGTTTTAATCTACCAGGAAGTTTCATATCACTACACACCCTGCTGGAGAGTGAAAATTTCATTTGATTTTCATAGTTACTGATTCTGTGCAGCACTTTAATGCTTTTGACAGAAACAATTATGTCTTTTGCAATCCATTACTTTTGTCTACCTTTAGTTTGTTCTTACATGTCTATTTTTCTGTATGGAATGCCACCTTAATATATTCACAGTATCTAGCTATGAAGAACTCAAAACTATTTTCACTGCCTTAGTCACTTACTTTTAGCTTTTATTAGTCAGATCATTGTTGATGTTACACATGCTGTAGTCATGCACTCTTGGTATTTAATAAAGAGCTTCAGACTTTGTTGTTCTGAGATTAGTTATTCTTTCAGACACAATTTTCACCTACTATTAATGTGTATGTTGTTTTGACAGCACTTGTTCTTTGGGATCACACATAATTTTCATGTACTGTTAATATGTGGTTAACAGCCTGTATGCTGGTTACAATATAAACCCACAGCAGTAGCACTCTTTGTAGTAATGCTAGTATAGTAGTCGATTGTATTACGAAAATTGTACACGATCAATAGTGACGAAATATCTCTTTCTCAACATTAAAGTCAGTACACAATATTATTTGTTCTTTCATATACAACTGCTGGCCTTATTTGGGTCACTTTTTCTTCCCCCATAGGACTACTGCCAGGAGAGCAGTAAACATTAATGATCTACATTTTGTTTTATTAATTACAAATTTCAACTGATAAACATTAAAAATCTTTTTCTGTAACATATTTTACTATGTTGAAAAGTTTACACCTTCTTATCACCCATCAAGAAATGCTTTTTGTTAGTGGCCTTCTTTCTTCTCCGCAGAGGCAGAGTGTTGTGATCTTTCTGTCATATCAAAACTTTATCACATATTTTTTTATTTGTGCATACCTAGAGGAAACCTTCTTACCTAAGGTGTTTGTATGCAGCACACACATGTTGAAAATGGAACCTCTTTAGTCCATCAGTTTCAAAATTAAAATCTATCCTGCAGCTCTAGGAAGTAAGATTATCCACAGGGGATCCACAAATAAGCAAGCTGTTTTGGCACAAATGGTCATTTTTACCTGCCTCACTTACATAAATAGCATGACAGAATATAATTCACAAAGTACCAATACCAAATGCCTATTAGGCCCAATGCAAGCAAAAAGTTTTATGGTAGGAAATATTTTCACATTTCACTCAAATGCTACAGTTTCTCAACACGAGATTGAAAATCAGTAGTGGTAGTATGAAATTTTTATACAAATTTGGAAATTTCAGATTCTTCCGTGTAATTTTTGTGATGTCCACTTTCCTCTTCCATCCTCGTTCTAACAAACAATCATGTCATCATTAATTCTGTAACTATTCCAGCCATTATCAAAACTTATCCTCCAGTTAACTTCACTAACCCTGTCAGAATGACCTGTTTAGTTATCCCACGTTTATTCTCCTGTTAAGACGTTATTATGTGTTCATACAACATGTTTTCTGCAATATTTGCATTTTCTTGGTTACATCGAGAAGATTAATATGTAATCTGTCTTACCAGTTATTTCTGTTAGTAGTTTATTTCCATTCTGATAATCTGATTACAGATTTCATACTAATAATTATAACAAAAGCTAATCATTCGCACAACCAGTCAACCACATGAACAGCGATTGGTATTCACCCCTTCAGGTTTATCTGGTTTGATGCAACATGTATTCCCTTGGCAAAGACATAACGTGCCTATGCCCGCATTCAAAAGTCAACTTATCATATGTTCAGAAATGAACATATAATGTGTTCAAATACCAACAGGGATGTGTTTCAAGATAATATAAATAACTGATAGACCAACGTGTGCTGGATACTAGGCGCTCTGTGAAACAAGGTTTTTGTTCTTCAACAACATGAATTTGGCACCAGCTGAAATTGCCGCCCATGGCCCAATACTCCGGTTTGCTGACCTTTATTCAGGAGTCAGAATATTTTAACTATTCTGTGTATTTACATTGATGTACTGTTTAAAGATAAACATAACAAACCAGAATTATTTATAGATAAACATTTTCAACATACGTACAATACAGGACACAAACACAATTTCAAGTCATCTCACAGATTAAAACTCTACTTTCAGGCTCATTAGTACATGGCTATGAAAAATGATAATCACTTTAAAGTGAAAAAATGTTCGCAGTATGGAACTTTGTTTATTGAAAGGTAAATTACATGTTATCTTTGTGCACAAAACTGTTATTAGTCATCACAGAGTTCTTAAATTTTTTTGCTCTCTTTGGAGAGTAATTTAACAAACTTGAACTGAAGTTTTTAAATTAAAATTAATTTGAGGATTGTTGACACATACATATCTCAGTTACATTATTTATACTGACAAGTCTCCTGGACACTAAATCACAAATTAATGCATGCAATGAGTTAACAAAATTCCAATTTGGATTCCTCTTTCTTTTTGACTGTCAGCGATTTCCTGCCATACAGTACTACACTCCTGGCAAAACACTTGAGAAATCTTTTCCTCAACTCCAAATCATTCTTCTTGCAGTCAACAAATAAAGTGTCTGTTCAAAAGCTCATTTATTGTGAGAAGGAAAGTTGCTACTCACCATATAGTGGAGATGCTGAGTCGCAGAGAGGCACAGCAAAAAGACTGTCACAAATATAGCTTTCTGCCAGTGAGTCCTTCATCAAAATTTGATGACAAACAGATACAGTCATGCAAATGCAACTCTCTCTCTCTCACACACACACACACACACCACTGCAGTCTCAGGCAACCGATGTGGCGTCAATTGCCTGAGACTGCAGTCGAGAGAGAGAGAGAGAGAGAGAGAGAGAGTGGGGAGGGGGGGGGGGGGGGCTGGCCACTCTTTGACAGTAACTAAGCCAGAAAGAAGCTTGTATTGTGCACCAACGGGACTTAGCCTCAGAGCAGGACTGTCAAGGTCAGGAATATTGTATAATAATCACTCTGAAAAAGTTGGGCATTTGTGCGACATTGAATAAATGTATTGTTGTGGGACACAATTTTAGTCATTTCAAGTAGTTTTAGTTATAGGTATGCAACACTCAATGCTGTTGTCATAATCTTACACTGGCGACAAAGAATAGTGATATGAGTTACGAAACTAGCTGAAGTCACACTCAGGAGAGTACTGAAAATAAATACAAACAGTTATATATCTAAAAACAAAGATGATGAGACTTATCAAACAAAAGCGCTGGCAGGTCGATAGACATACAAACAAACACAAACATACACACAAAATTCAAGCTTTCGCAACAAACGGTTGCTTCATCAGGAAAGAGGGAAGGAGAGGAAAAGACGAAAGGATGTGGGTTTTAAGGGAGAGGTAAGGAGTCATTCCAATCCCGGGAGCGGAAAGACTTACCTTAGGGGGAAAAAAGGACAGGTACACGCTCGCACACACACGCATATCCATCCGCATATACACAAACACAAGCAGACATTTGTAAAGGCAAAGAGTTTCAATACAAACAGTTAGTAATACAACATCACAGTTAGTAATATTTCGATTTCAAAGAGTGACAGGTAGGTCACATGTCCGTTATGAATGAGGAAGTGCTTCATTTATTGTAGCACAAACTACATAGTTAAAATGATAGAGATTTTACAATGGCAGCTAGAATTAATGGGGACTGGATACAAAACACCAGAGGATCAAAGTCTTCATATATCTACCAATTCAGAGCTACAGAGCCAAAATTGTCAAGAAATTTGGACACTTTACTCCTTTTACTATCTATTATTAATACCACTTACCCGCTAAACTATGACTAGTCGATGCTTTGCCGTGAACAATGCCAGTTCGTTTTCCTTCGGCTGTTTCAACACGTCCAGATTTTGCACCAAGAGCAAATAAATCTGCTGGATATTGTGGTGTTTTCCCCTTACCACCTCGTCCTTGTGAGCCTTTTCCTCTCTCCATTTCATTTCATATCATTCACACTGCTTCCTGAAGAATTGAGGTTCTGTTTTAAACATAAAGGACAGAATTCTTACAGCAAATTCAGAAAGTATAAAAGCTGTGTGTGTGTGTGTGTGTGATAAAAGCTGTGTGTGTGTGTGTGTGTGTGTGTGTGTGTGTGTGTGTGTGTGCGCGTGTGTGTGTGTTTAGGGAGGATAAATGTAATTTATGTTAAACAAAGCTGGGAAAAAAAGGGTCCATCCTGGTGACAGTACAGTTTTACATTAGCTTAAATTTCTAGGGCATCAAAGAGGCAGACATCAAAAATGCAATGGATTGGCTGAAGAGCTGCTCTACCATTCAGTAAAACTGCATAATAAATATTTTACGTCAGATGAATTCGCACTTGCGAATAACGACAACCATCTGCTGTAGAATGCAATGACATCAATGAAAATTTGTGCGGGACCGGGACTTGAACCCAGATTTCCCATTTATCACAAGTGGTCGCCTTACCATTTGACATGCATGCATGTCCAAAGGAACTTTGTATCGTAATCAGAATGACACAGGTACTGTAATATCGTAATAAATATTTGTTTTATTCTCATACTAGTTACTGTTTCAAGTACTAAACAGGACCTACAGTATGTTCAAATAAAAGTGGTACAATTCATTAGCCTAAAATTTTCTTGGGGTTGTACAAATGTCAGACAGTCGAGTTCACTAGTTACTGGCCAAGTTCTACTCTGCCGTTATCAAGTAGCATTAATTCTGTGAGTCACATTGATTAGGTCCCAAGTCTTGTCCAAAAAAAGCTGTTCATGATTTTAGTTTTAGTTGCTTATTACATAATATTATCCCAATAGCTGGCTATCAGAATGATTGCTAAGGTGTCTTCAGTTCTATGATTATATTTTCTATGCTATTTCTGTACAGATACCTTCTCAGCACAGTAGAGATAAACTCACTTTATGTACTCTTTTAGGTAATGTCACATGGTGCCCAATGGTGTCCTATATAATACAGGACCACAAGATTGGTGCAGTCCAGAATAATCTGCAACTGTTAGGAAACACTCACTGTCTCGCCACAATTTTGTCCCCCTGCAGGCAATGAGAAACCTGATCTACATCTTGCTCCAGAATTCAATACCATATCCTAACACTTATCCTTAAATCATAAGCCATCCAGTCAAATACTGTCTTAATAGTTAAAACCACTGCAATTTGTCCACCTAAACAGAGGACTGGTTAATCAGGTCACTAATCATTGATTACATTTCAAAGTCCCACTCACTATGGAAAGATAAGATCTAAACAGACCTGACCTCTTTGAGGATGTCCAGCATCAACAACCACAAGGTAGTTTCAGCAACAATGACTATCAGAGTCAAAGGGCAAACAAAACAAGCAGAAAGATTTATATGTTCTATAAACTAGATAAAGAAACAGCAGCATCATATCTCAATAAAGCACTTTAAACTTCCAGCTCAGGACAGGAGCTAGGCGCAAGTTTGAAAGAATAAATGACCATGCATTGAACAGATACGTACCCAGTGGAACAGTTCGTGATGGGAAGGGCCCTCCATGATGTACAGTTACTAAAGAAATAGATGTGTGAAATAGGTATTCAGTGGCACTGAGAAACTGACAAAATAGTTAGTTAGTTGGTTGGTTGGTTGGTTTGTTTGTGGGACTGAAGGGGCCATCGGTCCCTTTTTCCACAAACTTGAAACACCCACAAAGAATAAGAACAATCAATGGAGATGACAAGAGATGACACAGGACAAGAAAGACACAGACAGAGACCAGAAAAAAGGAATTAAAATCACACTGAGTGTGACAGTGGTTGGCCGACCATAGAAACAAAAAAGGAAAATCCAACCACCAAAAAACACACTAAAAACCCTAGTCTAAAATCGTAGTCCAAAGACCAGACTTAACACACAAAACGGACAAACACTTAGATCAAGCAATAAAAACCCCCTGCACGAATAAAACTCAAAACTAAATCTGCCATCGCAATATCATCTGATAAAAGTGCAGGAAGCGTATCAGGCAGTGCAAACGTCTGCCTGAGCAGAGTTAACAACGGACAGTCCAACAAGATGTGGACCACCGTCAAAGCTGACACGCAGCAACATAAACGTGGGTCCTCGTGGTGCAATAAATAGCTGTGTATTATCCAGGTGTGACCAATGCGCTGCTGGCAGAGGACAACAGAGTCCTTGCAAGAGACCCGCAAGGAGGAGTGCCACGCATCGGTAGCCTCCTTGAGGGCCCGAATTTTTTCGGGTAAAGGAAGGGTGCACCATTCTTTACCCCAGGTGCGAAGTACCTTCTGCTGCAAAACTGACCTGAGGTCACTCTCCGAAAGGCCAGTCTCCAAGGCTGGTGCACCAACAGCCTGTTTGGCCCGTGTGTCAACACGTTCATTTCCCGGGATGCCGGCATGACCTGGGGTCCACACAAAGACCACAGAGCGGCCGCAATGGGCTAGAGTACGGAGGGACTCCCGGATAGCCATAACCAAACGAGAGCGAGGAAAACACTGGTCGATAGCTCGTAAACTGCTCAGGGAGTCACTACAGATAAAGAAGGACTCACCTGAGCAGGAACGGAAATACTCTAGGGTGCGAGAGATGGCGACCAGCTCGGCAGTGAAAACACTGCAGCCAGCTGGCAATGAGTGTTGTTCATAACGATCCCCTAGACTAAGAGCATAACTGACACGACCAGCAACCATCGAACCGTCAGCACAGATAACGTCAGAGCCTAGAAACGTGGCAAGAATTGAAAGAAAGTGGTGGCGGAGGGCCTCAGGAGGGACTGAGTCCTTCGGGCCCTGTGCCAAATCGAGCCGAATGCATGGGCGGGGCACACACCACGGGGGTATACGCAGAGGGGCCTGGAAAAGAGGTGGAAGATGGAAAACCTCAAGCCCAGAGAGAAGAGCTCTGATGTAAACCGCGATAGTACACCCTGACCGGAGCTGCCGTTCCGGAAGATGGATGACCAATTAAGGGAACAGGAGACGATAATTGGGATGCCCGGGAAAGCTACAAACGTGTGTAGCAGAAGCACCCAGTAATCATTGGCGCCGGAACCGCAATGGAGGGACACCTGCCTCCACAAGTATGCTGTTGACAGGGCTTGTCCGGAAAGCTCCGGGGCGACTCGGGTCCCGCTGCGAAGGATGGGGTCAAGCAACTGCAATGCGAAAGGTGATGCCGAACCATAAGCCAGGCTGCAATAAACTAGACGGCACTGAATTAACACCTGGTACAGCCGTAGAAGGGTAGACCGATCGGCACCCCAGCTGGTGTGACTCAAGCAATGAAGAGCGTTAAGATGCCGCCAGCACGTCTGTTTAAGGTGCCGAATATGAGGGAGCCAAGTCAACCGGGTATCAAAAACCAATCCCAAAAACCGGAGCATCCCCACCACAGCAAGAGGTTCGCCATCAAGATAAAGCCATGGCTCAGGGTGAACAGTGCGTCGCCGGCAGAAATGCATAATGCAGGTCTTGGCAGCCGAAAACTGGAAGGCGTGCACTACAGCCCAAGACTGCGCCTCGTGGATAGCGCCCTGCAGCTGCCGTTCAGCAGCTGCAATGCCAGTGGAGCTAAAGTATAGGCAGAAGTTCTCAGCATACAAGGAAGCTGAGACAGACGTTCCCACCGCCACAATGAGCCCATTAATTGAAATTAAAAAGAGGCAGACACTTAAGACCTTGTGGTACCCCATTCTCCTGAACTCGCGAGGAACTATGGGAGGCTGCAACTTTCATGCGGAAGGAATGAAGAGACAGAAAATTTTGTATGAAAATCGGGAGCGGACCACAACCATGAAGCATAGAGAGGATGTGATGTCACCAAGTCATATCAAATGCCTATCATATCACCATGTCATATCACGTAAGTGACAGAAAATTTTGTATGAAAATCGGGAGCGGACCACAACCATGAAGCATAGAGAGGATGTGATGTCACCATGTCATATCCTATGTCCAAAGAGCCGGCGACCAGATGCTGAAAGCGGGCAAAGGCCATACGGCTGGCAGACTCCAGGCACACCAGATTATCGGTGGCAGAGCAGCACTTATGGAACCCAACCTGAGATGGCACCAGAAGGCCCCGAGACTCAAGTAGCCAACTCAACTTCAGGCTCACCATGCATTCGAGCAACTTGTAAAGAATGTTGATGAGACTAATGGGGCGGTAGCTGGCCATCTCCAGTGGGTTCTTGCCAGGTTTCAACATGGGGATTACTATGCTTTCCCGCCATTGCGACAGGAACTCACCTCAACCCAGATACGGTTGAAAAGGTCTATGAGGCGTCGCTTGCAGTCCACCGAGAGGTGTTTTGAGCATCTGACAGTGGATGCGATCTGGTCCGGGAGCTGTATCAGGGCAAGTAGCTAGGGCACTTTGGAATTCATAATCACTGAATGGAGAACTGTAAGATTCAGGGTGGCACGTGTGAAATGAAAGGCTCCATTGTTCCAACCGCTCTTTCAGGGAGCGGAAGGCCAGTGGGTGACTCGCAGAAACGGAACTCTGAGCAAAATGCTCCGCTAAGCGGTTTGCAATTGTGTCAGAGTCAGTACAGACAGCTCCGTTCAGTGAAAGCACAGGTACACTGACGGGGGTTCGATAGCCATAGAGTCGCCTTATCTCGGCCCAAACCTGCAATGAAGAGGTACGGAGGCCAATGGTGGAGACATACCTTTCCCAGCACTCCTGCTTGCATTGGCAAATGAGAGCTGACTGTATGTGGTGCAACGAATGGAGCTGTAACAGGAGTGACAGTGGCAGCACAAGATGACGTCATGCGCTTGGGATGAAGCCGTTCAAATTTTCATTTAGCCTCAGTGTAGGTCAGTCGGTCCAGGCTCTTGTAGTCCATTATTTTCCACTCCTTCTGTAGAATCTTACAGTCCGGCGAGCAAGGGGGATGGTGCTCTTCGCAGTTGACACAGATGGGAGGCGGGGCACATGGAGTATTGGGATGGGATGGACAACCACAATCGCAACATATGAGGCTGGAAGCACAGTGGGAAGACATATGGCCGAACTTCCAACACTTGAAGCACCACATTGGGGGAGGGATATATGGCTTGAGGTCACAGCGGTAGACCATCATCTCCACCTTCTCGGGTAATGTGTCACCCTTGAAGGCCAAGATGAAGGCACTGGTGGAAACCTGATTATCCCTCGGACCCTGGTGGATGCACCAGACGAAATGGACACCTCGTTGCTCTAAGTTGGCGCACAGCTCGTCATCGAACTTTAAAAGATGGTCCCTGTGGAAGATAATGCACTGGACCATATTTAAGCTTTTATGGGGTGTGATAGCAACAGAAACACCCCCCCCCCCCCAGCTTCTTACAAGTGAGTAATGCCAGTGACTGGGCAGAGGATGCTGTTTTTATCAAGACTGACCCGGACCGCATTTTTGACAAGCCCTCCACCTCCCCAAACTTATCCTCTAAATGCTCTACGAAGAACTGAGGCTTCATGGACACAAAGGATTCCCCATCAGCTCTCGTACAGACTAGATACCAGGGCGGATACGTCTTGCTGTCATTCATAGCCTTCCGTTCCTCTCATGGTGTGGTGTGGCCAGGGAGGGGAATGATTTGGGGTCATACATGTTTGCATTAAAGTGAGCCCTTGAACGCTTAGAGACTGCTAGTGGTTGGCCAACAGCAAGAGAAGATGTGCCATGCTACACTGCGTGTCATCCACCCAGATGCCACCTACTTTGACCAAGGGGCCTACCCATGGGTGCCACCCAGCCACAACAAGGGCCACCTGGCAGGATGTCCATTGCCGGGAGTCCTGATGCCCCAGAGAGATAGGCAACTACTCCTTGGCATACATGGGGAGTTAATGGCGCAGGCATCAGTAGAGAGATCCCTGTGTTGTCAGGGGACTACGACCAACAGGGTACATGGCGGCCCCACCACAACGGACTAACTACCATACTGGATATTAGGTAGCGAGTGGTCCATGGTCGTCGTCAGCGAAGAAAGCGACACTGCAGACTGCACGACAGAAATCGCACTCAGGAATGTATCCTCGCCCAAGGGGTGGAGAGTGAGCGGGACTGCAATGCAACGACGAATAAGCTGGCTAAAGGTCTCAATGCACGATGGACACAATACACCAAGTAAGGAGCCCTTCCCCAATTGGCTCGATCTTCGGAATAATGTTGAGATATGGTGGTCAAACCAAAGAGCGGACCATCACATAAGGGCCGAAACATTTGAGACTCCTTTTAGTCGCCTCTTATGACAAGCAGGAATACCGCGGGCCTATTCTAACCCACGAATCCACAGAGGGAGACAAAATAGTTAAAACAGAAGAAAAGCTCTAGGGCTTTAAGGGGTTCCCATCAGATTCTATACTGAATTTGTGGCCAAGACAATCCTTCTTTCAATTATAAACTACCTTATATCCCTCACACTAAGTGAGGTGGCACAGTGGTTAGCAGACTGGACTCTACATTTGGGAGTATGACGTTTCAAACCTGCGTCCGGCCATCCTGATTTAGGTTTTCCAGGATTTCCTTAACTGCTTCAGGAAAATGCCTTGATGGTTCCTTTGAAAGGGCATGGCCAACATCCTTCCCTAATCCAATGGGACTGATGAACTCTGTTTGGTCCCTTCCGCAAATCAACCAACCAACCAATCCCTCACACCCATTTACAAGAAGGATAGCCGAAGTGGTCCACAAAACGAGTAAAATATCCTTCACATACATCCATTGAAGAATCTTAGAACATATTCTGAGCTCAAGCACAATGAGATATCTCCAACACATTCACTCCTCCACGTGTTGGCACAGAGTCCAAAATGTAGATCAGGTGAATGCCCACTCGAACCTTCCCTACCTAACGTACCGAAAGCCACATATCAAGACAGTAGGGTAGATGCAGTATTTTACAATTTCCAAAAAGTATTTGACTCAGCAACACAGTACACCCATTATCCAAAGTGTATTTCTATCGGGTGTCAAGTGAAATTTGTGATTGGACAGAGGATTTTTTTGGTAGGGAGAACTTGGCAAGTAATCTTAGATGACTAGTCATTGGCACATGTTTAAGTAACTTTGGGTGTGCCACGAGAAGGGTGTTGGGATCCTTGTTGTTCATGTCATGTGTTAATAGTATCCTCAGACTTTTCGTAGATGATGCAGTTATCCAAAATGTTGCACTGTCTGAAATAATCCATTAGATCTTGATAAGGTTTCAAAGAAGTGCAAAGGTTGGCAACTTACTTTAAATGTCAAGGAAAAAAGCAGTGCACTTCACAAAATGGAGACACGTAGTACTATATGCCTGTAACACCAATGAGTTACAGTTGCAATCTGTCAACTCATACAAATAGGCTACCTAGGCGTGCCGACCCATAGGGCATTTGAAATTGAACAGGCACATAGTCTTCATAAGTAACACACATGGCAAATTGTGCTTCATTGGTAGAAACTAGGGAAGTGCAGTCAGTCTACAAAGGAGAGTGCTTACAAAATATTTGTGCGACACATCCTAAAATATTGCCCAAGTCCATGGGAATCATTCCAAATGGGACTATCGCAGGATATTGATTGGATACAATGAAGTGCAACATGAATGGTCAAGGGTCTGTTCGACCCAGGGGACAGTACCATGCAGATGCTGAAAGAAAGTAATTGACAGATCCCTGAAGACAGACAAAATATCCCACATAAAGCTCCTGTGAAAGGTTTTAGAAGAACCGTAATTGACGAATCTAGGAACATATTACAACCCTCCATGTATAACTCCCATAGGAATCGCGAAGATAAAATTAGACTTATCACAGCACAGACATTTAAACAATCATTCTTCCTGTGATTCGTGTACGATTAGAGTGGGAAGTACCCTCTGCCATACACTTCAGGGTGGTTTGTAGAGTGTACTTTTGTGGAGTAACACTTGTCACTATCAGCTGGAGTAACCTTGGGGCCACATTTCCATCTTCTTTCAGATTTTAAGATCTGATTAGTTGATAGAATGTTGGTAAACTGCATCATATAGCTTCATATTTATTTATTCGTTTTTAATGTCAGGTATAACTAAGTCAATGCAGTGTTATATTGTAGGAACCATTTGTGGCAGCAATATATTTGGAGGAATTGATACTACAATTCCTTACAGACTCGAGGCGACCTTGTCCCTTATGTTCAAACCTATCAACAGTAAGTTAAAAACGCATTGAACCTAAGTTAAGTAAAACAAAAATAAGATATTTAATATATCAAGTTCAATGAACCATTTATTTCTACAAATTTAGATAACTAACTAAATTGTACTGGAAATATGACGAAGAAACATACTGATTATTTTATTTTTATTACAGCAATTGTTTCAAACCAAAACATACCTCAAATGTCAACAAAACTGACTAAACAAAGCTGTCCATTTTGGAACATTTAACACAGAAGTAACCTACTGAAAGGAAGCAATTCCACTTTGAAACACCAATAAGGTTTTCAAAAACAAAAGTTAGAGGCATTCATTACACTGATTACATTAAAAATATCGTGCTGTTTAACTAATTTCTTCATCCACCATGCAAGTTTTACTGCCAGGTTTGTTTAATAATCGAGATACTGAAGAGAGTCATTTTAATTATTTCTGGGGCTTAGATGGTTCGTTACACGTAATGCAAGCAGATCACGTACACAACGAATTCTGTAGTACAATGAATGACATATGGGCAAAACGAAGCAAGGCAATTTATCACGACAGAGATGGTTCTATTACCGAAATTTACATTTCGAATCACAGGAAATCTTGAACAGATTCGGTAAATTTCCCTCTCTGTTACAAAAGCAAAATGATCCTTTCGTTTGGTTATCAGACGCCGCACGATCGAGGATTCACGCTTCGTATTCTAATTCAATATTTATTTGAACGGCAATTAACTATCTTCCAGCCTGTTCTCAAAACCCATCGCTCACAATTTATGAACATCGTTAGCATGACATAGGAAACCGTACAAAAACTGAAAGAAAATGAGCAATTTATAACACAATAAAACAATCCGAAAAAAATTACCACTAGAGACGTATACACTCACACAGGGCACCTGCCACTTCACCGTCACACCACAACACTGCCGCACAACAATAAACAAACGCTTCACTGTCTGGACACCATGCCGTGTTCACAGGCGTCTAAACTCTAAAGCCAGCGAAATGAGGGATGGTCAACTACCTGACCTACCGATAGATGGCTCTAGCGTCAAGCTACCATGATCCTTTACGACTCCAGGTGTCTCGGATCACGCTCAACTACAAGATCAAACGATAGATGACTCTACGGTCACGTTACCTTGATCCATTGCGACCATGGAGGTAGAATAAGGGGAGATGGCGCTACAGACTTGCGCTGCACGTTGTTTTGAAGCCATTGGGCGGGGCCTGCCGCCATCTTGGTTCCCCCAAAACATCAGCAGACGAGTGTTTACAATTGCTTCTTGTTCGTTATTTATGTCGTGTGCACGTGATATTTGTTTTATATAGTAAATGTTACTCGGTTTTAGTGAACAACACAGCATAAGGAACGCAACTTCAAACGTTTTTTCTGGTCTTAAATGCGTATTCGATACAGTAATACGTAAAAATATTACGCTTCTTGCCTCAGTACTGGAATTCCTTTTTGTTTATACACTTAGAACCATGGTCGCAATCATGGAGGTAAAAATAAGAGGAGTTGTCATGACGTCACAAACTTGAAGCCGACCCAAGAGAAGGTCCGCCATGTTAGCTACCCCAAAACATTCGCTTCTGGTGGTTTGATTCCGTGTAGTCGTGAAGTGTTTTGATAAAAGAAATGCCGGCTGCGTCGCTTACGGGTGTACTAATCGTTCTGATTGTAGTCTAAAGTTTAAACAAATCACATTTCATTCGTAAGTGGACTTATTTAAGCGGTTTTTTCTTATATATACTTGAAATTCTGATGCACTGTAAAGTTTTACAGTATGGTTTTATTTCTGTGATTTAACTTTAGATTTCCTATCAATCCAAGGCGAAGAGCTGCCTGGAAGTGAGCATTACACTTGGTTTTCACTGTGTGGTTATTCTGAAGTAACTGAAAAGTCCTGGCAAGAAATATCCTGGAAATGGGGACTAATGTTTTAAAATGCAATAATTTAATATAAAACTAATGTAACTACGTGTAGTTAATTAAATCTTCAGTAAAATGTGTGGAACACCTGTTACAGTGGTTAAATTATAAGTACTTAAATGGTTACATATTTGTTAAAGCAAAGTCCCCTATCGAAGTCCAGGCTTAGATCATTACATTAATCACTGTGTTGTTGTATTACCCTGTAAATTTCTGTTCTTTGCCACACTGAATGTCATTTGGTAGGTACAATTTAAAAACAAAGCAGATGTGGAAATTGCAATGGGCCTGACAATCTTAAATTCAGTTCTGTTCCTTCGTAATTTAACGTATTTTTCACTTTGTTGACATGACAGCTGGCTTGTTTATATCATCCCTGCACACATCTATGGGACACCAAAGGAAATAAGGTAAGTTTCTTGCAAACGTGAACATTTAAAATTTGCATTTGACTTGAAAATGCAACGAATACAAATCGGTGCCTCTAAACTATCAATCATTGTTTTTGGAGCTCTGGCTTTATCAATTATCGAAACAAACACAATGAAAGTGAATAGAAATGGATTACAAAAGCACGCTTTTCATAGCACATACGTCTCTTCTCGGTTATTCTAAGTGTATAAACAAAAAGGAATTCCAGTACTGAGGCAAGAAGCGTAATATTTTTACGTATTACTGTATCGAATACGCATTTAAGACCAGAAAAAACGTTTGAAATTGCGTTCCTTATGCTGTGTTGTTCACTAAAACCGAGTAACATTTACTATATAAAACAAATATCACGTGCACACGACATAAATAACGAACAAGAAGCAATTGTAAACACTCGTCTGCTGATGTTTTGGGGGAACCAAGATGGCGGCAGGCCCCGCCCAATGGCTTCAAAACAACGTGCAGCGCAAGTCTGTAGCGCCATCTCCCCTTATTCTACCTCCATGATTGCGACGCCTGTAATACGGAGGATATGATGTGACGTCATTATGACGTTTATACGCTTTAGTCGATTAACACACCTATCGACTTTTACGAACGTTCGAGATTCTAAACTGTCGTCAGCTAGTGGTTTGTCTTGACACGTACGATTCCGAAAACAGCTCAGTGTGGCAGCGTATATGTATTTCGCCAAAATAAAAGAGCTGGATACTAATAGAAATATTCCTGACCGTGGCCTTGAAAACACCACGTAAAAAACTGAAGTCTTCTCATGTCCCGACCAGATTAGATTGTGTGATTGTTGTATTGAATGCTACGCCGAAAATAATATTTATTTACTATCAACATTTTAGTATGGTTTCATACAATTGGTCTTGTAAGTACATATTAGATTGTAGCAGCATACTCTTGCTGACTTTTTTTCCTTAATTTATATAGCTGAAAGAGAACTCGTGCAAATTTGTTAGCTAAGTAATTTATATGTCCACCCCAAGATAGTATTTTATCAACCATAATTCCAAGTAATTTTACACTCGGACCGCAGAGACAGGTACCTTAGTGTCCAGTAATGACTGATGTGTAGAATGATTGAATTTCGAACTTAAAAAAAAAATAATACGAGGTATTGTTGAAGAAAAATCGTCAACTGGAGATGAAATACGAGGAAAAGTGGATTTCTCAATGTAATCTTAACCAAAGGTTAGTGTCTAGTACCGATTGACGTATGAAATGATTGAATGCAGAGTCAAAGCATTTCATGGTGGTATGATAGTGTCAAAGCATGCCATGGTGGTAAGCTTTTCTCTCATTAGTCTCTCGAATGCTGAACACATAATTAGAGACGAGCAAACGAAAAACAACGCACAGGACACAAACACAGTACAATACACGATTTAAACGCAAAACACATTTAAACGAATGGCGCAGAGCACAGCGCTACCCTGTCACAATCTCTCGAAAGTTACAAAAGTCGAATAGTCGACATACGGTTTCTATCGTTTTCGATGTAGCGTGTATGCGCCATAATGACGTCACATCGTATCCAAGTCCGGTGAACTTAGCATCCTCCAATACGGAGCGACAAAGAAATTCCAACTCCTGCTTATTTTATAGTCTGATCTATGAATGACGGCTGTTCGCGCAGGTGGACGGCGATTGCACTGTTTGCCGCTTTCAAGCGACGATTGGCGTAAGCGCATACACGTGCGCTGCGCTAGAAAAAACCGTGTCTGCTGCAAATTATGACTCTCACTTGCCTGTGCGAATTTGTTGCTTATCTCTACCATCGACCGTCATAACTCGCAAGAAATGGAATAAAAGTTTACTGAATAACTACTGTCGCGTTTAATGCTCACGATGGCAACCACTTTCACAGCAGAGATCTGAGAACAGTACTGAACGATTATTGGTTGTCGGAGAATGCGTGACGTAGATGCGCAGAACAGGCTTGACCCCAACTACAGTGAAAAAATCTTGCAATGAAAGGTTCCCTTCCTAGTTCCGCCACACAGTTTCGACCTAAATTCTGTAGAACTGGTCTGGAATCTTGGAAAGAATAAGATCTGTAGTTGTAATGCATAGAGTATCTCGCTCACTAACCCGAAAAAATAAAGGCTAATGCTTCTGCTGTTAACAAATGTGTCACCTATCCTGAAGTAAGTCTTTTTCTTTTAATTTTTTCACCCATCCGTGCGCGAACCCGTGTACTTCTGTTTGGCATTCCGGCGCGTTAACCTTTTTTTTTTAAATCTCGTTTTGTTCGTTTTCGTTCGTTGTATCTACTCGGGGCGGACGGCGCGAGACACCCGTTTCAGTTCGTCGTTGACCCATTAACTCGGTACTTTTATTATACAGGGTAGCCAACCCTCTGACCGAACACGCTTTTTTTTTTAATCTCATTTTGTTCGCTTTTGGTCGTTGCATCTGCTCGGTGCGGACATCGTAAGACATCCGTTTAAGTTCTTGTTGATCGATTAATTCAGTTTTTTTATTACAGAGAGTTAATTTGGAGTTGGAACAGCTGCTTGGGTCGGGTGCGGGGGCTCATATTGGTGTGGTTCCTGTTGATTCTCTCAGTAGGTGGGACCATACCAGGCACGGCCTACATCTCAACAAGAAAGGGAAGGGTAAACTGGCTGGGGTAATAGCAGGAACTTTAAGGTGGTGAGGCACTGCCATGAATGGTAAAATACCAGTGGTTACAGGTGTTGGAGCAGCACCTTTCTTAGGATAGGTAAGACAGAAAGATGTCAAGTTCTACGAGAGGTCAGGATTGAAACAAATCTTCAGTTTAGGAAAGAAATTAAGCAGGACAATTCTAGTACATTGGATAACCAATCACAGCTGTCAATTATACATTTTCACTAGTCACCAGAAATTTTATCTCCACCAAGTTGTATCTCAGTCCTAGGTAATTGCTTTGATGAATTAAAGTCACCCAACCCAGTTGACATAACCTGCCTCTCTGAACACCATGTGACCACTGGTATAGGAACTAGGCCTAAGCACAATGAGAAACTCAGACAGGAGAGTACTGTAAATGTCAGAATAAGGAAAGGTTCTCATAAAAGTATAATTAAAAATAATATAGGTATATTTCATCAAAATATTGGGAGTTTAAAGAATAAAATAGATGAGCTTCTCGTTTGTTTAGAAGATTTAGAAGCTGAGGATGAAATAGATATACTATGTCTGTCTGAGCATCACATTGTTACTGATATGGATAAGGTAAATGTTAGTGGATAGAAGCTCTCTGCACATGTAATTAGAGAAAATATGGAGAAAGGAGGAGTTGCCATATATGTCAAAAATTATCATTGTGCAAAAAGTATAGAAACAAAAAGATTTGTGTAGAGAAACATATAGAAGCATGTGCCTGTGAGCTTAAATTAAATAAAGGCACATTTATAATTGTAACTGTATATAGGTCCCCATCAGGAAATTTTCATCTATTTCTGAAAAATTTGGACTCCTTGTTTTGCTATCTGTCAGACAGGGGGAAACAAATTATTATTTGTGGGGACTTCAATGTAGATTCTCTGAAAGAGGGTAATAGGAAAAATGACCTTGAAGTATTACTCGGTTCTTTCAATTTGACACCCGTTATTGATTTTCCTACTTGGGTGGTAAATGATAGCAGCTCACTGATAGATAACTTCTTTATAGACCAAGATAAGTTTAACCAGATAAATGCTCAGCCTGTTGAGAATGGTCTTTCTGATCATGATGCACAGCTAGTTACAATATATGACATAGCTCCATTCAGCAGTACTAAACAGTCCTCCAAAGTAGTATGTTCAGTCAACGATTTAACAATTGCAAATTTCAGGGAAAGCCTACAGCACTTAGACTGGGATGAGGTGTACCGTGAACCGGATGCCAATTTAAAATATAATTTATTTCATGACACTTTTGTAAATGCATTTGAAAACTGCTTCCCCAAGAAAATAGGTAAATATACTCGTTAGAAACCATGCAACAAACCATGGCTTGCTAACGGTATAAAAATATCTTGTAACTGGAAAAGGGAAATGTATCTGACAGCAAGAAAGAGTAGTGACCCAGAAACTATCAAACATTATAAAAACTACTGTGCTATATTAAGAAAAGTTATTAATAATCCAGAAGTATGTGTATCATGTCTGAAATCAGCAACTCTGATAATAAAATTAAAACAATTTGGAATATTATATAAGAGAAACAGGTCAACCAAGAGCAAAGGAAGACAGTATTACCATCAAATTGAATGAAAACTTTACGAACAAAGAGTTAGAAGTTGAAAATATTTTTAATAATCATTTTCTAAATGTTGTGGATATAGTAGGATCCAGGTGTTCATTAGAAGATGCTAGGCTGTTAATGGAAGAGGCCATACCTATGCAATTTGATACAATTGAAATCTCACCCACTTCTCCCTCTGAAATTAGGAAAATAATAAACTTGTTTAAAAGCAAAAACTCACATGGAATTGATGGCATTTCCAGCAAAATACTAAAAGCTTATTCTCAACAGATAAGATTCTCAGCCACCTGTGTAATAGCTCTCTGGAACAGGGCATTATCTCTGATAGACTGAAATATGCTATTGTTATTCCTTTGCATAAAAAAGGGGATAGATCTGATGTCAACAATTACCGTCCAATCTCCCTTCTAACAGCTTTATCCAAAATTTTTGAGAAAGTAAGGTATTCAAGAGTAGCTTCACATATCTGTAAAAATGAAGCACTAACAAAATGTCAGTTTGGTTTCCAGAAAGGTTTTTCAATAGAAAATGCCATATATGCTTTCACCAATCAAATTCTGAATGATCTGAATAACCGAACACCACCCATTGGGATTTTTTGTGATCTCTCAAAGGCTTTTGATTGTGTAAACCACGAAATTCTGCTAGACAAGCTCAAGCATTGTGGTATGAGTGGACAGTGCACGTTTGGTTTAATTCGTATGTAACTGGAAGAGTGCAGAAAGTTGAAATAAGCAGTTCTCATAATATGCAAAGATCAGTACATTCCTCAAACTGGGGAACTATCAAGAATGGGGTTCCACAAGTGGCAGTCTTGAGTCCTTTGTTGTTCTTAATATATATTAATGACTTGCCATTCTATATTCATGAAGAGGCAAAGTTAGTTCTCTTTGTTGATGATACAAGTATAGTAATCACACCTGACAAACAAGAATTAACTGATGAAATTGTCAATAATGTCTCTCAGAAAATTACTAAGTGGTTTCCTGTAAACGGACTCTCACTGAATTTTGATAAGACACAGTACATACAGTTCCTTACAGTAAATGGTGTGACGCCATTAATAAATATAGACCTTAATCAGAAGCATATACCTAAGGTAGAATATTCAAAATTTTTAGGTGTGTCCATTGATGAGAGATTAAATTGGAAGAAACACATTGATGATCTGCTGAAACGTTTGAGTTCAGCTATTTATGCAATAAGGGTCATTGCAAATATTTCCAGTAGCAGCAAATGCGCTGCTTTCGTGTCATATGACTATCATACTTTCCAATTGGCCGAGGTCAGACTTAATATGTTTGGCATAACAGATTTTGCCAAACTCGTTTCCCTGTATTCTAGTGTATAATTTTGATAGGTTTTATGAGTGATAATCTGTATGTGCTCTTAAAAGTGCATATCATGAGATATAATTTATTGAGATAACATCTTGGAAGCGAGGTACGGAATTAACATTTATGAGCGTGCCACTCACACTCTTACTACTCGCAGTTAAATTTTCCATTGTTTGTCACCCATAACAGGATGCAAAGTGACTGATGCACACAGATCAAAAAATTACCTTAACAGACTGGATGATATAGCACAATGGTCAAGTATGGCAGTTTCTCATCAAACATTCACAAGTTAGCTGGCTACATCTCATAGTGACTACACTTGATAGAATTGTAAAACATTTCAAGGTAACTGAAATGCAGAGATAGGTATGTTTCTTTGAAGTATAAAATCCAGACGAAAATTTAAAACAATTCCTACAGTGTAATGCCTTTGTGATACCTGTATCATGGCAGATCTGCCTCTACACCACTTATAGTTCTTGGTAAGAAGTTTGTTTGAGGTACAGGAACATGGAGTTCCCTGAAGTACTCACAGCAAGCAGATGTATTGCCATTTTATTATAAACTTCCCCTGGAAATCAGAGATGAAATTACGTTGTTGTTGAAATGCAATTTTTATCACAGTATCTGAACGCAAAAAAAAGTATCGAAGTACCATTGTTGATTTGCCTGAGAATTATTTATCACACACAAGTATCAAGATGCCTATAGCGTAATAACGAAACATAGCAGATTTACAAAAATATCCACACAAACATATACATACACAAATCGGATAATTATTCTCAAGCACATAAAAGAATAAATAGCATACTCAAAAAAAATTAAACTCAATGAATGGTGAGCAAAAACGTGTCTTCTGTGGGCAACGAATTTGAGAAAAATGTTCTTGTAAGGTAGCTACATGCACAGTTTAGTGGACTAAACAAAATACAACCAAATATAAATTCAGTGCACTCTGTCCTGAGAAGAACAAAATCAATTGAAATTTTACTGTTTCATTTCTGTGTAGATCTGCTGTACCTATTCTAAGTTGTAGTTTAGAAATATCATTTTTTATACTTTTTTGCTTGAAAGACGGGATTGTCTGTCTGTCTGTTATTGTTTGCCTCTGCTTTGAAAATATGCGCTCATATGGAACAGAGGTGGCCATAATACAAAGACGTCGTTTGATTATTGCAAACAGTGTAGGAAACAACACTTGATTTTCTTTCCACGACAGCAATGGATCTTGTGATCTGTGTATCAGTGGCATCTTCATATATTTATCAAGCTCGACTATACTTGCAGCACGTGGATTGTCTACACTTTGGATCAAGCCACCTACAGCTTGGTCAAAATCTTGCCAAATGTTGCCACTGCTAGAGGTGAATGTGCTCACCTCAACTGGTGTGGCTGGTGGTGGATTTTCTGTAGAACACCGAGTGGGTACCTGTCGTATTGCACAGCACTTATCAATTATGGCATCTTTTGTTTCTGAAGCGAGGATCCAATAATGTTGCTTCACAAGCAATTGCTTTATCTGCAAACTTTCCATCCTCATGTTTAGCAATTACTGTATTAGTGGCTTCATTGTTTTTCAGTCTCAGACAATGACTTTGTAAACCTTTGCTTAATAAGACAACTTTTGACAAGGTTACATTTCTTTCACTGCTAATTTCTGTTGTAACTTGTTCAAAAGAAGATGGTATTTCACAAGATTTTTCAATAACTGACCAGTCTTCATTTGACAGTTTTGTTTGTGAATCCACACTGAGGATGACGAGGGTGCTTTGCAAAGGGTCTTTGTTTTTCAAAAGCCTGTCAAACATTTCATATGTGGAATTCCATCTCATAGGGATATCTTGTTTCGGTGTTAAAATTGGGAAGCCCATTTCCTTCTGAATATTGTGTAATTTCTCAAGTGCTTAAGGACTTCTTTTGAAAAATTCCACTATTGACTTCACTTTTGCCCTTGTGTCTGTAATTGGTTCAAGGCCTGCTTGCACAATTAAATTCAGTGAATGTGCAAAACAAGGTACATCCCACCTTTTGCACGTCATCACTGCCTTCATCATATTAGGTGCATTATCTATAGTGCAAGCTACAATTTTATTGTTAATACCCCTAGTTGAAGTCACATTTTGTAATTCACTGGAAATGTTTTCTGCTGTATGCTTGTCATGGAATTTAAAACTAGATAACAAATATGACTCCAGATTGCAGTTTCATCAATGAAGTGAGCAGTCACTGCAATATAATTCTCATTTTTCACAGATGTCAATCCATCAGTTGTAATGGAGACGTAGGATGCAGCTTGCACTGCAGATCTTACTCGCACTAGTGTGCTGTCGAACACTTGAGAGAGTAAACTGTGGGAGAGTGTTTTTCTACTTGGTGGTACATAGTTTTCATTTAATAAATAAGTCATTTTTCTAAACTTTACACTCTCAACTACATTAAATGGAAGGTATTCTTTAACAACAAGGCTTAAAATCTTTTCGTCTATTTTGGCTCGTTTGGATGACTGCACTGATCTTGATGCAAATCCAGTAATCTTAGTTTGTCTACATCTACATCTACATCTATACTCCGCGAGCCACCTTACGGTGTGTGGCGGAGGGTACTTATTGTACCACTATCTGATCCCCCCTTCCCTGTTCCATTCACGAATTGTGCGTGGAAAGAACGACTGCTTGTAAGTCTCCGTATTTGCTCTAATTTCTCGGATCTTTTCGTTGTGATCATTACGCGAGATATATGTGGGCGGTAGTAATATGTTGCCCATCTCTTCCCGGAATGTGCTCTCTCGTAATTTCGATAATAAACCTCTCCGTATTGCGTAACGCCTTTCTTGAAGTGTCCGCCACTGGAGCTTGTTCAGCATCTCCGTAACGCTCTCGCGCTGACTAAATGTCCCCATGACGAATCGCGCTGCTTTTCGCTGGATCATGTCTATCTCTTCTATTAATCCAACCTGGTAAGGGTCCCATACTGATGAGCAATACTCAAGAATCGGACGAACAAGCGTTTTGTAAGCTACTTCTTTCGTCGATGAGTCACATTTTCTTAGAATTCTTCCTATGAATCTCAACCTGGCGCCTGCTTTTCCCACTATTTGTTTTATGTGATCATTCCACTTCAGATCGCTCCGGATAGTAACTCCTAAGTATTTTACGGTCGTTACCGCTACCAATGATTTACCACCTATGGCATAATCGTACTGGAATGGATTTCTGCCCCTATGTATGCGCATTATATTACATTTATCTACGTTTAGGGAAAGCTGCCAGCTTTCGCACCATGCATTAATCCTCTGCAGGTCCTCCTGGAGTACGTACGAGTCTTCTGATGTTGCTACTTTCTTGTAGACAACTGTGTCATCTGCAAATAGCCTCACGGAGCTACCGATGTTGTCAACTAAGTCATTTATGTATATTGTAAACAATAAAGGTCCTATCACGCTTCCCTGCGGTACTCCCGAAATTACCTCTACATCTGCAGATTTTGAACCGTTAAGAATGACATGTTGTGTTCTTTCTTCTAGGAAATCCTGAATCCAATCACAAACCTGGTCCGATATTCCGTAAGCTCGTATTTTTTTCACTAAACGTAAGTGCGGAACCGTATCAAATGCCTTCCTGAAGTCCAGGAATACGGCATCAATCTGCTCGCCAGTGTCTACGGCACTGTGAATTTCTTGGGCAAATAGGGCGAGCTGAGTTTCACATGATCTCTGTTTGCGGAATCCATGTTGGTTATGATGAAGGAGATTTGTATTATCTAAGAACGTCATAATATGAGAACACAAAACATGTTCCATTATTCTACAACAGATTGACGTAAGCGAAATAGGCCTATAATTATTCGCATCTGATTTATGACCCTTCTTGAAAATGGGAACGACCTGCACTTTCTTCCAGTCGCTAGGTACTTTACGTTCTTCCAGCGATCTACGATAAATTGCTGATAGAAAGGGGGCAAGTTCTTTAGCATAATCACTGTAGAATCTTAAGGGTATCTCGTCTGGTCCGGATGCTTTTCCGCTACTAAGTGATAGCAGTTGTTTTTCAATTCCGATATCGTTTATTTCAATATTTTCCATTTTGGCGTCCGTGCGACGGCTGAAGTCTACCATACCTAACCATACTGAACTGGTGGAAGTGCTGGGTATTTCTTGCACACATTGTTCATCTTGACGCACAGGCACTGAAATAGCAGATTCCTGAACAGTTGCTGTGGAAACTGAACTGGTTTCGTCACTGCCCAGATTCATAAAAACTGATTTCGAACGAGTTTCACTTAAATCAACTGTTGGATGCTTATGTTGCAAGTGTCTGATTAAGCAAGAAGTTGAACTACCTTTAAATGACAACACTACTGAGCACAAGTTACATTTAATTTTCTCAGGATTTATCTTCATAAAATAATCCCACACCGGGCATTGTAATGCCATAGCTGAAGACAGCAGAACCAACACGAACAGTACTGGAGGTGGGAACAAATTACAGAAACAACTGATACGCGCACTGGGATTCCCACATTTCGTTAGTATGGATAATATATACCCAGCCTGATAATATCCATGCACACAAAAGAAATCATTCTGGAGAATAGGCACATTGACTATAGACCCACAAATAAAGCCACATAATTCGAATAAATAACAAAATATAAGAGAAAAAATTTTGTCCCTCGAGGTGTTTCGAATCATTATTATAAATCCACCATGTTTTCCAGCCCTTCCAGTTCACCATTGCATCATCAATGAACCATCAATCACATTGCTTGAAAGTACATCCAATTTATGTGTATGTCCATAAAAACTGCCACTCTACGACTTTTTTAATTCAAAATGTTGTAGGTTTACTTACGTTTTTTAATATGATTACTGTACATCAACAGAGAAGGATATGTTATAGGAGATGTGTTATTTAACTGAATGTTTTTCACACTTTTATTATTATGAATGCGAATAGTGTGTTTTATTTTATTGTTTGTTAGTGTTGATAAAGCATATATTACGCCATTTCGGAATAGAGCAGTCAATTAGAAACGAAGCTTTATTTTCGGAAATCTTAAGCTTCATGCTGTTGCGTATCAAAAAAAATTTCGACACTCTTGAAAGAGGTCGATGAAGTAGTACATTAAACGTATTTCCGTATCTGTGCCATGCGCGAATCTCGTCCGAGACAAAGCGAAATGAAACATCACTGTTTCGATACAATTAGTCTGTTCCAAGCACAAGTGGACTGAAACAGCGTTATTTTGAAACAACGATACAGATTTTGTGGCTGGCTAGATATCGATTCTGGTACTGTTATCCGACACAGACCGGAATGAAACACCACTGTTTCGAAACTGTGAAACAGCCGTTTCGAAACACTGAAACAGTTCCACGTATCGATACACCGAATCGAAACATAGAAACAGTGGCCAAGTCTATTTGTTACAGAGGGGAGCTAACCCTCTGACCGAACACGCTGAACTACCGTGCCGGCGTCTTTCGACGTTCTAGTATGATTTTTTTTAGTAATTTAATTGAAAGCTTTGTTGCTTTGGTAAAAATAAAATTGGTTCTTTTTGTCGTGACAGAATAAATTACTATTAATCACACCAGATTTGTTGGAGAACAGCAGCAACATGTGTAATTGATCCAGCTTTAAGAAATTCTATTACCTTTTAGCGGAAAATTCGTGCGGTACTCTCCGACGTTAGAAAAGCCGTGGTGTTCCGTTCGGAGCAGGAGGCGGCTGTCTTTTCTCATTCGCGATATCGAAAATTACTAAAAAATGAACAGAAATTTTTTTTCTTTGGAGGAAGATCGCCCGGAGAAAACAGACAGAAGTTACATGAAAGAAATCTAAGGGACCAACTAATTGGATTTGTACGAACATATAAACGGAACTGAAAGAACTTGGAATAAGTACTATAACGATGTCGTCACGACAGCCTCCTGTTCCGACAGAACACATGCTGGATCATAAGCTGCATAAATCTTTTAAACAGGAAAGATTATCACAAGTATAATTAATTAAAATAAGGTTGAGAGATTTTCTTTGAAATTAAATAAACTTCAAGGCTTCAAGTATTATATTATGAAACGGAAACTTACATTAACATGGCCACCCATTGTGGCGGTGGAGCGAATTTTCATGATATACATTCTCGCTTGTTTGTGGCTACATATATTTTTTAATCACTTAAACTCTTAAAGTTACAATAAAATGATTATATCAGTATGGAGCACAATACTTTTGCGTCCGACTCGCAACACATTCACAGAAGAACAGCTAGAGAGCGGCGCGGCTCCCTGCAGAAGTAAAAAATTGGCAATTGTTATTTTTGAAACATAGGTGCAGCGTTTTTTTTTACTGATCGATAGCAGCGTATAACAGTTTATAGCTATCGTGATATTCTGCGCTTTTCAGGAGCGCGGCCAACATATCTGGTTACAACATTCATTGGTATATGTTAAAAGTTCGCACATACTGACGCGAATACAGAAAAAAAAAATTTTACATGTTAAAAATCGCAGTGATAAAGGCTGTAATGTCACAATGCCTCCCATGTGAGGCATGATGATTCCGGAAGGATCATCAGGACTCACATGTAGTTTCAAGACATTACTGTGTTTCATCATCTGTTTACTTTCGTTCTAACATACAATTGGAATGAGTTTGTCATCTAGTTATTTTATGCTTCCAGTACAGTTATGAAAACAAATAGTCTTTCAGTGTCTTTTGTGCACTTTGGCACTTCTCTCAGTTCATTGTAAGGTGTCCTTGCACTGTTATCTTAATTGCTGTTACTGTGAAACAAAATATGACAAAAAACAATCTTAAGTCTAACACACACAAAGATAAATGAATAATACTCTATATAGAAAACAAAACATGTCAGTAGACAAACATACACAGATACATTGAAATAATTACTTAAACAGTCCTCTAAAATTGTCTGTGACCTGTTTGGTCTCGTAATGTTTTTTATCCGTTTCATTAGATTTTTTTTTAGAATGTCGTTAATCAGGACGTTTCACTTGACACTACACTGTACACTTTTATTTGTCACGCGCTCACTTAACCGGAGTCTGCAACGTCTATTCTCGTTCGGTGAGCGGCGTCGTCCGAGAGGTCACGACCCTGGGTAGCGTTTTTTTTTTGTGTTCGCTCGTGTTGCCTCTCTAGTGTCTCGCATCAAGCGTCATGTCGTTTACATGCAAATAAACAGAAAGAAACCTGTATTAGGTTCGTGCTATAATGTAGACTTACAGGTAAAGGTTTTATAGGATTCTGGACAGGATTGATAACCTTCCCTTCCAGTTAACGTTTCAGTGCTCAGTAATGCCTTGTCTTTATTTAACTATCTATCGCAAAATATCCGACGTGACTGATTAAATGGAAATTAATTTGAAGCTAAGACTTCTCTTTTTACAGAATAAATAAAGTTCATAATTAAGTTTCACTTTGATAGCTTTAGCAATGTCTCTTGCGTAGTTGTGAGACGGAAAACATTCTAAGGTCAATGACACGCCTCCACAGCCCGCGCGTCGGTTGTGTTTCAAATGTTAATTGTTGAGTCCAATTGCAAGCAGCTCCGCGCTGTTGCAGGTTACTAGTCCAGTGCAACACGCGCTCGTGTATGCTCGTATGAAGTTTAACGTGTGTCACTCGCGCTCTGCTAAAATGAGAACACGCGGAAAACACACGTCTAGTGTCCTTCTCCATCGTCGATCGGCGTATCGAAAACTTGGGTAGAAAATACCACCGTCTGTTTCGAGGATTTCACACGACAGTCCCTGCGACCTGCCATGCTGCTTACACACAGGTAAGTGAAGCCAACGTTTTACATATAGTTTGCAAAATGCTTTGCTGTGATCGCTGTCACTACCTGCACTTGCGTGTACACATGTCACTGCACATGTATTTTGTACACTTTATCACTCGCATTTTGTTTAGAACGTCTTAGAGTGTCTGCAAATTCACATCTCCCATCTCACATTGTGATTTCAAAGTTCACAGTTCAAGTTACTCACAGGTAAATACATTACAAGATTAAACAATGTCCATAAATTACATACATACATACATACATACATTTCTTAAGTTTGCTTACAGTCACAAAATTCTGTTAACCTTTTCAGTCACGCTACGCCGGATTAGCGTATTGAATACCACTACTTGTGCATCAAGGCACGATTATTTCGGTTATTCTCTCTCCCTTTTACAAAGGTAAAATTTTTTTAAAAACAAATCTTTTAAGCAGCTTGGTATTTCGTTTCTCTTCAAAATTTAGTGTCGCTGTTTATGTAGAGCACAGATTGAACAAATTCTGTCTCTACTGGTCGAGCATACTGATGCATTTCTCTCCAGAAGATTCATGCTTCATAAAGTTACTGGCTGCAAGTACTACTCGCGGAATGTATTATAATCCCTCAACATTGCTACTCGCGATACGCGATTAGAACAAAACTTTCGCTAACGGATCTCTCCCACAAATTTCGTTTCCACTTCAACCCCCTAAAGAGCACTCAGATGAGCCTGTCAAATTCTAATCCTCACTTTTTTTTAATGGGATAGGATGGGGAAGTGGAAGAGGAGAGGATCAAATATGAACATAAATACACTATACACATATACAAATTCTAGCACAACTACACTAGGATATTTTTGTGACCTTAGATGCATGACATGCGTCACGTGTGCCTTCAAGTGGCTATTCTTTAATCTAATATCAGATCTTAGTTTTATTATTATAATGTGAGTCATATCTGGTGACAGCTTTCTAGTTTCTCACGCTTCCTTCTGGGCGATTGTCGGGCTTGGCTGTGAAATAGCTAATTACTTTAGTGCATCTTACATGTTTAAAGAAGAAACGTTTACCATCAGGAATACTTCAGACTTGTCAGTACGACGTATATGTTTCCATGTAGTGGCACTCTCGACTACATGACCTAACCGCTGTTGTAAAACAGAATAAAGGAAATGCTTTGTTGCTCAGCTATTAAATCTTTATGAGGCTTACTGTTCGTAGATGATACTTTGAATCTGAGATTGAATCTCCTGAAAACTATCAAATACTATGTGATACTCCCTCTCTCTGTTATTTACTGCTTTTGACAGTTCAAACACTTGGCTACACAAATATGTTTAATTCTGAAGATCGCGCTAACAAAAGGTATAGTTCATGGCGGTGTTACAATAACGCACAGTTTACACGCAATAGGCTGTACTCTGTACACTTAAAGACTAGCATTCCATCTTGAGGGCTGAAAAAAAAACTGCTTAACCTAATATTTCACATACATATATATTCATTGGAGTTGGAAGGTGGCAATCTGCTACTTCCTTCCGTATCTCTTTTCACCAATAACGGCATTTCTCAATGCCAACAGCCAACTTGGACTGCTTACACCTATGACTAACTTAAAACTAACTGAGAATTTGTCCTCTCAAATGGAATGTGCTTTCCTTTTCGTGCGCAATAATAAATCAAATCTTCAATTACCTCCATAGTTTTTCGCCAAAGTGTGAGTACTCGTATTGGTGTGTTTGAATACCGAAGTGTTTCACAGGTTAAACCTTAGGCTAATGTTCCTTTGCTTGTTACTTTGCCTCGTTATACTTCTTGAGATCCTGGTGGTGATACAATCCTTTAATTCTGCCAGATGCTGGATCCGCTATTAGATAACATCCTGTATGTGGTTTTCTAATTACTACAAATGGTCCGTCGTTCAATAGCCTCCATTTCCGATTTCTTTTCAACAACTTTGATGGCTTAAAATGTGTCCGTAAAAGCACCTTTTCATTAATATCATATGTAAGAGCCTTAGATACCTTCTTGTCATAACACTTCTTGCGTAGATTCGCCTGTACAGCTAAGGATGTCAATGCTTGCCTGAGTTTTGCATCTAAATCTAATTCTGGTTCTACAATTTTAGGTATGTGATCTAACCATTCATTTCTTTCCCGATGACTCGTCATTAATTCCGCAGGTGTAAATCCAGTTGAGAAGTGTGGAAGATTGTTGACAATCTGCTCGAATGAAGATACAAAGTCAATCCAACGGGTTTGTAGATTAGGTATGTAGGTTCGAATGAATCTACTGAACTCTTTGAAGATACGTTTGGTGGGATTAGATTGCGGTCTGAAACGAGATATAAGTATTTGTTTGATGCCATGTCTGGCAAGAGAATTGCGCCATTGTCTGCCAGTGAAATTCGATGCATTATCTGATAGAATGGCCTCCGGCTTGCCAAATCGAGGAAAATAGTCTTGTTCGATTCGACGGAAGATCGGAAGTGCACTGGATGATTTCACTGCATAAAGTCTCACATGTTTTGTGAAAAGATCCATCAATGCGACTAGGTATTTCACCCCTCCCCTCCCTTGCGGCAGGGGGCCGGCGAGATCAAGGGCCAGAACTTGATTTGGTCTCTCAGTAATAATTGGATTCAGAGGAATTAGGTTCGAATAGTTGAAGGGTTTTGCCTTCTGGCAGATAAGACATGTACTTAACAACTTATGGATTCGATGGTGCAAGTTTGGTACATAGCAATACGCAGAAATCTTTCGTTTGCATTTTTCAGGTCCATAATGACCCCAGGAAAGATGTGTGTACCAGATAAGGTGTTCAACGTATGCGTGTGGTATACACACACACCATCTACCAGAGAGGAGAGAAGTTCGATGGAATAAAACATCGTTGTGTAGTTTATAAAATTTGGACAAGTGGTGATCGGGTTTTGTTAGAAGAAGTTGTTTGACCTTACGCCATTTGGGATCTGTTTCTTGGAGTATACACATCTGCTTGCAGAGCTGAAGGAAATACTTTCTATGTAGTGGGTCTTTCATTAGAAGAATTCGGTAGTTAGACATCTGCTCGATAAGTTCACTGGACTCGGGAAGTCCTTGTGGCATGCATGACAAAGCATCCGCGATAATGTTGTTTTTAACCTTGATGTATACTATTTCGAAATCATACTCTTGCAAGAAGAGACTCCATCGTGTAAGACGAGGATGAAGAAGTTTACACGAGAGCAAGAAACTAAGAGCTTGGTGATCAGAAAAGACCTTAATTTTCCGACCATGGATGTAGTAATTGAACCTTTTAAAGGACCATCCAACGGCCAGAGCCTCCAACTCTGTCACCGAGTATGACCTCTCACATTCTGTGACAACCCTACTTGCAAAGCTGATAACTCTTATCTCTTCTTTTCCATCAATTACTTCTATTTGAAACAAACAAGAACCAAGCCCCTGAAATGAAGCATCTGACGAAATACAGAATTCTTTATCCATGTCTGGATGGAACAAAATATTGCTGTTAAGAAGTGCTTGTTTAATGCGATCAAAATCTGCCTGACACTCTGGCGTCCAATGCCAGTGAGTATTTTTCTTTAGAAGACCATGCAATGCTTGACTGTTCATCGACTGGTTCGAAATAAACTTTCTGAAAAAAGGAAGTCATTCCGAGGAAGCCTTTCAACTGGCATTTAGAAGAAGGAACAGGAAAGTTTTTAATAGCTGCTAGTTTGTCTGGATCTGGGGTAATTCCCTGTGATGATACAAGATGTCCTAAAAATTTAATCTCCCTTTTACCAAATTAAGACTTATGTAGATTAGCTGTGACTCCATAGTCAACAAACCTCTGGAAAACTTTGCTTATTATGTCTAAATGTTCTTCCCAAGATTTCGTAGCAATCAGTAAGTCATCAACATACACTGTTACTCGATCCAACAGTTCAGGCCCTAATACATGATCAAGTGCTGTATATTTTCGAGACTGTGATGTCATCTTGACCTGCCAGTAGCTCGATCTCAAGTCTACCGACGTGAGGAATTTTACTCCATGAAACCTTTGTAATTGTTCATCCATAGCCTCAGGTCGAGTTCTTGCTGGAATAATTATTTTATTTATGTTTCTTGCATCCAAAACTATACGTACACTACCATCCTGCTTCAAAACTGGCAATAACGGACTACTGTAAGGTGAGTCTGACGGTTCAATGATCTCCCACTTAAGCATTTTACGTACATTTTTCACAGCCTCGCGCCTTGCATACGGGACAGAGTACGTTGTCTTGCAAAAAGTAGAATGGGGAGTGACCTTCATGTCATATTCGTAGTCACGTATTACTCCAGGTTTCGAAGAAAAGACATGAAGATACCTCATAAGTAAGTGCAGTAAATCTTACCTTTGTATGTAATCTAGTTCACTTGATTCGCGTACTTTATTCAAAATCTCTTCTCTAGTCGGAAATCCATCATCAGTATCAAAATCCGTCCAACTGTTACCCTGTCTTGTCATGTGTGCTTGGTTCAAAAACATTCGCTGTACCAGTCTGCGTACCTTAACTTTGTGCTCAGTGTTGACTCTTTTGACCTTGCCGCGCAACAATTGCAGCGTTACCTCCTGTTCACCTACTCGGATTGTACAGATACCCTTTTCTATATCAATCATTGCCTTATTCTTCCTCAGGAACTCCATTCCTAATAAGCATGACACTGACAAATTCTTAACTACTAGAAATACACACATGAAAGAAGTAGAATTAATCCTTATCGGTACCTGAGCTTGCAAATTGACTCGCTGTGATAAAGATCCTACCGCTCCTGTTACTGAACAACCTTGTACTGGTAACGTTAAAATTTTCATCCCTGCAGAAACTTTCTTAAACATAAATAGTGATAAAGCATTTACGTTTGCACCAGTATCAATAATAACATCTATTGGTGTATTGGCTATATAAATTTTAGTCATTGCTTGTACTTCGTCTTCCCATACGTCATTCAAGTCTGTCTCAATATTTTCCTGCAACAAATCGTCTCTCAAGTCAGTGTCGCGATCATAACGTATTACGTTAAGTCGTTCAAGGTCGAGTTTGCCCCCATTATGTCCCGCAGCATCCCCAAGGAGGCGAAAAGGTGCTGCCTTTAGTTTTCCGCTTTCTTGTGATGCGACTGATTTGATTCTTTTGTCACATCACTTGACCATTCTCGCTGGTTTTTTACCCATTGTGTGTGTTGATTTGTATCAAACCCTTGTTGGTACTTCACTTGGTTACCAGACTGAAAAATCGGTACATTACTTGCCTGCGTAAAATATACCGGTGGATTGTATTGTTTTCTTGGTTTATTGTTATTGTATCTAAAGTCCTGTTGTGGTGGCGTGTACTGTTGTTGTTGCATGAATGGTTGTTGCTGAGGCATGTATTGCTGATGTTGCTGGTGTTGTGGCTGCCCATAGGGTTGTGGTGGAGGTAGCTGACCTCCGCAATTTTGATTGTTGCAACGTTTAACCTTGTATTTGTTCCCATTCTGGTAGAAGTTACTACCGTTATTGTTTGATTGGTATGGGGCATTCCCGTAATACTGTTGTTGTGTGTTGTATATTGGATTGTACCGTTGGTTGCCGTAATACTTGTTTTTGTGTTTACCATTACGGTAACCATTGTTTCGGCCTCTATTGCGGTTATTGTACTGTTTGTTTCCGTATTGTGTTTCGTGTGAACCATTTCCATTACTACCGTTTCCATTCGAATACTTGCCTGCGTTGTTGTTCTTACGGTTAGCATTCGCACGCGCGTCTTCGCGTATAAGATCGAGCGAATCAAGGACGGATAAAAATGCGTCCTGATCTTCCTCTGACACGTTCACTAATTTTTCGCGTATGGAAATGGGTAGTTTTGACTTAAGAATCATAATAACATCTTTTGTTGTTATGGGAGTGTCCCAATATTGTATCTTTCTCAAGTACTTTTCAAAGTACCGGCGAAGTCCGCCACTGTTCGAATGGAAAGGTTCGACGTTGTAGACCTCTTTGCGTAGGCGTTGCTGAACACCTGCGCTCCAAAATTTGCTTAAAAAGTTCTTCTCAAACTCGCTAAATGTTTTGCACTTATCAACCATCTCGGTTCCCCATATAGCACTTTCTCCTTGTATGTATCCGGTAATGAATTGTATTCTCTGTTTGTCATTCCAGGCAGCTGGAAAGACTCCTGAAAAGTTCTTTAGGAAAACGACTGGATGAATATTTCGCTTTTCCGGTTGGAATGGTTGAAAAACTCTGTGTTTCAATACACTCTCCTCTTTCATGAGGGTTGTGAGTGTTAATTGTTCAGTGTTGTTGTTGCGTGAATCGTTAAATTCATTTTTCGGTGGCGGAATGGACTGTGGTGTGTTGTGTTGTCTGGTATTGATGTTCATCTGACTCAGAAGGTAGTGAGTGTTTCCCGTCACTCTGGTTATCATACTGTAGTGTTTGAATTTGCTGTTTCAGGTCGGATATCTCATCTGTTAGTTGCTTCCGCCATTCCGGCAAATCCCGGGTAAACACTCGTCTAATTTGGCCTAGTTCAGTACAAACAGTGTCTCCTGAACTGCCGGGTGCAGATAATATGTCTAAGGTTGCGGATTTAACAACATCTTTCAAGTCACGTGTAACCTTCTCCTCAACAAGCTTCTCTTGTACATCAATCCATTCTTTGTAATGTTCGGTAAGTGCTTTAGTGTGCGAAGCAACACTACTGTTAACTCTTTCCTCAACAGTTCGGTCCGAAATGTCATTCGCCATTGCACTTACTTTTGATTCTACAGTGGCTACCGGTGTCGCTAACTCGTCTACCTGTCGTGCAACTGTTTTATACGCAAGTTTTACCGAATCGGTTTCTTTGCGACACGCTTCGATTTGAGTTGTGAGATTCTGACCAATGTTGTCAATTTTGTTATTCAGAGTGCTTATCTGTGTTGTCAAAATGGTTACTTGCGCCGTGACGTCACCCTTAACGGAATCTATCTGTGCTGTGAGAGAGCCTACTTGCGTAGTGAGGGTACCTACTTTCGCATCAATGGTGGTATTTACGTCATTCCTAACTGAGTCAATCTGTGTTGTCATGTCCGTTTTCAACTCTGACAAAAATTTGTCTCTGTCTTTCTCACGTTGTTCGCGATCACGTTCGCGCTGTTCCCTCTCCTGTCTGTCTAGTATCAATTCCTGTAACATTTTGACAATGTCAATTGATACCGTTATCGGGGAGGTGGGTGTTTCCTGCTGAGTGTCGTCCACGTTAACTACCTCTTGTCTGTCGTCTGTCCTGGCCGTCGTTCCGCGTGAGCGGAGTCGGTAATGTTTGTTAACAGTGCCGTCGCTTTCGTCTGCAGAGTTCGCGCTCGATTGTCCGTCGGCCATAATGAAATTCAACTATTGTCAACTTAAAATGGGTACTGCCAACTGAAATTCTGATTGTCAATTATTCTTGCCGCGCAAGTTAAAGTCGCGGCGCGTTCGTCAAATGTCTAATGTTACGTGGGTAATAACTGACACACGTCTGTAGCAAAAAGACAAGATGGAGTCAACGCCGTTGAAACTGTTGATTGCCAACGCTGTTACACAGAAAAGACGGAAATGGCATCCATCTTGAACTTACACGAGAATACTAACTACAGTATAAAACAAATAGTCCAAGCAAAAGGTTACAGAAAATGTTCAAATATTTACGTAGAAAAAAAGTGGTTTTTTACGTTAAGCTACAGAAAGGATAGAGTGAGGTCGAATTTGAAGGTCAAATGAGCTACTCTTTAGACAGAACTATGGCAAACGAAAATTTGGTACTCACTCAGCGTTGTCTTCAAAACTGCAAATCTGCGTCTTATTAAATCCCAAGATATTTGTGTAAATACCGCGTCCTTCAATATTGCGTATATTTTTAATGCTCATCCGTAATTTTATCATATATTAGTACCTTGACACTTTCAATATTTTAGTCAAGTCCCTGTTCGGGCACCAGATCTGGTATGATTTTTTTTTTTTAGTAATTTAATTGAAAGCTTTGTTGCTTTGGTAAAAATAAAATTGGTTCTTTTTGTCGTGACAGAATAAATTACTATTAATCACACCAGATTTGTTGGAGAACAGCAGCAACATGTGTAATTGATCCAGCTTTAAGAAATTCTATTACCTTTTAGCGGAAAATTCGTGCGGTACTCTCCGACGTTAGAAAAGCCGTGGTGTTCCGTTTGGAGCAGGAGGCGGCTGTCTTTTCTCATTCGCGATATCGAAAATTACTAAAAAATGAACAGAAATTTTTTTTCTTTGGAGGAAGATCGCCCGGAGAAAACAGACAGAAGTTACATGAAAGAAATCTAAGGGACCAACTAATTGGATTTGTACGAACATATAAACGGAACTGAAAGAACTTGGAATAAGTACTATAACGATGTCGTCACGACAGCCTCCTGTTCCGACAGAACACATGCTGGATCATAAGCTGCATAAATCTTTTAAACAGGAAAGATTATCACAAGTATAATTCATTAAAATAAGGTTGAGAGATTTTCTTTGAAATTAAATAAACTTCAAGGCTTCAAGTATTATATTATGAAATGGAAACTTACATTAACATGGCCACCCATTGTGGCGGTGGAGCGAATTTTCATGATATACATTCTCGCTTGTTTGTGGCTACATATATTTTTTAATCACTTAAACTCTTAAAGTTACAATAAAATGATTATATCAGTATGGAGCACAATACTTTTGCGTCCGACTCGCAACACATTCACAGAAGAAGAGCTAGAGAGCGGCGCGGCTCCCTGCAGAAGTAAAAAATTGGCAATTGTTATTTTTGAAACATAGGTGCAGCGTTTTTTTTTACTGATCGATAGCAGCGTATAACAGTTTATAGCTATCGTGATATTCTGCGCTTTTCAGGAGCGCGGCAAACATATCTGGTTACAACATTCATTGGTATATGTTAAAAGTTCGCACATACTGACGCGAATACAGAAAAAAAAAATTTTACATGTTAAAAATCGCAGTGATAAAGGCTGTAATGTCACAACGTAAACCGTTACCTTAGCGATTTGAGTGTCAGTTTTGCTCCTATTATATTAAAGTAGCTTTTCTGTTGGTTTCCCAAGGCAGAAGGAACCTCCTTCCAGATCTTTCCACCAGATAAAAAACTTCAGTGAGTACTGCCTGGGTATTGAACGCAGGACCTTCACATTACTAGCCAAAAACTGTAGTTGGTACGCTACGACGTCATTAAGGATATTTGGGCATTGTAATTATGTACTAAAGTATTACAATATGGATCAAGACCATCACATACAAAAAATGGTGTGTGATAACTATTGGAGAAGAAATACTTTGAGGGGCAAGGGAACTAAAAATATAACAAAATCACTCGGAATAGATTCAAGCAAAGGATTGGCATTATCACTCGCGACGAATCAACATTCACATATATGAAAAATAACTACGTCACCAGAGAAGATAGGTTAACTGTGGTTTTTAGGGATACTGCAAATGAAGAGTCGTTAGCAGCGTCTAAAGCTAGTGGTAGCTTGGCGGTAGAGCCATCTATCGGTAGGTCAGGTAGTTGAGCATCCTTCATTTCGCTAGCTTTAGACGCCTGTTGCCGGTGTTCTCGCGCAGGTATTCATACTTGACAATTTGTGCAGACCTCCGACCCCTGCTAAGGTCTTTGATGCTTGTATGTTCCACAGAGCTCGCACCAAAGTAGTTACATTGCCCATGGTTAGAACCTGTGGAGATGCTTAACTCTTTCATGGACAAGGGTATGAGGCAAATTTCTACCCTTACTGCACAAAACTTTTATTTGTTGAACAAATTTATAAAAATTTGGTTAATAGTAATATAATTTGATTATAATAAAACCATTAATAGAAATTGTGATGTATTTCAAAAGAATCTTTCGAAAACAATGCTGGTACATTATGTGTACCACCATCCCTCAAGTTACATTGCAGTATTGGATGCAGGATCTGTTCTTGCAGAAATAGAGGAACCTGCAACTCGTAAGACTTTAAGCAGTGTGGTAGTCTTGGGAGCAAGACTAGTTTTTTCCTAAGCAGAGAGGTACCTAGGCACACACAACAAATCCATTCGGTTCTTATCTGCTTTTCCTTGGTGCTGCAATTTGCACATCTTCGTTGTGTAGTTCTTTGTGACTGGTGTGCTGAACTTTCTGTTCTCAAACTTTTGCGCACATGAGCTTTCTTTTTGCTAATTTCTACTAGGTTGCTCAGGTGCCTGCCTCTGTACCTTGAAGCAACCAAGGCGTTGCTCACAAGACTTCTGGAGACTTCCCTCCGAAAAATCTTCGTCGTTATTGTTTCAAGCTTCCGTCTCTTGTAAAGCACAAAGGCATTCATGGCATTTGCGTCAATAAAGTACCAGAAGATACGAGGCCACCATTTTATGCTCTTCCTATCAATTTCATATGTTGATTTCCTTTGATCAAATTTATCCACATAGTTCATATTCTCATTGTATTCAACTAACAGTAGGCAGGCAGACAGCTTTGTTGCAGTTCCATTCTTTTCTTTCCACTGTACTTCTGTTGTGGTTCTTAGGTCATGAAAGCTTGACAACAAATACACTGTTCTTTTCTTCTTCCATTTTACAATAAACAACCCAGTGTCACTTGTAGCCCAGTCGTATTCATCATGTTTCAATTCTTTGTCTTGTTACAGGTTAGGCAGATTCTTTCTTGATATATTGACAGTACCACATAAATGCATTTGTTTCCTTTACGGATCCTCCATCAGTTGTACACTGGTGAAATAACTGTCAAAGAAAACTCTACGATTTTTTCCTTCAAGACCTGTCAGCAGTTCTTTTACTATCCTCTCTCCAAGACATTTTTCCGTTGTGTTGCCTACTTTACCAGTATAAATGTCGAATTTTAGTGCATAGACAAATAGCATTTGCGAGTAGAACCATGTCTAAGTACGAAAGAAACTATACGGTTTCAGAGAAGGAGGCTTTAGCTATAGTATGGGGTTTTAGGAAATTTCAACTTTTCTTATGGGGGCATAAGACTGTGGTCCATACAGACCACAAAGCTTTAATATTTTTGAAGGATTGCAGATTGTTACATAACAGGTTGACCAGATGGGCGCTGTTTTTACAACAATTTGATATAGAGATCAAGTATGTTAAAGGGAAAGAACATGCAGTACCGGATGCTTTGTCGAGATTACCGGAAGGATGTGAGACACTAGAAAGTGTAAAGAATAGGGAAGATGTTTTTGAGGTGAATTACTTCAAAAAAGCGGAAGGAAGAGAAAAAATTAGGGAAATATGTCGGAATATGCGAAGATATCAAAGTGATGATGATGCACTCAAGTCGGTAAAGGTCAAGTTTGACAATCCGGACGCAACTAACATAAGGGCTTCATATAAAATACACAAAGGTGTACTGTATCTTCAAAGATTAAATAATCCAGGGAAGTGGAGAGTATGTTGGCCGGAACAACACACTGAAGTGCTGATAGATTATGTTCACTTGGCATATGGCCATTGTGGTGCACGGAAGTGTACCGATAAGTTAGATGAATGCATTACCTTTAACAACATGGCACGAAGGGTAGCACAGAGGATAAGATCTTGCGATCTATGCCAAAAGGCGAAAGTAACAAATGCAACTAATCAAGGGCCCATGCAATCAATAAAACCTGATGAAGTATTAGAAATAGTAGCAGTAGATATCTTTGGACCATTACCGAAAACCATGGGGGGTTTTGTGTACATATTTGTAGCAGTTGAACTTTTCTCAAAGTATATAAAGCTATATCCCTTGGGAAAAGCTACTGCCAGAGCTGTGTATGATAAAATGGTGTGTGATTATTTTGTGAAAGTAGGGAAGCCAAAGAGAATACTATCAGATAATGGTGTTCAGTTTTGCTGAAAAATGTGGAAGGATGGGATAACTGAGAAACAGGTAGAAGTGGTACATATCTCAGCTTATCACCCATCAAGCAATCCGGCAGAAAGATAGGTCGGTGAGGCAGATAGAGGTCGGTTATTTAGGACGTACTGCCATAGTAACCACAAGAGGTGGGGCATGTATGTGAGTGAATTCGAAGAAATCATGAATTCATTAACAAACGAGAGCACTGGATTTACTCCAGAAGAAATCCTGAAAAAGACGAGAAGTAAAAGTCTAGTAGAAGACCTACTAGAATTTCCAGATAGAGTTGAATTAGATTATGATAGTAAAAAGAACTTAGTAAAAGACAAGATGAGGAAACAAGCAGATGCGAGAATTCGTCGTCATGACGAAAAAGTAAGGAATCCTAAATTCAAAATAGGTGATCTCGTTCTTGTAAAAACACATGAAAAGTCAAGTGAAATTAATAATGAGATCAGCAAATTTAAATATATATATAATGGACCATTTAAAATAGTGTCCATACCCAATGTGAATGCTTATTATTTAGAGTACCCATTAACAGGCAAACGCCTGGGAGTAAGAAACATAGTGGATCTCAAAAGGTATGAACCACGAATTCTACCAGATTGAAAATAAATATATAAATAAATATTAAAGTAAACCAATATGTAAATAGTTTTGTTTCTTTTGTTCTATGTGAAAGGTAAATGTTCACTAAAATATGTTGCAGTATTCTAATGAAACTTCTAGTTTAAGTAGAGACTAAACAGACTGGGAAAGACTGAGCTTCTAAGAAAGCCTTAATAGATGTGTAAATAAGTGTTGTGGAAGAGGTAGAAAAGTGAGGAGGTAAAGTGAAAAGGACGGGCTATAAAGTAATAGGCGCATAACGTGTGTTTTACTTGCCTGAGATAAAAGAAGTGTATTTAAAATTTTTGTAAAAAAGATGTTTAAAGTGTACTGTGTTTAGATGTAAGAAAATTGTAAAGAATGTATGTAAATCATTTATGTAATGTTTAGCAGGAAAGATAGAAAGAATTGGTGTTTAATTTTAAATAAGTAATATAAGTACCGAGGTGTATCAGTAAGAAAGGGAAAACCCTTGGTAAAAAGCTTAACGAAAATTTCAGATTCATTATAGGAGAGACTTCTTATTGAATTATCACTGTTAGATACTTCAATAAGAAGTGGGGCATGTGTAACGGAACTGAAATGATGGTGGGCTGACAGTAATTTGGAGCCCGCGCGTCGGAAACGGGCGCGCTGCTGTGAGACTGCCAGGGAGTGCACCCTGATGCCATCTATTGGCGAAACTGGGAATTAGCGCTGTCTCAGACAATGCGCTGAACTCTCGGAGTCAAATGTATTCCTTTTGATGGTAATTATAAGTTATTACTGTATGATTTAATGTTATAAGGCGCTAGTAGTAAATTATTATGACTGGTATGAACTCCAGGGTAATAAATATAAATATTCTTAAATACTGAATGATTTCGGTGAAAAGGTGGTAGGGGAACGCCCCCACTCTTGGTGATACGAGCTTAGCTAGAGGTAGCTGGAGACACAGGGACTGAACAAGGGATTGGTCTGGGGAGTGTTGACGTGATCGGACGTGCGTAACTGTGCTCACGCAAAAGTGATGGTGCAACAGCGAAGAGGCGAATACCGTCGCCGTTTGTGGAGTGGAACGCGACGAATGGTTGTCGAAGCCGTCTCTATGCCACTGGGGCTGATTGTAAGAGTTCCTGCGCCCAGATTTTATGGCGGACGTGCAGTAGCTTATACGAGTGCTACAGCTCGTAGTTCCAGCCGCCATTAAGGGCATGAGGCGTGAAGAGCTGCGTTAGCCACCTGCATCTCACCACCAGCACCGACACGTCTACCCAAGGCAAGACTGCTTGCAATTGTTAAGTCGAACTTTGTATACATGTAAAAGGAGAATACCAGTTTTCTTTTGTGCAAGTGCAGAAGACAGAATATAGTAATGAGTAAAATTACGACGCATGTTGTTCATTGTAAAGTGTAGTAACCTGAAACATAGTGTAGTGAAATCAGACTGAGGCCACCATCGCCTCTTTCATTTACAATTCTTTTGGTTGTAGAATACTTTAGCGTTTAAGAATGTTGAAAAGAGCAATGGTCACACCAGAATGAGTCGCCTATTTATAGTTACTTAAATTTTTCTGAGTAACCTTTCAAGTAAAGTCACTTAACTTAATATCCAAAATCATTAAATAAGTTGAAGGATAGAATTTTGTTAACCTAAGTTGCATAAGTTGTCTTGGTGGTAATTTCCAAACCAACTCACAGAAATTGAGAGAGTATTTGCTTTGTAGAATCACCTAGAATGATCAGAAATAGTAATATTCAGAATTAAGTTTAAATTCAACTCAAGCCGTTTCACTTTGAAACGAGCCAAAAAATTGATTTATTCTTTTGCTCCTTCAGAGCTGGCGACCGTAGTTATAAGTATTTTCAGGAGGATTCGACGGTAAGTCTGCTGCTCTCGTCGTGCTGATAGGATTATCCACTGCTGCTAGCAGTGGTGATTGGATACATAAGCTCACTACCAAGTTAAGTGGGTCAGGTAGGCAGTGTTACCGTGTGAACTGTAGGGCACTGTAGGCCGTGGATCGAACCCGTTCAATCATCACAGCTCTTTGGGAAATAGTCCGGTTAGGAGTGTACTAATCCAATAGGTAAATACTGGCGTGTAACGGTCAAAAATGTATACGCAAGTGAATTTAGCAAGGTCCATGTAGCACCTAGTTAATGTGGTGTAATGGCGAGGGTAGGAGTGGAGTAAAAGTGAGCTGAGCTTGTGGCAGCTGTGCTGTCTTCAAAGATTAATAACGCCAGAATTCACTACTAACTCTTACCATTAGGGCTGAGCTATTTACGGTTAAAATACGTAGCAGTAAGCGCAAAGGCGTGACAGCTACAAGTCTGTATTGGCTTTATACATACGGAAGTAGGAAGCGGGTCATTCTGTCAGTGGAGGGGTTAAAACAACGGAGTCACTTGAGAACATACCCCATTTACTGATGGAAAGATTCGGCGGTTCGGTCGCAAGTATCTCACATAGTGGAGGAATGTTGAAGCATGGTGGTACATGTTTTGGATTCTGAATTATTCACGAAATACTCGTCTTCTACAGTATATATCTAAGAACCGAGAATTCTAGAGTGATACTGAATATATAACAATCATTATATTATCTGTAATAAACAGCTGAATCAGTAATATATCACATTAAGAAGGGAACAATTACGCATTCGCACTGGGCGAAAACCAACAACACACTGCAAGAAACAACAATCGCCACATAAGATGATGGAGATGGTGATGTTTGTTTTGGCACACGACGGCAAGGTCTTTAGCGCCCGCACAAACAGATTGAGACGAGTGTCAATAAAATATTCAGAACTGCATGGAGCAACACCACTTCTGACCACTCCTGTCACAGTGGGAACTACCGAATTACGTACAGTCCTGTAGTCTCAGCAATACTCCACGTCTTCCAAGCCAAAATGTTAGCATCTGGAAATGCTTCAAGGCCACCATAATCTGCTTGGTTGCCCCATACAACAGCCAGTGTGAGCCATGTACTACATCCAAACACAGCCTGAACATCACAAGTGAAGTTCAGATGCAGTCCACGAAAGACATTGGGACCTCCAATCAATTGCTGTTTATTAAACTGCCCAGCCAAGTCAATATCAATCACCTTCAAACTGCAATACACAGGTACACTGCGCCGCCAGCGACGACGCCATGCACGTCGCAGAGGCATTGCTGTGGTACGTTAACACAAGTGGTTGCGATAAGCGCTACTGGCGTCCAGCTGCGCCGCAGCACGGAGTGTCATTCGCTCTGCGAACGTCGAGGAGTGCGGACGCATAGCTCTGGGTGTCTCGCTGGGCATTGGCTTGCTGCGTTCACTTGTGTTTACGTGCCACAGCAATGACTCTGCGACGTGCATGGCGTCGCCGCTGGCGGCGTAGTGTACCTGTGTATCGCAGTTTGAAGGCGACTGATATTGACTTGGCTGGGCACTTTAATAAACAGCAATTGATTGGAGGTCCCAATGTTTTTCGTGGACTGCATCTGAATTTCACTTGTGATGTTCAGGCTGTGTTTGGAGGTAGTACATGGCTCACACTGGCTGTTGTATGGGGCAACCAAGCAGTTTATTGTGGCCTTGAAGCATTTCCAGATGCTAACATTTTGGCTTGACAGACGTCGAGTATTGCTGAGACTACAGGACTGTTCGCTAAACAGCCTTTGGTAATCTTGTTCCAAGCATGCCATTTGTTTTGACTACGAGAAGGAGGAAGAAGTTAAATGCTCATGAGTACCTGTTTTTATCGGCGAAAGTCGGCAATGGCAATTGTAAAAATACGTACAGTGGATGGTTCTTAAAACCTATCTTCATGCTGGACGAGTCAGGACTTCACAATTAAGTGGTACATTTTTTGTATCACCATGCACTGACGAATGGAGAAACTGGTAGAAGCTGACATCGGGGAAGATCAGTTTGTATTCCGTAGAAAAGTTGGAACACGTGAGGCAATACTGACCCTATGACTTATCTTAGAAGAAAGATTAAGGAAAGGCAAACCTACGTTTTTAGCATTTGTAGACTTAGAGAAAGCTTTTGACAATGTTGACTGGAATACTCTCTTTCAAATTCTAATGGTGGCAGAGATAAAATACAGGGAGCGAAAGGCTATTTACAATTTGTACAGAAACCAGATGGCAGTCATAAGAGTCAAGGGGCATGAAAGGGAAGCAGTAGTTGGGAAGGGAGTGAGACAGGGTTGTAGCCCCTCCCCAATGTTATTCAATCTGTATATTGAGCAAGCATTAAATGAAACAAAAGAAAAATTCAGAGTAGGTATTAAAATCCATGGAGAAGAAATAAAAACTTTGAGGTTCGCCGATGACATTGTAATTCTGTCAGAGACAGCAAAGGACTTGGAAGAGCAGTTGAATGGAATGGACAGTGTCTTGAAAGGAGGATATAAGATGAACATCAACAAATGCAAAACGAGGATAATGGAATGTAGTCGAATTAAGTCAGGTGACGCTGAGGGAATTAGATTAGGAAATGAGACACTTAAAGTAGTGAAGGAGTTTTGCTATTTGGGGAGCAAAATAAGTGATGATGGTCGAAGTAGAGAGGATATAAAATAGCCGTAAATAAAATGAACTATAGCCTACTTTAAAAAAAATATTGCATTCTTTTATGTGATTTAAAAAGTATTGCTGCCTTTTCTTTAAAATACAAGTGAGATAGTTGTAAAGGTGCGATAAAAAGATTGCTGTTACTGTATTTAAGCCAGTATAAAAATGGAATAAATGCACAGCTATAATGACAGTAAAATGAAATAGAGTATGATTTCAATATGTGTGGTGAGAACCAAACAACTCTAATAACATGACATGTGTTCTTCTAAGCTTCATGTGCTATGAACAGTGAGAATATGGTATTTTAAGAGGAATATAACAATAAATTCCTACATTCAGTATTGGTGGTAGTTAAAGATTTTGTCACTGCAATTATGAGCATATAATGGTTAATTTATATGGTGAAATTGTATAATGTTTTGACACTGCAGTTATGAGCACATAATGGTTAACATATGTGGTGAAAGTACAGGGTGACAATTTTGAACTATATGAAAAAAACATAAATCAGTTACAAACTACAGTGTGCACACATTTTATTCAACATGTAAACGTCACTACAGAAATTCAGAGTTAGGTTATGCCAAGTTCGATATGCCTGCCGTCCTTGGCGATGATGTGGCACAGACGAATAGCTAAATTCTGCATGACCTGATGAAGTGTTACACCATCGATGCTGTCGATAACCTCCAGAATGGCTGTTTTCAGCTCAGCAATGGTTTTGGGGTTATTGCAGCACACCTTGTCTTTAATATAGCCCCTCAAAAAAGAGTCACATGTGTTCAAATCCAGAGAATGTGGCGACCAATCAAGGCCCATGCAGTCTCTGGGTACCCCAAAGCCAGAATGCAGTCCCCTAAGTGCTCCTTCAGGACATCAAAGACTCGCCTGCTTCGAGGTGGTCAAGCTTTGTCTTGAATGGAGCACAGCTTGTCGAAATCGGGTTCGCTTTGGATAGTGGGGATGAAATCATCTTCCAAAAACTTCATGTACCATTCTTTAGTCACCGTGCCATCAAGGAATATCGCACCGATTATTCCATGACTGGAAATTGCACACTACACAGTCACCCATTTAGGGTGAAGAGACTCCTCGACCGTGAAATGCGGATTGTCAGGCCCCCAAATGCGCCAATTTTGCTTATTAGGGAACCCATCCAAATAAAATTGGGCTTCGTCGCTAAACCAAACCACATTCACATCAAAGTCCTGTTCGTCAATTCTGTCGACAATAGAGTTGGCGATACGCAACAGCTCTGGAGCTTAATGGCTGATGGTTTGAATTTTGTGTGGGCAGAGATGCAAGTCTTAAACAACAATTTGTTGCAGTGTCTCCCAGTTGATTCCCACCAGTTGTGCAGCTCGTCTGATCAATTTCCTCGGGCTAGTTTACTGCATACCCCCCATGATCCATGGACCTTGCCGTTGGTGAGGAGGCTTGCATGCCTCAGCGATACAGATTGCTGTACCGTAGGTGCAACCACAACGGAGGGGTATCTGTTGAGAGGCCAGACAAACATGTGGTTCCTGAAGAGGGGCAGCAGCCTTTTCAGTAGTTGCAGAGGCAACAGTCTGGATGATTGACTGATCTGGCCTTGTAACATTAACCAAAACAGCCTTGCTGTGCTGGTACTGCGAACGGCTGAAAGCAAGGGGAAACTTCAGCCGTAATTTTTCCCGAGGGCATGCAGCTTTACTGTATGGTAAAATGATGATGGCACTCTCTTGGGTAAAACATTTTGGAGGTGAAATACTCCCCCATTCGGATCTCCGGGTGGGGACTACTCAAGGGGATGTCGTTATCAGGAGAAAGAAAACTGGCTTTTTACGGATCGGGCGTGGAATGTCAGATCCGTTAATCGCGCAGGTAAGTTAGAAAATTTAAAAAGGGAAAGGATAGGTTAAAGTTAGATATAGTGGGAATTAGTGAAGTTCGGTGGCAGGAGGAACAAGACATCTGGTCAGGTGACTACAGGGTTATAAACACAAAATCAAATAGGAGTAATGCAGGAGTAGGTTTCATAATGAATAGGAAAATAGGAATACGGGTAAGCTACTACAAACAGCATAGTGAATGCATTATTGTGGCCAAGATAGATACGAAGCCCACCCCTACCACAGTAGTATAAGTTTATATGCCTACTAGCTCTGCAGATGACGAAGAAATTGAAGAAATAAAATAAATTATTCAGATAGTGAAGGGAGATGAAAATTTAATAGTCATGGGTGACTGGAATTCGTCAGTAGGAAAAGGGATAGAAGGAAACGTAGTAGGTGAATATGGATTGGGGGTATGAAATGAAAGAGGAAGCCGCCTGGTAGAGTTTTGCACAGAGCATAACTTAATCATAGCTAACACTTGGTTCAAGAATCATAAAAGAAGATTGTATACATGGAAGAAGCCTGGAGATACTGACAGGTTTCAGATAGATTATATAATGGTAAGACAGATATTTAGGAACCAGGTTTTAAATTGTAAGACATTTCCAGGGGCAGATGTGGACTCTGACCACAATCTATTGGTTATGAACTGTAGATTAAAACTGAAGAAACTGCAAAAAGGTGGGAATTTAAGGAGATGGGACCTGGAAAAACTGACTAAACCAGAGGTTGTACTGAGTTTCAGGGAGAGCATAAGGGAACAACTGACAAGAATGGGGGAAAGAAATACAGTAGAAGAAGAATGTGTAGCTTTGAGGGATGAAGTAGTGAAGGCAGCAGAGGATCAAGTAGGTAAAAGGACGAGGGCTAGTAGAAATCCTTGGGTAACAGAAGAAATACTGAATTTAATTAATGAAAGGAGAAAATATAAAAATGCAGTAAATGAAGCAGGCAAAAAGGAATAGAAACGTCTCAAAAATGAGATCGACAGGAAGTGCAAAATGGCTAAGCAGGGATGGCTAGAGGACAAATGTAAGGATGTAGAGGCTTATCTCACTAGGGGTAAGATAGATACTAGATACTGCCTACAGGAAGATTAAAGAGACCTTTGGAGATAAGAGAACCCCTTGCATGAACTTCAAGAGCTCAGATGGAAACCCAGCTCTAAGCAAAGAAAGGAAAGCAGAAAGGTGGAAGGAGTATATAGAGGGTCTATACAAGCGCGATGTACTTGAGGACAATATTATAGAAATGGAAGAGGATGTAGATGACGATGAAATGGGAGATATGATACTGCGTGAAGAGTTTAACAGAGCACTGAAAGACCTGAGTCGAAACAATGCTCCGGGAGTAGACAACATTCCATTAGAACTACTGACAGCCTTGGGAAAGCCAGTCCTGACAAAACTCTACCATCTGGTGAGCAAGATGAATGAGACAGGTGAAATACCCTCAGACTTCAAGAAGAATATAATAATTCCAATCCCAAAGAAAGCAGGTGTTGACAGATGTGAAAATTACCGAACTATCAGTTTAATAAGTCACGGCTACAAAATACTAACGCCAATTCTTTACAGACGAATGGAAAAACCAGTAGAAGCCGACCTCGGGGAAGATCAGTTTGGATTCCGTAGAAATATTGGAACACGTGAAGCAATACTGACCCTACAACTTATTTTAGAAGCTAGATTAAGGAAAGGCAAACCTACGTTTCTAGCTTTTGTAGACTTAGAGACAGCTTTTGACAATGTTGATTGGAATACTCTCTTTCAAATTCTAAAGGTGTCAGGCGTAAAATACAGGGAGCGAAAAGTTATTTACAATTTGTACAGAAACCAAATGGCAGTTATAAGAGTCGAGGGACATGAAAGGGAAGCAGTGGTTGGGAAGGGAGTGAGACAGGGCTGTAGCCTATCCCCAATGTTATTCAATCTGTATATTGAGCAAGCAGTGAAGGAAACAAAAGAAAAATTCGGAGTAGGTATTAAAATCCATGTAGAAGAAATAAAAACTTTGAGGTTCGCCGATGACATTGTAAATCTGTCAGAGACAGCAAAGGACTTGGAAGAGCAATTGAATGGAATGGATAGTGTCTTGAAAGGAGGATATAAGATGTATATCAACAAAAGCAAAACTAGGATAATGGAATGTAGTCGAATTAAGTTGGGTGATGCTGATGGAATTAGATTAGAAAATGAGACACTTAAAATAGTAAATGAGTTTTGCTATTTGGGGAGCAAAATAAGTGATGATGGTCGAAGTAGAGAGGATATAAAATGTAGACTGGCAATGGCAAGGAAAGCGTTTCTGAAAAAGAGAAATTTGTTAACATCGAGTATAGGTTTAAGTGTCAGGAAGTCGTTCCTGAAAGTATTTGTATGGAGTGTAGCCATGTACGGAAGTGAAACACGGACGATAAATAGTATGGACAAGAAGAGAATAGAAGGTTTCGAAATGTGGTGGTACAGAAGAATGCTGAAGATTAGATGAGTAGATCACATAACTAATGAGGAATTACTGAATAGTATTGGGGAGAAGAGAAGTTAGTGACACAACTTGACTAGAAGAAGGGATCGGTTAGTAGGACATGTTCTGAGGCATCAAGGGATCGCCAATTTAGTATTGGAGGCCAGCGTGGAGGGTAAAACTCGTAGAGGGAGACCAAGAGATGAATACACTAAGCAGATTCAGAAGGATGTAGGATGCAGTAGGTACTGGGAAATGAAGAAACTTGCACAGGATAGAGTAACATGGAGAGCTGCATCAAACCAGTCTCAGGACTGAAGACCACAACAACAACAACAGTTTACTGCATGTGTCTTCTCGATGTTTTCAGGCGTTTTCACACTTTTTGGACGACCGACTACCAGTTCTCTCAAACTTGTGAGTCAAATTTTTGATGGTTAGCACACTTGTACCAGTTGTCTTCTGTTCGCACGCGGACGCCAACGTCCTTTGGGCCGCAGTTGCACTGTCATTGTTCTTAAGGTAGGCCTTCACAGGCGCTTATACACAATGCATACTGTACCGTGACATGCAAATGGCCGACAACAACAAAGCACATGCACATGTGCACACTAATTCCCATCATGCCCCGTGGCCAACTGTTCAGTTTGAATGTCCTATCTCATCCAGTTCAATCATTATCACCCTATAATAACTGCTTTATGTTCTATCATTACATTAAAACTACTTTTAAAAAATCGGATCATTTTTATCAGAAAGTGAATAACATTTCTTATAATAGTCGTTCTTTTGTTCCTGTTCGTACCTTAGTATCAGGAAACGTTTAATATAGCTGTCAGTTGTGTGAAAACGAATCTCGTGAACTATTAGAAATGTGGCTCTCATACTCTACTCTTTGATTCCGCGTTTTAAGGACGTGTGCTCATCTTTTATTTACAAATGTAAGTCTTCTTTTACTGAATATGACAGACTCCCGCGATTTTTTTTACGGGTCTGTTACAAGAGGGTGATCCTACATCTAGAATTTTGTGGGGCGCCAAAATTTTTCTTAATTTATGGCCGATTTCGAGCTTGAAAACAAGTTGAGCGTCCTGCAAGAATGAAATACTTGAAGATGGGATAAAAGGCCGAAACCTAGGTTATACTTAAGTAAACAATAAAACAGTTGTAGGAAACGCCTGGCGACAAACGAAATCGCACAGTGAACTTTGGCGTTTATTCTGTTAAGAATGTTACTTACGACGTGTTTATTCTTTGCTTTTGTTCTAGCGCTACGCCATCTCTTTTTATATATCTTGGCTTTGTTATTGTTCCTGTGTTCAACGACATGCAAAAATAAAGTTATATTCTTGAACGCATTACTCTCTCTCAAAAATAATTATTAATTAGCCTAAGTGGCTTTAGTGGTGAACCACAAAGGAAATGAGTCGCATATCACAGAGAACTATTAGTGATATATGAAACTATCCAGTACTTTCATTGGTATGTAGAGACAAGACCATTTACTGTATACACTGAGCATAAACTAATAACCTTTGCATTCAGTAAGTCACAGCACAACTGTTCTCCACGTCAATTCTGTCACTTAGAATACATCAGTCAATTTACTACAGATATCAAGAATACCAAGGGAGCCAAAAACATAGTCGCCGATTTCCTGCTGCGGATCTCGGTTATTTCACAAACCACAGACTACGAAAAATTAGCCGCAGCACAAGCTAATGACGCACAACTCCAACAGCACATATAGGATATAACACCTGGACGTCAGTTAAAATTAATCCAGCCAGCGGGCACGAAGATATGGAGCGACATAGCTATGAACAGACCCAGGCCTTTCATCCCAAGGCAACTACAGAAAGAGCTGGCCGCGGTGGCCGAGCGGTTCTAGGCGCTTCAGTCCAGAACCGCGCGACTGCTACGGTCGTTCGAATCCTGCCTTGGGCATGGATGTGTGTGATGTCCTTAGGTTAGGTAGGTTTAAGTAGTTCTAGGGGACTAATGACCTCAGATGTGAAGTCCCATAGTGCTCAGAGCCATTTGAACCATTTTTGAACTGTGGAAAGAGGTTTTCTGACAGCAACACGGTCTCAATCAACCGGGTAGCAGAGCAACTATCAAACTATTCACAGAACGTGTTGTCTGGCTGAGTATAAGGAAGGACTGCCACGGTTGGGTAACAACATGCATGCTGCGCCAAAGGAAAAAGATTGGACGGCATGTGCATAAAGCAGTTGGAGATTTTCCCCCAGTTACAAAGAGGCTCTCTCACGTTCATTTGGAGTTTGGGGTCCGTCTACCGCCTTCGGAAGGCTACAAGTATTTGTTGACATTGATGGACCGGTATACAAGATGGGCAGAAGCTTCTCCACTATTGGACATTTCAGCAGAGACAGTAGCTCGAGTGTTTTTGGCTTCTTGGATCTCTCGTTTTGGATGCCCACTGTACGTGACAACCAATCAAGGACGACAATTTGAATCCACTTTGTTATAACAATCAGCCAAGCTCTGTGAATTCTGTCATTACCCCACCACAGCTTATCGCCCAGCGAACAATGGCATGGTTGAGCGGTGGCACAGGACATTAAAGACAGCATTGATGTGCCGTAAGGACAGCTGGACTTCAGCATTGCCAGTGGTGCTGTTAGGTCTCCGAACTGCCTGCAAATCAGACCTAGGTGCATCCATGGCTGACCTGATTTATGGAGACAACCTCAGGCGGCCGGCAGAATTTTTCGCTGAACCGACGGAAGCGACAGCAGGTGACATGCCTTACGTCTTACAACAAGTGCGCAATTACATGGCACAGCTACGACCGACACCTGGTTCTCGACATGGCACCAACACGCCATTCGTTCACAAGCAGCTTAGCGATTGCCCTTATGTGTGGCTGAGGACAGACGCTGTACGAACACCTCTTCAGCCGCCATATACCGGGCCGTATAAAGTACTTGCGAGAGATGAACATACGCTGAATTCATGATGGGAAGCGACAAAGTTTCCATTGAGAGAGTTAAACCGGCGCACATGTGGCCACCAGCTGATGAAGAAAATGAAGACACCAGTGAAGAACCGCCACCTACACAATATGACGAAGAGATGTTGCCTGCAGAGAACAACACACCAAGCCAGAAGCATGAAACCACACCGAAATTCTCATCATTCTCAGAGAAGCGCTCTAGGGTGGGCAGAATTATAAAATACAAGTATAATTATGTGTCTGGAGCTCCGTTCTTCAAAGGTGGCGGGGCGGAGGGGAGGGGGGGCTGTGTAGGAAGCGCCTGGTGAAACAACGAAATCGCACAGTGGACTTCGGCGTTTATTCTGTGAAGAATGTTTTTTTACGATGTGTTTATTCTTTGCTTTTGTTCTAGCGCTATTATCTTGGCTTTGTTATTGTTCCTGTGTTCAACGACATGAAAAAATAAAGTTATATTCTCGAATGTATTACTCTCTCTCGAAAATAATTATTAATTAGCCTCAGTGGCTTTACAGTCAAATGGTGGTGTATTCCTTTAATAAGGAACATTGATTGAAATTCCACCTTGAGTTACCATCGTTCAATTACAACGAAGTTGAACTTTTTGTGGCATGACAGAAGTTGCGAATCTCAAGTTGCGCCACATTAAACTGCGAGTTCACCCACGCTACTGCAGTATGCCACAGAAGCGTCTCGCGGGCCCCGAGGAATCATGACGTCATATCATGGCATGACGTCGCCTCTCATGCAAGCCAATATCGCTGGTAGTTTTCGAAACGCGGATATTCTTTGAACATGGCATGCTGATGCCTTGTGGATTTGTGTATGATGGCGGGATTTGTGTGCGTTGAAGCTTTTCAATCACGGAAAAAAATTGATAATACTTGCTGCAAAAGCACGTGTTTGCAGACGAGAAAGGATAGTTTATATTCCAGACAATGGACGGTAAGTAACTTCCGTTAGTAATCTTATCATGCGCAAGAAAAGTAAAATGTATGGTAAATCTACAGAAATTTCATTCTTTGTGCCTATAGTATTCTGATGCATTATGTTACTCAGTAAAGTTTCTTTCAATGCATATATGTGGATTATTTGTGGTAACGGCGTATTCTCATAACAAATTGCTTCGGTATTTAAGTTGCAATCATCGTAACTTTTTCCTGATCAAAAATTGTGTAGTAACTGTATTCTAACAGTAACCTGCACATTGGAAAACTTTTGAAAGTTCACAATTGATCATTGATCATAGTCAGTATTTTTGACAGTAAAATAGATATGAATTGCAGTGACTGAATCCAGGTTTGTGAGTGGTGTAATGTGTTTTTGTAATGAATGTTTCAGAGTTTCTGAAGTGAAAGTCCAAGGAAGAAAAGACAACGAGAAGTAGCTTTTTTGTCTGTTTCATGGTTTATAGGCCTACTGGGGAAACTCGCCATGTAAAAAAACGAGTAACGCATCCAGCTTGGTACCTCTATGGTGATGTGGAAATCCGAGCATTGTTAATAAAGAAATTAATTCTGTGTGTGTCTTTCTTTTGATTCCTTTATCATGTTGCTTATAGTAGACCAAATTTAATTAAAATACCCAGGTGATAATTTCAACATAAATTGGACTATGTGCATAGCTGCTTCTCACAGGCAAAGTATAAATATTCACCATCCTCTGGCATGCGTGTACACTATTCAGTTATGGCAAAAGAAATCACTGACTCAAAGCATAATTTGCTTGGTAGACATAATTGGAAATGGCCTTTGTAGTTATAATTTTACATTATTAGATTATAGTACTCCCTGAGAGATTATCTTCTGCATTTCTTGGCCCTGACATGATTAGGTCTAGAATACAGCATTAAGTGTGCTGCTCTGCTGTCAGCGGCATGGTAGTCAATGTGTTAAGCAGTCGTTTGGGAACTAGTGTGAAGTATATGCATCTGTAGAGCCTTGGATAAAAAGGTACAGCTAGAATGCTAATTACTGTTTCAGGAATTATCCTTTACACAGTTAAATATATTATGTTAAATATGTATCTAAAACTGAATTCATGAATAACTTTGTAGTCCTTTAAATAAAAATACCGCAAACCGAAAAATTGTCTTGAAATGGTAAGGGATATCAAATATAAGTAAATATTTTTCCTCGGTAAGATTAAAGTGTAAAATTGCTGATACCTGGTTGTTACCATGAGATCAGTGCTGGCCCCAGCAGAGCAATCTGCTGTGACCACCGGCACCTTCATGCCAGCCAACGGGTTAATACACAAAACAGGGCAGTGCAAGACTTGGTCCGTAATTGTCATTGGTTGAAGCAACTAAAATTAAATTTCTGAGGTATGCTGCAACTGTATTATTGGTATATTCCCCGGCATGATTTAAAATGTTTGCATTGAAATGGCACTGACAGTATGTAATATATTTTGCAACCGAGAATAGATAAAAATTTATGTGGGAATATATTTCAAGAACCTCTTTCAAACCAAACCTGACAATTATATTGACACACCAGTAAACCCACCTGAATGGCACACTGGGTTACACAAGCATTAGCTGTAGAATAGGTAACTTACACAGAAAACTTTTCACACAAATTTTATTGTAAAGCACACTGAAGTTAAGGGAAAGATGCAATGCCTAGATGAGATAAACATGGACACACAATAACTCGTTTTGCTCAGATATATGGAAAATTAACTGTAGTATTATATGATGTATGACATATATATGACATATAACGCATCTGAGGTGCAAATTTGTGGAGAGGAGAGATTGCATTGAACCTGTTGTGTATGGTGCATATTTTGTTGCAGTGCTGGGATGATGTCATCCAGATTTCAAAATTAGGGGTCTTGTAATGAAACTCTCATCAGTTTTAATATTTAAAATTAAACACGCCTGAAAAAGGAAGCTGAATAGGACTTTAAATTAAATTGCAAAAATTTTCTTGTTTTGCACATTCACTGCAGCTGACACTTAAAAGCTCGTGGCTAGTAGCTCTTACTGACCTTTGTGTCAGCCACAGTGAACATGTTGAAGATTTTAAAGTAACAAAGTAGTTGTTGACATTCTGGTATTAATGGATGGCAGCAGGAAACACAGCAATGAAATAATGTGAATGACTTAAACCAGGAATTAAACAAGTCTACATAGCTTTGAACACAGTCATTTCACACTTCTTAGTCACTGCATATTTGTGTGCTATAACTAATACAGCAACCTTTCATTTTCTCATTTTTGATCTGGGACACATGTCACATCTTACTTATTTTCCTAGAGCAACTCTAGGTTTACTGGATCCACATTTCAGAATTCTGGTAATTGTAGTCCTACTTTATGCTGAAGGTGCGGGTTGATAGCTGTCTCTTCAGATATGATCTCATCAACTGCCATTTCAGAAACTTGAAGGAAAAATGTGATTATTAAATTTTCTGTCAGTGATGAATATATCACTAATGTATATACCACACAAATATTCATGATGCTATAGAATGGTGCAGGGCCATCTTCTGGAACACCTGCTGGGCAGACTAAACAGTGCACTTCACATCCAGTGCATCAATTTCTTCATAGGTAGTATCATAGTACACTACTATCACAGGCTTGATTGTTGCGATGCTCAGTGAAACAGCATTATGCCTTGAAGACACTAAACTAACAGCCTTCTTAAGTTTTTGAATGAAGGATATAAGTAAGTAATATATCCAAAAACAATTAAGTTTTACATTTTGCTGTAAGAAACTCGTTTTGAATCCTTCCTTTTATTATTATTTTGGACATGTGTGACCTTTTTGTGTCCTCTTCCCAGTTTGACAAGTACATCTGATTTACTTAATGAGGATATTTATGGTTACAAACAAAAAAAGAAAAAACATGTGGTGACAATGCAACCTGCGAACAAAGATCATCTTCCAAAACTTTACGAGCCTAGGAAATACGCACAATGATTTGGACATAATAGCATGTTTTAATAAACCAGATGTTTCAGTTATTACTGAGCACTGGTATACAAGAAAAGAACCTTATTATGCACCAATTAAAAAAAAATTTCTGCTCGGCTTTCAGTAGGGATATCAAACCTTATGGTGATATTGCAAAAGTGCCAATAGTTGGTGCTCAATTCCTTACATGTTGAAGGTGTTACTGAACTTTCTGCGATAAGCTATAGATGGGAAAGCTATCAATTGCTTGTAGAGAGAGATAGTAAATACTCTGGGAAAACAGCTGGGTAATAATGCTGATAATTGTTCACAGTTTAATAAAACCTTATCTAACACAAATCAGTTTTCACTCTTAAGAATGGCGAGTGGCATACACCGATCTAAAATTACTGATATGTAATACAGGGTACCCAGGACTTAGTACTGGGATACTTTCTTTTGTCGATTTATGTAAATGACAAAATACTGCTCCCCAAATTCAAGGATAGTTCTGTATGCTGATGCTACATCTATTGCATGCAAGTGTAAAGGTCATGAGCAACTACAAAAACTATGAAACTGTTTTACAAATGAAATAATTCAGTATTTATATGAAAGTCATCTCATTTTCAGCACAAGATAGCAGCAGTAATGGATTTTCACCCCACAAGACAGATTTTGAAATTCAGTTGTGCACTGGAACTGATATTGTCATCAAAGAAAACTACTGCTTGGTTACAGTTAAACTTTCTATATTTAACATGTTATAACATGGAAACTAATTACTGTACAAAAACACAACTTGGTAGCACTAATATCAAGGACATGAGCAAGAGAAATAATGCAGAATCAGTTCAATTGAAACACTTTTAATGTTTCCAGAATGAGAAACATCCCCCAGGCTGTGGCTAAGCCATGTCTCTGCTATATCCTTTCTTTCAGGAGTGCTGGTTCTGCAAGGTTCACAGGAGAGCTTCTGTAAAGTTTGGAAGGTAGGAGACGAGGTACTGGCAGAAGTAAAGCTGTGAGTACCGAGCGTGAGTCGTGCTTCAGTAGCTCAGATGGTAGAGCACTTGCTCGCGAAAGGCAAAGGTCCCGAGTTCGAGTCTCGGTCGGGCACACAGTTTTAATCTGCCAGGAAGTTTCACTTTTAATGTGCTGCTACAGTACACCACACCAATACCATTACTGGTGACGGTGATGGAGGCAGCTATGAAAAGCTTGCGATTTTATTCAAATCTGATGTGGCAAGTTAACAAAACTTTTTATCCATGTGAGTAAAATTATTGTGTAAAATTGATAGCGCAGCTTCTTACAGAAGTCTTTTCAGGGCCCTTCGGAGTCTTTCACTTACATGTCAACATATTTACTCCCTAATAGTATTTGTTGTTCATAACAGGGGTAATTTTACTCTGTTCAGTGAAATGAACTTGCAAAATACTGGAAGTAAAAACAATGTCCATGTCGACTATACATCCCTGCCTACGATTCAGAATGGAATATCACATTCTGAACGAAAGTCTTTAACAGGTTGCTGCTAGACATCAGGCAGAAAACTGAAAATCCTAAGGTAATAAAAAAATACAAAGTAAAAAAAATATTTTATTAGCTTCTCCTTCTATAATTATAATTAAACATAAAGTTTCGACTCACGAATGCAATTGCTAGTTAATGTTAACACTAAGTTTCAAATTAACAGGATTTTAATGTTACCATTATATGTACAGCTGACAGTAGTCATTGTAAAATTATGAAATGACTTGTACAAAGTATGAGAGAAAAACAGCACTTAAAAATAACCAACCTTTCTAGCTTTCAGGGTTGTTACTTCCTTCCTCTGGGAAGATGAATATAGTTTGTGACTGGAAATGAGGGGAAGATCACTTACACCACCTGTACAGAACAATTATGTGACACATTCATGAGTACTGCTCCAATGTTTGAGATCCAGGTCAGATTTAAGCAACACATTGAACCAACTCAGAGTCTGGATGCTATATAGGTTACCAGTAATTTCAAACTATGTGTGAGTATAATGAAGATGCTTGGCAAACACATGTGAGAATCCCTGGAGGGAAAATAATGTTCTTTTTGTACAACACTATTGAGAAAATTTAGAAGGCATGAGAAATCTGGGCTCGGATGGTAGATAGCCTTTCTTCCCTCTCTCTGATTGCGAGTGGAACAGGAAAGAAAATGATTTGTAGTGGTACAAGGTACCCTCCACCAGGTACCATTTGGTTGCTTGTCTAGTATGTATGTACATCAAAATATGGAAGAAAATTGTGACTGCCTACTACATTAAGAAGTAATAGTTGAACTAACCTAAGCTTTGTGATTTACTTCAAATGTTTTGTCCCACTGATACACTCTGACAATCAGTGACTTGCATCTATAGCAGTCTTACAATTTGGAGATGTCAGTAGGCTTACTGCTTGGATCTATTAATATTCCCTCATTGAGCTCTTTTTATCTTAAGATCACATAAACTGGATTTTTGAGAAACTACATACAGGGAGATGTGATTGGCATATAGCTGTTTGTTTACAGAAAAACAGCGATCAAAATTTAAGCATATCGGTAACACACTCTGGGCAAGAGCACATATCTGGGCTAGAGCACTATACTGGATTTCGCCCCCTTTCCCTAGAAACCTTCGCTGGAGTAATAACTATTTGTAGTATGGTCTAAGGTCTATATTAGGTAGTAGAAGAGTATAATGAAGATGCTTGGCAAACACATGTGAGAATCCCTGGAGGGAAAATAATGTTCTTTTTGTACAACACTATTGAGAAAATTTAGAAGGCATGAGAAATCTGGGCTCGGATGGTAGATAGCCTTTCTTCCCTCTCTCTGATTGCGAGTGGAACAGGAAAGAAAATGATTTGTAGTGGTACAAGGTACCCTCCACCAGGTACCATTTGGTTGCTTGTCTAGTATGTATGTACATCAAAATACGGAAGAAAATTGTGACTGCCTACTACATTAAGAAGTAATAGTTGAACTAACCTAAGCTTTGTGATTTACTTCAAATGTTTTGTCCCACTGATACACTCTGACAATCAGTGACTTGCATCTATAGCAGTCTTACAATTTGGAGATGTCAGTAGGCTTACTGCTTGGATCTATTAATATTCCCTCATTGAGCTCTTTTTATCTTAAGATCACATAAACTGGATTTTTGAGAAACTACATACAGGGAGATGTGATTGGCATATAGCTGTTTGTTTACAGAAAAACAGCGATCAAAATTTAAGCATATCGGTAACACACTCTGGGCAAGAGCACATATCTGGGCTAGAGCACTATACTGGATTTCGCCCCCTTTCCCTAGAAACCTTCGCTGGAGTAATAACTATTTGTAGTATGGTCTAAGGTCTATATTAGGTTGAAAAGCGATAATTTCGTCGACAGTTGTGGAACACAGCGAATGAGAAATAACGGTTGTAATAACAGACAGACGTGTGGCTTTGCCTAATATTTGTTTGCGGCGTATTTAAATGAACTTTCCCACATTTAATGCATTTCTCATAATAAAAAAATAAAACTACTGGGTCATCCCCAAAAAACATATATTAGAAAATGAACAATCATCCGACGTGTTTTGATGCATATTATTTACAGATATCGTACACAAACTGGAAAAATGCAACGGGCGTTCCACTACGTATCCTTTACCACATTTGATTTGTTTTTCCGCATTTGCTACAGCTGGTATGGGTTCAAAGACAAATTCGTGTTGCAAACGTCTCAGTGGTAGTTAGCCTACATTGGTAAGCTGCAGTTAATGCGTTAAAAACATTTATACACATTGTCCTCAATGCGTAATATGTGTTATGCTATAAATCACTGTGCCTTTCGACCAATAATTTGTTATCAATTGGCTTCAATCAATCACGTAAGACTCTAAAGTGTAACTTTGACTACGCTGCGGATTATTATGTCACCATAATCCAGATTATTCGCATTCAAACCTTCTTTCTACATTTAATTCTGTTAATGGAAGCTTCATTCAAACAATCTGGATTGATTTGACGTTCCAAAACAATAGCTGATGGCAAGTCTGTACAATACAAACGCTCTGACCAACGTGTGACGTCACTTGCGTCAACAGAGTTGTTTACAGGTCTAGTCACCAGGCAGCGCTGTCACGCTATCAGCCTTACTGATAACGTCATGAAGCGATTCCTCGGGGCCCGCGAGACGCACGTGTATGCCACTAGCTCCAGCGACACTGTCGTTGCCTATGTGAATCAGGATATGGATTGTTCGCATGATTTATTATTTGTTTGATTTTAGGTGAAATCCACCTATTAACCAGCTGCTTTTGATTACACTTCAGGTGTAATTTCTAGTTTTGTAGGTTATATATTCAGATATAATCATAACAAAATTGAAATTAAATATTAAAAGTCATTTCCCACATTGGCGTCGTTACGCTGTTGACAGCACTGTTGGAAATCAAAATGGCTACTGTTTATTATTGTTGATCAGCTGGTGTTTGTGCATGTGCCTTTAGAAAGAAATGTGCGAAATGTACCGAGTGGTTACTGAAACGGGAATTAATACGTAGAAGCATGGGGCACGATTCCAGATCTGTGTCGGTGAGCCCGCCTCGCGGAAAGAAGAAATCGTCACCGATTTATGAAGGCAGGAATGGCAAACATAACACTCATGAGTCGAAATCTCGAAGTCATGGGAATTCATCGCCATCACCGGAGCGAAAGAAGCATAAAGATGTTCGCAAAGACCAGGACAGGAACCTCCACAAGCATCTAGATCGCGGAAGTGAATCACAAAAGTCCAAGTCGGAAGTGAGAGAACGAGAGAAGAGAAGTAGGCGATCAAGATCTCCGTCCATGAAAAAACCACATGACATGAGTGCAAGAGATTCGATTTCATCTCACAGGAACCGTAGTCGTAGTAGAGTGTCGAACAGGCATTTTGATGAGAAACAAAGGGACGCGAAATGGCATCAGAATGATAGGCATAGTTCCCGCAGAGAATCGTCACAAAGTAGGTCTGTAAGAGACTCCCCAGCACATTCTGTTGAACGGTGGAACCACGATTGGTTTTTTGAACGAAATCTACCACAAAATGGTCAAGGCTACCACGGTTACAGAGACAGACATCGCAGGACTCAAGAAGATGACTTTATGGATCAGCGCAGACAGGAAAGAGAGAGAATTGGCCTAGCTGGCGTTGCAAATGTTTGGGGAAAGTCTCCACCTCCCGAACAAGAGTGAGTGCATCATCGAGACCGTTTCGACGTGTCACTTTTTACTTTCTTATACGTTTTTCAGATACCTTTCCACATAACATATTTTCACCTGTCAAACCAAATAATTGCTGAGGCATTACTTTCATGTGAAATGTTCGTCATAGAATTGTTCAGTCAGCAACTATAATGTTTTAATAATTAACTGTACCATCGCTATCACCTGCTGCATCATCATTGCAGTGACATGCTTATAAGCACACAAGCACATGTAAATAAATAGCAGAGAAAATAAATTTAGTCAACCCATCATTTCAGTTAAAAAATAAAGAATAATGATAATATTAGAGTAAGTAAATGATTTTTGTTTTATCTATATAAAAAAAGCTTCCACTACTTGCAGTAATAAATTTTGCATAGGGATCATTCCATGTCAATTGGGCCAGAGGTCACTATTCATTCATTTCTGAATCTAATAAATTTTTGTGGGAAGGAAGATTCTAGAGTGTCTTCGATTGAAATGCACAAAGTTTCATCCCAATATCTCCTTTGGTTTTATTTTTAAAGCCTGTTTTAGATAGGGGTCCCAAGTTTTTAACCACCTACACACTTGCTAATGTGCCAGCTTTGGATAATTTTATTAAAAGTGCTCTTACAAGCCCCTGCTACCTTGGCAGATGCAGTGGTTTGTGTGTGTGTGTGGGCGTGCTTATGTGCCAGGTGGTTAAAAACTTCCTTTTCAGATCAGATTGGATTTCATTGAAGTTTGTTGTCGGACAGGTTTTGCATGCATTACATCTTTATCGGAAATTCGTGATATATATTTTTATTTTATTTATTTATTTATTTATTTATTTTTTTTTTTTTTGTATCAGTGGCTAGGTCCCCTCAAGCAATCTGGGCTGTAGCTTATTTCCAGCAACTTGTAGATGACTTATTTCCTGTAAGAAGGAAGCTTTTCGTCTCCAAAAAAGTACTGTATTTGTTTGTGAGTCAGTGTTCAGGTATAGACCAGTTATATACAGGAGGAAGAGGACTAACCCAGGAGTGGATCCTTGTCCATTTTCTGTTCATATTTGTCGATTATGAAGTGAATCATTTTAATGCAGTCCCTCATGTGCCACATATTTGGAGCTTCCCCAATAGTGCTTAGTGGTCCAGAATGTTGAAGGGGTTATTCAACTCTAAGAAAATGCCAGTGGCAATTTGGTTTTTGTCCACTGTGTCTGGCGCATTTGGTAGAAAAACGTAGATGGCAGTAGTTGTCTATTTTTTCTGAAGCCATGCAGAATATCAGCAATGATTTTCTTTTTTCATGTACCTGTTATACATCACTTTTTGCTAAACCATAATAATACAATGATTGGTATGTAGTTTTCAACATTTGCATTTTCGGTTTTCTTATATCAGTAGGTGCCATTTTGGCAATTTTCAGACAATCTGGAAATGTGCCTGTCAGAAAAGATGAATTGACTCTATCTGCAAGATGTACTGAAGATTTTGTAGATCATTGCGTTATTATATAATCTGAAATACCATCATTTCTTGATGATTTTCTGGGTTAATGGAAGCATCTGATTCCAGCTGTCTGCTTTGACCTGTGACATAAGGTTGTTGTGGTGTGTGATGTCATTACGGTGCGGAGTTTGAGTTAGTTGTGTTTTAGATGTCATCTTTTGTGTTTGATTGTGCCCTCTGGTGGTGTGTATGTACGTGCTGAGTTTAATGTATTATATTGGGTTCACTTGAGCCTTGGTGTTGGATGTGCGAAGTCATTAGCAGCATTTGTAGTTTGGGGACAAAAGGTTTAGAAGTTTTATCAGTGAGTTTTCAATTAATTTTTTTGTTTATGTGTTTGGCATTTTTGTTAGGTGTTATTGGTTTGCTGTTTGTGGTGCGGTAAGATGTTTAATTTTTGTGGCTTCTGTTGTTAGGTATGGATATGACGATGAAATATAACAGTGCTATGTTGCAGTCAGAGAGGGAGGAAGACATGTTGTCCATTATTAAATTCCTCCAGTTATTCGGACTGATCGCTGAGATTGTGAAGTGTAGTAGACCAGGGATGGGTACATGTGGTGGTGGCAGTGTGTGTGTGTGTGTGTGGGGGGGGGGATAGCCAATTGAGTTTGCAGCACCAGAATTTGTTGGTGGTATTTTTTTTTTTTTTTTTTTTTTTGTGTGTGTGTGTGTGTGTGGGGGGGGGGGGTATATTCTTCTCAAGTTGTGAGTTTTGTGTATTCATTGTGTACTGAATGTCTTTTAATTTATGTTGGGATGTGTGATTTTTAAATTTTTGAGGTGTTTTGGTTTTATTTTTCGTAGTTGTAGGTGTTCATTTTTTGGTATCAATAGTTGTCATTGCCTATATAGGTCAAGGGAAATGACCAATTCCAATGTTCGTAGTTTTAGTTGTAGGTATTGGTGTTTTGGTATCATCAGCTGTGGTTGACCCATATAGGAAAAGGGATGCTCCTGTGGTTGACCTATCCAGAGTGTCCCATTTTAATCTATACTGGCCAATATCTCTGGAGCGGCACAATTCCGCAAGAACAGTCTCTAGTAAAAGTTGCAAGTTCGAAGGGAGTCATGGAATGGTTACCTCGGAATGACCTTGAACCGTGGTTCGAAGTGAAACCAAAGTCAAGTTCATTTTTGCAAATGGTAAACCTATTTTTTATTTCGTATTCATATTCTGCGTGAATAAATATGCATTGTTTGTAGAGAACAATTTTTACGAAAAACCAATGGTTTGTCGCCAGTGCACACTTCATTGTAACTTTCCCAGGTTACCAGTAACTCGAGAAAGAAGCAAGATCGGGAAAATTTTTTAATGAAAATCTCGTATGGTTTCTGAGCTCTGTCCACTGGTGAAATTTTCGTGAACTTGAAAAGGCCTTGAAATTCTTCACTAGGGATTAAGCTGAAAACAAATACCATCAGCATTAGCGGAACCCAGTGTGCACCATGTGGAGGTTGTCCAGCGAAAGTCTCACATAGTTAGCCCTGTAAAGGGCTGATTAACATGGATCTCACTGGAAATTTATGATCTCAGATGCTCGATCAACTGTTCATTTTGCCTAATGCACATTTGCACTGTCTGTCGGAAACTGGTCTCAACATCATTCAATGTCTGATGGGTGACTGCCTGGAAAGCCGCCACAATCGATTCTCTTATATCTTCTGGTGTCTTCGGGGAAGTGGCGTACACCTTCTGCGTCACAGCTCCCCATAAGTAGTAGTCCAATGGTGTTAAGTCTGGCGATGTTGGCAGGAATTCACGATATGAACTACCAATACCAATCCATTGATTCTGGTAAGTTGCATTAAGGTACCTTCTGACAGGTAAGGCCTGATGTGCAGAGGTGCCATCATGTTGAAACCACACATGTGCTCGTATGTTTAGGGGGATATTTTCTAGTAAAGGAAGCACCAGATTCTGGAGAATATGAAGATAGCGCAAGCCATTGCAACATTTCACCATAAAAACAGGACCTATCACGTAATCTCCAACTATGCCTGCCCAGACATAGATTGACAACTGCCTCTCTGTTTGATGATCTCCTTTCCAGTGAGGATTTGCTTCCGCCCAGTAGTGTGCATTACGGAGATTGACTCCTCCCATATTGTTGAAGTTTGTCTCATCTGTAAAGAGAGTGCGTGTGAAGAAAAAGGCCTCATGGTGTATTTGCATATCAGCCCATCAACAAAATGCCAGGCACTTCTCAGGATCCCCAGGCTCAATAGCTTGGATGATATGTAAGCAATATGGATGGAATTTAAAGTATCTTAAAACGTGAGATACCCTCGATCAAGGCACGCTAAGCGTTCGCTGAATCTGACAAGCCGAAAGGTGTGGATCTTCAACGGTGATAGCATGAATTCCCAGCACAATCACATGTCCCGGGCCCATCTTTCTTGTCTGCCTTTTCAAGGGCTCTCCTTCAACTCGTCTTACCAGAAGCCTAATTCTAACCTTTGTGGGATGGTGGGCATCGGGTTACCTTTCGGCTTACAATCTTTGTGCAGCTGCATAATTATTGCGACACTTGCCAACAATTTTTATCATTCTCACTATTTCTAATGGTGTGTAATCAGCCATTTCGGACAGATTAGAGTCAAAAAACAAATTATTCTGACCACTTTTACTATTATTGGTTTTCGTAGTTTTTTCTTCAGTGAAACATCTGGCAAGTGTGTTGCAGAATAACTGACTTATTACAGTGTATGTGCCCCATTTCTTTACACATGCTCGCTGTTGTTTTTGCCACAGTTGAAACCGAAACATACAGTATTCAAGTGCACTCTTTTAGAAAATTACTTAGATGTCTACTGGACGAGTGCTTTTCAAGAGGGTGCCTTTACAAATCTCGATATGGATGTAAATAATAAAATACCCCATGGTAACCTGTCCTTCTCAGATATGGAGAGAAGGCAGAAATGAAAGACAGGCCTGAGAAAGTCGATTGTGAGACAAGGTGACTCAAATAAATTTTTCTCTTATGGGCTATAGATATCTGCATTGAGAATAATTTTGCTTGTACGGATTTGGACAAATTTCACTTTGCAGGAACTCAGTAGGGTCTCGCGAGACGAGATTGTTCTGAGTCCCATGAGGCAAAATTCATCAGAGTTCGCTGAGGTGGAATTTTACTAAATACCTTAACACACATTTTTTTCTAAGTCCATAAGAAAAAAATTTATGAGAGTCACACCAGTCAAGAACCATTCTAAGTGAGCACAGCCAAAGAATTTTCAGTCTCCAAAGGTAAAATTTCTACGAACCTCCGGTCATTATTTCAAATTTCCTGACAATGACACATATTAGTTAGCCTCACAGCTCCACCCTTATCTTCTCTTATTGTGCTCGCACAATCACAATGCCATCTCTGATTTGGCACATTGGGTTCTGCTAATGCTATTTGCTTTCAAGTTAATCCCTGCTAGAGAATTTCAAGGCCTTTTCTAGTTGAACTTGACCTTGGTTTGACCTTGAAAACAGGGTTCAAGGTCACTTTTAGGTAACCATTCCATGACCCCCTTCAAACCTTACAACTTTTACTAGAGACTGTTTTTGCAGAATTGTGCCACTCCAAAGATATTGGCTGCTATAAATTAAAATGGGACACCCTCTATAGGTAAAGGGAAATGTCAGATTCCAATTTCCGTAGTTTTAGCTGTTGGTGTTGGTGTTTTGGTGTTGTCAGCTCTGGGTGACCTATGTAGGTCAAGGGAAGTGTCCAATTCCGGTAGATTTTGTTGGTGTGGCAGAATGTTGTAATTTTGTTTTTTTTCATATTTTTGTATATTTTGGGATAGTGGCGCATTTCTGTTTTGTACTGTTTACTGTTTGTCCCCGCCCTAAAACCTCCAGTGTCCTGCAGTTGTCCTGTTAGTTTGATTGTATTTTTGGAGGGAAATGTTATCATCTTATTTATATGTATTTTTGTGTTTGTCGCTGTGTGTATGTAGTGTAGGCGCCATATTGGAGATGCTTAGAAGAGCCATTTCCACCATGTTGATGAAGTCATGGGTCAAACAGACGAGTGAAATCAGACACTTCTGTAATGAACATGAATAATTTAATCTGTATTTGTTTTACAGAAGTAGATTGAGAAGGATAAAGATGTCTTGTACGTTACATGTGATTTTACCTGCTAAGTTCATTTTCCATTTGGTCTGAAGGTGACATGCAGATTCAGTGCAGAGGTGAAAATTCTTCTGCCAGTCATCACCTTTATTGTCTATACAACCATATAGAGTTCTGTGTCAAAATCTAAAAATTCATATGGAAGCAAAATTCCAAAGGTACAGTTTCTTTCCTTAATTTTCTTTTTTTGAGTGGGGGGGGGGGGGGGGGGCTAAGCAGCTGAAACGGAGCTCTTTCAATGTTCATCTGCAATTGCAAAAGTGAAGTCAAATGATCATTTGGTTTTTCTGTTTGAGCCACTTTGGTGATTTGCACATCAGTGATGAGGGCAACACAAACACCTAGACCCCAAGCGGAGAAAAGCAACAACACAGCTGGGAATCGAACCCAGGACCCCAGTGTCTAAGACAGCAACACTAATCATGGGCTGCAGATTAAGAATGCAGGAAAAGCTCATTTTATGATGAAATGTTAGATACAAGATTTATTGTATGTTGCTAAAGCTAAAAACATTCTGGGTTTGATTAGCAACTACGGAAGATATTTGCAACATTTTATGAAAACATTCAGACCTGTGAATCACTTCTTTGTTCAGGTTCAAAATAATCTTTTTGTGTCACAGAAAGATATTATACTGATGTCTGAAAGAGGAGATTAGAGGATTGGTTGAACCCCTGAAGAATGTATATCAGATTTGACCCATGACTTAATGACTTCTGGCATGTGGTGTCATTCTTGCAACACAGGACACTGCCAATATTTGTTTTGCTTCTGTATTATTTTTGGCATGTAAGCTGGACATTGCGGGCTGATTATACGCAGTCATGACAGGATCTTCTGTTACTCAACTTCATCATAATGGCTGGGTAAGGGAGGGACATTAATTTCCTGAATATTCCACCAAAAGAGTGGAAGGAAGGGTTCCTCCGGGATGGAAACATTTTTTCAGCCTTGATGTGCTTCAGAAGTATTGCCAAATTGAACATTAAAATGAAGCCATCATTTTTTTTAACCTTATATTGATTCTTGTTGTCACATTGCTAGTGACCACTATTCTTTCCATCTCCTATTGTTTTAGCAGTTCTTAATGTGTCCAGCTTATGAGGCACTTGCAGAAGTGTTTTGTGCCCTTCTATTGCTATAAGATTGTGAGCACATTCTTTTTGTGTATAAGCCAAGTATTAAGTTTTATCAGAAATGTCCCACTACAAAGTTTGGATCAACCAAAAGTTGTGGTTCCACCAATGTGCTGTGACCTGTGATGTAACTGTGTTGTGTTGTATAACTTCATGGTAATGTGGTGTTTTTTCAGTCGGGCCGCATTGTATGTGGCATTTTGCTGTATTTGGTGATGCTCTCTTGTGTTGATTGTTTATGTTTCAGAGTTGTTTGTTAGGTATGTTAGTGAGTCATTTGACATTATGAGTTGAGCATATTAGGTTACTGTTGCAAGAGTTTGTCCCGGATTACTAGTGAGTGATTTTGCTTATTGTGGCTGATGGAATTATGTTTTTGTTTGGAATAATTGAAATTGTTGATGATGCAAGTTTTTATGAATTAGGAGGTTTTTCTTGTTGGTGTTTGGTAATTATTGTATTGGATTGTGGTTGATAGATATTTTGAGTATTGGTTTTCTATCATTAGTTAGGTTACATTTTTTATATTAATTATGTGAGTGGATTTCAGTTTGTTGTAATGTGGTCTTAGATAGATAGGTTAAAGTCAAGGTCTGGATGATGGATTGGACAATTTACATGCATTGGTTTTTGATACTGCGGGCTTTGTTGGAACTGCCAGACAGGTCAAGTGAAATTTGCGGTGTTGGGTTTTGAATTTACGTTTGAGTTCTTGTTATTGAGGGGTTCATATGACCTATTCAGTCAAAAAAAGTTTGCAGTAGCAGGATTTATGTTGGTTACTGGTATCATCGTCTTTGACTGAGTTATATAAGACAAGTAAAATTTATGGTACCACTAGTTTTCGTTTTGTGGTTGTGTTGAATGTTAAGAATTTCATGTGCTTGATTTTTGGATTAATATTTGTTTCGAAATGGAGTCACTATTCTTATTATTGTATAGTTAGATGTCCTGTCCCAAAACTCCCTACTTTCCTTGGTTGTTTTATTAGTGTCTTTCTACTGAGATAAATATTTTGTGTGTTGGTTATGTTTGTTTGTGGGTGTAATGAGTGACGTCACATTCATCACACTGCATTTGCTTTAAATAGGGTGTTTTCCATCTTGGTGACATCACAGGGCAAAACAGATCTAGGTGCAATTGCAACTTCTTGTTTTGCCCAAAGTTGTACGTAGATTTTCACTTTCCAGCGATTTGTAGTTTTAGAAGGGAACTGCATTCCCAAATAGTATTGTAAATTAATATATTGTGCTAATTCTGTAGCCTTTATGAGAGTCAATAACTTTTCCCTTGATATACGACCATGTTGTCAAAAGTGCACAGTACTAACACACTCACATACCTAAAGACTTTTGTATTGAAGCTTAATATATTACTTTTCGTGTACATAATGCATTGCCCAAGAATCATACAGTTAACTTTAAAGAGATAGGGCACTTGAGGAAGTGTACTGTTAGAGCCCAAGTCCCTTCTCTACATAACGCTATGAAATGAAGTAGGAAAGGAGGTTAATATAATGGTAAATGCGGAATACTCGCAGATAATAAGTGTTTGACCAATTAATGTTTCATTGAACTTTGTAATGTATGTGATAATTAACATTCCTAGCTAGTTAATATTATATGCTGGGCTGGCACTCAGGCATGCAACATCCTGTGTTGTCTGACTCAAATACTCAGCCTGCTAGTGCTACAAGCTTTCTTGCTAATGCTTCTCTCTAATTTACTTAACACTACAAAGCTCTCTTTCAGAAAGTCTTATCAAAACTAACCAATTAAAAGGTTGAAATAGGCACTTAGAAACAGGCTGTCGTAAGCTCGTACAGTTCTGGCACCAGTAGAATGCTCTTAATTATTTCTTTAACAAATATATATAGTTTACCACATATCAAATTCAGGATGAAATATTATTTACCAACTTTTTTGTGTTGCAGCTCTGATGAAGAAGAGGCAATCTCTGGAGATGCAAAAAAGAAAGATTCTGTTGCCATTTCTTCTTCTCCAAAGAAAAAGAAGAAACATAAAATGAAAGCCAATAAGAAAAAGAAGGTATGTAGGTAGTACTGAGAAAAAAATGAGTACATTTATGGAATTCTGAGTTTTATATTTTTCTCTTAGGCTGAGGGCAGAAGGTAATACAAAGGTTTGTAGTTTTTTTTTTTTTTTTTTTTTTTTTTTTTTTTTTTTTTTTTTTTTTTTTTTTTTTTTACATATTTAATTAATTCTCCTGTTTATTTCAGTTAAAGTGTATAGGTTCAGTTTATATTAGTCACCAATTTAGAAGTCATTTGCACCTGTATCTCTCTTTACTTCTGTGTCTAATATTTAAAAAATTCAGCAGTTTAGGTTTGCAGTGTCACTTAACGTTGACAGTGTAATTTACATTTGGAAATCTACGTCTGAAAAGTAAAACAGAACACCTCTTTAGGTTACACCTCTTTAGGTTAAAATTCAGCACTTTAGGTTTGCAGTGTCACTTAATGTTGACAGTGTAATTTACATTTGGAAATCTACATCTGAAAAGTAAAACAGAACACCTCTTTAGGTTTGAGTCCATTGGGAACCATGTGGTCAGTGACTGCAATATTATATTAAAATTTGCATGTTTGAAATAATTTATTACAGCAAATCAATTTCAGTAAAGAAAAGAAGATAAAGAAGTACAAGACATAAATTCAGACCTAAACACCATATTATGTAACATAGTCTTAAGTCACATGAATACATTACATTTATGACATGCAGTACATACCCGATATTTAAGTCTTGAAGACTCGTGTAATAAAAGTACATATTACAACTTCAGCATGATGTCAATACAGAAGAACATAGCAACTAACAAACAAATTTTGAACTGAGCTTTTAGCCTACAATTACATGGAGCAAAGCTCAATTTATTACGTAGACATCACAGTGCCCTCTTATTCTAATAATAGTTTACACAGGATTTATTGTATTTAAAAAGTGGAGGCCAAGAGTTTATACAAAAGAATAGTAAAAATGAATTAAAAATTAAAAACACAATCTTCGTAACCCAAGAAAACAGGAGAATGATTGGATTGCAATGCTGTGACACAGACAGGAAGAAGGCTGGAGGTGAGATACCATGAGTATATGGTATTGGATAGAAGAGATATAGTTGACAAGTCCAATTTTGCAGCACACTTGGGAAACACCGGTCATACTCCTCCAATATCTTACCTCACAGCTTAAATTGCTGCACCAGAGGAGAAAAGGGCAGATATCTTGATCTCCTGGAGGATATTTTGTAATCCAAAATCTCCCAGTTACACCTTGCTTACTGAGCAGATTGCAGTGAGGAGCGCCCATTTTTGGTAATAATTCAAACACTGTCTAACTCCTTTGAAAAAATAAGAAGTCCACCAGTTCAGTAATAGTACAATAAACACCTTAAAGTGAGCTCATATATAGTGCCACACAATTATTCGTGATACAAGTACATACCGGCTGGTCAAAAAGTCAGTATAAATTTGAAAACTTAATAAACCATGGAATAATGTAGATGGGATGTCATGGGTTTGTATTAAAAAAAATAGTTCACAAAATGTCCGACAGATTGCACTGGACAGCAAAACAGCTACCGTGACGGGTGAGAGGTACGCCGATATGTTACAGAATCGCATCATCCCGAGCCTGTTTGATAAACACGTGCTGGAACGTACGATGTTTTTGCAGGATGGCGCTCCACCCCATATTGCTAGACCCGTGAAAGATCTCTTGCGCGCATCGTTTTGGTGATGATCATGTGCTCAGCCACGACTTCCGTCATGCTTGGCCTCCCAGGTCCCCAGACCTCAGTCCGTGCAATTATTGGCTTTGGGGTTACCTGAAGTCGCAAGTGTATCGTGATCGACTGACATCTCTAGGGATGCTGAAAGACAACATCCGACGCCAATGCCTCACCATAACTCCGGACATGCTTTACAGTGCTGCTCACAACATTATTCCTCGACTACAGCTATTGTTGAGGAATGATGGTGGACACATTGAGCATTTCCTGTAAAGAACATCATCTTTCCTTTGTCTTATTTTGTTATGCTAATTATTGCTATTCTGATCAGATGAAGCGCCATCTGTTGGACATTTTTTGAACTTTTGTATTTTTTTGCTTCTAATAAAACCCCCATGTCATTCTAAGCATGTGTGTCAATTTGTATCTCTCTATCTACATTATTCTGTGATTTATTCAGTTTTCAAATTTATACTGAATCTTTGATCACCTGGTATGTTATGATCAATGTCACCCCTAATAATTTTCATTTGCATCTTGTTTGATTTTTTCGTAATATCAAACTATGATTATTCATCCCTCTAATGGTTTTTTTGTATATAATTATGAACATTTATGGTATTTTTCTATGAAGTGTACCGGAGTCGCTCACTACTCCTGTTTGGATTTAGAAGTCATCATTTACAGGTGAAGGAAAAATAGGAGGGTCATTCCAAAAGTAATGCCTTCTATTTTTATTCATTGAAAATACAGGAGATACATAAATCACAACAGCACAGCTAAATATAGCAATATTTCAGCTACAGACTGCAATTTTTCCACATAGTCACCACCATTCATTATGCACTTTTGCTAACAATGAACCAGAGCCTGCATGCCGCGCTTGAAAAAATCAGAACTATCTGAGACTACCCACTTCCTTACAGCATTGACAACAGCATCAGAATTTTGAAAATGTTCCCCATGTAGTCCATCTCTCAGAGACCCAAACAGATGGAAGTCTGAAGGCATAAAAATGGGGACTGTATGGTGGCCATGGTAAGACAATCCAGCTGAATTTTGCAGTGAGTTACATGGTTGAAAAATTAGTGTGGGGCCTGGCGTTATCATGTCACAGGTGAAAGTTTGTCTTCTTCTCTGGCCTTACCCTGGAAATTTGTGGTTTCGACTTAGTCAGTATTGTCTTGTAGTGTGCTGAATTGACAGTTTCCCCAGGCTCCAGGATATCCAGAAGAACCACACCCTGGCTATCCCAGAAGACAGTGCATGTCATTGTGCCTGCAGATGGCTGTGTCTTGAATTTCTTCTTCGATGGAGAATTCGCATGTTGCCATTCCATGGACTGTCTTTTGGTTTCCAGCTCATAGTGGTGACACCATGTCTTATCTCTGGTGACTATAGTGTTCAGAAAATTATCACTTTCAGTTTCATATTGGTGCAGAAGGTGCCAAAAAATTTCCATTTGATGACCTTTTTGTTCTTCTGTAAGCATTCACGCGACCCATGTCACACAGGCTTCGCCATAACCAAGATGTTCCAACATTGTTTCCAAGGCGTTACAGCCAACTTTCAGCTTTTCACACAGTTCTTGGTTATTATCCACCGATCAACACGGATGAGTTGATCAAGATGCTTTTTATTGTGAGGGATGACAGCTGTGCAGGGTCGACCGGCCGTGGCTAGTCGTGCACACCCTTTTCACCACCTAGAAAATAGTGTACCCGTCGCCTCATATTGCTCACATCTATTGTATCATCTCCACACACCTTTAGCATGCATCATTGGATTTCAATCAGAGCAATTTCTTCAGCAGTGGGGTATTCAATCACACATTGCTGTTTTATATGTGCGTTCATGTCAGATTCCATTTTGGAACACTCTTCTACTGGTGCCAAGTATTACAGAATGGAAGAAGAAGGCTCAAGGATTAGTACTACACCAATGACATATGGTGCAAACATCCATAGCACCACAAAAAATAAGAGGCATTACTTTTGGAACAACCCTCGTGTGTATTAATGTAAAATGATGGTGTCCAGACTGTTCCTACTTGCTGAATTTTTTAAATTATTAATTGAATTACATTCATATAAAATTTGTTAATGCCTGTTGACAGCTGTATGAATGGAACTTCACAGGGTGTAATTTTTCTTATTGTTGTGTTTTTATATCATTTGTATTCCTGATTTCTCATGCTATAAAGATTGTGTTTTTAATTTTTAATTTGTTTTTACTGTTCTTTTGTATAGAATCTTGGTCATCCTTTTTAATAAAATATCTCACGTGTGATGGCTTATTTGAATAAAGGGGAAACTGTAATGCCTACATGATGCACTGAGCTTTGCTTCATGTGATTGTAAGCTGCAAGCTCAGTTCCAAATTTGTTTGTCAGGTGCTACTTTCATCTGTATTGATGCCATGTTGAAGCTGTAATATGTGCTTTTATTACACGAGTCTTAAAGACTTTAATATTTGGTATGTACTATATGTCACACATGTAATGTACTCTATGTGACTTAAGCCATTGTTATATAATGTAGTGTTCAGGTCTGATTTTGTGTCTTATAAATTTTTAGTGGTGAAGATGGTCACACAGTGACTGAAACTGATTTCCTGTGATAAACAATTTCAAACCTCTGATGACTGATGCTGTGATTTTTGTTTACAATAAAACACCTGTTTGTTGTTGTTAATTATAGTGCAAGACAGATACCATTTTGGGAAGAGCAGAAGTAGTTTCTGTGTTTTTAATAAGAAATTTGATAGCATTATGGGTCAAAGTGCACTTAATGATGTCAGTGGCTGTTCCGCTGTGTGATGCCGTTGGCAATTCGTTTCCATTGGTTGTGTCGTAGCCCATCAGCTGAGAGTAGATGATAGCCAAAGAGAATCGCTGAATCTAATGACTTGTTTCAGTGGAAGATACGATTTGATTCTTTTGCTTTCAATGTGGATAGTACAAGAGTAACAATTATTGGTCTGGCTATTACGGACTATAAGGTTCGTTACTGGTTTTCACATTTATTTCTTGTATTATATGTTTCTTGTGTTATCGTTTTTGTACTGCAGTCATATAGTTTGATTGTGAGCTTGCAGAGCCAACGATGTGACTGCAGGGAAACTTGATGCGGTGATGGAGCGATGTCTCGTGTAGCCTGAGGATTAGTTCAGAAATTTTGCGGTGTATTTTCAGAACATCCCAATTATTTGACAGAATTCTCTACAGTCCATTCCATTATGCTGCCACATAATTTTATATACTTCACATCATGGCGACCTTTATAGAATGCTACTTTCTTATTGATTTCACCATCTTGTGTAATCTCCTGACTCGTGCTTCATCATGTTCACTTCTCATCATTTACTGTGTGAATAGTTATCAACTGCAGTACACAGCGGAAAACCTGCCAACACTGTAAGTGCACTTTTACTGCACCATTCAAGTTCTGTTGGGAATCATAATTGGAGATAGAAACAGGGCAAAAGACAGTGGTGGCACAATTTCTTAAAATAAAACTTTGTGCTGGACCAGGAATTGAACCTAGTACCTATTCCATTTGCAAAATGTCCTCTATCAACTGAGCTATCCAAGCACAACTCACAACTTGCCCTTATAGCTTTAACTCCACTAGTGCCTCATCTCCTACCTTCCATGCACTTTTAATCTACCAAAAAGTTTCAAATCAGTGCACACTATGCTGAAGAGTGAAAATTCATTCTGGCTCTTAAACAAATATCATAGTGGTCACTTCCTCAGAGGTAAACTGTTTCCCCATTTGGATCTCTGAATGAGGACTGCTCAGAAATGGTTTATTTGGAAGAGAAAGTCTTCACAATAGAGAAAAGTTTTACTGGAGGGTGAAACAAGAAATGGGGAATTACGCGGAACAAATTGGTGACATTGTAAACAACAGTAGTTTAATCCTTTTACGTGGAACAAAGATGTAGGTCTACAACACCGTCATTTGGCCAGTTCATTTGCCCAGTTGTACTTCACAACTTTGATAATAGTGGAATGTTAAATAGAAAGAAACTTGATATCTTCAAAAGTAGGAAGATAGGTAGTGCCTTTGGATCTGTCAGGGGTGGGAAAGAGTCAAGAACAGAGAAGTATTATCATATGACCAGTGGACGTTGGATTACAGACAATTTGAGGAATTCATTGGACTGCTCATATGGCAACTCTGTGTGAAACGCCATGACCAGAATTTTTGTGGAGGAAAAACCACAGATATTGAGTCCTCTCAGCAGACTAGGTCTGATGACATGATGAGCTGGAAAACAATCCACACCTGTTAGATGTTTCAGGAGATTGGAATAATGGAGCACAAGGCTAAAGAGGTGGAATTAACTTGTGAAGGCAGTATTTGGTTCCCAGGGCCTTTGCTGAATTATGATGATGATGATGAGTCATACATAGCTTGAGATGCTATTGGATGCTAAAATCTGAAAACAAGTACAAAGGTTGATTACATTTAACTGACATTTGGAAATGGTGAGGATCAGATGCCCATTCAGCCATTCAGTTTTAGCTTTTCCATGGTTTCTGTAAATTGATTAAGGCCACTGCTAGTGTGGCAATTGATTTGTATTTCTAGCAACAAGTACCATCAAAAATATAAAATGCTCCAGAACTGAATGTAAGAAATCTATGACATTTCCAAATAATTTTTATCTGATTTAGGCAGTATTCTTATGGTAATGATCTCAAATGCTGAATACTTTGTTTCGTAGTGTTGCCCAAGGAGATAATTGTGTAAGACAATAGTGAGTGTTTCATGGAAGCTACTTTTAAGTGCAAAACATAACAGATTAGGGTTTCTCGATTTGATTATCTGCATGTTGACTCTATTTTGGTTTGTTATAGAACAGGACTGTAGGAACTTGACACATAGTTAGTGTGCTGAATAATATCTTGATAAGAGCAGGGTTTTACTTGTGTAAAATTTTGTAATGCTTCCTTCTGGGATTGAAGTTTTAAGTGCTTCCTATGAAGTAGTTGTAATCAGCTATGATTTGGGCCATATATGGTGTGATTGAGTTGGAGGTGTTGATTAGCAAACACCAAAAAAGAACACAGGTGACAATAATTTAATGATAGCAGAATTTTACTCATTCTTAGATATGAAATATTGGTATAGAATTGAAGATGATGATTTTGGAATTGTACATGGAACCAAATGCTACTGAGAATAGTGTGGGAAAAGAGTTTATGGGAAATACTTATGAGAAGTTTATATTAGCGGGATGTGTGGAAAAGCACCCAGAAACAGTTAGCACAGAATTAGTCAAGAGTGTAGAAGGAAAAGTTTTAAGTTCTAAGTATGTAAAACAGATAAATGCAAGTTTAGGACATCGAAGGTATGTAAAAAAAAAAAAAAAAAAAAAAAAAAAAAAAAAAATCAACACCAGATAGGAAGAGATTAAGGACAACATGCTACCAGCTGAAAAGCAGAAGACAACACTTATATGACAACAGCAGAAACACACTGGAATTTAAGATAATAAGTAGCATAAGCTTTTGTTAGAATTGGAGGTTCCATCCAGGGATAAGTAGAAATGCCACCAAAGACGCTGTCAGGGGAGGTGCAACTGGACAGGATGCAGTGTCATTAATATCTGAAGAAGTGCCAATATGCAAATGGTTAATTAATATTTGTGTTTGAAATAATAATCAGTCTTGACTGCAAAAAATTAAAAATCACACAGCAGTGGTAACTGGTTTTGATGTCACCTAGATTGTCATCAGACCATATTCCTAGAATGCAAAAAAATTATTCTCCTTAGAGGGCAACAAGCACAAAAATTCTACAGTCCCTCTACACAATAAAAAATGGATACACAATCATAATGAAATAGAAAGGTTTTTATACTACCATGTTGTGGGCAGAGAGAATGAGTGAGGCACTGATGAGTGATGGAAGACATCTTTGGCAACTGATAAATAGCATTAAAACGATGTATTTAGGTAAACTATTGACCTAATCAGTCTGAGACTTGACATTTAAAACATTATTATTCTAAAGCATATGTTGGCAAAGTTTGAAAAAGCAACTTTCACTTTTAATTTTATTCGTAATTATGGTGCACTATGCTCAGACACGTTATGGTGACGTGGCATTACTAGCAGTGAAATGGGGTAAGTCCCAGCACACTCACTCGCCTATGTATTTCACAAATGATACAGTGCTCGTTTCACTACAGTGGCTCTTCATCACTACCTGCTGTAATGCAAGCCAAAACTGGAGCATTATCTGGTTTAAATGGTTTGATCCAGAATTAAAATCATTTCCTCCATTTCTGTTAGTTGAATTTCTCCTACCATTTCCACGCCCATTGTGGCTATCCTCCACCCAACTATTCCTTGAATTTCTACTATAATTAGTCCTGTTCATCCAATTTACCTGAAATTCTCTCCCTGGTTGATTATTGTCATCAAAATTCTTCCTACGATCTTCCACTGAGGGCTTCACCCTCTCCACAACATCAACAAAATTAAAAAAAAAAAAAAAATCACTAATATTACCCCTAGGGGCAGGTACAAGCAATTCTCTAACTTTCTGAGGCAACTTAGTTTCTAAAGCCATAATTATTGATTCACTGCCTAGCTCTTTGTCCAAATATTTCAGTTTGTTTATCCAAAGCTGACAGAAAGCTTTCACAGTACCCTTCCTAGTGCCAAATCTCTCTTTTTCCCCAAAATTCACTCAAAATTCTCTGCAGCTTCTCTTTGGACCAATGGTCATCTAAAAGTGCTTTCTTAAAGCTATGCCATGAAGTACAGCTATCAGCTACCTGAGCTGCCCATTGATAAGCATCCCCTTTCAAAAAACCTCTGACAAATGACATTTTCTCTTTGTCATTCCACGTTTCAGGCTAATTATTAAATTTCCTAATGAAATCCAGTGGATGCAGTTCCACATATGGTTCAAAGTTATTAAATTTCTTACAACTAACAAATGAATGACTGTTTGGGACACTACATATCCTATGATTTATATTTTGTACCTCTTCCATCTGTCTCTCCATTTCAACCCATTTTGAATCTACACTTTCATTTTTACTTTTGCCAGTTTTTCCTCTACGACTGCTGCACACTTGGTTTCTACCTCCGTTTCTAAATCATTTTTAATCTGATCTATTTGGTTCTCAAGTTCAACCCTATTTTCCTGGCTGCTTTGACTGTTTCTCGGAAGCCTCCACGCTCCTACTATAGTCATCCCAAAGTTTCTTTCTCTCTTGTACACATTTACTACTCATTAATATTAATTTCACATTAGTATTCTGCTCTACTCTCTTTATCTTTTCATCACAATCTTTCGCTAGTGCTTCAACCTTCTTATTTAATTCTGAACAATTAAAGCTGACTATCTTCATTTCCTTAATAAAGTCTTTCTTCAGTTCATCCTTTAAGCTAGCCATGTCAGTTTTAATGCTCTCAGTTTTATTTTCCACACTATCAATGTCTTCTTTCATACTACTAATGTCGTCTTTCGTACTCATAACACTCAAACTACTCATAATTTGCCTTAACATTGCTTCCAATTTTCTGTCTGCCATAAACTTTTTGCCCTTGCTGACTTTCACTACTAGATTCCTCCCTCTTAGCCTGAATGACTTCATCCACTTCAGTACTGTTTTCGTCCATTTTTGCTCACATCACCACACAATGTAAATGACATTTTTATCATTTCATCTACAATAGGACTTTCATCCCCATCATTCAAAGTTACCCACAGCTTTGTTATCAGTCACATCACTCCTCTGTTGTCCATTCTCCCCCGTCACACTGTCTTGTTCGTTAAGGCCACGCATTATGTATCACTTAATAAAAAATGGCTTTTGCAGTGAATTACCTTATTTTTATTCATTCGTTTACTGCTGCTGCGGTCGTCATTGTGACTCGTTGTCTGCACGGCTGCAGCAAGTTGTAATTTTCTCGGTGATGCGTGTTGTTTATCCTGGTTGGCTGCTTCCACCAGCGTGCTGATTGGCTGCTCCTGTACTCAATGGCTGCTCCAATAGAATTGGCTGCTGTCATAGTGTGGCCATGAAACCCATTCACTGATTGGCTGCTGCAGCTTCTTCATTAAAATCACTGTATTGTAAACCGTTCTTGAGTTCACTGTTCAGAGTTCACGAGTCCTAGTTTATTGTGCCTAAATACAATAGCCCTCACCCGAAAGGGCACCATATGTGATGTTCGCCCACTTTATTTTTTCGATGATAGCCCTTGGTGTCAACGTACTGCATTTTAATACTGACTGAAAAATGGGGGGGGGGGGGGGGGGGGTGGAAGCTCAACACTGACAACTGTAAATGAATGATGTAACCAACAGCTGCAGAATTGCTTTATGTTCACAACGCCACAATATTACACTGTTATACGGCCAGTTCACTATTGGTTGGCTTTTGATAAGCCTCATTAATAGTCTGCAGGCAAACGTCTGCATACTGCTACAATAGTTTACTGTTGAACATCTATGAACAGTAAAAATCTAACCACACAGTTCTTGCAGAATAATACAGTACGTGTGACACTACTGAACAGACATTGTCATTGTTTTAACACAAGTATTACTCTAACGGATACAGACTTCCCATCTGAAAATTGGCCGTGGACTGAATGTATCGGGACCAAAAATTGGGCCTTTATATATCCTCACAATAACAGACACTGAAACTATACATTGTTTGGTGCTTAATTTACAGAAATTGCTATTAAAACATAACTCATTCAACTAACTGAATCTATCAAAAAAAAAAAAAAAAAAAAAAAATACTGCTTTTTAACAGTTTCTTCTATCACAGAGTTTAGGCTGAATTATTCGTTTAAATAATGAAATTAACAGATATAGTTACACAAACAATACTTTTAACAAACCTGGTAAATATTTTGGAATTAATTAAGGGCTGGCATTGCTAACATGTTTTTGAATAGAGCCAAATAAATACTTAAAGAATCCTAGTAGGTCTTCTTCCAAATTTTTGTAATTAGTACAGAATTTATATTTGTTTATAAGTCAACAATAGAATTTACGTCGTGAAACAATTACCTATTACACCCTATAACAAAAGTGTTAGGTAGGAATGGTCAAAATGTATTAGGAAATTAATTACATCCACAAAACTAAGCACAAAATTAGATCTGGTGCTATATTTCTTAAGACTGAAGGTCAAACTTTCTGTTTTATGAAAATACAGATTATACTCGTGTATTTTAATGGTAATGAGGCAAAAATGAAAATAAAATTAATTTAAGGAGGAAGATGCCAAGACAAGAGAGGAAGTAAAGAGATCCCAGCTTGCTTCGTCACAGACTGGTGGACAGATCATCGAATGGTAAATTCAGTAATTGTTCTATAAGTGCCACCCAAATGGTGGAAGCAAAAGAAAAAAGCAAAACATTTGCTAAATCTAGAACAACTAAAAGATAAAGAGGTCCAAAAGAAGTTCCAGGAATTGTGAAGCAAAAGTTGTCTGCTGAGTCTGCTGTTGGATAACACTGGTCAATACTCAAAACAATCATGCTTTCAGCTTGCCAAGAATCAACTGGATTAATCAAAAGAAAACATCGAGACTGGTTTGATGAAAATGACAATGAAATTCAAAGCATGTTAGATAAAAAAGAAAGGCGTACAATCCCTGGCAAAATGATCCAAAATCAGTCCACAAAAAACGAGGTTGTTTCCATGCCAAAGCTGATGTTTAAAGGAAAACCAGAGTTCTTAAAAACCAATGATGGACTATAAAATCAACCGAAATGGAAAATACAGCAGCAACCAACAACTCCAGACCTTTCTTCACTGCCACCAAAGCAATCTGTGGCCCCTCCAAAAAAAAGACCTACCCCGTCGATCTAAAGACAGTACACAACTTTTTGAAGACTCTGCATCTGTCAGCTCGTGGTGGAAGGAGCACTTGAAGAACTTCTAAACAGAGATTCAGAAATGCACGAGGACGTTTTTACAAAAATACCACAAAAACCCATTCAAGAGCCTATGACTGATGACTCTTCCCTTCAAGAGGTTGAAGAAACTATCCACCAACTGAGGAATGACAAAGCCCCTGGACTGGATGGAAGCCCAGCTGAACTATTTAAAAATGGCAGTACCAAATTAATCAAAAACATTCACGGTCTTATCACCAAGATATGGAAGACTGAGACAATGCCTGCAGATCTGTGTGACACCAATATCATTGCTATATTCAAAAAAGTTGAGAAGACCTATTGTGGAAACTACCGAGGAATATCACTAATCTCCCCAACAGCTGGATGGATCCTTACTAGGATTCTCTCCAACCGACTACTTCCTTTGGCTGAAAAAATCCTACATGAAACTGTGTGGCTTTAGACCTAATCAAGGCACTGTGGATATTATTTTCAGTGCAAGGCAAATACAAGGAAAATCTAAAGAACAGAACCAACCCCTGTACATGGTATTCATAGACGTTGTTAAAGTCTTGGACTCTTAATCGAGAAGCACTCTGGAAAATTCTGGCATCAAATGGATGTCCTGGAAAATACATTAACATAGTTCGGCTTCTACATGGCAACATGAATGCCCTGTCTTTGCAAGCAATGGACCTGGAAAAACGTTTTAAGATTACCACAGGAGTCAAGCAGGTTTGTGTTATTTTTACGTAGCCTATTCTCGATATTTGTGGGAACAAAACTTCACCTTGTTAAGGAAAACCTGCCATTGGGTTTTGAAAAACCTTATAGAACTGATGGTAAGCTATTCAACCTTAGCAAACTTCGAGCAAAAAGCAAAATAACCACGACAGCTGTCATCAGACTTAGGTGTGCTGATGATATCGTTATCATCGGCAGAGACAGCAGTTTGTTTCCTTAGGAACACACACACACACACACACACACACACACACACACACACACACACACACACACACACACACAGAGAGAGAGAGAGAGAGAGAGAGAGAGAGAGAGAGAGAGAGAGAGAGAGAGAGAGAGGAAGGGGGGGGGGGAAAGATCTACAAATTATCCTAAATGTGTTCAGCCTGGTATACAAATCTATTGATCTAGAGCTTAACACAGACAAACAAAAGTCCTCTATCAGCCAGCACCAAATTCCACTGCAGCAGCTCCAGTTATCACAGTTGATGGAACACCTCTAGATATTGAAGAAGATTTTCTATACCTGGGAAGCCATCTTTCTGCAAATTCAGACATAGATGCAGTCATGCATACACTTCTTCATGGATGTGAAACCTGGACCACCTACAGGTGTCACTTAAAATCCTTACAAAAATACCACCAGTGCTGTGTAAGGAGAATGAAAGGAAAGTGGCAGGATTGGCAATCAAACAACTGCATTTTGGAAGAAACCAACCCATCATCACTGAAGCAAAAACTGTCAAACGCCGACGTCAGTGGGCTGGTCATATCCACCGCATGCCGAACTCCCGTCTCCCTAAGCAAATCGTGTTGTCCCAATTGGAGAATGGCCAACGCAATCAGGGAGGGCAAACAAAACGATGTAAAGATGTCCTCAAATCAAATATGACAAAATGTCAAATACACAAATGATTGGAAACTGCAGCCCTAGATAGATCCAAATGATGGCGACTGGTTCATCAAGGAACACTTAATTTTGAAAAGCAGAGACAATTGCAGGAGAATAGGAAGAGAGATCACAGAAGAGAGCAGGAGGTCTATACCATTCAGTCAACACCAAATGGGTATGCCATTACTGCTGGAGAATCTGTGGCTCCAGAATTGGACTATTTAACCATCAAAGAATCTACAGATAACACTACTAAAAGACATTTCATACTCGCTTCTAAAAGACATTTCACACTCGTCAACGAGTAAATGCCTTTGATGATGATGATATTTGGATCAATCCACACCAAATTGTTTAGCAGTAGTTGCTTGACCATCTCAGAAAAAAATGATATTCACTGGGTGGATTCCCTCATGTTTCATGGACTCAAAAACATTTTTAAAATTTTTGTATTGGTATGATTTAAAAAACAGTGGCTATTTTTGTTTCAGGCTGGAAGCATTCATTCGCATTTATAAGCATCTCCAGTTTTTTAAATTATTCAGTAACGGGTTGCCCCAGACCTTTCAAATAAGAAGCATTTTGTTCAGCACACATTGGACTATAAATTAAGACCATGAACATCTAGCTAAATATATTCCTAATCTGCCTTAATATTTTTTTGTGCTATTACACTATGTAGTATAGTTAATTTTTATACGGTATCAGTAGTGAAAAGATTACACTTAACAAAAGACTATTTTAAAAAACAGAATTTTTGTATTTTTCCATTATTTGGCCAGCAGTGTCTTTGTTAGGGGACTAGACTAAAATCTGAAAATTACACACTAACAGACTTTTATAATATCAAACTTCAGTATAAATTTCAACTTTGAGATTCAGTGGGAAGTTACCAAAAAATAAAAAAATAAAAATAAAAAATTAAAAAATAATTAAATAAAAAAAATTTTAAAAAATTACCAACATGAGTCAGAAACCCATTTCTTAATATCTGCAATATCTGGACTGACAGATAGAGTCTAGGTCAGTTTCACAATTCATACATACCTATGATCACTTTTTTCTGTGAACCAGCTACTTACATTATCTTGTTCTCACCTTATTTGTTTTTACTACATTGTTCATTGAACAACAGAGAAATTTCCTCTCTCTGTTTGAGAGTTAGGTTGAAAGACAGGCATCCAGACTTGAACCTTTGCAGCTTCTTTAAATGTGGTTCTTGGTCTTGGTGGATGGTAAAATGTAACATGCACATCTTGGTTTTGACAATCATTATCATCAACTTTGGCAACCCACCACTATTCACTGTAAACACAAGCCACTATGCCCTTATTTTGAAGTGTCAGTGTACAGCAACCCACTCGGCATTCCTCCAGGCCCACTAAATTAGGTCGCATTCTCTCCTTACTTTTCCAGCAAACTTTTCATACAACTAATCTCATTAAATAGTTCCTCCAGGGATACTGTGATGACTGTTTCAAGTGAGAAAATTAATTGTTAAGGGGTCATGAATTATAATTTATCCAGACACTCAGTAAACATTAACACTTTTGATCTCTCTCTCTCTCTCTCTCTCTCTCTCTCTCTCTCTCTCTGTGTGTGTGTGTGTGTGTGTGTGTGTGTGTGTGTGTGTGTGTGTGTGTGTGTGTGTGTGCGTGCCATGAGAGGTCACCGTACCCTCACATATCCCCATATCTCAAATAGGGAAGAGCAGAAGAGAATAAAATATAACCTTAATTAAAGAACGCTTGATGTTATTGACATTAAGAGTATTACTAGACAACAACATTACCAAGAGAAATTATTTTTATCATCATAAAAACAATCCACTTTATTTATTTATTTTTTATTTATTTATTTAGCATCCATGTCATCGTACAAACAATATTGGACTTGTCATACATAGAAATTAACAATATAGAATATACAAAATGAAATTGTCTACAATTGGATTTGTCATCCACAGGAATTAAAATATAGAATGTACAAAATGAAATTGTCTATAATAAATGACAGCAAACTTACAGTTTCTTTCCACATAAATGGTTTATAGTAATTTGTTTCTCAGTAACAATATATAACTGGTGCTATAGATAGTAAAGTATAATAAAAGCTGAAACAAACAAAGATAGAAAATTTTGGAGGTTAGTTTGTAAAGTCATATCTTGGTCTTAGAGATATTCATTTATTGATTAGCAACATTTATCAATTAAAAATTTTCCAATTTCCAATTTAAAATTTGTATTGTCCTTTAAATATTTAATGTACTGAAGCAGTGCATTATAGAGCTTAATGCCCATGTGGCTTACATGCTTCTGAGTTCATGTTCTTCTTTCTTGTTCTATGTGGAGATCATTCTTGTTCCTTGTGTTATAGTTGTGACAGTCTGCATTTGTGTGGAGATTACTTAGATTAGCTTTGGTTAAGAGTACACATTTAAGTATATAGACTGATCGCAGAGTAAGTATTCCTAACTTTTTGAAAAGAGGTCTGCAGTGAGCTTGTGTCAGACTGTGGGTAATTATTCGAACAGCCCATTTTTGTAAAATAAAAATGTCTTTCATATTAGATTTTGAGCTGGCCAGAACACTATTCCAAATGTGTCCATGAAAGATCGATAAAGAAAGATAAAGACATTAGGTCATAAACTGTCAGTTTCTGTAATGCACAATATACATTAATAATTGCCATTTTTCTTTCTTTAATTCATAACTAAATGCATCAACTTTAAAGTTCATCATTAAAATAGCTAATGAAATAATCAATATTTTAATTTGTTAATGAAGTAATCAATTTCATGAGATCAGTCAATAAAGCACTGATAAACTGGACAGTAATAATTATTAACAAAATCTAACATCCTTTCTATCATCGTAACCAAGGATTGTGATAACACAGCAAAGAGAGAAGTAATCAAGGGCTTTACAAAGCACACAAACACAGATAGATAAGTAATCAAAGTTACATCCACTATCATTAGTAATTAATGGATTCAAAAAGAGATTCAGTGGGAATGAAACAAATGCATGAATACATAAATACCTTACATCTTTGCAATATCCAAAAATATGTTTTCGTTGCACTTCTGTGTCACATTTTATCACTACATTCATGGGTACTCTGCTTTTTTGATAAATACCTAACCAGCACAGTAAATACTTCATATGGGATTGACAACACTGTCACCGTTCCACTTCAGTTGGATTTGTCGATAAACACCCAGTCGTCCGTGGCCTGCTGGGTAGGATGTCTGCACACACAGAGATGCTCTGGTGGAGTGGAAGAAGGGGGGCTATGATGATTGCGCTGCTTGCCGCGGTACAGCTGTGGTGGTAATGTAGCATGGCCAGATGTCACTGTGCACTGCTGGATGGAAAACTCGTAAACTGTTGGAAGACTGTTTAGTTCACTGCAATGTTTGGTGACAGTAAGGTAAAATGGCTGGTTGTTGCTGTGCATGGAGAATTTGTAAACTGTTGTATGTCACATTTTGTGATGTTGATTACTTTCCATGAGTCAGCAGCTTGCGTGCTCTGATGTAGTTAGTGTCACCAGGTTATGGTACCATGTAAACACAGAAAGAAAACATGCAACAGGATCACTTCACTTTAACAGATTATGGGGGGGGGGGGGGGGGGGTAATCATCACACACATGCAGTACAGTTCAAAATGGTGCAGTGACCAATTTGGAGTACATCCACACTGTAGTAATTCCTAAAAAAATTGAGTTTGAAAACCATCATATGAGATATCACCTCATAAGTCATGGTTTACTTAGTACTTTGGCATGCATATCGAAAACTTCTTGTCATTCTTCTTGATGAGAAGCAGGCAATTTACTTAAGTCATCTACTTCCTCTTGAATTTTTGATATGACATCTCAAACTTCTTGTTCCTTTTCTTTGGGTGCATTATTTTTCATACATACTGGCGCTTCAATCTCATTATCTGTTTTCTTCTGAATTGCACTAATTTCTAATCCGCAGACACATTCTCCTTTTCTTGCACCAAACCAGCAAAATTAACTTCCGATTTATCATCCCCATCACAAACACTTAAACATTCTGTTCCATAATCAATCTTATATCTTCATTCTGCCAGCCAGTCATTGCCAAAAATCTAGTCCACAGTCAAAGAATCAAGAATCAGTACCACCACATCAAAATGTCTGTCTCAAATCTTGCAGCTAATGAGTGCCTGTCCAGTAACAGTGCGACTTCTGTGCCCAGTTGCTGTAATGATATGTACACTATTGACAGGGGAAAACTGGCACCTCTTCTATTCCACGAAGCTGTTCATATAAACTTGTAGACATCGCTGTAGTATCACAGCCAGAATCTAAAATTGCTGTAATTTTCTGACCACTTACACTAAGTTCAATCCTGGATTCAACACTTCATCTACATCATGTGTATATTCTCTCAATAGTTCAGCCCTAATATTATCAGTTTCACATTTAATCATTTGTAGTCTCCTATTTGAACTGTTAGACTTTTCAGACATTTTGGAGCAGTCTCATCTGAAACTAATTATAGATTGCACGTTTTGTCAATGTCTGTCATCCGTATCTCTGAGTGGCGAACAATCCCGAACTCTTCCATCTTCTACTGTCTGTGGGTTATGCCCACCAAAATTATTTTCTCTCCTCTCAGTGTTTTGAATTTTGTCATCATTATGCCGATAAGTTCTCAACATTCATCTCCACACATGTCATTGTGTTGGTGTTGATTGTCGTGTTGTTAGTCCCACAATTGACGCCTGTAATTATCTTGTCTCAGTGCATCATTTCATTGAAAATGTTGATTACGACGAGTCAAATCTTGCTTTGATCCTCTCGACATTCTTTAATTATTTATTTCTTCTAAATGATCAACAACTCATAATAATTCATCAAAAACATCCAATGCTTGCAACGCTGTTTCCCTACTTTCCATGGTAAATGCTTTTTCAAAATTATGATCAACTAATAGGATTGTCTGCTAACTATTGTGCTTCCAGTGTTTTTGAAGAAAGTCATGCATCAATCCCTCATGCCGATCATAATTATGTTTAGCAAATAATTTCTCTTGCAGAGAAAAACACTTTCAAAGTCTACAAATGTTGTATACTGGTCGGACACAAGATTTACCCATATCTTACACAAGTATCGATGTTTTCTGATTCATTTTGAATTTGTACAAATACAACTTTAAATTGTTTCATGAAATCCACAAGATATAATCTTTTATATGAGACAAATTCTTTAAACTGTCCTTCATCAAGCACATTGTTAACAAGATTTTTACAATTACCTGTACCACGATTTTCTTGCATTAACATTTCTTTTTCCTCACGGATAATGTTTGTATCTGCTGAGGTATGGGATATTCTTACATTCTTTCACTGTGCCTTCCTGCGTCTGTATTTTTGATTCTAGATCAGAACATTGTTGTTGCACACCTGATACTACTTTAATGACTGATTTCGTATTTTCCTCACATGCAGTATGAGCTCGAACAAACTCATTATTTGTAACAGCATTGCTCAATAAAGCTTGTTTTACTACTTCAGTTTGTGAGTTGACTTGTTTCTGTATCTTAGGTACAGCTGCTCAGTTTTTTGACACTATGTTGCAACCTCATGCATAAACTGATTGTTTCTCATCAAGTGATTTCCTGCATTCCTGAGCAAAATTGTTAAACTGACTCAAAAACTCATTACGAAAATTCACTACTTTTCAATCCAACATTTTGGCCAATTTTTTAATTTGTTCAGAGTTTTTGTTCAGATTGTGCTCATGATAACAGAGTTTTTCAAAATCAGCATTCATTTTTTGTAAAAACTGCATCAGTATGTCCTCTCTTCCTGCAACCTCAAACCTATTGTTATCTGTTACTGCCACACATGGTTCAATGTTTACATTCAAGTTTGTATTTTCACTTTCCGGGGCATCAACATTTTGAATTCTACCACATAGTTCTGATTCATTAACAAAATCCATATCACCACTGTTCTGATTAACATAGTCCTCTCCATCGATAACAGTAGCATTCACTATTTGACTAGACATTGTTATTCAGTTGTCTACTGCATACACAAATTATAATTAAAATGAGATTATCCACAGCCTGCCAATCTTTTCCTGTCCGTCATTGCTCGTTGCTTGGAAGTCGAGGTGCTGCTAAAAATGTTTGATTCACTCACCACACATAGGTAGATACTGCCAATCAGGCTCCTGATCCAAAGATTGTTGCAGGATGCAACATCCGTGTCATAGGTCTCCACGTATAATGTCTCTGTCAGTATTCCTCCAGACCTGCTATATTTGGTTGCAGTCTCTCCTTACTTTTCCAACAAACTTTCCATGCAGTTAATCTTATTAAATAATTCCTGCAGAGAGACTGTGATGACTGTTTCAAGTGATAACATCAGTTGTTAAGGGGTCATAAATTATAATTTATTCAAACACTCAGTAATCTTGATCTTCATAATAGAATACAAAGGGATGAACTGTGTCCTGTTTGTTTACCCAGTGGTACCCTTGTAAAGGAATAGTTTTCAGGGAAGTCGGCAAGAATAAGCATTCATCAACTGCCAAGGTTTGCTTTTTGCCTTTCAGAAATTTACCCTGAACTGTGGAAATAAAGTGATGTGTATTTTCAGGCTTTGAAGGTTAGCTACTAACACTTCAAAAAACTCTTCGTGTGGTTTTGTAATTACCACTTTTTCCATTCTGTCTTGTGTCACCCATTGTTTGTATTATGTATTGTCAGGCATCAAATCATCATCTTCATATTCTTCAAACACATCAAGTAAAGCTTGTGTGCCTGGACAGACTTGACATTTTCCCATGACCACACAATTGTAACTGTCAATATTCCAAACTAGAACTTCCAAAAGATCTTTATACGCCACTCTAAGACTGGCCCCTTCTAACCTCAACTTTACATTCTGGTGATATAACAAACACCAACATTAAATTCAGTGATAGTTCATTCAAATTATACAATATTAACCTTTTTGTCTCTGAACCTTAGTACCATTTTCTTTCACAGAAACAATATTTTTTACGAGGCATCAAATAGCTGTTATTGTCATCTGTGTGGAACCTAATAATCTTTTCGATCGTGTTTTCATTATGAAATTAGAACTTCCATGTGGTGTAGTGCAACTTTTCTTTTGAAATTGAACTTCCAAATGCTTTTTGACAGTAGTTGCCACTTTTCAATTTTTGCATTCATTGCAAAAGGTCTTTTTTCTTCACTTAGTTTTTTAATTTTACTAGCAGGCAATACACACAGTACTTCACAGGCTAAATCCACTTTTTTAATAGCTTGCTCTTGAATGACAACATTATTTATCTGAACTATCACTATCCCTTTCTTTGTTAGTGACAAATATCTTAGAATAACATGTTAGACACAATGACTATCCTAGTATTATACTGATAAAAGGAATTTTATTTTTAGAATAATGATCAAACATTATTTCACCCAGACCTTTTGTTACAGGCTTATGTTTTTTTAAAGGTTCCAAGCAATACTGGCCAAAAGATGATGAAGTTTCTTTAAGAATTTAATTTCATGGTACTTGCAAGTTGAATTAACCTTTTGAGTCAACTTTTAAGTGAAACAACACTTTTTCTTCTTCACTGTAATCTTCAATTGAAGTAAAATCTCTTTAAGAAGCACTCCATACACACTTTTGTGGCAAGCTTCATTAATAAGAACACCAGTAGAACACTGAGACTCCATGGTTAAACTGCACACTTCAAGAGCTCATTGTTAACTGTGTGTGAGTGAACAGATGTTGGTGGAAGAGGGAAGACAACACAAAGACTTCTACAGGCTTGTCTGTGAGCCTGTACACACTTTCAGATCCTGTCTCCTAACCTGCTGAAACTTTCTGCAGAGGATTGTTTCAACAAATAATCATTCATCACTTTAATTTCATGTGTTTTTCGTGTGTTTAAATTATATAATTGATATACTTTATTCCACCATACCAGAGAAGGAAAGCTGCTACTCACCATATGGCGGAGATGCTGATTCACGAAAGGCACAATAAAAAGATTCACACAATCAAAGCTTTCGGTCATTAAGGCCTTTGTCAGCAGTACACACACACACACACACACACACACACACACACACACAACTTGCACACAAGTCTGCAGTCTCAGAGAGCTGGAACTTGTAGTTTCAGCTCTCTGAGACTGCGGACGTGTGTGTGTGTGTGTGTGTGTGTGTGTGTGTGTGTGTGTGTGTGTGTGTGTGTGTGTGTGTGTACTGCTGACAAAGGCCTTAATGACCTAAGGCTTGGATTGTGTGAATCTTTTTATTGTGCCTATCGCGACTCAGCATCTCCACTATATGGTGAGTAGCAGCTTTCCTTCTCTGGTATTGTTTCATTCCATCCTGGGTTTTCCATTGTTTGATATGCTTTATTCCTGTAGTTCAAATATTGCAGATATTAAGAAATGCAATTTTGACTCATGTTTGTAATTTTCTTTTTTCGAACATCCCATTGAATCTCAGAGATGAAATTTATACTGAAGTGTGATATCATAAAGGTCTATTGTGTGTTTAATTTTCAGATTTTTATCTGGCCCCTTAACAAAGATATTGCAAGCCAAAGAATGTAAATATTCAAAAAATCTGTTTTTTTTTTTAATTTAAATAGTGTATTTTTTTTAGTGTAAGCTTCTCACCATTGATACTCTGTAAAAAGTAAGCATACTGCATAGCGTAATACTGCAAATATTAAGGCTGAGAAATTACCCCTTCTTTGGAAAACTACTTTCCAAAAATCGAGCTTTTTAAGTTTGCAACCATTAACTTAGAACCATTAACATATATTAAGGAATACATTCAGCTAGTTGAGTATGGCTTTAATTTATAGTACAGTGTGTGATGAACTAAATGTTTCTGATTTGAAAGACCTGCGGCAACTCAACACTGAATAATTAAAAAAACTCAGAAGTTTACAAGATTATTTTGTAATGATAAGGGTTTTAGGTGTTATACTTCCAAAGCCACGAACCCTGTCTTCATGGTGACCGATGGCCATTACATCTCTGTCATTGACACTATTCGTAGAGAGATTCTATGTTCCATTCCCACACAGCAACTGCTGGTGTCTCTACGCTTACTTTTGCTTTAACACCTCAGTTTGTACTTTCATGCAGTGCCCATAGATATCAAGTTAGCATTCTTACAACTAATTTTATTGGTTATTCGTGGATGTCTGTAATTATCTTTTGCAAATGTAAAGTAATTACTACCATGGCCAACTGACATTTATGTAATCTTTTATCATTTTATTTTATTTTTATCTAGATTGCTATTTAAAGTTTTCACATACGCTATCATTGTATGTTAAGCACTACTGGCTTCCAATGAAATCACGCAGCAGATGAGGGGCGGAGCTTTCCCCTTTATACCACATATTGTTTTGACGCTATTTAGCAGTGGCCAGAAGTGTCTTCCAACACTTGTCAGTGCTCTGCTAATTGTCTGTGCTCACCATTTAATGGCATAAAAACTTTTTTATTCTATTAACAGTATAAGGAAAAAGATAGATTGCTACTCTCCATAAAGATGACATGCTGAGTCGCAGACAGGCACAACCAAAAGATTGTTACACGTCTAACTTTCGGCCGAAGCCACTTGGACCGGAACTGTCGAAGATGGCAGTCATGCGGGCATGAGCTGTGCTCGCTTGTGTTAATGTATGTTTGTGTGTTTCTTTTTCTAAAGAGGGCTTTGTGTGAAAGCTAAATGTGTGACAGCCTTTTCATTGTGCCTGTCTGCAAATTGGCGTGTTATGTTAATGGTGAGTAGCAATCTATTTTTTCCTTATATATTGATATCCCAACCGGGAATTTCTATTTTATTGTGATCATATTTCTGTATTTTTTGTGGAGATGGATTGTATGATTTTGGTACATGTTACCCTGTAAGGAGAACTACGTTTGTGCATTCCAGAGGCTTGTTCTGACGAGGATGTAGATATGATCGAAACTGATTACCACTGACACGTGTTTTTCAACTTTTAATAACAATTTGTGATCAACACTGTTATTCTTTCAAATTATCTGATCCAATCAATGCTTTCCAATACTGTTTTCAAAAATTATTAATATTTGTGAGTGAAACAAAAAAGAGTAATGTTTTACATATTTACTGTGTGATTCATAAAAGTATGTAAATATACTGAGATTATTATGAGTAGAAATTACTCCTATTCTTTAGTTATATTCACAGCAATTTGCACAAAAAGGGATAAGAATATTTATGCACACTTCCATCAATTTGAAAGACAGTGTCATCTGTTAATCTTTGTAGTTAACCATCTAATGAAAATAATTTTTTGTCTCTCGTGTTAAAGTGTCCAAAAAATTCATTTCCTTTACATTCATTAATTGTAATTTCTAAGTTTGAAACATTTAACAGTAAATTTTTTTTAAAAATTTTCTAGAAGAGCAGCCACAAGAAAAAGAAGGATAAAAAACAGAAGAAAAAGAAGAAGAAGAAAGAAAGTTCCAGCAGTTCATCAAGTTCTGATGATGAGGTAGCAGTGGAGCAGTGGGTTGAAAAGAATAGTAAGTGCCCATTGAGTTAGTGACAGATGGAAAACTCATATATAAGTTAGCACCATTTTCACATGTTCATTTTTTATTACATACGTATTTGTGAGGCAATTATTTCTTTAGTTTAAAACAGTCAGGGAATATGAAAGGCCATCAAAAATAAGGATATGGGTTAATTTAAGGCTGAAAAAAAAAGCAAATTATTATTCTTGTGTGAAAAATATATTGCTCAAAAGATAAGGGGAACGTGATTTTGGGCATCTGCCATACTCCATTGAGCAATAATATTAAGGACTGGGTAAGTTACCAAATTATACCTTTATCTTTTACAAATTAAGTACACAGTAAAGCATCATTACATCCTTAATTGTTTACATAAAAAGTACAGAAATGTCCTATAGGTGTCGAAAACAAAATGGAAACAATCATTCATCCCATCGATGTTGGTGCATTTCATTGGAATTTGAGAGCTTCAATAGCGTGTATGCCTCTGTGATCATTTGCCTATGCCTGACACCTATGTGGCATGCTCCATATGTCTACAGAGGTCTCTCTGTGATATCAGTTCCCATTCTTCTGTGGGAGCCTGTGTAAGATCTTGAAGAGTCTGTGGGGGAACAGGATGACTACAAACCTATCTGTCAAGCATGTCCTGCATATGGATATTAAGGTCAGGACTCACTGCCAGTCATTCCATTACTTCATTGTCCAGGCTTTGACAGACTTCCCTGGTGATGCACACCGCATAGGCCCTGGTATTATATATGCCACCACATGGTTAACAGAATCTGTTAGATGTACTGCCTGGTGGTAACCCAATCATGGATCACGACAGTATCTTGTGGCTGTCAACACTGAAGCTTCCCCACATCGTCACAGAACATTGGAAATTTGTCAATTTCCTAGACAGTGTTTGGCAGGTATCACTCACTATGGGGTCTCTGTGCCCACCTGAACATGGCCGTCACCTTGCATCAGAGGATATCTGGACTCCTCTGTGAATAACATGTTTTGCCACTGATGACGTTGCTGGTATGGGAACGTCAGAACTGAAGGTGAGCTGCAAGGTGTTGTCATGTCAAGTGGGGCACTCGAACAGGACATCTGGGTAATAAGGTCCTTTCTCATAACTTGTTCATTACAGGTCTGATCTGACACAGTGGTTCCAGTGGCTGTTCTGAGATCATGCTCTGGTGGCATCCATGTGATGCTGCAGCGCAGAGGTGGCCAGATAACGGCCTTCATTTGGGGTTATAACGGGGGTCCCTGACACTGTAATGCATTACACATCCAATACAAGGTGAATTATTTTAATTGTTGCCTACATTGAAAGCAAAGAACTCAAGCCATGCAATATGTCCACAGGTACTGCTGGTATCGAAATAGATTTAATGTTCCGGACATTAAGACACCTGTTTCCATAATTATTTTGAACAGTTGAAATTCACAATTTTAATTTTTGGCGTAAATTCAGTTATTATTTCCTGCACGTGCTTCTTGAAGAAATGCTCTTAACATAAAAATTGGCGATGGAATTAAATTTTATTCCTAAGCTCACCACATAAATGATGCCAGAAAAGACTCCAGTTATGACTCGAGTTTACTTAAAGGAAAAATTTGGCTGTTCACTAATTCAACTGTTAATTTTGTGTCACCTCTCGGTACACTTATAAGTCAAAACAGTGTTACCACTGCTCCTGTGATGATGGATGCCACCTGGTGGCATTGCAGGCACGTGACGTGATAACAAAAGTATGTAAGCAGAGCAGGCACGGACGAGAGATCATGCTAGCGAAGATTTGGGCTGCAAATGGGGAAATCCATTGAGATAAGCGGGTTTGACAAAGGGCAGATTATTATTACTCAGAGATTATTACTCAGATCCCGTGAATGAGTATCTCAAAAATGGCAAAGCTGGTCGAATGTTCGCATATTACTGTCGTGAGCACATACGGAAAGAGGTAGAAGGACAGTGAATATACCAGTATGTGCTTGCTAAATGGTTGGACGACCACAACTCTTCACAGAATGTGGGATTTGGAGGCTTGTCTGCTCTGTAAAGTAGGATAGATGGTGACCTCTGGTATCTCTGCTGAAAGAGCACAATGCTGGTGTACACACAAGTGTTTTGTAGCACACCGTTTAGCACATAGTTCGTCATACAATTTTGAGCATGGAGTTCTGCATCATTAATTACGATTGCAGTGAGCACGGGACCATCAGGATTCGACCATCGATCAATGGAAATATGTCAGTGCTTTGGGTAAAAAACATTTTTGCTAAAAAACGTCAGTGGTCATCTCCACGAATGCTGTCATCAAGTTTAGTGGCAGCTTGAAATGTGCAGCACACCACGGACAGCCTGTAGACTAGAGGGAGCAATACTATTTCATGGGTGACATTCTCCTGCGCTTGCATGAGACCTATGGTAGTAGTCGAAGACATGCTGACAGCTGCGAAACACCTGCATCACTTCATGCTATATGTATTCTCCAATGGTGATGTCATCTTTCAGCAGTATAATTGCCTATGTCTCAGAGCCAGAGCCTTGATACATTGGTCTGAGGTGTATTCTAGTGAACTCACATTGGTGTCTCAGCGATCAGGTTCTCCTGATGTAAATCTTACGAAACCCATCTTGGTTGCTATTGGGCCCCATCACTGCGTAAACAAGTCAGCGGTTTGTTATTTATGCAAATGACATGGCCTGTGTATAGACATCTAATGCCACATACCTCCACAAACCTACCAACAAGCTGCCGGATCCTTGATACAGAGAATCAGTGATTTATTTCATTCCAAAGGAGGACAAACAAGTAATTCAGCAGGTGGTCATTATGTCTTGGCTCATCAGTGTAAGTGCACACACTTTGTGTGTGTTCATGGCACCTGAATGACTGCAGCACACATACAACTAATTCTTATTTCAATGTAACTAATTCTCGTATTGTAAAATTTTAATGATTCTCCAGCACATTCTACTTAAATTTTCATAATTCACGTATTATATCCGCAAACATATTCTACTACCAGTACCATAGTCTGTTGTTGTTGAGAGCTCCAAAGGTAGAAATAGACAATGATTGATTGATAACGGGGAAGGAATACAATAGAAGATGAATGTTTGGCTCTGGGAGATGAAATAGTGATGGCAGCAGAGGACGAAATTGTCAAAAAGACAAAGGTCCTAGTAGAAATCTCTGGATAAGGCTGGAGATATTGAATTAAAATGAAAGTAGAAAATATAAAAATGCAACATGTCAAGCAGGCAAAAAGGAATACAAACGTCTAAATTGTGGAATTGTCAGAAAATGAAAAATGTCCAAGCATTAATGGTTAGAGGATGAATACAAGGCTGCAGAAGCATGCATGACTATGGGAAACACAGATGTGGCCTATACCAAATTTAAAGAGACCTTTGGAGGAAAGAGAAGTACTTGTATGAATATCAAGAGCTCATATTTATGTGAATCTATCTTTATCTGTATATACTATAAACAATTGATGACTCAATCTGAGCAGCTGTCTTAGAGTGCTTGCAGATGATGCTGTCATTTATTGTCTAGTAAAGTCATCAGAAGATCAAAACCAACTGCAAAACAATTCAGAAAAGATACCTGTAGGGTGCAAATTGACCCTAAATAATGAAAAGTGTGAAGTAATTCAACTGAGTGCTAAAAGGAATCCATTAAACTTTGATTACACAATAAATCAATCAGATCTAAAGGCCGGAAATTCAGCTAAATACTTAGGAATTAAGATTATGAACAACTTAAATTGCAAAAAGTTGTGGAGAAGGTGAACCAAAGGCTGCAATTTATTGGCAGAACTCTTAGAAGATGCAACAGATCTACTGAAGAGACTGCCTACACTACACTTGTCCAACTTCTTGAGGAGTACTGCGCAGTGTGGAGTCCTTACCAGATAGGACCAACGGAGAAAAGCAAGAAAATTCAAAGAAGAGCAACCCGTTTTGTATTATCAAGATATAGAGGAAAGTGTGTCATGGATGCGAGACAGGATTTGGGGTGGACATCATTAAAACAAAGCTGTTTCTAGTTGTGGCGGGATCTTCTCATGAAATTTCAATCACCAAATTTCTCCTCCCAGTGTGAAAATATTTTGTTGACACCATAGGGAGAAATGATCATCATAATAAAAGAAGGGAAATCAGAGCTCACCTGAGAAGATATAGGTGTTCATTTTTTCTGAGTGCTGTTAGAGAATGGAATGATAGAGAACTATTGTGAAGGTGGGTCAATGAATCCTCTGCCAGGCACATAAGTATGATTTGCAGAGTATTAACGTAAATGTAGATGTAGATTAATCAAGGACTATGCAAAGAAGTGAAAGCTGAAAGGTGGAAGGAATATGTAGGGGCTCTACAAGGCAAACAAACTTGGAGAGAATTTTACAGAAAGAGAAGGGGAAGTAAATGAAGATGAAATGGGGGTATGGTATTGTGAGAATAATGTGGTGGAGTCTCTTTGGGCTTGCTGTTGGATCCTAAAATCAACGCGATTCAATATTTTGGTGATCCAAATGATCACCATCTTCAGGAGAATACGCTTCTGCTGCTGAGTTCTCAGCAGCAGAAGTAGCATTCTCCTGAAGAATACCAATTTACATTCTGGTCTGACCTGCCAGAGCTGGTGGTCATGTGGGCATGAGGTGTGCTTGCTTGTGTGAATGGATGGTATGTGTTTCTCTTTCTTTTTCTGATGAAGGCTGTGGCTGAAGCTAATGTGTAAGTGTCTTTTAATTGTACGTGTCTGCAACTTAACGTGTTATCATTGCAGTAAGTAGCGATCTATCTTTTAGTTACACTGTCAACAGTCCAACCAGTCAGTTGTAGGGAGATTGAATATTAGATATGAAATGCAAACCATGGTGCAAAATTTTTATATACATAAATCATTGCAAGAAGTTAAAATCATAGTAATTGCCAGAATCAACTAAGAACTAAATCATAAAATTTAGCCCACCATTCAAATCATCATCCTTTTAATACAAACCATGTCTTGAATGTCATGGATATTGATGCAAAAGTAAAGATTCAGAATAAGGAATTTATGTAATTTAACTTGTTGTCTTGTACGTAGCTGTAAAAGTGTACACTGTAGTATAAATAATAACAGCGGGAAAATGCTCCTATCGGAGTATAAGATAGACTAATATACTCATGATTAAAAGTCTGTGACTGGAAAACAGGGAACCAGCTGCCTCATTCTACCTTCATCAGCACCTATAAAATTTTTCTCAAAAATTTTTGCATTCAAACATGTTCATACTCTTGTTAAGATGCAGTTCATCTTTCATTCCCACGAGCTCCCCTAACTGAAACTTGCTCACACCCACTAGTCCATCATTGTAAGTCGCTCATACCCATCTATTCCCACATACCCATTCTCTCTCACTCATTCAGCCAAAGTCATTGTCATATCCTTTTGTGTCTCTCTCCAACTGTCACTACACCCTGTCTCACAACTAAAGTCTCCTTCGTTCTGTTGTGATATGTCACAGTCTCTCTCTCTCTCTCTCTCTCTCTCTCTCTCTCTCTCTCTCTTACTTACTGCTACCACCTCATTCATTCATTCCCACTGCTACTGTCTCTTCTCACTGTCACTGTCTCTCTCTTCCTTGCTGTCATTGTCATAGGCTCTATCTCTCATTATCACTGGCTCTCACCCACTTCCACTTTCTCCTTCTCTTTATTCCTGTCCCACTGGCACCATCACCTTCACTCCTTTCCTAGCATTGTTCTGTCACTGTCAACTAAGTTCCAGTGCCACTGTTTTCTTCTCTTTCTCTCACATTGCCATTGTCTCCTTCACTCGCTCTATACTACAGCCACTGTGTACCATCTTCCTACATTTATTACTTTTTCGTCTCTCTCCTGCTGCCACTCTCTCTCCTTCACTCTCATCATAAAAAAGTATGAATATGTGTGCGTGCAGAATCTGGGACAATTTTTAAGGGTGCCAAGGAACGTAGAATGAGGCAACTGGTACCCCATTTGTCACCCGGAGTCTTTTAACAGGATTATATTTGCCCTTTCTGTGCTCTGATAGGAGCATTTTTCTGATGCTTCACGTCATTTCCTTGGTAAAGCAGGGAACGTCACTCATGTAGAAGGAACTTATCATCAGTAAAATTTTGATAGTTTACTTATGTGAAACAGATATAATGCAAAACTAATTTTACACCTCAGCCAGGATTTTACTTGCACAAAAAATTTGCTTTTGCTTCAGTACTGTAACACGGGGTTCCCAGAACCCTTCTGATGATAATGGAGACACTTTAAGAATATTTCTGTGTGCTACGTCACTTTATAAACTATGTTTTTGCCTCACACGTTTGTGTTTTATGTGTAAAAGTAGGGTAACTGTGAACCTCTGTATCTCAGAAGTGGACAAAGACATCAAGTAAATTTTCAATGTTGTTCGAGATTGATGTATTAAGAATACACCTTAAAAATTTCAGCCATTTGCTGCATGGACATTGTGGAATCTGCAGCTTGGTTTTGGTGCGAAAAAATGGTAAAAATGATTAGTTTTGGGGTTCTCTAAGCAGCTGCTCAAGAACTAACAAATATTTTTGATAAAGAGAAGACGGCACTTGTAGATAAATACCTTGAGAATATACCATTAAAATCTGAGCAATTTGCTGTGGTTATTTATTATTTAGATTTTGCCTCAAACCGGATTTTATGCACATATTTTATGTGTAGAAGTGGGATGAAATTGAACCTCTGCATCTCTGAATCAAATTAATATATCATTAGAGTTTTCGAGGCTCTTGGAGATCAGGATCTTAGGAGTATATAGTAAAGATATCAATCACTTGCTGTGCATAGCCATCCTGGAATCTGCAGCTCAGTTTTTCTATTAAAAGGTGCTAAGAATTTTTTTTCTTTTCTTTTGTGTGGTGGTGGGGGGTTTCTGAACAACTGCCCATGAACTAATGGTGCCTCCAAAGCTGCTTAATGCCCACAATAGACTACATCCAATGCAAGAAGAACCAAATGATTTATTCCATTTGGCTAAGGAGGAAGAATTGTGTGATATTCATACTTTGACCCTGTCCTGTAGAATAGTCACACAAACACAATCCTTCTGTTGGGAGTAGAAATGGTCCCAAGCCCCAGGGAAATCCAAAACAGTTGACCTTACCTGTCCATCACCAAGAGAACCCGAGATATGAGCTCCAGAAGAATTCCAAATGTGCGACTTTTTGAAACTTGTTAGGTATCGCATGCATACCGATAGTATGTTTTCAATTTTGGTGCTGCTTCCTTCTCTGGGTGTGTATGTTGGTACTGATTTCAAAAAATTGTGAAATAAAGTGTTTTATTTTATAAATGTTCCATCAGCATACCTTTTTCTCATTTGCAGAAGCAGATGGGTCAGGTAGTGATGATGAAGATGGAATAGTGGGCCCTGTACAGAAACAGCATGTGACCCTGTCACAGAAAGATTATGGTAAAGCCTTGTTACCTGGAGAAGGAGCAGCCATGGCTGCTTATGTTGCTGAAGGCAAACGAATACCTCGTAGAGGAGAAATTGGTCTAACTTCTGATCAGATAGCTTCCTTTGAAGCTGTTGGCTATGTAATGAGTGGTAGCAGGTCTGTATTTTCTAAAGACAGTCTTTTTCTTTCAGAGCTTTTTATTTATTGTCTTTTACATTCAACTATCTAAATCTCAATAGCTCTAAGGAGTAAAACATATTTCTAAAAGCAGTTACCATTGGCTAGTTACAATTTGTTTTGAAACATGCCATTATTGATTTTTGAAATCATGGCGTCTGGAGAGATCTTTTTTGCTGTTTGTTAATAAGTATTAACATGTACTATTGTTAAAACTCTAGTGACATGGTATATTACTGCAAAACAGGATTTAAGTTACCCAAATTGAAATCAGCATCAATGTTTAGAACATTATAAAAATATAGCTGTGCTTTATCTCTTATCAAATACAACTCCAGATGTTGATGAGCATAATGAGTGTGTGTGAGTTTATAAAAAGCAATAGGATGCAGACTATCTTAGTTCGTACTAGCAGCAGGATTGTTGTAATGCAATTAGAAGTTAAACAAAGTAAATGAGTGGCTGTTCTCTCTCACACATTATAACTCCATTAAACTACTTTGTTTTACTGAGGTCATGCAAGATGAAGCAGTTGCACTGGCTTATAGAGTGAATAAACACCCTGAAAGAAATTTTGGCAGATACTATACATCCTTCAAGTGTGCATGAGAGTGTACACTCATGGACATTTAAATATGCTTACCTGTACTAATACATCGCATCCCCTTCCCTTGATGTTGGCTGTGTGGCGTGTTCCCTGACACCAAGGGTATTGTGGATGGGGGGAGGGGGTGGGGGAGAGCTTGATCAGAGGCTATTTAACATCCATCCACATCTCATGGAGATTGGTCAGCACTTAATGCTGACTGTGAGACACACGTACCTCAAACAGTGGCACCCCAGATATTCTCACTGTGAATGAGGTCACCTGTGGGCCTCACAAGCACCAACGTTTCTGTTGTAGTGTACCTCCAACCATTCCGTCATAATTTGTGAGTGAAGGGGTGACATATTTTGTTGCTGAGGACCCTGTAGGAGTACAAATGGATACACATAATTCGGCATCGGTACCTGTGCTGCTCTTCATTGAAACACACTGGTAGATGTATCAGGAGTCCTACTTCATCTGATTTAATCATCTCCCACACACTAATAACCTCATCACCTACCTGAGCAGCACTTGATCATCAAGTGAAACGCATTCTCGTATATTTTTTACATATGGGTATTCTCCTGCAGGTATGTACCACAACTAACAGTACGGTTGACATTTTCCCTTGTTCCAAGCACCATATTGTGGTAAGCCTTTGCACATGTACCATTTGATGAGTGTTGAGCAGAATGGAGTGTGGAGTGGCGGTTTATGAACTCCATGGAATGGTCACTCTAGATGATATGGCTATGCCAGTCGTTGTCACCCAACATTAAAATGGCTGTCTACCAGTTGTTAGAAACCACCATAGCAAATGGCAATTTCTGTTGTGAATACATTGCTGCCTAACTAGGCATACTTATGGTACACCTTTGACACAATGGCATGTGAAACCCACTGCTTGCATGGCCTTATTACAATGTTTCTGTTCTTAAACCAGTGGGCTGCAACAAAGTGGTTGGATGAAATTAGAATGATTGGATTTTTACATCTGTTCCAGAAGCTTGTCTTAGCTCAAGTGAGCATATTTCAGATGAGCTGCAGTGCTCACTACAATAACAATTGGATTGTTTCCAATCTTGCACAAGAGTAGTGTGCAATAGCAGGATGAGATGTACCTACCCATAGTATGTACACAACAACAGCTTCAGATAATATATTTTCTTTATGCTGCCACTGTCAGAGCCATCAGTCGTTTGACATTCACTGCTGAATAAAAGCCAAAACATTTCTAATGTTATTTGCCTGTGTTCCATTAGGCTGTAGTCACAATCTTTTTCTGTACATTGTGATTTAGTAAAAGCTTGCTTGATATATGTACCATGCACTTATCTCTCTAAATGTCCCACATACATCCATTTCATACATATTACAGGTATATCTATGTATTGCATGTTTCTTGATTTGTTTGGTTGTTTTCACAACATATATCTCTTCATTGGTCTTTGAGCAATCCATATTTTTTAACGATTACTGTATTTAAATTAAATGTCACTTTGCTATGAGTCAAAACTAGTAAAACACATTTATTGTAGACATTCACTTTCAGAATGTTGGAACCTTCTTTATGTATCCAGTAATGGCAATGTAATGTATGTCAAACCAGTAATAGTAAGGAGTGGAAACCAATAAGTAAACACTGTGGATTTGAATATCCAATTCAGTTAATGATTTCATTTTTGTATTCATTACTCCCCCCCACCCCCCGATCTGGCCTTGTAACACTAACCAAAACGGCCTTGCTGTGCTGGTACTGCGAACGGCTGAAAGCAAGGGGAAACTATAGCAGTAATTTTTCCCGAGGGCATGCAGCTTTACTGTATGGTTAAATGATAATGGTGTCCTCTTGGGCAAAATAGTCCCCCATTTGGATCTCCGGGTGGGGACTACTCAAGAGGACGTCATTATCAGGAGATAGAAAACTGGCCTCCTATGGATCGGAGCGTGGAATGTCAGATCCCTTAATCAGGCAGGTAGGTTAGAAAATTTAAAAAGGGAAATGGATAGGTTAAAGTTAGATATAGTGGGAATTAGTGAAGTTCCGTGGCAGGAGGAACAAGACTTCTGGTCAGGTGAATACAGGGTTATAAACACAAAATCAAATAGGGGTAATGCAGGAGTAGGTTTAATAATGAATAGGAAAATAAGAATGCGGGTAAGCTATTACAAACAGCATAGTGAACGCATTATTGTGGCCAAGATAGACACGAAGCCCACGCCAGTGTGCGAATTGCAGGGGGGGATGGGGGGGATTTCCCCCCTCTGCATCAGACCATCCCCTCCTCTGGTTTTAGTTCATGCGTCCCAACCTGGGATGTTTATTTCCCAAGCACTGGAGTAAAATTTTACATATAATTTAAATTTGTGGAGCCGAAACCTGAAAGTTTTTAATAAGTCTTACTATTAATATGTTTCAGTTTTCTATCATCAGAATAAGTACAGCTTTTCACAAATGTGCCTCTACTTTTTGAATTCCACTCGTATACCTGTATGTAGAGGATTTTGTAAATAAGCTTTACCTGTAATGTACTTTTAAAGATATGACAAGGGATTGCTTTTCTGATAGTGCATATGCGTGAATAGTGAGTTTTGGCATTAACATCTATTTATAAATAGCTGTTTAACCATGCGTAACGCCACGGTCCAAGCTGGTAACATATATAATTCTAATAACCCCCGAAGACATCCCCCCCCCCCCCCCCCCACTGGTAAAAGTACAAATCGCACCCTGGCCCACGCCCACTACAGTAGTACAGGTTTATATGCCAACTAGCTCTGCAGATGACGAAGAAATTGAAGAAATGTATGATGAAATAAAAGAAATTATTCAGATAGTGAAGGGAGATGAAAATTTAATAGTCATGGGTGACTGGAATTCGTCAGTAGGAAAAGGGAGAGAAGGAAACATAGTAGGTGAATATGGATTGGGGGTAAGAATTTTTCACAGAGCACAACTTAATCATAGCTAACACTTGGTTCAAGAATCATAAAAGAAGGTTGTATACATGGAAAAAGCCTGGAGATACTAACAGGTTTCAGATAAATCATATAATGGTAAGCCAGAGATTTAGGAACCAGGTTTTAAATTGTAAGACATTTCCAGGGGCAGATGTGGACTCTGACCACAATCCATTGGTTATGAACTGTAGATTAAAACTGAAGAAACTGCAAAAAGGTGGGAATTTAAGGAGATGGGACCTGGAAAAACTGACTAAACCAGAGGTTGTACAGAGTTTCAGGGAGAGCATAAGGGAACAATTGACAAGGATGGGGGAAAGAAATACAGTGGGAGAAGAATGGGTAGCTCTGAGGGATGAAGTAGTAAGGGCAGCAGAGGATCAAATAGGTAAAAAGACGAGGGCTAGTAGAAATCCTTGGGTAACAGAAGAAATATTGAATTACAAAATTGTTAAGGCTTTCGTGGCCACTTGTTGACAAACTGCCTATTGGCTTCTGTCTCGGGTTATTCGGCCGACGTTCATCTAATGGTTTTTCTGACGTTTCGCCAGCACGAGTGGTTGGCATTGTCAAAGCTTCACCCTCTATTGCCGGTGGTGAACTGGAGCCGAGCTCGCGGCGGCAGACTATATGTACCTGGCGCACCAACGTCCGAGGGCTTCTCCGCAGTCATTTCCGGTGCGGTTCTCCTCTTGCTACCTGCGACGGTCGTTCGCTGCAGTACGGGAAGCCAGGATCCGTTTACCTTAAGGCTTTCCTCTTTCTTGTTCAAATTGTTCGCATGTTTTTGTATTTCTACAGCTTCTCTGAACAAGTGCGTGTGATAGTGCTTCTCTACAGCCAGATCTTCCTTGTCGGCAAATTTTATTACGTGGTCGGTCTCATTCAGTGCATGCTCTGCCACGGCTGAGTTCTCCACCTGCCCCAGCCTGCAGTGTCGCTTATGCTCTTTGATCCTGGTGTTAATGGATCGTCCAGTCATTCCGACATAAACTTTTCCGCATATGCATGGTATACGGTATACTCCCGACATTGCAAGTGGGTCTCTTTTCTCCTTCGCCGATCTAAGACACTCTTTGATCTTCCTTGTCGGTTTGAAAATTGTCTTTACGCCATGTTTGCGCAATATACGGCCGATTCTGTCCGTCACTCTGGGAATGTATGGCAGAAAGGCCGTACCCGACATTTCTCTTTCTGGTTCCTTACTTCGCCGAGTGTTTGGCTCTGTTACACTTCTAATATAGCTTGTGGAGTACCCATTGCTCCTCAGGACAGTTTCCGGGTGTTGCATTTCTCGTTTGAGATGTTGCGGCTCACATATTCGTCCTGCTCTCGTTACGAGCGTACTAATCATGCCTCTTTTCTGGCTCGGGTGGTGGTTTGACAGTTTGACCACCACATTCCCAGAGTGACGGACAGAATCGGCTGTATATTGCGCAAACATGGCGTAAAGACAATTTTCAAACCGACAAGGAAGATCAAAGAGTGTCTTAGATCGGTGAAGGAGAAAAGAGACCCACTTGCAATGTCGGGACTATACCGTATACCATGCACATGCGGAAAAGTTTATGTCGGAATGACTGGACGATCCATTAACACCAGGATCAAAGAGCATAAGCGACACTGCAGGCTGGGGCAGGTGGAGAACTCAGTCGTTGCAGAGCACGCACTGAATGAGACCGACCACGTAATAAAATTCGCCGACACGGAAGTTCTGGCTGTAGAGAAGCACTATCACACGCGCTTGTTCAGAGAAGCTGTAGAAATACAAAAACATGTGAACAGTTTGAACAAGAAAGAGGAAAGCCTTAAGGTAAACTGATCCTGGCTTCCCGTACTGCAGCGAACGACCGTCGCAGGTAGCAAGAGGAGAACCGCACCGGAAATGACCGCGGAGAAGCCCTCGGACGTTGGCGTGCCAGGTACATATAGTCTGCGGCCGCGAGCTCGGCTCCAGTTCACCCCCGGCAATGGAGGTGAAGCTTTGACAATGCCAGCCACTCTTGCTGGCGAAACGTCAGAAAAATCATTAGATGAACATCGGCCGAATAACGCGAGACAGAAGCCAATGGGCAGTTTGTCAAATATTGAATTTAATTGATGAAAGGAGAAAATATAAAAATGCAGTAAATGAAGCAGGCAAAAAGGAATACAAATGTCTCAAAAATGAGATGGACAGGAAGTGCAAAATGGCTAAGCAGGGATGGCTAGAGGACAAATGTAAGGATGTAGAGTCTTATCTCACTAGGGGTAAGATAGATACTGCCTACAGCAGGAAAATTAAAGAGACCTTTGGAGAAAAGAGAACCACTTGTATGAATATCAAAAGCTCAGATGGAAACCCAGTTCTAAGCAAAGAAGGGAAAGCAGAAAGGTGGAAGGAGTATATAGAGGGTCTATACAAGGGTGATGTACTTGAGGACAATATTATGGAAATGGAAGAGGATGTAGACAAAGACGAAAGGGGAGATAAGATACTGTGTGAAGAGTTTGACAGAGCACTGAAAGACTTGAGTCGAAACGAGGCCCCAGGAGTAGACAACATTCCATTAGAACTACTGACAGCCTTGGGAGAGCCAGTCCTGACTAAACTCTACCATCTGGTGAGCAAGATGTATGAGACAGGCGAAATACCCTCAGACTTCAAGAAGAATATAATAATTCCAATACCAAAGAAAGCAGGTGTAGACAGGTGTGAAAATTACCGAACAATCAGTTTAATAAGTCACAGCTGCAAAATACTAACGCGAATTCTTTACAGACGAATGGAAAAACTAGTAGAAGCCAACCTCGGGGAAGATCAGTTTGGATTCCGTAGAAATATTGGAACACGTGAGGCAATAGTGACACTACAACTTATCTTAGAAGCTAGATTAAGGAAAGGCAAACCTACATTGCTAGCATTTGTAGACTTAGAGAAAGCTTTTGACAATGTTGACTGGAATACTCTCTTTCAAATTCTGAAGGTGGCAGGGGTAAAATACGGGGAGCGAAAAGCTATTTACAATTTGTACAGAAACCAGATGGCAGTTATAAGAGTCGAGGGACATCAAAGGGAACCAGTGGTTGGGAAGGGAGTGAGACAAGGTTGTAGCCTCTCCCCGATGTTATTCAATCTGTATACTGAGCAAGCAGTGAAGGAAACAAAAGAAAAATTTGGAGTAGGTATTAAAATCCATGGAGAAGAAATAAAAACTTTGAGGTTCGCCGATGACATTGTAATTCTGTCAGAGACAGCAAAGGATCTGGAAGAGCAGTTGAACGGAATGGACAGTGTCTTGAAAGGAGGATATAGGATGAACATCAACAAGAGCAAAATGAGTATAATGGAATGTAGTCGAATTAAGTCGGGTGATGCTGAGGGAATTAGATTAGGGAATGAGACACTTAAAGTAGTAAAGACGTTTTGCTACTTGGGGAGCAAAATAACTGATGATGGTCGAAGTAGAGAGGATATAAAATGTAGTCTGGCAATGGCAAGGAAAGAATTTCTGAAGAAAAGAAATTTGTTAACATCGAGTATAGATTTAAGTGTCAGGAAGTCGTTTCTGAAAGTATTTGTATGGAGTGTAGCCATGTATGGAAGTGGAACAAGGACGATAAATAGTTTGGACAAGAAGAGAATAGAAGCTTTCGAAATGTGGTGCTACAGAAGAATGCTGAAGATTAGATGGGTAGATCACATAACTAATGAAGAGGTATTGAATAGAATTGGGGAGAAGAGGAGTTTGTGGCACAACTTGACTAGAAGAAGGGATCGGTTGGTAGGACATGTTCTGAGGCATCAAGGGATCACAAATTTAGCATTGGAGGGCAGCATGGAGGGTAAAACTCGTAGAGGGAGACCAAGAGATGAATACACTAAGCAGATTCAGAAGGATGTAGGTTGCAGTAGGTACTGGGAGATGAAGAAGCTTGCACAGGATAGAGTAGCATGGAGAGCTGCATCAAACCAGTCTCAGGACTGAAGATAACAACAACAACAACAACAACATTCATTATTTTGATGACTGTTCTAGTGGTCTTACATGTGCTTGCAGCACTTGGTGAAGACAACTTAGTCAGTCAGAAACATTTTTCTGCTATTGCTGTTACATCTATAAATGGGAAATATTATTACTGTCCTAAATGGGTGACGCGTCAAAAACTTGGAACTGTAACTTTTCTTATGTAATTTTGTAGGTGAGACATTGGATATTACTAATTTGCTGTTGCAAATATAAAGTGTGCCTAGTAGACTTCTTGCTTTGGTAACTATTGTCAACATAATACTAATGGTATCCTATCTCTTTACTATCTACTATCTGCTATGATCTGCTACTATTCTCTTTACTGATGATACATATAAGATCTAAATTATTTATTTATTTGTACACGAGGAAGACTGGAAACTCCACAACTAAGTAAAAGAAAGAAAATTCTTGCAACTGGAATGGCAATATTTAAAATCTCAATTATTTCTGTTGCTTGCCAGCTATTGAGTTAGTTGTCTAAGACTAATGTAGGAGAATCTATTGAGTACTGTTTCATGACTTAATTGAATACTGCTGAGTATGTAGATATTGTATGTTTGGGACACTTCCTTGCTATTGAACTTAAGAGCGTCTTTGAAAGATTTCAAGTTGTAGTTGAATCTGTTGATTACTAAAGCATCTAATTACTAATCTGAGCAAATCTTGACCCCTTATTAAGTCCAAATAAATTATGTCAGATTCAATTTTTACCTGAACAGACCTAGTGTTTTTGTTTGCTGTCCAAATACATATTCAAATCTCATTAACAAAATTTTAAGCTTTGTACCTCTGATTTCAGTCAACTCAGGTATAATTAAGGTGCACATACTTTTTTTGGAAGAGTTCTGTGTTCTAGAAAAATTTGGCACTTGTTATCTATGTTCATGACATTGCTGTTCATCTAATGTGTGATTTGATTCTTTATTTGATTTACGGAGTCATGTGAGTTTATTTAGGGTTCTCACAATTTTGTTAACTAAAAAATCCCCATGGTCACTATACACATTGTCTGCCACTTAATAGGCTAGCCCTGATGTCTAGTGCACACCTGAGCTATTGGTGGGAAGCCTAAAATTCTCCATCCTATAGTTCAGCGCAGATCATCCTGAGGACAGTACAGTAGACTGCCACCCATCTTGAAACTGCCAGAATGAGGCTAGTTGTTTCATCATATTTGCCAGTCTCTGGAACAGTGGGTTTAGATTATAAGTGATAAAACAATATGTACAGCTGTCTGCACCCCATCCTTTCTTTTGCTCTCAAAATGGCACTCTACTCGGTGAATAATTCCTCCTGAAATGTATAACAATTACATGCCAGTTCCATTCCCTCCCATGATACTTTTTATCTCTAAGAAAGTACATTAGACATCTAATCTCCCATAATTAGGAGCCCTTTCTTTCCTCTTTTTGGCTTCGAGAGATTAGTTGCTTGAGCAGTAGCTGTTTAGAGGATGTGAAGGGTCACTATCCAGCCCGTTTGACATGTGCTACATTCTGCAAATATCCACCAGACATGGACCTAATCCTCCCATTGGTTGCGAGGTTGAAATTAACTCGTGACCTATTCTTCTGTTTTACTTAATTGTGTTGTTCTTGTTGTTCTTCAGTACATGTATCTTGGCACATATGTGGTGTTATCAAATGACCAATTTTTTCTATACTTTCTACTTCTTTGTCCTATATATCATACACCTGGGTATTCAATCCCTTTTATCATATCGACCATACATAGAAGTAAATTAAAAACAGTTCAGTCTCAAAATATTTTATTCATATTTCTAAGATTTTTCTTACATTCCAATATTTAATATAATAAAGTATGGCTGAAACTGCTTCATCAAATATTAAATGTGTGCACACTGACAGAAAAAAATTGCAACACCAAAAAATAATTAATGTAGAGTAATGCAATTTTGGGAATACATTTGTCTAGGTAACATATTAAATGTCTTAACACTGCAAGATCACAGGTTAATGTAAGCAAGATACGCCATTGCATATGTGAAATGCTAGTACATTAATAACCTGTGTAACTGCCAGAATGTTGGGTGCTAATGTGTACGGATTGTGTTGTACAAGTGCCAGATGTCATTTTGCAAGATGGAGTTTCATGCCTGTTGCGTTCAGACAATCAATACAGGGATGGTTAATGCTAGTTGTAGATGACGCTGGAGTTGACATCTGATGGTGTCCCATATATGCTCAATTTAAGGCAGAAATGGTGATCGAGCAGGCCAAGGGATCCTGTTGACACACTGTAAAGTATATTGCGGTACAATAGCAATATGTGGGCAGGCGTTATCCTGTTGGAAAACATCCCCTGGAATGCTGTTCATTAATGGCAGCACAATAGATTGAATTACCGGATGACGCACAGTTTTGCATTCAGGGTGTGTGGGATAATCGTAACAGTGCTCCTGCTGTCATATGAAATCATGCCACTGAACATAACTCGAGATGTAGGTCCAGAGTGTCTAGAATGCAGACAGGTAGGTTGCAGGCCCTCAACTGGCTGCCTCCTAACCAACACATGGCCATCACTGACACCGAGGCAGCACCAGCTTTCATCAGAAAATGCAACAGACTTCTGCCCTGCCCTCCAATGAACTCTCACTTGACACCGCCGAAGTTGCAAATGGCAGTGGGTTGGGGTCAGTGGAATGCTGGCTACAGGGCATCTGGCTCGGAGCTGTCCTTGAAGTAACTGATTTGTAGCAGTTTGTTGTGTCACTGTGAGCCAACTGCTCATCAGATTGCTGCTGCAGATTCTATACAGTGCACCAGAGTCAGTTGCCGAACACAATGGTCTCCCCTCTTGGTAGTGCCACATGGCCATCCAGAGCGTGGTCTTCTTGTGACTACTCATTCCCGTGACAACCACTGCCAGCAATTGTGTACGGTAGCTACACTACTGCCAAGTCTTTCTGCAGTATCGCAGAAGGAACATCCAGTGACTCGTAGCCCTTTTACATGACCTCGTTCTAACTTAGTGAGGTATTCATAATGGTATCTTTGTTGCCTTAAAGGCATTTTTATCTAACATCAACTCACCATGTGCAGTCTTAAAGGTAACTAATGCTCATGACCACTACAGCATGTATTTAAAGCAAACCTGAGTTGCATCCACATAGCGGTGCTACTAGCGCTACTCTAATGTGAACGGCACGAAATTTGAATACACTCGTCTTGCAGATGTAGAGAAAAGTCTACCAACTTTCGTTTATGTCACACAACTTCTTCTTAGTGTTGCAGTTTCTTTTCCCATCAGTGTATTTCTTCATTTATTGTCCAGATAATACATTTTTGTTAATCTGATACATATTTTTCATCCCAGTCATGTGTGCCTTGTCTTTCCTCTACCTAGTATAAACTTGTTTTCCTCTGCAGTTTATAGCAAGTCTGAGAAAGTTTTAAAACATTATCTTGTACTGAGCAGTATATGCATTTAACTGTCTTTATATTTCAGACATCGACGTATGGAAGCTGTGCGTATACGTAAGGAGAATCAGATATATTCAGCAGATGAGAAACGAGCTCTTGCCATGTTTAGTAAAGAAGAAAGACAGAAACGTGAGAACAGAATCTTAAGTCAGTTTAAAGAAATGGTCAATAACAAGTTAGCCAGTGAGAAAGATAACGGCTAATTATGTACGACAAATAACCTCCTTTAAGCAGGTAAAATTTTATAAAGTTCTTTTGTATTATGTAAATAAATAATTTTTATGTTACTGCCTTATTGGATCTGCTTACAAGTGGATGAAGTATTCAAGTAATGAATAAAAATGGAGGAGGAATCACAAGCTTTTGGATCATAAGTAAGGGACGTGGAGATCAGACTACTTGTTAAGAGGACATCTCTTCTCTGTATATGAGCCTGGAATTCGTAATTCAAATTAGATTTTTTTATTTACCATTGACAACCTGAGATGGAATAGGCATTTTACATTGATAGCATATTACATTTTCCTTCAATAGTACCTTAAAACTTAGTGAGTATTACATATTCCAAATAGAACCTAGAAATGATAGCAGGAACAATAAAATAATAAATAATTACAGTGAATGACATCACATAATGAAAACCTTAAAAATTAATGTCAGTTGATTTTATATTCATAAATTCCTTTATATCATCTTACAGGTATTGAACTGCGTACAGTGGGTCTTTCCAAATTTTAATGACAGTGAATTAGCTTTTTACCATTTATTAATGTTAGTGAAAACTTGATTAGCACCCATTTCTGTATCTGTACTTGAATTGCTATTTCTTGCAATGTTTGTATAATGTGTAAACAAAACAAACTTAGCATCTGGCAATGTAACAGACAAGAGGTCACTTATGTACACAAAAGAAAGCAAAGGATCCAGGATGGAACCTTGAGGAACACCACATATTATAAATTTTTAATCAGATGAAGACTGAGTGCGTACTCCATAGATCTTTCACAACAACACTCTTTGTTTCCTGTTAGTTAGGTAAGACTCGAACCATTTCACAGCACTGTTGGTGACACCATAATATTCTAATTTACTCAAGAGAATGCTGTGATTCTCACAGTCAAAGGCTTTCGACAAGTCACAGCAAATGCCACTAGCCTCTAAATTGTTACCTAATTAATTAAGTACATTCTCACTGTATGTGTAAATAGCCTTCTCTATATTGGAAGCCGTAAGGAACCCAAACTGTTTCTTGGACAACAATATATTATTTGCAGTCACATGCTTCTTCTTAGAAGATGCTTGAATACAGCCTTTTAATTTTTTTTTTCAAGCCAGCAAAAGTGAAATTTCTGACTTTATACTAACTCACAACTACTTGTCCTTGGAAGGGAAGGTGTAGAGACAAATCCATGGTACAGGCATGGGCACCCACCTGGCACCCTCATACGTAAACCTGTTTATGGGCCATCTAGAGGAGACTTTCCTAGCCTCCCAAAACCTTAGACCCCTAGTGTGGTTCAGGTTCAGTGATGACATCTTCATGATCTGGATTCAGGGTCAATATGCCCTGCCTTCATTCCTTCACAACCTCAGCACCTTATCTCCCGTCACCTTCATCTGGTCCTCCTCAACCCAGTGTGCTACCTTCATGGATGTTGACCTCCTCCTCTCTGATGGCTCCATCCACATCTTGGTCCACATTAAACCCACCAACAATACCTGCATTTTGATAGCCATCATCACTTCCACACCAAGAAATCCCTTCCATACAGTCTGGCCAACTTGGGATGACGTATCTATAGTGACAAAGAACTCCCTTGCCCAGTATGCTGTGTATGACACCAAGGCCTTCACATACAGGCACTACCCCCCAGACCTAGTCAGCAAACAGATCTCCCATACCATTTCCCTTCACACCTGCAATTCTCCCACCACCCCCAAGAACCAGCCACAAAGGAGTGCCCACTTTTTGGGCCAATGCCATCCTGGATGGAACAACTGAAGCACATCCTTTGCCAGGGCTTTGATTACCTATCATCGTGCCCTGAAATGAAGGACATCCAACCAGAGACCCTTCCCACCCCTCCTTAAGTGGTGTTCCACCACCCACCCAACCTCCACATCATCTATTGCTATGCCATTCCTAATCCCAACACCTTGCCACAAGGACCATATCCTTGTAGAAGACCCAAGTGCAAAATCTGCCCTATCCACATACACAGTCCCATTATAGGCTTATTCTACACCATCGGGTGCCGGGCCACATGCAAAAGCAACCATGTCAGGTACCAGCTCTGTTGCAATCATTGCATAGCTTTTTATGTTGTTGTGACTACCAGTCAACTGTCTACCAGGATGAATAGCCACTACCAAACTGTGGCCCAGCAATGTAGACCATCTTGTGGCACAAAATGCAACTTAACATAAAAAACTTGATTGTGTTGGCTGCTTCACTATCTGAGCCATCTGGAGCCTCCCCTCCACCATCATCTTCTCAGATGGGAGTTACAGTTACAACACATTCTCCTCTCCTGAAATTATACTTGCCTCAACCTATAGTAACATACTGTCCCCACATCCTCCACCTAGCAGTTTCCATTCCCTCTGTCCTGTCATCTCCTCCCTGTTCTTGTCTCCCAGCCTCTTTGTGTGCCATCCTCTTCCAATACACCCGCCCATCTTTCCTCACTTCCCTCCTTTCTCGCTCCGTTCCACCTCCAACTCCCTGCCCTGCAGCCTCCTGACGCTGTGCCTGTTGGCAAACTAGTCACTGCACGCTCTGCCAGAAAGGCGTCCTCTTCTCTCCTCCCAACTTTACACCACTATCCCTTCTCCTAGGGAAAGGACTGGTGAGATTTAGGAAAAGGGGTAGAGTTCAGAAAAATCACCCAGAACCACGGTGGCTTTTCTGGACTCTGCTCCTTTCCCTAAACCTTCGCAGTCCTTTTCCTTCACCCCTATTCCTTCCCCTTCAACCCTTCTGCCAGATGTCACGTGGTGAGCAGATTTTTAATCTATCCAATTACATTAAGTAAAAAATTATTTTATATGGCTGCATGCTGGCCATTTACAGCTTTGTTAAAGACTAATTTTATTTACTCAAGAACTTCTCTGTGGTATATAAAAAGTTGTTTAGGACAAATCTCTTTAATCTTCATTTGAAAACATTTTTGCTGTTTGGCATACATTTTAATTCCACGCTTAGTTTGTCAATGAGTTTATAGCTGCTTATTTCACCCCTTCTGTAACAAAGTTAGATTCATTAAAGAATAATGCAGCTCATTTTTGCTTCTTGTGTTGTATATGTGAATATCTCTGTTAGTCTTAAACTTGAATTGTTGGTAATATATTTCATAAGTAAACAAATGTGCTGTGAAACTGTGGTTAATATTGCCAGCTGCTTAGAGAGATACATTCAACATGTACTTGTGTGAACATCACTCATAATTCTAATTACTGTCATTTGTGCAGTGAATGCTTTTTGCCTAAGTGAGGAGTTAACCCAGAATATTATCCAATAAGACATAAATGATTGAAGATAAGCAAAATATGTTAACTTATTGACTTCTGCATCCTTTCTGGCGGTCAACTATATGATTTTTTCAAGTTTAAGTGTTCATGAATATGCACACCTAAGAACATATAATTGTGTATCCTGTTTATTATTTCTTGTTGGTGCACTAGCTTAATAGGAGATGCAAAAAAAAAAAAAAAAATCCCGTGCAGATGATGGGATGTCGCTCTTTGTATTACTCAAAAGCCCAGGGAAACTTTCTGCATTCTGTATCTTAAATAAGAACTAAACCAGGCATTTGTTGAACTATGTATTCCATAGAAACTTAACGTGTCTAATAGAATATTGTGACTGACACAATAAAATGCTTTCAATAAGTCACAGAAGATGTGAATTGGGGATACAGAGCGATTCAGAAAGAAAGAACAGGTTTACATATGGTAGTCCATTTCATTCCACTCACAATTCAAAAGGTCCCTATTTACTGAATCACAGCTTCAACAATTGTATTTCCGAGTTCTTGAAGAGCAGCTGCCATATGTGGGGCAAAGAAGACTGTCTTTTCTGTACCCCCACAGAAAAAAAAAAAAGGCGAAGTGCGAGGTCTGGTGACAGGAAGGCCGAATACAGTTGCTGTCCAACTCTTCCAGTCCAATATTGTGGGACGGTGTTGTTAAGATAATGCCACATATCAAGGTGAAAGTGAGGCGGGGCAACATCAGGCATAAAAATGAAATCATTGGAATCTTTGTGAAGTTGAGGAAACAAGCAATTTTGCAGCATGTCCAGGTATGACATTCCTGTCACAGTTAGCTCCACAAAAGAGAAATGTCCATAAACTTTGTGAACAGAAATGGCACAAAACACATTTAGTTTTAGTGATTCTCTTTCATGTTCGACAATGATGCCAGGAATTTGTGACTCCAAAATTCTTACATTATGGCTTCTTCATCTCAGAGTAGCTGCTGCTTCTTCTTCTTCCTTCTTCTTCTTCTTTTTTTTTTTTTTTTTTTGGGCACAAAACTGCTACGCTCATAAGCACCTATTCTGTGGCTTAGGGAAGGATAAAAAACCGAGTGTTAAATCAGCAGCAATGGTTCCCTTAGCTAATCTGTAGAGCGTTTTATTTCGTCGTGTTGCTCTTTTATGGCACACACGTTGGTCTATCCTTACCGATAATAAATTATGGGACATAAAACCTCTTCCCTGTGCTTGGACCTCTTCCTCCTGGCCTCGTCATCAGGAGGAGGTAACTTTAACTAGGCTCCAGATAGAGCGCTGTCTTTTTAGCCATCGACATCTTTTAAGTGGAAATCCTCCCCTGCTTTGTCCCCGCTGCTCTCAACCACGGATGGTGAGACACCTTTTACTTCAGTGCCCCTGTGTAAATAAATGTGGCATCCTCCATTTGTGCGCATAGAACAGCTAATGTCAATGATAAACTACGGGGGGAGGGACTATGCTTGGGAAACTGACAAAGGTCATGGAGCAGGCAGGTCTGGGGACAAAGCCAAGGTTGTGCCCTACCCCCATTTATAAAGAAAGTTTTAGGAAAGTGGAAGGAAAGAGAATTTAGCAGTTGATGGAAGCGGACTCCCGGTGGTAGTAGAGAGGAAGGGTGGCCTACATACCCTAATTCCAAGGAGGCGTCAAAAAAACAGGGCATGAGTCGGCTGAGCAGGCTTGGAAGACAGATGACTAGAGTAACGACTCAGTAGGACAGCTCGCCATTTGGACAGTGGAGTTCAGCAGTCTCAGCATAAAGGCTCTCCGTGGGGCTGGTGTAAAAATCTCCAGACGTTAAACGTCTCAGAGTAGCACTCACAACCTACATCCTCAATTATTTGCTGACTGTATTTCAATCTCTGTCTTCCTATACAGTTTTTGTCCTCTACAGATCCCTGTAACATCAAGGATGTCATTCCCTGATGCCTTAACAGATGTCCTATCATCCTGTCCCTTCTTCTCAGTGTTTTCCACATATTCCTTTCCTCTCTAATTCTGCGTAGGACCACCTCATTTCTTACCTTATCAGTCTACCTAATTTTCAACATTCGTCTGTAGTACCACATATCAAATACTTCAATTCTCTTTTGTTCCAGTTTTCCCACAGTCCATTTTTCACTAACGTACAATGCTGTGCTCCAAACGTACATTCTCAGAAATGTCTTCCTCAATTTAAGGCCTATGTTTGATATCGTAGACCTATTTTGGCCAGGAATGCCCTTTTTGCCAGTGCTAGTATGCTTCTGATGTCCTCCTTGCACCATCTGTTATGGGTTATTTTGCTGCCTAGGTAGTAGAATTCCTTAACTTCATCTACTTCGTGACCATCAATCCTGATGTTAAGTTTCTCATTGTTGTCATTTCTGCTACTTCTCATTACTTTTGCCTTTCTTCGATTTTCTCTCTGTCCATTTTCTGTACTCATTAAACTGCACATCAAGTAATTCTTTTTGAAACAGTTGTCCCTTTCTGTAGCACAGCCAATCCATTGATGTGGCAGCTCTGTGTTCAAGTACCCATGAACTTCACAACGAAAATGGGGTGGAGCCCCATCCTGCTGAAAGATAAACGGAGAGTCTGATCGCATTTGAGGCATCAGCCATTGCTGCAACATGTCTTAGTAGGCATATCCAGTGACAGTGCTCTCGGTGAAGAAGAATGGCCCGTACAGTTTTCGACGTGACAAGGCACAAAAAACATTTACCTTCGAGGAATCACACTCAAATTCAATGCATTCGTGTGGATGATTTGTACCCCAGTTTCGACATTTATGCCTGTTCAGTTTCAAATTAGTGTGAAAAGTGACTTCATCGCTAAAAATTAAGCTATCAACAATGCCATCTCCATCCTCATTCAGTTGTTGCAACTGCGAACAAAACTCAAATCACTTGTCTTTGTCGTCGTCATTGAGCTTCTGCACTAGCTCCAATTTGAATGGTTTCATAGACAGCTTCTGTCGCAGGATTTTCCACACTGTCATTGGAGCCATTTTGAGTTCACGGGATGCACGATGCACCAATTTCTTTGGACTCCTTATGAATGTCCCTCGTACGCACTCCACATTCACTTCACTCACACTGGGATATCTCCTCCTCTTTGCCGGGCACAAGCAACCTGTCGTAACAAGTTTGTTGTGCCAGTGCTAAATGATCTTCCTTGTTAATAGCTTCTTACCGTACTTGGTTCTAAACATCCATTGAACAGCTGTAGCACACTTGTTTTTGTCGAACTCCAACATACAGAAAGCTCGTTCTGCACCTGGACTCGCCATGTTTGTGACTAGCACTGACTATCGGCAAATTAGCAAACTACGCTGCGGCAATATACATGGGGGGGGAAACCTTTCAGAGTTTCTCTTCAAAATAACATACGTATTGTTGTACAGATGGATAATAGCACTTTATGAGTTGTTCCCAACTCTGTTCAAATGGCTCTGAAGAACTATGGGACTTAACGTCTGAGCTCATACGTCCCATAAACTTAGAACTATGTAAACCTAACTAACCTAAGGACATCACACACATCCATGCCCGAGGCAGGATTCAAACCTGCGACCGTAGCAGCAGCGCGCTTCCGGACTGAAGCGCCTATAACCGCTCGGCCACCATGGCTGACCCCCAACTCTGTTTTCAGTATTGTGGCTAACATACAAAAATTTAGCAGCAGTGCATTACATGATTTCATTATATAATAATTAGAACAGAAAACAATAATTTCAAGACATTCATAACAATTAACGAATTTCTATAGGTTTGATGTTTCATAATAATTTACATTTTATATTATCCACAAGGTAGAGATTACGGGTACTGACATTATAATTGTCCTGTTAAATTGGAATCTGGATGGTAACTTGCCCTTAAACTAAGAGTTGTGGTATCAGTCAGTACAATATACTTCCTAAACTGGTTTGTTACATATCACTGCCTGTCAGTGATTCCACACTTCTACTGTTATGTGAGTGGTCTCCTTTATTCCCAAATTATTTACAAAAAGATAAGTACAGAACTTGCACTACTCTTACCCTCAGAAAAGTACAAAATAACAAGTACTTTTCGAGCAATGTAACTTTTTTGCCAATTACCTTGCAGGTGACATACTGTCTAAACCAGAAAATGTGTAACAGCAGGCAACCCTGTATAATCAAGCCTTAAAATGAGTACAGTGTAAGGGCATATATTATAGTTTTAAGTATGAAATAGGAAAATAACAAAAAGGTTTAGAGAAATCTACTGCTCTCACCCTGATGAGGGTGATTATGCATAATAATATGAACTCCACAAGTCACTGAAGGCATCTGGGAACCATGCTGATCAATTATAATTTTAGTGCTGCCCACAGTATGTGGAGATTGGTCATAGTTGGACCCAAAGTGTACGTATCTCATTCGGTGGTGTTCCAGATATGCCCAGTAGGAGTGAGAATGGGTTACTTGGAAGGATACACAAGCACTCTCGCTTCTGTGGAGTGTTCCTCAATTCTTTCTGTCATATTTGACAGTGATGCAGGTGGTGTACTGAAAGTACAGGTCACCTGTGAAGATGCTGTCACTGAACAACATCCACATGGTTGGTTCCTGTACAATTATAAAGGTGTTTTGTTTCAATAAATGTTTTGTTATCTTTAAAAACTTGAAATTTGTTCGTTGCTCATTTTTGGCATTGTAATTAACAAGAGGATACACTATAAGGAAACACAATAACAATTAGAATTGTGAACTGAATGTGATAAAGACTTAACTATATTCACTACAATTTATTCAACAGTATTTACTTCGTGCTGCATCTCATACTTACCTCGGAATCTCTTTGAATGTACTGTATGTTGCTCAAGTAAGAGATGAACTACTGTAATTCACAGTTTATGACTTCTCAGACAAAGAGAAGAAAACTACAACTGTTTGTGCCTGTGTACTGTTGCCTATTAGTGACTGTCCAACTCAAGACCGTTAACAGAATGTGGAAAAGATATCATGATTTTTTAGAAATATTAACAATTTTGTCAGGCAAGGCTTACATAGGGGTATACAGTTTTTGCTGGGTGTGATGGCTACTTTGCTTTTATTCCAGTGTGATAATTAGGTTCAGTTTGTGTACACATACAACAATCATAGTAGTTGCAGTAATGTTTTTCTCCAGAAACTATGTGTATCATGTCTGAGATCAGTAACTCTGATAATAAAATTAAAGCAATTTGGAATATTATTGAAAGGGAATCAGGGCAACCAAGAGCACAGGAAGACTTTAGTGCCATAAAACTGAATGACAAGTGTACTAACAAACAATCAGAAATTGAAAATATTTTCAATAATCATTTTTTTAAATGTTGTGGAGAAAATAGGATCTAGATCTTCACTAGAAGAGGCAAGGCTACTAATAGAAGAGGCCATACCTGTGTAGTTTGAAACAACTGTAATTCCACCAACCTCTCCCTCTGAAATCAGTAAAATAATAAACTCACTGAAAAGTAAAAGCTCTTACGGAATTGATGGCATTTCCAGCAAGGTACTTAAAGCTTGTTCCCCACAGATAAGTAGGATTCTCAGCCATGTATGTAATAGCACTTTGGAGCAGGGTGTTTTCCCCGATAGACTGAAATATGCCATTGTAAAACCATTGCATAAAAAGGGGGATACGTCGGATGTCAACAACTACCGCCCAATCTCTCTTCTGACAGCTCTATCAAAAATTTTTGAGAAAGTAATGTATTCAAGAGTAGCCTCCCATATTTGTAAAAATAAAGTACTAACAAAATGTCAGTTTGGTTTTCAGAAAGGCTTTTCAACAGAAAATGCTACATACGCTTTCACTGATCAAATATTAAATGCTCTGAATAACCGGACATCACCCGTTGGTATTTTTTGTGATCTCTCAAAGGCGTTTGATTGTTTAAATCATGGAATTCTTTTAGATAAGCTAAGTCATTATGGTTTGAGTGGGGCAGTGCACAAATGGTTTAATTCATACTTAACTGGAAGAATGCAGAAAGTTGAAATAAGTGGTTCATGTAATGTTAAAACAACAGCTGATTCCTTAAACTGGGGAGCTATCAAGTATGGGGTCCCACAGGGTTTGGTCTTAGGTCCTTTACTGTTCTTGATATACATTAATGACTTACCATTCCACATTGATGAAGATGCAAAGTTAGTTCTTTTTGCTGATGGTACAAGTATAGTAATATCATCCAAAAACCAAGAACTAAGTGATGTAATTGTAAATGATGTTTTTCACAAAATTATTAAGTGGTTCTCAGCAAACACTCTCTCTTTAAATTTTGATAAAACACAGTATATACAGTTCCGTACAGTAAATGGCACAACTCCAGTAATAAATATAGACTTTGAACAGAAGTCTGTAGCTAAGGTAGAATTTTCAAAATTTTTAGGTGTGTCCATTGAAGAGAGGTTAAACTGGAAGCAACACATTGATGGTCTGCTGAAACGTCTGAGTTCAGCTACATATGCTATTAGGGCTATTGCAAATTTTGGTGATAAGAATCTCAGTAAATTAGCTTACTATGCCTACTTTCATTCACTGCTTTCGTATGGCATCATATTCTGGGGTAATTCATTGTTGAGTAGAAAAGTATTCATTGCTCAGAAACGTGTAATCAGAATAATTGCTGGAGTCCACCCACGGTCATCCTGCAGACATCTATTTAAGGATCTAGGGATCCTCACAGTATATATATTCACTTATGAAATTTGTTGTTAATAATCCAACCCAGTTCAAAAGTAATAGCAGTGTGCATAGCTATAACACCAGGAGAAAGGATGATCTTTGCTATGCAGGGTTAAATCTGACTTCGGCACAGAAAGGGGTAAATTATGCTGCCACAAAAGTCTTTGGTCACCTACCAAACAGCATCAAAAGCCTGACAGATAGCCAACTAACATTTAAAAATAAATTAAAAGAATTTCTAGATGACAACTCCTTCTACTCATTGGCTGAATTTTTAGATATAAATTAAGGGGGGGAGAAAAACAACAACTTAAACATTAGTGTCAATATTTTGTGTAATGTAATATCTTGTACAGACATCTTTTATTAACCTGACATGTTCCACATCATTACGAAGTGTCGCATTCATGATCTATGGAACAAGTATTAATCTAATCTAATCATACAAAAGCAACCTACTGCTAAAACTAGTTACTGACTTTTGAAATGTTCAAATGTGTGTGAAATATTATGGGACTTAACTGCTAAGGTCACCAGTCCCTAAGCTTACACACTACTTAACCTAAATTATCCTAAGGACAAACACGCACACCCGTGCCTGAGGGAGGACTCGAACCTCTGCCGGGATCAGCTGCACAGTCCGTGACTGCAGCACCTTAGGCCGCTCGGCTAATCCCGCACGGCTATTGACTTTTGATTGTGATTAATATTTCCTATTGAATTATTGACAAGTGGAAAGATATTTGACAAACGCAGCCATGGATTATACCAGAAATATGAGTTCAATTAAAACAAATGTTGCAGACTTTAGGAATAAAATTATTGAAAATCAGTGTAGTTTGAAACTTACTGAACTGCAGTTTCAAGTCAATGTTTTAATAAAATTGTGTCTGCAACCTTTAAATATAGTAAAAGTCTGATATACTGCAGATTTTTATGTAACACAGTGGCCTTAGTACAGTCAGCATGTAGCATTTCTGTACTATTATCTAGCATTTCTATAGTATCGTACGTACCTGCAACCTTCAAGCCCTGAAAACAGTAATTGGAAGACCACTTTTCGTTTGTCTTATTATCATTACATTATGACTGTAGTTGGACACAAACCTGAATGCATGTCTCGTGATTAACATTGCGAAACATACAAGAAAGTGAACACACAACAATGCTTGATAATTATCGAAGTGAGCACAACCAGATTCCCATCATGCATTATTCTGCATCCTTGTTACGGGGTTAAGAAAAACCACGGTATTAAAAAAAGTAGATAAAATTGGGTTTTTATGGATTTTTTATATTTTTTCATATTGACAATTAATTAGCTCAGTTTGAATTCCTATCATTAATTTATTCAAAATGGTTACCCATTCTTATGCCTACTTCATTAGAGACTCATTTCTTGCTCTACCAGCACTGCATCCATTCAGAAATTCTTCTTTGCCTAAGAGCGAGAGCTTGTTTGATCAAAATTAAGAAATAATTTGGAAGAAAAAAGACCCAAGAAATTAGTGAAGATCTATAAATTTCAGCCTGCTTCCAAAAAGTAGTAAATTGCACTTTACAGTCATTACAGTTTCACATAAAGTTAATGTTGTTCTGGAAGTGTAAATGTTATTGAGCTCTGTGTCTCTTATATTGCAAGAAAAGATAATACACAATATTAATCAAATAAATTCTTGTGACAGTAAATGTTACCTTCAGTACATATGATGGCTCTCTTTTTTGTGTAAGGCCAACTATGTTGCATTTTGGGTATTAATTTAATTTTTTTAATTACATCATTTTTTGTCATTTTTTAACTTCTGTTATGTGAGAGAGAAACTAAAAAGTACTGAGTGTGTACTAAGTGGTGATACAAAAGCAAGTCCAACATGTGAGTGTCATGCTCCTGAAGGAACAATGAGGAGATGGATGAAAGATGAGAATAAACTAAGGACTTTTGTAGCTAGAGTTGAAAGTAGTGTGAGAATGGACATAAAGAGGACAAAACTATGAACAGACACATGACTCAAAGAATGTATTTATAGTAAATAAAACAAGGCAAAGTAAATGTGTTCCACTTTCTGTACCAATTATTAAAGCTCAAGTTGCAAAATTTTGCTTTGATTACATGCAACAAAGACTTTGATTTTGGTAGATAGTTTGCTGGGTGGAAGTAGCCAATGAGCATTGAAGAAGTAGAAGGTCTTTCAGTGCTGAATTTCCTTCACAGTTTCCAGAAACACACACACTAATGGTAGATCTAAATTTCAATGTTCTTGAAGTGTATAATTGTGGTGAAACTTCACTTTATATGAAATTACTCTTCTCTTTGTAACAGATACATTGGGTAAACATAAGCCGAAACCGCTTTGTACAGGCAAAAGTGAGAGTCTGAAATGTTTCAAGCATTTATACATGTTACCATTACAGTTCACCTACATGCATTCAAAGAATGCTTATGTGACACCTTCATAAAATGGCTTCAAGAGGAGATTGTTTTCTCAGTGAGAAAACACCGGTGATCATTTAAGTTGAGAGAAGAAGCATTACTAATCCTTCATCAGTGTCCAGCTCATCCAAATGCTGATGTGTTGCAGCCAGAAGGTGGAAAAATAAAAACTTTGTTTTTGCCTGCAAAACAAAATGGCATAATTCAGCCATGGGATCAGAGCATCATGTGAGTATTAAGGCCAATTATCACCATGGACTGCTGACTGCAATAGTGAATTCTGATGAGGAAATTGAAAATGTTCTTGAAATATGTAAATATAAAGACTGTTGCATACTCAGGAGGCTAGTGTGGTAAAGCATCAGTCCAATATGAGAATTGCTGAAACAAGCATTCTTGAAGAAAAGGAAAAGATGAAAACTGAAGTGATACAGGTTTTAACAGCTGCAACAGCCAGTCTGCACTTGATGTTCTGTGGGGGTAAAGCACTTTCCCTGACAACAGGGTTATATCGGACTTCTACTGTATTGGTTATTTGAAAATCCTTTCAGCTGAATCCATTGGTCATTTTTTAGTGGAAACCACACACACTACCAGATGTATAGAAACTCAGAGCAGGAAGTGTGAAGAGACAGCAATCAGTGGATGATAGGAAATTTGATCTCAATAGTGTGTGTCATGCACCATGATGCCACAATTCATGTATTTTGTGAATAAATAGTATCAAATATGGCTTGCTAGCTGCCAGCATAGAACATTGTGGTGAACAAGAAATCTGTTTGTATTAGTGTATACACAGAGACTGGTGACTGGCTAACACACAGCATCCTATAATAAATTCAGATGTACCTTTCTAAAATACTATTTATCAGAATTGAGCCAGTAAGCAACAACACTTGATCTTAATAAAAAAACCTGCACTTCCAAAAGAAACCCATCATGAAATTGTTTTAAGTGTTTAAGGAAAAAGAAGATTTACTTAGCAGTTATGTGCAAAGATTAGGACTATACTGGTATGGAAATATTTATTCATTCTCTGTCTCCTTTAGCTTGCTGCCAAGAAATTTACATTACATGAAACATGTCGCAGGATATCTGACATGGCTGTGTTCTTCACCTTTCACAACCAATCATTGGTAAGAACTATAAAGCCCTGCAAACTCTGCCATTTTGAGAAACCTTTTACAAAATGAAGGTGGACTAACCAACAAAAAGAAAAAATTATATTACCTATCTAAATAAGTAAAAATCTAACAAGGGAAAATCCAGGATGGAAAGTAACAATACCAGAGAAGGAAAGTTGCCACTCACCATATAGCAGAGATGCTGAGTCGCAATAGGCACAATAAAAAGATTCACATAATTAAAGCTTTTGGCCATTAAGGCCTTTGTCAGCAGTAGGCACACATACATACACACAAGCACATTCACATAAACAGAACTTGCACACACGTCTGCAGTCTCAGAGAGCTGAGACCACACAAGTAAAAATATCCTTCTTTGGATATACAGTTTGTCAACATGCATCTGTCAAATAATGTGTTTTATGTGCAATTTGCTGCACCCTGAAATGACACAGGTGAAGCAAAATAACCAATGTGTGTGAGAGAGGGATGTACATTGCTTACAGTTGTAAATTTATTATTCCTTTAATTCTAATTTTGAGGCTTAATCTACTGTGACTAAATTCCAAAGATAAGCTCTATGAATAAAAAAAGAACACGATTAGCTTGAATGCTCAGTAGTCTTAAAGCAAGGTAATATAATATCACTAAAGGAAATAGTTGTTTGACAAAATCACTCTGAAATTTCTAACAGCCATCCTCTGATGAGCACTAGAATTCTACTGCCATATATAACTCTGGCCTATGACAGCAAATTGTCTGAAATTCTCAAATTCTAAAACCATAAGCTGCAGAAAATCCTTACAAGATCAGCAGCGACAAAATATAGCAAACTAGTAAAAACTTTAGTTACATGAAGGTATAAGCCCCAAAATTGCATTGTAAAAAAAATAAAAAATAGTTTGAGTAAAGTGTACTTTTTTAATGTCATTTTACACAAAACCTTGTAAAAATTGAGTGTATTAGTGGTATAAGAGCTATCATTATACAAACAAACATACGTTCATTAATGCTTAGCATATTGCAGTAAACTTTAAAATCTTCTGTTCCAGGTGTCATGAGGAGTATAACATCTGGTTCTGCACTGAAATGGAGGCACAGCATCACATTTTATTCTGGTGAAGTGCTACAAAAAATTTTTGTTGCTCTAAGTATTGCACTTATCTATGAATTCTTTGATTTTGTGTGCTGCTCCCAGTCCATGAAACCACCTTTGTAGTGCTTTGCCCTGAAACGTTAAAAATTGTTTTATTTGTAACTACGTAATTCTATGCATAGTTAATTGTATGTTACTCTGGAACAAAAATATGGTACCCTATCAAAATATTTTTATGTTTATGAGACACTAATTATCATATAATGTGTGTGTGCACTAAGGGTGTACTTTTTGATGTGAAAGTATTTCAAGAACTGAAGCTGTAAATATACTAGATTATTTACTTGTATGCTGTGGTGTTTGAAATGTGTACATTAAATATAAAAACTGCCTTATTTACAAATAAATTACTGTATTATATGTAATATTCATTTTTAAAAATATATACATATTAGTGACAAGGCAAAGAATGTTAACTCAGCACTTGATGTAAAAGTCTTGGTAAAGTCAGTTTTCTGTTTGTTGTAAACACTGAACTTACATACGTCAAAGTCAAAACTTCACCTCAAATTGATGAGAACAAACAAAAGAAAGTGTATCTTCCAAAAACTGTACGGAGAGCATTCTCCCAGTAACTAAGGCAAACAGGAAGAATGCTATTCCTTTGTGCACTTTTTAATAAATGTAACTGCTGAATTTCCATTGGCTATGGCTAATATATTGTGCCATCAAGGCCATGGCTAATATACTGTCCCATCTCTTACTACATAAGGAACTCTCTTCATTTCTCCTCTGCTTTTCAACTGCAGATGAAACAAAACACCATTCAGACCTATCTCTAATCATCTGGCCATATGACATTATTTACAAGGACGAACAAAAACATGAAAGAGGGGCAACGTGCGGGGTTTCACAACACACCCTATTACCAAAGGCATTAAAGATAACTGCAGTTACAATAAAACACCCATGTTTGCATCAACTTTTTGTTTTAATGACTTGCTTCCTCTGTCCAACCATCTTTCCATACAGCCTAGCCACCAGCAGCTGTTGCGTCTGTAGTGATTAGCAGTCCCTCTCAAAATATTCGAAGAGTCTCATTGAGGCCTAATGTCTTTTTCCAAAGTTGTTTCACAGAGGAAGATTGCGCTGTAGTTCCTTCTCTAGATTGTCACACAGATGACAAAATGGCAGATATCGAAATAGACGACAGAGGGATAGAGAAACAATTAAAATCGCTCAAAAGAGGAAAGGCCTCTGGATCTGATGGGATACCAGTTCAATTTTACACAGAGTACGCGAAGGAACTTGCCCCCCTTCTTGCAGTGGTGTACCGTAGGTCTCTAGAAGAGCGTAGCGTTCCAAAGGATTGGAAAAGGGCACAGGTCATCCCCGTTTTCAAGAAGGGACGTCGAGCAGATGTGCAGAACTATAGACCTATATCTTTAACGTCGATCAGTTGTAGAATTTTGGAACACGTATTGTGTTCGAGTATAATGACTTTTCTGGAGACTAGAAATCTACTCTTTAGGAATCAGCATGGGTTTCGAAAAAGACGGTCATGTGAAACCCAGCTCGCGCTATTCGTCCACGAGACTCAGAGGGCCATAGACACGGGTTCACAGGTAGATGCCGTGTTTCTTGACTTCCGCAAGGCGTTCGATACAGTTCCCCACAGTCGTTTAATGAACAAAGTAAGAGCATATGGACTATCAGACCAATTGTGTGATTGGATTGAGGAGTTCCTAGATAACAGGACGCAGCATGTCATTCTCAATGGAGAGAAGTCTTCCGAAGTAAGAGTGATTTCAGGTGTGCCGCAGGGGAGTGTCATAGGACCGTTGCTATTCACAATATACATAAATGACCTTGTGGATGACATCGGAAGTTCACTGAGGCTTCTTGCAGATGATGCTGTGGTGTATCGAGAGGTTGTAACAATGGAAAATTGTACTGAAATGCAGGAGGATCTGCAGCAAATTGACGCATGGTGCAGGGAATGGCAATTGAATCTCAATGTAGACAAGTGTAATGTGCTGCGAATACACAGAAAGCTAGATCCTTTATCATTTAGCTACAAAATAGCAGGTCAGCAACTGGAAGCAGTTAAATCCATAAATTATCAGGGAGTACGCATTAGGAGTGATTTAAAATGGAATGATCATATAATGTTGATCGTTGGTAAAGCAGATGCCAGACTGAGATTCATTGGAAGAATCCTAAGGAAATGCAATCCGAAAACAAAGGAAGTAGGTTACAGTATGCTTGTTCGCCCACTGCTTGAATACTGCTCAGCAGTGTGGGATCCGTACCAGATAGGGTTGATAGAAGATATAGAGAAAATCCAACGGAGAGCAGCGCGCTTCGTTACAGGATCATTTAGTAATCGCAAAAGCGTTACGGAGATGATAGATAAACTCCAGTGGAAGACTCTGCAGGAGAGACGCTCAGTAGCTCGGTACGGGCTTTTGTCAAAGTTTCGAGAACATACCTTCACCGAAGAGTCAAGCAGTATTTTGCTCCCTCCTACGTATATCTCGCGAAGAGACCATGAGGATAAAATCAGAGAGATTAGAGCCCACACAGAGGCATACGGACAATCCTCCTTTCCACGAACAATACGAGACTGGAATAGAAGGGAGAACCGATAGAGGTACTCAAGGTACCCTCCGCCACACACCGTCAGGTGGCTTGCGGAGTATGGATGTAGATGTAAGATCTGTACCTTCGAGCCTCCCACCACCAGATACTCCAGTCTGGTCACAAGCATCATCTATTGTATCAAAGGCAGGGCTACATGTGAGAGCAGTCATGTGATGTACACACTAAGTTGCAACTGCTGTGCTGTATTCTATGTGGGCGTGACAACCAACAAGCTGTCTGTATGAACAGACACTGACAAATTGTGGCCAAGAAACAGCTGGACCAGCCAGCTGCTCAGCATACTGCCCAACACAACATTTTTCACTCCAATGACTGCTTCAAAGCCTGTGCCATCTGGATTCTTCCTGCCAACACCAGCTTTTCTGAACTGCACAGCTGGGAACTCTCCTTGTAATATATAATATATCCTGCATTCCCATAACCCCCCCCGGCCTCGCAACCATTGTTAGTCACTGTCCTTCACTCACCTGTCTTCTTCTCAGTTCCCACTCCAACACTACACAGCCTTCTATTCCACCAATGCACCCAGAGTCTTTTTGCCTCTTTCCTTTTCCGCTGTTCCCTCCCATCCTCGCTCTCCATCTGCACCGATATGCCCTACCCTCTCTCTACAGGTCCTATATGCTCCCAAGAGCACACTTCACCATCCCCTAATCCTACCATGCTATCCATCTTCCTCCCCACCCCCAGCCTCCTCCTCACCCTCAAGAAGGCCATTTGGCTGAAAGTTTACTTGTCAAGCAGTCTTTTTGTTGTGCCACTCAATGTCTCCACTATTGGTGAGTAGCAATCTATCCTCGGTTTTCCATTGTCTGAAGAAGGTACATGTAGTTCTGATGATAGTTAGGAGTATTATTTTCTATTTAAGTGTTTCTACTGGCAATACTGGGAACTGCTTTTCCTAAATGTTCTGATTTAGGAATGTTCTGATCAGCCATCTCATAGTTTTATAGTTTCCTTGAGTGAATTTTCATCTTCATACATTGCATAACTTTTTATTTACTTGCTTACATGGTTTATGACTAGATGCAAGACTTTCTAGTTGATACCACTTGGGCTCTTTGTGTCAGGTATCTTTATCAATGACTGTCTCATGTAGATGGCATTTCACTGCAGAGAGGGTTTGGAATTCAACCCATGACATTGGTCAAGTTTAGAGTTCAGGAATTATGTAGCACCAGCTCAGCTCCTACAATAGTACAACTGACAAATTTTACATCTCTTAAAAAATTATAATGGAAATACTACCTATGGTAGAGAAATACCTCCTCATTAGATGATGCATACTGTTCTTACTACAGAGTCTATGTCTCTTACAAATTTAACTGAGTGGAGCGAAGAATAAACAAACAAATTAAAAAACTGCAATATCTGTGAATGTGAGTGGGCTTAAATTAGAAGGGAGCAAGGAATGATAGAACAATACGTATTTTTATTCATACTCGTGTCGTATTCCGGATACCTCATCATGAATGAGAGCCTTTAGGGACATGGAACAAGTCAAATTATACATTAACAAACCACTTCTGTAATGTATATTAACAGAAAATTATGACTAGTGTGAATCTACTCACACTAATAACTTGCATTAATAATTATGATATGTAATTATAAATTCATGAGTGCATATTAGAAGGAAACAGATACTTGGAAAACAGTCATTGTTTCTTCTCTTATACTACTCAACTATGTTATCTAATCTACATCTGTGAACTACATGGCAGAAGGTAATTTCCACTGACCATGAAAGCTACCCTTTTTTGTATATGTTCAATATCCCAGATAGTTCTATTTGGTATGGGTACCACACATTTGAACAGTATTCTATGATGGGTCACACAGGTGTTTTTCTCAACAGTATTCTACAATTGATCACACAGGTGTTTTTTGTAAAGAGTCACCTTTGTAGACTGACTGCATTTTCCCAGTATCCTACCAGTAAATAAAAGTCTGCCACCTGCTTCATGTAATTACAATTTGTGCCCATCTACCGCTGAATCAGTAGTTATTGTATCCTCATTTGTTACTATCAGTTGGCCAAGTTTGCATGACGTACTGAATGTGTTTCATTACTCACATTTTCTTTTCTTTGCAAGTCACATCTTATTCGGGTATATTCCAGTCCATCATTCTCATCAGACTGCGTCGGTGGTACTCAAATTAACAAAAACATTTTGTTACTCGCACACTGCTTGACCAATTGGTAGTTTCTGTATTCCTATTTATACCCTTAGACGCATTTTATTTTGTCTCTTGACGTTAATCTTGTTCAATGTGCACCTGGCAATGCACAGGACGTAGGACACGTTAATCTGTGCACCTGTTTTGGTGACAAATTGTTTCAGACTTGTGTTTAATTTTTTATTTTGATCCTGCTAATAGCATCAACATTCATACATTAACCATATTTTAGTGTGATTTAATTAAACATCTTATTTTACCTTTGATTTCTGAAAATAATGTGTGTGGTATACCTACAGTGCAGACACTGTGGCTGAGATATCTTCATAACTCATCTGATGAATGTTTTATGGGAACAAATTTACATAGGATATATTTTAGTGTGGTTTTAGACTCTGTATAGTATTCGATTAGGATTACTGGCAGGCAAAACATTGGTTCTTGGATTTTACGATCCTATAATACGTATACTAATAATTCATTCAGTATTGACAATGTTTAGAAATTAACCTGCAAACCCCTCCTTCCTCTTTTCTCAGAAGTTACACTTTTTCCTTGCAGGAAGTAAAGGCATGTTCACTGCAGGTTGGACACTTTATAAGCAATGACTAAAATTAGAAAGAAATCATTTGTAAATGGTAAGTGACTTAATAGTAATGGATACATTAGGTTCAAAGTTTAGCCACAGACCTACTTTATGCTATCAATTTACTTACTTTGTATATCCAAGCTCTAGAGCTGTTTGCAATGCTTTCAGGCTCCTTCCTCCAGCACGGCAAGAAAATACGAGAGGTGCATCTAGACCAGGTTTTGTTGCATTATATTTCTTTTGAAACTCGCTGTCTGAAAGCTCTCCTAAAGCCTTGGACACATCTTTCACTGAAATTTAATCACAAATAAATTAGTTTGGTCATTTTTGTGACACATATACTATAATCTACAGTTACATTCTTCAAGCATTGCATTAGGCTGTGATCTAACAAGGTAAACACACTATCGCACCCCCCTCAGATTTGGTGGTTAAGATGGCTCAGTCGATAGCCTGTCAAAAATGGAACACAGATCAAGCATGAAAACAGAAAGAAGGTGTTCTGAACTGTGAAAAAAAAGCAGAATAAAAACACTGATCAGTTTAATGACAAGAAATGCAACATCGAGCACACTGAAACAGCAACGACGTCTTAGAAAAGACTTTGCGGCGTTGGACTGTCATGCGGGTGACGGTGTATTCAAATTTGTGTCTGTGTTGTGGTGTGATGTCCATTTGCAACTGTGATGTGTAAGGAAGGGAGCCATAATGACAGTTGATTCTGCACAACTACTCTATTAGCAGCCGTAAGGAAGTGGCTTTTAAATGGGAACTGCAGGTGTTTGGTGACAAAGCGACAAGTCAACAAATCCTCCACCAAAAAATATGTGTGGTATGTCATACACGGCATTAGTGACAATACGTGTGTCATATAGTGTGAATCTCTTACCGATGCACCTAACTTGTACACCTGGTAAGTGAATGTCTGGTATGTCATACACGGCATTAGTGACAGTACGTGTGTCATATGGTGTGAATCTCTTACCGACGCACCTAACTTGTACGCCTGGTAAGTGAATGAGATATGCCTGCTTGTCTGATTTTGGTGTTTGAATGAATGTGAATATGATCACTCTCAAGGAGATGATGAAAACATAATAGTTTGTCATGTAAGCTGCAACAAATGAACATAACAGTTTCACAATCACAAATTTTCTCTGTGAACTGTCAAAACGTATGTTTTTAATGTCTTTGAAGTTGTGTTCCGTTTTGGAAGCTTTGTCTCTTGAATTCCTTTGTTGTAACAAAGTTTACACATGTCTATTTGTTGTTTTCATTTCTGTGAGATGTCTATGTGGTATCTTGCTCTTGCTGTTCATCACATATACTTGCAATGGTAACGTATTCTTACCACATGACTTATATTCTATAACCAGTGTATAGTATGACAACTGCCAAGACTACATAAACAAATACACATTTCAATGACCGGACAGAGTTCAGTATACCTTCTACCTGTTTTCGTGCTTGCTCTCTGTTCAGTTTTTGACGGGATATCCATTAAGCCATTTTATCACAAAATCTGAGAGGGGTGCGATGGAGAGTTTCCCTTGTAAGGTGCGTTTCTGTGCCTAATTTTCATCTTCTAATGCTGGAGACATCATTAGAGGCCATAAAGACTAGCTCAGCAAGTCAAGTTCTTTATACGTACCTGCACAATGGCCTGCAGAGGCAAATCAAAGTGTATTATGGAAGCTTGTACCATGGACCTGTCTCATTCCGATCCTCCTCTTTTTCTTTGTTTACATACAGTTGCAACTAGGCCTAATTTTTGTAAATGTGTTTTTCTTCTTTTTTTTCAGAAATCTAACTTATTGTCACTAAAGTAAGTTTGTTTACATACCATTGAGACTATAACTAATCTTTCGTAAAAGTGTTTTTGTTTTTTTTTGTTTTTCAGGAATTTAATTTGATTTATTCTCACTAAAGTAAGATTTTTACCATGAGTGAAAAGTGCCTGACGTGCCATAGAATTGGAAGCTCCGGGGTTTGGTGTGATGGCTGCAGTAGTTTTTTTTTTCCATTGGGGTGACTGTAGTGGTGTGGGAAGTGGGGAAGTGAATCAGACTCATCAGTGGTTTTGTAGGATATGCAGTAGAGATAGGAAAATAGTGGAACAGGAGGGGAAAATTGCTATCCTTCAGGCACAGTTAGAGCAAGCTAGAGAAGATCTGAACAGGTGAAGCATAGAGAAGGGTAAAGAGAGGTGGGAAGTGGGAACAGATAACAGGAGGAACAGACCTAGAACCTTGTCAGACAGCTTTGTGGTGAATGCGAAGAATAAGTTTGACCTGTTGCTTCAGTTAGAAACTGATGAGCCTCAGACTGAGAGAGGTGTAGAGAGGGCACAACAAACTTCCAGTCGAAAATTGAATAAGAATGTAGGGAAGTCAGCAAAGAGAAAGAAAGTTTTGTTGTTAGGTAGTTCACATGCCAGAGGTGTAGGCCAACTTTTGCAGGACCAGTTAGGATCAGAATACCAGGTCACAATTTTTTTTAAACCTAGTGCTGGTCTGGGTTAGGTGACAGAGGATTTAGGTTCACTCTGTAAAAATTTTTCCAAGGAAGATACTGTGGTTATTGTGGGTGCGCCGGGCAGTAGTATTGACAGAGATCCTGGGTACAATATAGAGTGTGACCTGGCAAAGATTGCATCAGCAATGAGACATACCAGTGTTGAGTTTGTATCTGTTCTGAGACGCCATGACCAACCTCGTTTAAACTCTTCTGTCGGGAGAGTTAATTTGGAGTTGGAACAACTACTTGGGTCGGGTGCGGGGTCTCATATTGGCTTGGTTCCTGTTGGTTCTCTCAGTAGGTGGGATTATACTAGACATGGTCTACACCTGAACAGGAAAGGGAAGCGTAAACTGGCTGAGCTAATAGCGGGAAATGTAAGGGGGGTGGGAGAGCCACTGCCATGAGTGGTAATATACCAGTGCTCACAGGTGTTGGAGCAGCACCTTTTTTTAGGATAGGTAGGACAGAACGAAGTCAAGTTCTGAGAGAAGTAAAGATTGAATCAAACCTTCAGTTTGAGAAAGAAATCAATCACCATAATCCTGGCACATTGGATCAGCGAACACAGCTGTTGGTTAAAAATTTACAGCAATCGGCAGAAATTTTACTTCCACACGATTTCATCTCGGTAAATGTGAAATGCCAACTATCTTCAGTGCATCAAAATATTCAAGGGCTTAGCAATAAAATTAATGAACTACTTATGTGCATTGATGAGTTAGAGTCATTGAACCCAGTTGATATAATCTGCCTCTCTGAACATCATGTGAGCAATGGTGTAGATATGTTAAACCTTACAGAATTTAAGTTAGCCTCTTACTTCTGTAGACAACATATGGAAAAAGGAGGAGTCACCACATTTGTTAAAAACAGTTTTAAATTTAAGAATACTGACATTAATGAATTTTGCTTAGAGCAGCACTTAGAAGCATGTGCAAAAGAGATAGAATTTCCTAATAGGTTCTTCATAATAGTAGCCATATACAGAGCACCTTCAGGAAATTTCAACCTGTTTATAAACGGTCTTGAAGATTTATTATCTCATCTAAAATTAAAAAACAAAGAACTAGTGGTTGCTGGTGATTGTAATATAGATGTCCTGAAAAACACTGTCAGTGAACAGTTACTGAAATCAGTTACATTGTCATTCAATTTAATTTCTACTGTAAATTTCCCAACTACATGCAACATCTAACATTAAATTTTGAAAACTGCCAGGGTAAAATATCTATCAGAACTGAACACAGAAGGCCAACAAAACAGTAAAAAACTGAGAAATTTAGGAGATTGCTCAAAGAAATTAATTGGATGGTTGTTTACAGCACCCAAGACACAAATGGAAAATACGAAACATTCATTAATAAAGTTAGCACCTTATTTGAAAATCGTTTTCCACTGAAGGTAACTCAAATTAAGCAGAAGTCTAATAAGAAGCCATGGATCACACAAGGAATAAAGGTATCATGTGAGACAAAAAGGAAACACTATCTGATATGTAGGGACACCTTTGATACTATCATTATAGCTCATTACAAAAATTACTGCAAAATATTGGAGAAGGTTATCCAGAAATCTAAACACTTGCATTATGAGAAGAAGATAAATACAGCCAGCAATAAAATAAAAACAATATGGGACATAGTTAAGTTAGAGACAGGTAGGACCAGATGAGGAGGAACAAATAGCTCTAAAAATAAATGAAACCCTGGTAACAAATGCATGTTGTGGTGCAAACCATTTAAACAAGTATTTTGTCTCTGTTACTGATAGCATGGGGTTGTCCGGTTCAGTAAACAATGCAATGGAATATCTGAGCCCAGTGCACACAAGCAATCTCAGTAAAATGGAATTGACACTTACTTTACCTAAAGAAATAGAATCCATTATAAAGCCTTTGAAATCAAAGCATTCTAGTGGTTATGATAACATATCAACAAAGTTAATAAAAGAGTGTTCATGTGAGCTCAGTCATATCTTAAGTTATTTGTGTAATCAATCACTTATCACAGGAACATTCCCAGACTGGCTTAAATATGCTGAAGTTATACCTCTCCACAAGAAAGGGGACAAAGAAATGCCGTCAAATTACCAACTGATCTCACTTTTGCCAGCTTTTTCAAAACTCTTTGAAAAGGTTATGTTCAAGCATCTACTTAAGCACCTTAATGAAAATAACATACTGTCAAAGTCACAGTTTGGGTTTCTTAAGGGTTCTGATATCGAGAAGGCTATTTACACTTACAGTGAAAATGTCCTTAATTCATTAGACAACAAATTAGAGGCAACTGGCATATTCAGTGACCTGTCAAAGGCTTTTGACTGTGTGAATCACAGCATTCTTTTAAGTAAATTAAAATATTACAGCTTCACTGGTAGTGCTGCAAAGTGGTTTCAGTCATATCTTACTAATAGAAAACAAAGGGTGTCATTACATAACACTTCAGCAGCAGGCAATCAGACATCAAGACGTCATGTGACTGGGAAGAAATTACATGTGATGTTCCCCAAGGTTCCATACTAGGACCGCTACTTTTTCTTGTGTTTATTAATGACCTGTCATCTGTTACATTACCAGATGCCAAGTTTGTCTTATTTGCAGATGAAAGAAACATTGCAACAAATAGTAATTCAAAAATAAATTTAGAAAGAGCAGCTAATCAAATTTTTACCGAGAAATAAGTGGTCCATAGCCAATTCACTGTCATTAAACTCTGAAAAGACCCACTATATGCAGTTCAGAACTTCCAAGAGATTTCCTTCTAGAGTGTAAAATTCTTGGGATTACAACTTGATAATAAATTCAGTTGGGAGTGACATACTAATGAACTGCTAAAGTGCCTAAACAAGTCTGTGTTTGCAATGTGAATGATGTCAGACATAGGAGATATAAATGTAAAAAAACTGGCATATTTTGCTTATTTTCACTCCATTATGTCATATGGTATCATATTTTGGGGTAACTCTACAAACTGAGAAAAAATTTTTAGAGTACAGAAGCATATAATAAGAGTAATGTGTAGTGTAAATCCAAGAACATCATGTCAAAACCTATTCAAAGAATTGGGCATACTAACCACAGCTTCTCAGTATATTTATTCCTTAATGAAGTCTGTTGTAAATAATACATCTCTTTTTCCAACTAACTGCTTAGTACACAGTATCAATACTAGGAATAAGAACAATATACATAAAGATTTAAAACCACTTACTCTTGCCCAGAAAGGAGTCCAGTATTCAGCAATGCATATTTTCAATTACTAGCAACCATTAAGAGTTTAGTTTCAGACAAGGCACAATTTAAATATAATTTAAAAATTTTTGGTGGCCAACTCCTTCTATTCCATCCATGAATTTCTCAACAAATGCAGTAGACCAGTTTAATGAAAATTTATTATACTTTATTTTTTGACAATAATTGGTTGTAACAGTCAAGTAATTACCTATTGTGTGAATGATGGATGTATGGATAGCAGATGTAAGTCTTAAGTCTATAAATAGTGGACGTTTAATTTTAGATCTTGTACAAAATTTGACTGTTCTTAACTGTGGATCATTGAAATGGATAATTCACTTTAATTTTTGACAATACTTGGTTGTGATAGTCAAGTAACTAGCTACTGTGTAAATGATGGATTTAATGAAAGCAAATGTAAGTATTAAACCTGTACATATTAGAAATTTAATTTTAATTCATGTACATAATTTTACTGTTTATTGACTGAGGATCACTAAAATTAATTAAACTCGAGTTTTTCTAATTTCGTTTTTGTAATGTGTTTTTCTGGCATGTTCCACACCCAGGAGGATCCCTTTTGTGGGTCTATGGAATGAATAATTAATCTAATCTCTTAAAAGTTGTTTCTGTGCCTTTGATTTATTTGGCACCTCTGTACATCCTGGCATAGTAATTATTCAACGCGATAAAAGTATAATATTGGAGAAACAAATGTAGATATGATTTTCAGGTGAAACATTGGATGTCATGAAATACCCACACTGTTCCATAGGTACAAATGACTGACATCTCCAGGTGTGATGAACATTCTTTTAAGCTATGAGAACAGCCTCTTATTTATGCCTACGAATGCAAAGGTGCGAAGGCAACAAATTCAGTGGCCAGTAGCAATGAAATTCTCATTGGCAGCAGGAAGCAATGGTGTGCCAATAGCAGACAATGAACCAAGGATCTTGGCCCCACAAATGCTGTTGTTCTTCCTGTGCACTGCTGCCAGACCACCCCAACATCTTCTGTTGGAAGGCGACAAGCCAAAATACGGGTCTGTGCTGGCTTACGGCCATCCTTTTCACTGTTATCTGCATATTTAGGTTGTCACCAAAGCATCATAACTTTATTGAACAGTAGTTTCCTCTTACGGTCACTGTGATGCAATGTTGCTAGCACTGGATCTTATACTGTATCAAGTTGGAAACCCAATGAGGCATGTCAAAAAGTTTCAAGATTAGCTCTGTTTACAACAGAACAGTGCCATAATGTCTGTAGCAGTATCCAAAGAAATAAAATTTGTGAGTTTCATCAGAACATTAGAGGACTGAGAAATAAGATAGATGAGCTTCTTGTATGCCTAGAAAATGGGGTAAACTCTGAACACCATGTAACCGCAGAGATGGAGAAGTTAAAATTAAGGGATTACTGATTAGCACCTTATTCATGTAGAGTCAACATGGAAAAAAAGGAGTTGCTACTTATATAAAAACTGGACACAAAGTCAATAATATTGAAACAAATAGTTTTTGTGTAGATCAGATCCTTGAAGCATGTGCTTGTGAGTTGCTACTGCAATATACTTCTATAATAATTGTAACAATCTACAGATCCCCTCCAGGTAGCTTTCAGCTATTCATGAAAAATCTTGAGGCACTATTGAGCTACCTGTCAGACAAAAAGAAGCAGTTAGTGGTTTGTGGTGATTTTAATGTACATTTCTTAAAAGATACGAATAGGAAAAATGAGCTGGAATCTTTGTTTGGTTGTTACAATCTAGTACATGTTGTAAATTTTCCAACTCGTGTGCGGCAGGATAGTAGGTCACTTATCAACAACATTTTCATAGACAGTGTGCAGGCAGAAATAATTAATGTGTACCCAGTTGTTAATGGGCTATCTGATCATGATGCACAGTTAATGGAAATAACACATATAGCACCTTACAGGATTCAGACAGGTTCATACAAGGCAGGGAGTCTTATTAATGTGAACAGGATACAGAGCTTTAAGTGCAGCCTAGAAGAGGTAGAATGGGATGAAGTATACACAGAAAATGATGCTGATGCCAAATTCAATTTATTTCACTGTAAATTTGTCTCAATATTTGAGAATTGCTTTTCTGAAATGTTATCCAAAAGTCAAGTAAGCCATGGATTACTAAGGGAATTAAGATATCGTGTAAGAGGAAGAGGGAAATATATGGACAGGCTAGAATAAGTCATGATCCGACGTTACTTGCTTACTACAGAAGGTACTGTAATATTTTGAGGAAATGCATTAAGAAGTAGAGAAGCTTGTGTGTTCTGACAGAAACTGATAATGTGGATAATAAGATTGAAACTATATGGAATATTGTCAAACGGGAGACGGGGCAGCCTGACAGGGCAAAGCATACCATAGAAATAACAATAAAGCTAAATGATGATGATGTGAGCGATAATTCACAAGTTGCGAGTATTTTTAACAATCACTTTCTGAATGTAACAGCAAAAATAGGGTTAAAGGGTTCAGTTGAAAAAAAAAAAAAAAAAAAAGTTAAAAATGTCATTCCCCAAGACTTCATGCCTTTAGAAATAGCACCAACATCCCCCACTGAAATTAAGGGAATTATAAATATACTGAAAAACAAGAGCTCATGTGGTGTTGATGGAGTCTGTAACAGAATTTTGAAGTGTTGTTCTAATTTAATAAGTGGAGTCCTTAGCAATATTTATAATGCTTCGCTGGTACAGGGAATTTTTCCAGACAGATTGAAATACACAGTTGTGAAACCTCTTCATAAGAAAGGGGACAAGAGTGACTTAAATAATTATAGACCAATCTCATTGCTGACTTCATTTCTAAAATATTCGAGAAAGTTATGTATTCAGGAGTAGTCTCACATTTAAGTGAAAATAATTTACTCAACGTGTCACAGTTCGGATTCCGGAAGGGTTGCTCGACTGAGAATGTTATCTACATATTTACCCATCAAATAGTACAAGCCCTAAACAACAAATTATCACCAGTTGGTTTTTTTGTGATCTCTCTAAGGTATCTGACTGTGTGGATCATGTCACACTCTTAGAAAAACTCAGGTTTTATGGAACTGAAGGCTATACACACAGCTGGTTTGAATCATACTGAATGAACAGAAAGCAAAAAGTTGTGCTGAATAGCACAAATAATGTTGGGAGGGTGGTAAATTCTAGTGAATGGGGAGTTATCACAAAGGGAGTCCCACAGGGTTCAACTTTAGGTCCCCTGTTGTTCCTTATTCACATGAATGACCTCCCACTTAACGTTCAGCAAGAGGAACTAGTACTTTTTGCAGATGACACAAGTGTTATAATAAATCCCATTCCAGAAAAAGCAGCTGAAGATATTGTTAAGGATTTCTTTCAAAAAATTATTATGTGGTTCTCGGAAAATGGACTCCCCTTAATTTTGAAAAAAACTCACTATATCCAGTTCTGTACACCTAATAGAGTCATACCGACAATTGATGTAGCATATGAATAGGGCTCGGTTAACAGGGTAGATTTCTCCAAATTTTTGGGTGTTCACATTGATGACAACTTGAACTGGAAGAAGCATATTACCAAGCTTCTCAAACAATTAAGTTCAGCTTCTTTCACTCTTCATATAATCGCTAGTCTTGGTAATAAACAGATCAGCCTAGTAACATACTTTGCGTATTTCCACTCAATAATGTCTATAGAATAGTTTTCTGGGCTTACTCACCACTTAGACATAAAGTATTGATTGCACAAAAGAGAGCAGTGAGAATAATTAGTGGTGTTCACTCAAGGGTGTAATGTAGGCACCTTTTCAATGAGATAGCTATTTTAACTGCACCATCACAGTACATACATTCACTAATGAAATTCATTACAAATAATCCATCACAATTCGTGAAGAACAGTGATGTTCATACGTACAACACTAGAGGGAAAAATGAGCTTTCCTATCCGTTATAGAAGCTGTCAGTTGCTCGAAAAGGAGTACATTATTCAGCAACAAAAATCTTTGATCATTTACCCAACAACATAAAGTGTCTGTCAGGTAGCAGATCAAGTTTTAAATCTAGCTTAAAATCATTTCTATTGGACAACTCCTTCTACTCCACGGATGAAAAAAAGATTGTACCTCTAAATGTAGTTGCATGTGTAGAACTAAAAATTTCAGTAATATTAATATTAGACTATTCATGTGTGTGTGTGTGTGTGTGTGTGTGTGTGTGTGTGTGTGTGTGTGTGTGTGTGTGTGTGTGTGTGTATATATATATATATCTTGTAATCTGACCTGTTCCGTATCATATCGATAAAATAATTGGGAAAATGATCTATGGAACATGACATAATTAAAGCTAAACAAAACTAAAACAAGAAAGGACTTTATTTATTTATCTACATTTACACAGTGATCACCTTCAAAATAGTCAGCTTGAAGATCAATGCAGCATTCCCAGTGTTTGTGCCACTGCCAAAATGTGTACTGAAAGTCTTCTTTTTGAAGCATGTCAAGCACCTTCTACAACTAGCAATGGGTCTCTGCAGTGGTGGCAAACCAGTACTAGATCTTCAGGTTCAGGGATATGGGAAGTGTGTAAGAGCTGAATCTGGCAAGTAGGATGGATGCAGAAGTGCAGTAATCTTGTTTCTGGTGAGACACTCATGTGTGAAAAGAACGACAGGGTGCACTGACATTGTGGAACTGCCAGTTTTTTATGTGCCACAAATCTGGTCACTTTCTCCAAATGTCCTCCCATCAGAAGCCCTAGAAACTGGTAGCAGGACTTGTTATTGACAGTCTGGCTCCTGGGGACATATACGTGATGCACACTGCCGCAAATGTTGAATAAGATGATGAGCATTCTCTTGGCTGTGATGCGGATCTGCTTCATCTTTTTTCGTCATGGAGATGATGGGGCTGTTCCACTGTGATGACTGTTGTTTTGTCTGACAGTCATACCTGTACAGCCACTTTTTGTCAGCTGTAATGATCTTCAATGTGAAGGATAGGTCTTCTGCAGCACACTGATGGAATTCTTGCCAGACTCTGACAGGGTGTTCCTTATGCTCCTGTGTCAGCAGCCGGGGTATGAACTTGGCAGTAACATGTGACATGTTGGAATCACACATGAGGATTGCCTGCATTGTTCCGTATGATACGCCAACAATGGCAGCAATGTTGTGGATTGTTCACTGGTGATCTTCATACACACTAGTCTCAGCATTGTTGGGTGTCTTGCACGTGGGAGATCTTGCTAGTCTCTCATTGTCTTCCAGTGATGTTCTTCCACTCTTGAAGCAGGTGTGCCAGTCAAAACAGCTCACACAACTCATTTTTGTATCACCATACACTTTCTGAATCATGTCAAGTGTGTCTGTGACAAATTTCCCTAGTTCCACATAGAATTTCACATTCAATTATTCTAATTTATACCCACACTGAAACTGTATACATGATGACAACAAATGTAGTCGGAATAGCACCAGATTCCACATCTCCAGATGTAAACAGGATGGTGTCTCAAGGCACATTGATCTGTGAAGCCCAGCGCTCTCCGTGCCTTTGTGTGTTCTCTTACAACTGTCATCTGTTGGTATGTTACAGAGCTTTTTGATATCTGCTTGTACCTCTGTTCAGAAGATGATGGTGGTTTCTTTGTTCCAGTGCGTGAGCTATACTTAAAATAGGCTATTTTCCTGTGTTAAAAATATGGTTCACATTGTTATTCTGACTAGTAGTAGTAGTATGGTATTCTGCCTTACAGCAGGTATTGTCATGGGTTAAGCCTCTTCCACTTTTGCCTGTCCATAGACAGTCTTTTCATTTCTGAATATTTTTCTCCTTTTATATTGTCCAGCATTTGATATCTTCTTTTTCCTCATCTCCTTTTTCCCTCCACCATTCCTTCTATTCCTTCCTTCAATAAAAGTCCCTCCTCAAACAATGTCCAATCCAGTTCCGTTTTCTCTTTCTGATAACTTTCAACATGTTTCTTTCTTCTCAAACTCTTCTTAATACTTCTTCATTCCTTAATCGGTCTTCCCATTTCACTTTGTCCATTCTTTTCCATATCCACATCTCTAGTGCCTCCAATCTTCTTTCATCTTCCTTCCTCAATGTCCAGGTCTCCGCACCATATAGTGCAAAGCTCCAGATGTAACACTTGGCAAGTCTTTTCATCGGATCTTTGTTTAGTGGTCCACAAAGTAATTTCTGTTTCCTCTTGAATCCTTCTTTTCCCATTGCAATTCTTTTCCTAATTTCTGTTGAGTAATACATATCATCCATTATTACACTTCCCAAGTAATTGAAGTTATTCACTTGCTCTATTTCCTCTCTCCCTATTTTCCTACAGCATTTTCTCCCCTTTCCTCCAATTACCATGCTTTTCGTTTTCTTCTTGTTAATCTTCATTCCGTATTCTTCTAATTTTTTAGATCATCTAACATTTGTTCCACCTCTCTTGCACTCTCTGCCATCACAACCATGTCATCTGCAAATTTTAAACACTCCACTCTCCGACCCCCTATACAAGCTCCTCTCCTTTCATCAAAACTTTCACTATTAATTTCCTCCAGATATGTATTGAACAGTGTCGGTGATAACCAACAACCTTGTCTTACACCTCTTCCCAGTTCTATTTCTTCACTCATCCCACCTCCTATTCTTACTCTTGCTCTCTGGGTCAAATATAAATTTCTAATTAGCCGTCTATCCCTCCGTTCTGACTGATTATAACATTTAAATAGCATTTACAGTCAATACTCTCACAAAACATCTGTTATTTTTAAGTAATTAAAGAACACTTGGTTATTGGCTGATGCTCTGGTGACATCACAATCTAGGAATAAGATGAAGCTATACCTTTGTTATAGGAGCCGAAGTTATGAGGTTTTTACATAGCTTTTCTGCAAACAGTTTAGCTACACTCCTGGAAATTGAAATAAGAACACCGTGAATTCATTGTCCCAGGAAGGGGAAACTTTATTCACACATTCCTGGGGTCAGATACATCACATGATCACACTGACAGAACCACAGGCACATAGACACAGGCAACAGAGCATGCACAATGTCGGCATTAGTACAGTGTATATCCACCTTTCGCAGCAATGCAGGCTGCTATTCTCCCATGGAGACGATCGTAGAGATGGTAGATGTAGTCCTGTGGAACGGCTTGCCATGCCATTTCCACCTGGCGCCTCAGTTGGACCAGCGTTCGTGCTGGACGTGCAGACCGCGTGAGACGACGCTTCATCCAGTCCCAAACATGCTCAATGGGGGACAGATCCGGAGATCTTGCTGGCCAGGGTAGTTGACTTACACCTTCTAGAGCACGTTGGGTGGCACGGGATACATGCGGACGTGCATTGTCCTGTTGGAACAGCAAGTTCCCTTGCCGGTCTAGGAATGGTAGAACGATGGGTTCGATGACGGTTTGGATGTACCGTGCACAATTCAGTGTCCCCTCGACGATCACCAGTGGTGTACGGCCAGTGTAGGAGATCGCTCCCCACATCATGATGCCGGCTGTTGGCCCTGTGTGCCTCGGTCGTATGCAGTCCTGATTGTGGCGCTCACCTGCACGGCGCCAAACACGCATACAACCATCATTGGCACCAAGGCCGAAGCGACTCTCATCGCTGAAGACGACACGTCTCCATTCGTCCCTCCATTCACGCCTGTCGCGACACCACTGGAGGCGGGCTGCACGATGTTGGGGCGTGAGCGGAAGACGGCCTAACGGTGTGCGGGACCGTAGCCCAGCTTCATGGAGACGGTTGTGAATGGTCCTCGCCGATACCCCAGGAGCAACAGTGTCCCTAATTTGCTGGGAAGTGGCGGTGCGGTCCCCTACGGCACTGCGTAGGATCCTACGGTCTTGGCGTGCATCCGTGCGTCGCTGCGGTCCAGTCCCAGGTCGACGGGCACGTGCACCTTCTGCCGACCACTGGCGACAACATCGATGTACTGTGGAGACCTCACGCCCCACGTGTTGAGCAATTCGGCGGTACGTCCACCCGCCCTCCCGCATGCCCACTATACGCCCTCGCTCAAAGTCTGTCAACTGCACATACGGTTCACGTACACGCTGTCGTGGCATGCTACCAGTGTTAAAGACTGCGATGGAGCTCCGTATGCCACGGCAAACTGGCTGACACTGACGGCGGCGGTGCACAAATGCTGCGCAGCTAGCGCCATTCGACGGCCAACACCGCGGTTCCTGGTGTGTCCGCTGTGCCGTGCGTGTGATCATTGCTTGTACAGCCCTCTCGCAGTGTCCGGAGCAAGTATGGTGGGTCTGACACACCAGTGTCAATGTGTTCTTTTTTCCATTTCCAGGAGTGTATTTAGTGATAGAAAATGCAATTACAGCTTTTAAGAAATTTTGTGAATGCTGACAGTGGAAACCTTGCCAAAGTTGATGTGTTTACGCTCCACCCATTTAGAGGGGTAATGTGTGCAATAACAGACATGGTTTTTCCTGCTCCCTGCAACATCATTAAACTCGCTCAAAGCTAAGGCATTGTTGACTTTTCACAAATAGGTCCGTATATTATAACTACATGGTTGACTGTTAGTCATGAGCCACGACCCAAAGTACAATAAAATTATCCTTGGGAAAACTTAGTGCTGATTTCCTCTGCACAAGACACTTAGCAGAGATACAGTTTCCAGCAGACATTCAGTGGTGCAAAAATAGCGCATATCTGACTGCAGATAAAGGTGTCACATGTTCGGATACTTTAATGGTCATATATTTTATTATTCAGTTTTACACAAAATACGAAAATAGCTTTGGCAAGAACTGGTTATGGCAGTTGTTTTGATTGTGGGATGTATTATATAAAGCTTCACATTAGTCTTAGTCTGAGAAATGGACAACAGAGGATGAATGCATTTACTTTGCGAACAAACAATTTACTTTTTTGGAAAGCGTTGCTAGTAGTGAAGATATCATCATACGTCTACAATACAATAAGGTGTAGGACAATGAGGTTAAACATAGAGACATAAAGCATGTACAACATGCATGTGACTCAAATGTAAGGGCTGTGATATTTGTAAGTGTAAACTAATGTTAGTGTCTGAATTAGACTTAATTCATCATTATGTAATGTGATGAAACTGCAAAAGTTTAAACAATAAGGATCCTAGGTGGACAGTATGAAGATAAAAGCATTGTCTCTAATAAAGTAAAAAAGTGTGAGGTCACATTAACTAGAAAATATCTTTTTGAACATGACATATATGAATAGCGATTGCAAATGTAAATGCATGTAAACAGCAAGGAAAACACAATAATATTGTTTCTGATCGGTGTGGTGAAGTTTTGTGATTATGGTTCAGTTTTCATATGAGTGGACTGCCGAGTCGTTTTGGAAATAAGTTAAAACGCTCTTTCAAATTAGATTCGAACCACCGATCTATAGACATCATCTTATAAAATTTTATGGTCCGCTCTAACAACTGTGCTACCGAATAATTGAGGTGTAGATGGAAAAACGACAATTTTCCCTAGGAGTTTAATTTCGATGAATGATGCTATCCTTCATTCTAATAGTCGGAGAGCATATGTCAGAGATAAGTTAACATTAACATCACAGTTCACCACATTTTTAATTAAGTTAGTGGACTTGTGCATCAGTACGGTGGCAATTTGCTGGCTCAGTGCAACAATACTTTACACATCTTCTCATTCTCTGGAACACTCAAAACAACTTTTCAGGAGTTTTTATAGATGTATTTGTATAGTGTGATACTACACACCTCTTGTATCCCATTTTCTGAAACGTAAATTCCAAAACAAGACGTCACCGTGAAGTAGCCGCTATGACAGTAGGAGCAGTGAGCTAGCCAGTGATGCCACAGATATAACATGACTCGAATGGAGCGTGTTAGCGGGGTTTCAAATTACTTAAATTTCATTTCCGTTCTTATAAAAGAATACTGAAATTTGAGAGGAAAAAAAAGTATTTTAGGAGCATAAAATGGCAAAATTAATCATATAAGACAATTCCCAGAAAACAGTCAACCTTACTTGTCGGTGTTGCCCAGATGATAAAACGCTCATGTTCCTTAAGCCTGGCATTAATGCTTCTTTTAATTGTTTCTATGTACACTTGACTGCATGTACGATTATAATACTGCACTGTGGTAAGTGGTTGGTGTTGATATTTTGCGGTGTTAATATTCCGTGTAGCTAGTTCTTTTTCACTAGAAGCTCCACATCTTTCAAGGTGTGGTGCCCTATTTATCTTAATAGCCATTTCTTCTGGAAGTAATTCTTAAAGGATTGAGCTCTTCCTCCAAGTTATGTGACTCACATATTCTTTTAGTTTGGCCCACCAATATATTAATTACATCTCTTTTTTATTGGGGTGGTGACTGGAATTTTTGTGAAGACAGTGGTAATTCTGTAGATTTTGGCTGTAAATTTCCATCAGTTCAGGTTGCTGAGCTTGTCTAAGTCTGAAAATGATAAATGCATCTTTCTAGCCTCTGATGATGTCTCCTGCATTAGGAGATGTAATGTTATGCACAGAAACACAACCATGACCTAATGCCCATATAACAAAAAACACCAAGAATATAAAATCAGTCCACATGAGCGTACTTGGTTTGATAATAACACAATATCTTTCTATTGCAATTTTTCAATTTACATTAAATATATCTTTAAATGACCAAGTTGCTGATAATGTTTTGTGTAAAGCTGCATAAATGCTCAGAGCAAAATAGTAGATAAAAGCAGCAACTGAGTAGTGTATGTGAGTGAAATGGATACTTTCTCCTTATAAGTACATTCAGAAGTTATTGGGAATAATTATGACAAGCTTTTTCAAAGTAGCTGATGTTATTCTTACAAGTACATTCAGAAATTATTCCCATAATTATCTGTCCCAGTAAATCATCACTATTCGTAACTTGTTTCAGTATGATGAATTCTTCTCAGGTTATCAGCCGAGTGGTGGCGTCGTCTTGTCACAACGTTTCAATGAGTTTCTTACCCATCATCTTCTGGCGAAGAATTCATCAGTGGAATATGCCAAGAAAGACTGCAATCACATATATTGTTTCAGTATATTACAATACCAGCCTGTAGTGATTGCTTCTACCTGTTGCTATATCACTTGACCTGTTCCACTTCTCTGATGGCTCTCCTGCTTTATGGTAAGCATCGAAAATTGTATGAATGAATGCATGAGTGTAAATGTAGGGCATCTAGCTGCTGTAGCCCCTTCATGATGTTGCAGTACATATGCGTTATTAATCCTATGGTACTAGCCATCTGATGATGTGGTATTTGAATTATCTCTGTATTTTGTTATCTGCTAAATCATACAAGATGAGCAAAAGGTTCATGAACACAAGTGTGACAAGATCCATGCTGAGGAATGCGTGGCACATGGGATGATGTATCACGAACGGATACCGGGTATCCTCCCTGAGTAATTACCCTTACACCAGTGCACAGCTGTGCTTGTGTGGACCAATATACACTGAAGCACCAAAGAAACTGGTATAGGCATGCATATTCACAATACAGAGATGTATAAACAGGCAGAATGTGGCACTGTGGTTGGCAGTGTCTACTTAAGACAATGTTAGATCGGTTACTGCTGCTACAGTGGCAGGTTATCAAGGTTTGAGTGAGTTTGAATGTGGTGCTATAGTCGGTGCAGGACACAGCAATGCTGAGGTAGTGATGAAGTGGGGATTTTCCCGTACAACCATTTCACAAGTATACAGTGAATGTCAGGAATCTGGTAAAACATCAAATCTCTTCGATTGCTGTGACAGGAAGGAAAAAGATCCTGCAAGAACGGGACCAATGATGACAGAAGAGAATCTTTCAGCGTGACAGATGTGAAACCATTCCACAAATTGCTGCAGATTTCAATGCCGGGGCATCAACAAATGGCAGCATGCGAACCATTCAACAGAAAATCACCAATATGGGCTTTTGGAGCTGAAGGACCACTCGTGTAACCTTGATGACTGCACGACACAAAGCTTTATGCCTCACCTGGGCCCGCCAACATCAACATTGGACTGTTGATGACCAGAAACATGTTGCCTGGTCGGATGAGACTGGTTTCAAATCGTATCGAGGGGATGGATGTCTATGATTATGGAGACAACCGCGTGAATCCATGGACCTTGCACATCAGCATGGGACTGTTCAGGCTGATGGAGGCTCTGTAATGGTGTGAGGCATGTGCAGTTGAAGTGATATGGGACCCCTGATGTGTCTAAATATGACTCTGACAGACGACACGTACGTAAGCATCCTGTCTGATCACATGCATCCATTCTTGTCCATTCTGCATTCCTATCGACTTGGGCAATTCCAGCAGGACAATGTGACACTCCACACGTTGAGAATTGCTACACAGTGTTTCCAGAAACACTCTTCTGAGTTTAAACACTTCTGCTGGCCACCAAATTCCCCAGTCATGAACATTACGGAGCATATCTGGGATGCCTTGCAACGTGCTGTTCAGCCCACCCCCTCGCACTCTTACGGATTTTTAAACAGCCCTGCAGGATTCATAGTGTCAGTAGCCTCCAGCACTACTTCAGACATTAATCAAGTCCATGCCACATCATGTTGTGGGACTTCTGCATACTTACAGGGACCCTACACGATATTAGGCACTTGTACCAGTTTCTTCGGCTCTTCAGTGTATATCCCCCCATTCTCTTCGGACCAAAATGGAAGTGGAAAAGTTACTGAGAAGTTCGACCATATAAAGACTAAAGCCTTGTCTGGGGCACAGAGGAGGAAACTTCTTAGAGAACAAAGAGTAAAGGAAGGAAAGGAATGGCTTCCTAAGAAGCAATCGAGAAAACTGTATGGTCTTGAACCTAAGGCCTCCAGGAAAAGACTGTCACAAAGTAAACGGGGTAAACAGACCCCTCTTACTTTTAAGATAGCAAGCGAATGAGGCAGGAGTCTGTTACTCCCAGTTCACATGAATAACGCATAGTTCTTTGATCCAACAAGTTAACTTCTCATTAACATCACATCACAGCAGGAAGAGCTGGTCCAGTTGGCACTCTTTGAAAAAACTGGGAGGGGACAAGTCAAAATCCCAAATTCAGGAAGGTCTATCTACATAATGGTGCTCTGGTCTTTGTATGTGACAGGGTGAAGACAGTGGTTGGCTGAAAGAGATGGTGCCCAAGATACCTCCATCACATGAAGCACAGCTGATGGTCAAGATAGCAGCAAAACTATTCAAGGCTACAAAAATATCAATCTGTGTACCAAAATTAATTAAGGATTTTACCGCAGAGACCATGTTATAGAAAGTATGTTCCCAACTGCAAAGTCTTGACACAGGGCTGGAGGATTGTTAACTGTGAGGATGTCAAATTAAACACCTTTCAGCCATTTAGTTTCCAAACTTATTTTATTTGGCCACCAGTATTGCTAGCTCGTGTTTTGATTAGAACTAAGGTGGAATCTTCCTATATGTTGGTCAGGGGCCTGAAGATGGCATAGTAAATTGCCAAAACTGGCAGCCAAATAAAATAGGTTTGGAAACTAGATGGCTGAAAGGTGTTTAATCTAGCATCCTGTATCAAACAGCTGAATCCCACAATCATCTCTGAAAAGGTGGTCATACGGAGACGTTGTGGGGCGGCAGGTGGAATAATTGTTAAATGTTCCTATTATTTATTTAATGCTGTTGTTTGCCGTTCTCAACACTGGCTCTCTAACTACAATATTGGCAACCAGAAAGTGATTAGCAAAACGTGAAGCCTGTAATTAGAATTCCTAGTGCCCACTTCATCTGAGAAATACATTTATAGCTACAGCTTATAGCTCTGAGGAATTAGAAGATTGTCTGGGATTCATAATCAAAAACCATTCTCTCTAAAATGTTCACTATATTCTGAAAGTCACAGACCAAAAAGAATCCACACAATCCAACTACCAGAGCAGTTCAGAGTCTAATGCGCTGATGCAACTATAACTGTTCAAATTAAATGTTTAAGTGAATGCTCACCATAATTTGATGATAATGTTCATCAAACGCCACGCTAATAATGGTAGAATGTCTGTCCTGCGGCGGCACGTGAAAATATGACACACGCAAACTAAAGATAGATCATTAACGTCATCCCAAAATTAACACTTCACTCGAAAGCGATTTCATGGTTACGCGTATCCCGAGTAACTTATTACTGCATCCGAGGCTGATTATATCAACGATAACGACGCGACGCGACTCCCGGCACAGGTGGTGCGCTAATCAGCATCTGGAGAGAACTGGGGCCTTCCTTCCTTTTCACGCAGCTTTCTTACATATAAAGCCACGGAGCGGACGGCTAAGGGAATGCCTGATCAAATCTGCTCTCCCGACTAGCCGCTGGGCTAGTAATGCACCACTTTAAGTTATCGAATAAATCATTGCTTCCTTTGCTGATGGCCGGTGAAGCTCTCAATTTAAATGTGCAATCAGCACACAGGTAAGTAATCATAATAAAAGTCTGACATGGCTAAGTCAAATATTTTGGGCGAGAGAATTAATTTAATTACACTACACGCAGTAGATGAGCTCTGAACTTGCTCTTTGGAGATACGCTATCACTATAGTTTTATAGTTATTCAGTTGAAACTTCTCACATTTTTATGATTATGGTGGATCTCCCTTCTACTTAAATTTAAACATCCTAGCTTTATTTATTCGCCTACTTAATCTATCTTGCTTCCTTAATTTCCAAGACAAAAACCAGAAAATCATTAATTTCAACAAAAATTTTAATTTGTGAGATCCAGAATACTGTTTCCACTAAATTATTATGCAAAAGGAATCTAAATATAAATTTTTAAGTTTCTAGCTTTTTTCTGTTGCGCCAATGATTTTTACAGAAAAACATCCAAATTTCGAAAATGGTTAAAGTTATTGAACTGATATCCAACACATATTGATTTTGTATTACTCCTGACATGCTAGAAATGTTTCAGGTTATTTACTTCATTTTAAAGTATTGCGCAATATTTATGACATCAGAGCTAGTTACAGCGGACTAGGCTGGCACACAATGGAAGACTGATGTGAATTTTATAAGGCCTGAGTATGCTGCTTCCCTACAACGTTAACTGTAAGGTTGGTACTAACCATCACGTCCTTTTGGCGGAAGTTCCTAAGAGCAATGTAAGAGCAAGACCTAAAACTGTATGTAGGGTTCTTGCAGTTGGCTGTCAAGGTCATTAAGGGCGATAATGGGTAGCAAGTTGGCACCCGGAAGTGCTGTAGATAAACCTGCAATACAGTACGGGGCAACTGCCACCTTGAGTTGTCTTCAGGAAAACTTCTGCTCTAGGGACGTAGTGACCATAAGGAAGGGAGTGCCAGGGAAGTGGTATTGGCCTTGGCATACCTTCCTTGTGAAGACAGTGCTCCTCCATACCAGATAATTAGGAGAGTGGTAGACAGCTGCTGGTAGCTGGATAAATAACTGCCTGTTGGTTGTGATGCAATGCCCACAATCTTGAGTGAGGAAGTAGTGACACCAACAGTACCTGAATACCTATTAGAGAGTAGCCCAGAGATATGTAACAGGGGTAAGGAACCTAGCGTCTAGAAGAATAGAAGGGGAAACCTAGTTGACATAACTTTTGGAAGCATCTTGAAGTCGTGTGGCTACAAGTATATTAGGTTTAGGGTGGAAATGGGTGTAAAACAAACTGTGACCTACAGGAGTCCTTGGAAGACAGGCTAATATTAATATAGGAAAGACCAAAACTTATATCTATCTGAAGTTAAAATTTCGATGAGAAATCCAATAGACTTAGAGTAAATGGCAGAAGGAACAACACCTGCCATAATGATCCCATACTTAGAAAACTGTCCAATCACCAAGAGGTGCAAAAATAAGAATGCACCTTGGTGGCACTATAATGTGGAATTGCTAAGAAAGCAGATAAGAAGACTGTTTAACACTACAAGAAGGAAAGGACAATGGGCAAAATATCAAGGGGCCCTTGCCAAATACAATCTTGCTGTTGACGAAGCAAAACAATCCTCTTGGAAGGTATTCTTTGAGGAGGTGGAAGATGTAGCTCCCAGAGCCAGACTTCACAAAATCCCAACTAGGATACTATCAAATGCAAGAGGCACACTGGGGAGAGAGGATGGTGAGTATACTATGTCAGCTTATGAGACACTGGAAGTGCTCCTCAAGACTCACTTCCCCCAATGCACTCTGACAGATGATTCAGGTCAAGAATCAGTCCCTATGAGGTAAAGGTTTACAGGTAACCAATGAGAGAAATATCTCTGCCATGAAACATGTGGATTTTTAAAAAAACCAGTGGGCAGTGAGAACATTACAGCTGTTCAAGTTACCAGGTCCAGATGGCGTCTTCCCAGCTCTATTGCAGCAAGCATGAGAGGGATGAATCAAACACCTATGTAGACTGTTTGGAATCAGTTTAACCACATGAGTCATTCCTAATGCTCGGAGGGCAGCAAATGTTGTTTTAATTTCAAAGCAAGGGAGAACTGCTGATGCCAAGGCTAAGAACAAGGGATGAATCAGTCTGCCTGCCTTGCTTCTAAAGACATTCATTTTCTATCCTACATGGCATGCAGGTAGACAGTTTATCATCCCTTGCCCCAGTGGGTACACCAAACCACAGGGAAACGAACACATGTTCCTGTAAGTCTACAATAGCAGAGTTCACGAAGTGAACAAAGCGCTAACACATCTGGGACATAGCAAAGTCGGTGTATACAACAGTTCCAAATCAGTAATCACTTGATATTGGAAAACAAATGGAGTCAAATTTAGCTGTGCAATAGCGCGATACAAACAGCTACAAAGTACAGCAAGCAATGAGCCACATCACGAGCCTCGGCCACAAGCTCAGTAGGAAACAGTTGCCACTAGATGGTATCACGTGATCCTGCATATCTCAGAGGTGGCTCCTCTTATGGTAGTGGGCCGCAGCCGCTGTTCACAGCCGTAGTACCTCTGACATGTCTACATCCATACAAGGCGGCGAATCTGAATCACTATTGGGTACAAAAATTGGAAAACTCTGATTAGTATGCACAGGGGAAGGATGTTAACTCACATTCTCCTACATGAAAATCAACACACACATCAACCAGGCAAATCATGCGAAAGAGCACTTCACCAACTTGTTGGGAAGGTAGAAAAAACAATGTTTCTGGAAATTGTGCTCTGCCACTTCCTGGATATTGAGGGTGCATTCAGCAAAAGGACCTCTTAATCCATGGTTAAAACTGTAGAAGTGCATGGTATCAAGACCACCATTTGTAGGTGGATTAACACCATGCTGAGTAGCTTAAGATAGAAGTAACCATGATGAATGTGAATGGTTAGCAACAGCACTATAGAGCATTCACAAGGTGGTCTCTTGTGCCCACTACTGTGGAAACTGGTGGTGAATGAGCACATAAAGGAGGTAAATCCTAAAGACTATTTTTGCAAAGGTTACACATATGATTTAGTCATAGTAGTACGTGGCAAATGTGATACTGACATTAGAACATTGGCACAATGAGCACTAAACATACTGCAAAATTGGTGTAGGAAACAAGATCTGAGGGTTTGTCCCAAAAAAACTGTTGTTTACCATTCTCATGGAACTGTATCAAGACACACACTGGAAATGTAAGTTCTTCGAAGAAATTCTACCAGTACCTGTGATTAACCATGGATACAAAGCTAATGTGTACCACAGCAAAAATTGTTGCTGTATACATTAGAAGGGACTGTCAAAAAAACTGGGCTCTTAGTCCAAAAAATGTGCACTGGATCTACACTCCTGTAAAAAGACCTTTGATGATTGATGGAGCAATAATATGGTGAACCGGTGTAGAACAGAAGGTGATAGCTAAGGAGCTTGAGAAAGTGCTAAGATTGGCCTACCTAACCGTAACTTGTGGAATTAGCAGCACTCCCACTACCGGGTTGGAGACCATACTAGACATGTCCCAGTTACATTTTTGGGTTACAATAGAGGCTGCAGCAGGGGTGTAAGGGTAAAAATTGGAAATCTTAAGGATTTCCAGAACTCCACACTAATATAATGAATGTGGTAAGCATAGGAATGGCCAGGGAAATGCCACGTAACCAAACAATAACTTCCAGCTGCTTCAGTAAAATTTCCTGTTACCATGGAGGCTACTGAGCTGTGGATAAAAGAACCATGATACCATTCAGGTGTCTGGTTTACTGACAGGTTGAACACAGACAAAGATGGTGGAGTTGGGGTATGCAGTGTGCAGCCTCAACTGGAGATTGCAGTCTCTCTAGGAAATCTGGTTGTGGTATTCCAGGTGGAGATACTTACTGTCAGAGTATGTGCAGAAGAGAATTTATGTGTATACAAGCATTACAAGGATCATAGTATCTACACTCATTCAAACAGCCAAGCAGGTCTGACAGCCAAGCAACTCTGAAATCTCTATCAGCCCCTGCAACGAGGTCAAAGATATTTGCAGAATGCCATGAAACCCTAGTGAGGTTAGTGGAAATCGACTAAACCTGCAGTGAGAAATTAGTGATAATTAACAAGCTGATTGGCTGGCCAGGGCAGGGAGGATGACTCCATTTGTTGGACCGGAAGCTGTCTTAACCATCAATAAGGTGATGGTAAAATCTAAACCTTGGATCAGGGGGCAATATGTAGGACATTGGACTAAAATCCAAAAACATGGTGATCTAATTATCCTGAAACAATGCTTTAAAAGAACTTCTACAGCCCTGGGCTTGAAGAGGAGGCAGGTTGAACTCATGGTACATCTAATGACTGGCCATGGGAACTTCAAGACAAACCTGCAGCCAGTGGGCATAGGGGAAGAAGCCCTTAAGTGCAAGACTGTGTAGTATGGGGGATGAAACTGTACTGGAGACCAAAGCCACAGAATGTGTGGGTCACTAATTCCTGAAGAGACTGTGTGTAGCGAAGACCTAGTAAAGGGTCTCCCACTACTCTTCAGGGGTACTGGTTGACTTTACTAGAATGATAGAGAGAGAAACCACGAAATAAACTCAGTTTCAGTGCAGGCTTCAGGGAGCTAAAACCATTATTTCTTTGCAGTAGTTCAAAAGAAAAACATCTTTTGCATACTGCACATAAAGTTCTTTTTATTTAACTTGGGCACCTGGGTGAGCTTTACCTTAGTTACAAGTCATCTTCAGGGAGTGTCCAGAAGTATTACATGATTTTTTGTTTGCACATTTAGTTATTGTTTGCATCTATCATTACAGAAATGGCAACAAACAATGGGTTCAATAGTAATCTGGTCACTAAATTAAACAAAAAAATTAAACAACAAAGATAGTAAGTAAACACGACGCGTACAAAGCCAAGAATAACAGCTCAACAAAACACCTCACAAATAAGCACAGACAGCAACAAACAATGACACAAAGAATAAACAAAAACAAGAAAGAAGATTCAAGATGGTACACAACGGCTTACAAGCACAAATTTGCACATGCATTCAAAACTGACAGTTCAGCACAAAAGTACATTCCAGAAATAACAAAAGACACATATAGAAAGCAGGAATATACCAACTACAATGTGACACATGATGGATGATATGTAGGGCAAACCACCAGAACATTTGACAGCAAGTACAAAGAACACATCAGAGTATGGAAATATGGGACAAGTCACTCAACTTTTGCAGAGCATTTAAGATAAAATAATTGCAAACCTACTATAAGAGAGAAAGACATGAAAATAGTTAAAATAAGCAATGAGTCTCCTCCTATACTACAAGAAAATTACCACATATACAAAACAAAAGCAGCAAAGAAGCTACTACAAAATGACCACGCGAATATGACTAACCACTGTTTACACTGATTGGTCATATAATTGACAATAGTCCCAATTTCTCTCCGAAGTACATAAATGAAAAATAAAAAAGAAAAAGAAATAATAATCATAATTTGAAATAAATAAATAATAAAATAAAAAACAAAGAAGGTCCACACACACACACACACACACACACACACACACACACACACGAACAGAACTTAACATCATACACATATGACGGGCTTATTTCGATAGTGGTACAAGTCCATTTTTGTTCATTTTGAGATACAGAGTCCTAAAGAAATAATAATCATAATTTGAAATAAATAAATAAATAATAAAATAAAAAACAAAGAAGGCGTGCGCGCACACACACACACACACACACACACACACACACACACACACACACACACACATCCATATGCGGACAGAACTTAACATCACACACATATGGAGGGCTTATTTCAATAGTGGTATAAGTCCATTTTTGTTCATTTTGAGATACAGAGTCCTAAAGTTAAATGAGCGCTGAAAAATCTGCAGTTGAGATACCAGAAATATTCAAGCATATGGCTTCTTGGCTTCTTGCTAGAGATGAACTTTTCTTTCTGTTTGTTTGGATCATTAATTTCAGAAGCATTATAGACAGAAAAGTGGAGGTAATGGACTTGTACCACTATTGAAATAAGCCCTTCATATAGTCAAAGAAATAACAACTGAAAGCAAAACCTGAGAAAGTTGGCAACACTTACAGAAACAAGTGACACTCTAGACATGTAAAATGGCAATTACAGTGCTATATTTTGAAAATAGTTGTGACAAAGCAGGCTGGGATCTTTTTCCTTCCTCTCTTGTTTTGCCACCTGCCTCTTTAAAATTCGTTTTTCCATTTTGACTAATTACTGTTAACATACTTGAGTATAATCTGCATTTCATAAAAGATAAAGGTTGGCCCTCAGTCTTAAAGATTATACCACCAGATCTAATTTTGTGCTTAGTTTTATGATAATTGATTTTCTAATTTATTTCAACTATTCCTAGTTAATACTTTTGTTATAGGGTGAAATCAGTAATTGTTTCGTAACTTAAATTCTGTTGCTGACGTGTAAACAAATATAAATTCTGTACTAATTATCAACATTTGGAGGAACAACTAATAGTATTCTTAAAGGATCTTTTTGGCTCTATTCGAAAACATGTTAGCAAAGCCAGCCCTTAATTAATTCCAAAGGAATTGCCAGGTTTGTCAAAAGTGTTGTTTGTATAACTATATCTGTTAATTTCATCATTTAAACAAGTAATTCAGCCTAAGTCTTGTAGTAGAAGAAACTATTAAAAAGAAGGAAGTTTTTGATATATTCAGTTAACTGAATGAGTTATGTTTTAATTGTAATTTCTGTAACTTTAACATTGAACAATGTATAATTTCAGCACCTATTATTGTGGTGATATATAAAGGCCCAATTTTTGGTCCCGAGACAGTCAGTGCATGGCTGAGTCTCAGATGAGGAACCCGTATTGGTTAGAACAACAACAATGCATCAACTTAACTGTGAAATAAATGTAATAAAAAATAGGCCATGTGTTAAAACAACGACAATGTCTGTTCAGTATGCTAGTATTTGCCTGCAACCTATTAACAAGGCTTATCGAAATTTGCCAGTAGTTAACTGGCCATATTAACTGTGTAATATTGTGGGGTTGTGAACAGTGAAAGTAAAGAACTATGAAACACAACTGTCCAACTGTCGGCTACATCATTTAAAGTAGCCAGTGTTGAACTTCCACCCCTCCTGTTTTCCAGCCAGTATAACAATGCAATACATCGACCGAGGACCACCTATGAAGAAATAACGCAGGCGAACGTCACACAAACTTTCAACCAGTTTGCCAAATGTGCCACATAGCTGTTTGGCTTACAAATAATGTGTTAGATGCTGATCTATAAATACTTTTCCATTTTATTATAAAAACCTAAATGAACTGTTTTGGCCCGACACTGTGGGTGAGCGGTTCTAGGCGCTTCAGTCTGGAACTGCACTGCTGCTATGGTCGCAAGTTCAAATCCTGCGTTGGGCATGGATGTGTGTGATGTCTTTAGGTTAGTTAGGTTTACGCAGATCTAAGTCTAAGGGACTGATGACCTCAGATGTTAAGTCCCATAGTGCTTAGAGCCATTTGAACAGTTTTAAACCAAATCTGTATGTGTAAACGATAAACATATGTGCAAATGAAGAAAATGTAATATTTCAGGACACTCACTACAGATGCCTTGTGACTGTCATGAAACATGTCTGGGTGCACAAATTAAATAAAAAAGCTTAATGTGCACCAAGCAGAAGGTATTTTTTATTTGAACTACTAAAATTTATATACAGCTGCTGTGAAAATGACCACCACAAGAAACTCATTATTGTTTTGTCTCCCTGATTAAATCAGATCATGATGTCACGCATTCCTCCATGCTCTACAGTCTATTACTTTATGCGTTGACATTGACTATTGGGAGAAAACTATGATATAATAGAGGTGACCATCGAAAACATTAATTTAACTCCTTCCAGTTGATCACTATTCACAAATCACTATCCATGCACTTCTTCTTTAATAAGACACCAAAGAGCGAAGCATTCCTAATGATTGGAAAATGACACTAGTCATTCCTGTTCCTGTTTTAAAGAAGATTCGTCAAACAGGTGCACAGAACAATAGGTTTATATCTGTGATGTCAGTATGTTGTAAAATTTTGGAACATTTTCTGCTTGTGTATTATGACATATCTGAACACAATAAACCTCCTCTGTAAGAATCAACATATGTTCTGAAAACAATGATCCTGTGAAACCCAGTAGCTTCTGTTCATCCATGAAACCCAGAAACCAATAGATACAGGTGCAGATGCTGTGCTCTTTGACATCTGGGAGGCATTCAATACAATTCCACATTGTTGCCTAATGAGCAAAATACAAGTTGCACACAGTATCAGACCAACTACTTGATTGGACTGAAGAGTTTCAGTGAAACAGGTCACGGCATGTCATTCTTGATGGAGAAAAGTCTTCGCCATAAAAGTAACTTTTTCTGTAGCTCAAGGGAGTGTCCAGGACCATTACTTTTCACTATATAGGGTGAAGCGAAATTTGCGCACTCTGGCTTTGCAGCGCGACTCCTCAAATACCAATAATAAAAAAATGTCTCTCACAAAATTTCATCCGGAAAGTACATCTGGCAGAAAAAAGGATATTAAAGAGTGGCAATCTGGCAACACTGTGACCACATGGATGGTAACTACCTCTGTCAGCACATACTAGTTGTGCTGTACAGTTGGTGCAGTAGATAGAGTTTTGAGTTAGCATGCAGGAGGTCGAGGGTTCAATCCTGGGTTGGGCTGAATTTTTTTTATTTGCTAATTTCATTCTGACATTTCATACTATAATATACACCATTTCTTAGGTCGCATATATCCTAAATGTACAACATTTTGTAACGGTGAACATAACAAGTACGTGGTTAGACAAATACAAAATAGACAGTTGAAAGAAATTATCTGTCATAGGACAGAATAACTACAAAAACAATATCAATTTTGAGATACTAAAGATGATAGCACAGTACAATAACACAACATCTACTGTTCATTTATACTACATGTTATATGAGCACTCAGATGCACATTAGCAACCAGTGACAATAATAATGTCCATAGTAATGTCTGCATGACCTTCACAACAGAATACTTTGTCTTCAGAACAACAGAAGCTCAAAGCGACCTCCCTGCACGTCCAAACATTGCGCAACTCGCTGAATCATACAGCTCTGGATGCAGCAAAGCATCGTTCTCAGTAAGAAGAGCAGCATGAACACACACTACCAGTTCTTTCACATTTGTCAGTGGAGTAGAGTACACATGCTCCTTCAAGTGTCCCCACAGGAAGAAATCCAGGGGATTTAGATCAGGTGAATGCGGTGGGCATACAACTGGACCTCCACATCCGAGCCATTTGCCTGAAAATATTCTGTCCAAATATTATCGCACATTAATTCGAGAGTGTGGAGGTTTACAATGAGAAAATTCGATATGTGTGCCCATGTACATTAGAGTCTGTCATGGACGCGTTACTCCGCTCGCAACTAGTCCCTGTCTGGTGGACAGTGCATACAGCATAAACATGCTGTCAGTCCAGAGTGCTGTTCTACATAATACGCATTACCCCTCTGACATATTGTTCTGCATGGTTCATCCTGACACAGCTAACTGTGAAGTGTTCCGTTTCGAATTACACTGTTTCCCTAATGGTTATAGACGTGATGTTTCCACAATCCCATCAATAGAATAATAATAATAATGCATTGAGATGTGTAGTAAACAGCTTGCGGTTACCAGACTCAATGTTGAAAGGCATAGTTAATGGGACTATGGTGATAACACATACAAATAGTAACCGAGTTTGCACATTATTCGCAAAGCACATTGCTAGCCCTGCTGGTAACGTAAAGCCTTAATGAAATGTAATGGACCTGAATGAGGCAAGAATAATAGTTGATACTAATCTATGGGACCATTGGAGGAAGGTACAAAGCAAACAGGTTTTGCATCTAGTAGATGAAGTGGCGCGAATAAATTCACACCGACAACGTGGAAAGGGCATCTTTCAAAACCAACCAGTCTTCCATTCCTAAGAATGTAAGCGCAAATACTTTCTAGGGGACCCACTGCAATCGCTGTTGATGATTAAGATGCCAGATATCGTACCACCGGGACTACAGCTCAGGAGGCGGCTACACGGGGAGCAAGGGCTATGTGGCATGGACTAGTCGGTTTTTTAGGTTAGACAGTCTTGGGGAAGAAAAAAAGGGCTCCAGTCTCAAAGGGTACAGGGCAAAGAAACAACGAGAATCGAACAAGCAATAGTCGGTATTGTAGTTGTAAATTGTCGTAGCGGTGTTGGAAAAGTACGAGAGCTTCAAGTGCTGATAGAAAGCACTGAAGCTGAAATCGTTATAGGAACAGAAAGCTGGCTAAAGCCAGAGATAAATTCTGCTGAAATTTGTACAGAGACGCAAACCATGTTCAGAAAGGGTAGATTAAATAAAGTAGGTGGTGGTGTGTTTGTGTCTGTTGGTAGTAGTTTATCTTGTAGTGAAGTTGAAATAGATAGTTCCTGTGAATTACTATGGGCAGAGGATATACTCAACAGCCATACCAAAATAATAGTTGGCTCCTTCTACTGACCCCCCGACTCAGATGATATAATAGCTGAACGGTTCAAAGAAAACTTGAATCTCATTACAAATAAGTACCCCACTCATACAGTTATAATTGGTGGAGACTTCAATCTACCCTCGACTTGTTGTTGAAAATACACTCCTGGAAATGGAAAAAAGAACACATTGACACCGGTGTGTCAGACCCACCATACTTGCTCCGGACACTGCAAGAGGGCTGTACAAGCAATGATCACACGCACGGCACAGCGGACACACCAGGAACCGCGGTGTTGGCCGTCGAATGGCGCTAGCTGCGCAGCATTTGTGCACCGCCACCGTCAGTGTCAGCCAGTTTGCCGTGGCATACGGAGCTCCATCGCAGTCTTTAACACTGGTAGCATGCCGCGACAGCGTGGACGTGAACCGTATGTGCAGTTGACGGACTTTGAGCGAGGGCGTATAGTGGGCATGCGGGAGGCCGGGTGGACGTACCGCCGAATTGCTCAACACGTGGGGCGTGAGGTCTCCACAGTACATCGATGTTGTCGCCAGTGGTCGGCGGAAGGTGCACGTGCCCGTCGACCTGGGACCGGACCGCAGCGACGCACGGATGCACGCCAAGACCGTAGAATCCTACGCAGTGCCGTAGGGGACCGCACCGCCACTTCCCAGCAAATTAGGGACACTGTTGCTCCTGGGGTATTGGCGAGGACCATTCGCAACCGTCTCCATGAAGCTGGGCTACGGTCCCGCACACCGTTAGGCCGTCTTCCGCTTACGCCCCAACATCGTGCAGCTCGCCTCCAGTGGTGTCGCGACAGGCGTGAATGGAGGGACGAATGGAGACGTGTCGTCTTCAGCGATGAGAGTCGCTTCTGCCTTGGTGCCAATGATGGTCGTATGCGTGTTCGGCGCCGTGCAGGTGAGCGCCACAATCAGGACTGCATACGACTTAGGCACACAGGGCCAACACCCGGCATCATGGTGTGGGGAGCGATCTCCTACACTGGCCGTACACCACTGGTGATCGTCGAGGGGACACTGAGTAGCGCACGGTACATCCAAACCGTCATCGAACCCATTGTTCTACCATTCCTAGACCGGCAAGGGAACTTGCTGTTCCAACAGGACAATGCACGTCCGCATGTATCCCGTGCCACCCAACGTGCTCTAGAAGGTGTAAGTCAACTACCCTGGCCAGCAAGATCTCCGGATCTGTCCCCCATTGAGCATGTTTGGGACTGGATGAAGCGTCGTCTCACGCGGTCTGCACGTCCAGCACGAACGCTGGTCCAACTGAGGCGCCAGGTGGAAATGGCATGGCAAGCCGTTCCACAGGACTACATCCAGCATCTCTACGATCGTCTCCATGGGAGAATAGCAGCCTGCATTGCTGCGAAAGGTGGATATACACTGTACTAGTGCCGACATTGTGCATGCTCTGTTGCCTGTGTCTATGTGCCTGTGGTTCTGTCAGTGTGATCATGTGATGTATCTGACCCCAGGAATGTGTCAATAAAGTTTCCCCTTCCTGGGACAATGAATTCACGGTGTTCTTATTTCAATTTCCAGGAGTGTACATGTTCAAAGCCAGTGGTAGACAGTAAACATCTTCTGAAATTGTACTAAATGCTTTGTCTGAGAATTACTTTGAACAATTAGTTCATGAACCCACACAAATTGTAAATAGTTGCGAAAACACACTTGACCTCTTAGCTACAAATAATCCTGATCTAATAGAGAGGTCATTGTAGTGAGGCTCAAAACCATATCAACCAAAACCACTAAAAATAAATGCAAAATATATTTATTTAAAACAGCAGATAAAAATTCACTTGATGCCTTCCTAAGAGAGAAACACCATTCCTTCCAAGCTAATTATGTAAGTGTAGACCAGATATGGCTCAAATTCAGAGATACAGTATCGACAGCAATAGATAGATTCATACAGAATAAGTTAATAAGAGACAGGACTGATCCACCATGCCACACAAAACACGTCAGAACACTGTTGCAGAAACAACGAAAAAAGCATGCCAAATTCAGAAGAATCCAAAATCCCCAAGACTGGCTAAGTTTAACAGAAGCTCAAAATTTAGTGCAGACGTCAATGCAAGATGCTTTTGATAATTTCCACAATGAAACATTGTCTCAAAATATGGTAGAAGACCCAAAGAAATTCGGGTCATATGTAAAGTACACCAGTGGCAAAAAACTGGCAATACCATCACTGCGTGATGTGTGCTGTTGTGACTTGGCAAGACAGCCAAGCCACTAGGAGGAAGCCGAAAGGCATGCGTTTAAGCTCACGCAGGCTGGCGTGAGGTCTGGAACAGTTAAAGGAGTTGAGTCTAGTAAAAAAAGTACGTAGCTTCTGGAATACTTAACTTTAATCCATAATTGGTAAACATCGGTCTGACGGTACATGCATCACAAGATAAATAGCAATTGATAATGGCGCCTTGCTAGGTCGTAGCAAATGACGTAGCTGAAGGCTATGCTAACTATCGTCTCGGCAAATGAGAGCGTAATTTGTCAGTGAACCATCGCTAGCAAAGTCGGCTGTACAACTGGGGCGAGTGCTAGGAAGTCTCTCTAGACCTGCCATGTGGCGGCGTTTGGTCTGCAATCACTGATAGTGGCGACACGCGGGTCCGATATATACTACCGGACCGCGGCCTATTTAAAGGCTACCACCTAGCAAGTGTGGTGTCTGGCGGTGACACATTCCTCCCCCGCAAATCGGCGTACGGTTGTGTTATAAGGCTTCCGCCCACCGTGGGGAGGACCCCATGTTGACACATGCGACGAGGTGGGGAGCCTAACAACAGGCGAGGCTGTGCCACCTGCACCCTGCCATTCGGTCCGAGGGGAGCTAGGAAACACCTGAAAACCTAGTCCAGGGTACACGCCAACATGCGGTGTATGCGCCCGTAGAGAGACAGGAGGGGCCGAAGGGTCGACCTCCATCGGGTCGGGGCACCCGACAGGCGAAGACGTCCTATGGTCCGGAGCGGGCAAGAAGTCCATGGCGGAGGACAACGGGTCACGGGAAGCAATCGGCGGCGCGTGACCCAGGGAGGCGCCCGGCGGTTGCAGCGACGCGTCCACTGCGGGCGTCGCCGGCGGGAGAACAGGCGGCGGCGGCGGTGGCGGCGCGTCGCCACGGGGCAAAAGGGAAGGCATCATCGATAACACCTGGGGCTGAGGCGAGCCAGTAGATGGGTCCCCAGGGCGCTGACCGGACGGCACCGTCGCTGAAAGCAGACGGGGAGCGGCAGAACCCATGCGACGACAGAGGCGCAGCTGATTGAGATGCCGATGCACCTCACCAGAGGCCCCCAAAACAAGATACATAACGCGGCCGAGGCAGCGAAGAATGCGCCCTGCGAGCCAACGCAGTGAACCTCGATAGTTGCGATAGTAGACAGCGTCGCCTGGGGCAAAAGCAGGTGTGTGCCGCTGCACAGGAACCTGATGCGGCGGATGTAGCAAAGACATCAAGGTTCGATGAGGGCGACCGTGAAGCAACTCAGCCGGCGAGCGACCATCGCGGGGCTGAGAGCGATACGAGGACAAAAAGAGCAATAACGCGTCCTCCCGAGAATGCGACTCTTTTAACTTCAACATCTGTGACTTGAAAGTCCTGACCAATGGTTCAGCAGCACCGTTGGACTGTGGCAAAAACGGCGCAGACGTCAGATGTTGAATACCATTGGCCTTGCAGAATGACTGAAATTCTGCGGACATGAATTGTGGGCCATTGTCGGAAACAATAGTCTGTGGAAGACCTTCAATGCAAAAGATAGCGGATAACGCTTGGATGGTGGCAGATGACGTCATGGAAGACATCCAGACAACAAAAGGAAAATTACTGAATGAATCTACCACAACCAACCATCGAGCATTCCAGAATGGACCAGCAAAATCGATGTGTAAGCGTTGCCAAGGGGTAGTGGCTTTCGGCCATACAAAGAATTTCCGAGGTGGTGTGGATTGTTGTTTGGCACACACCATGCAAGAAGAGCACATATTCATAATCGCAGCATCGATTCCGAACCAAGTACAGTGCTGACGAGCAAGTTGTTTCGTTCGCACTACACCCCAATGTCCTTGGTGGAGAAGCCGTAAGACAGAGGACTGTAACGAACGTGGGACCACGACCCTGGACTGATCATTATCAGAACGCAACAGCAAAACACCACGTCGAACAAAAAGTCTCTCCTTGTGAGCAAAAAATCGGCGAACCAACGGATCCTCGATCTGTGACTTTGACAAGGGCCATTGCGTAGCAACAAAATGCAGAACGGTAACAAGGACAGGGTCAGCCGCTGTGGCTGTAGCTACACGATGAAAATCAATCGGAAACGATTCGACCACGTCATCGGTTTCCGCATCAATGAACATGCAAGCAAGTTCGGAAGAATCGAATGCTCTATCCTCAGCAACAGGCAAACGGGACAACGCATCGGCGTTTCCGTGCTTAGCAGTGGACCGATACAAGATATCGTAGTGGTACTGCGAGAGGAAAATAGACCAGCGAATGAATTTCTGCGCTGTACGTGGAGGTACAGGCTTGTTCGGATGAAAAAGCGACGTCAAAGGTTTGTGGTCTGTGATGATTGTAAAGTGACGATAATACAAGAAATCATGAAACTTAGTAACACCAAATACGAGAGCCAAAGCTTCTTTCTCGATCTGTGAATAATTTCTTTGCGCAGACGAGAGCAATTTGGACGCAAAGGCAATAGGGCGATCGTGCAATCCATCTTTGTGCGCAAGCACCGCACCGATCCCAAAATCCGATGCATCCACCATCAACAAAAGGGGTTTCTGGGGATCGAATGGCGTAGGGCAAGTATTGGAAAGCAACGCCGATTTCAACTGGCGAAAGGCGCATTCGCATTCCGTCGTCCAGATGAACAGAACACCTTTACGGCGTAAGCAATGAAGCGGAGCTGAAATGGAAGAGGCGTGGCGCACATAGCGATGATAATAATTTATTTTTCCCAGCACACTCTGTAGCTGCTTCAAATTCTGCGGCGAAGGCAAGTCTTGTATGGCACGGAGGTGCTCTGGACTCGGATGTATGCCTTGGGCATTGAGTACATGGCCCAGGTAGGGTAAGTCCCGAGCAAAAAACACACACCATTTTGTCGCAAGACCTGAAATAATGTCCTGAGATTGTCTAAATGTTCTTCTTCCGTCTTTCCGGAGATCACAATATCGTCCAGATAGTTGGCTGCAGTAGGGACCGACGCACAAACAGTTTGTAGATATTGCTGAAACATTGCAGGGGTGGATGCACACCCAAATGGCCATCGTTTGAATCGGTACAAACCAAGATGCGTGTTAACCACCAAGACGCGCTGGGATTCTTCGTCCACCGGTATTTGCAAGTACGCATCTGCTAGGTCCAACTTCGAAAAATATTTACCCGGGCACAGTTTGTCAAAAAGATCCAAACAAGTTCACTGCAGAAGAAGAACAAAGGACGTACAATGACACAAGTTTTGTTTGTCCTTTGTATGTTGCAAGAAGGCTGCACTGTCCTAACACAGGGATTGCTTGTCCTGAATAACTACTGAGCTTAACATTTGCGGCACGCATGGAGGGGTGCCCAGCTGTTTGTACGTGTCTCGATTGATCAAGGAAACTGCAGCTCCGGTATTGAGCTGGAATCGTATCACGTTGCCATTAATGTCCAAGTCTACAAAAAGTTTATTGTCCTGCTGACGACAAGAGCGACTGTCTCATGCAATGTGAACTGACACTGGAACAGAATCACTTGCGACTTGACGTGATTTCCGGCAATGTCGACGCGCACTATTTGTGGGACGAACACAGTCACTATTAGAGAGAGTGGCACTGGGCGGAGTGGAATGAACTACATGAATTTCCATGGGCGAAGGTTCACGAGCCTGAGTATTCTGGGTTCGATTCCGATTCCGGCGCAAAGCAAAGGGCCTGGAATGGTTGTGAGTGTCCGATTGGAGCTTCTTCTGGCAAACACTCTGAACATGTCCTCGTTTATTACAGAAAAAGCAAATAGCTTGGCATGACAGGCAATTCTCACGCGAATGTCTAGTAGCACACCGCAGGCATGATTTCACCGCATTTGCTTGCTTGCGCGGCACACGTGGCGAAGAGCTTGGCGGCAGCTGCGTGGACGGGCGCGAGGGCTGTTTACTGTTCCGTGCAGCGCGCCCGGCGGGCCGGTTAACATGACACACAGCAGGCGAAGTTTCAAACAATTCCTGAGCAAACTCAAGTGTGTCCTGCCGATCCAATATGTCTATCACTTGTTGAAGGGAGGGATTGACTAGTTTCAAAATCTGTTCCCGTATACGAACATCAGAAACGTTCTGTGCAATTGCATCACGTACCATAGTATCGGAATAAGGAAGTCCACATTCACACTCAAAAGCACAATCCCTAGTAAGGCCTTGCAAAGTTGCAACCCACTCCCTATTAGTCTGACCGGCCGTACGTTTTGTACGAAAGAAGGTATACCTTTTTGCAACTACATTGACTGATTCTTTGAAATATGCATCTAATGCAGACAAAATTTCGTATTAGCACAGAGTTGGTACGTCACGTCGGGGAAATAATTTCACTATCACACGGTACGTCTGGACGCCTACGGCGGAAAGGAGAAAAGGCTGCCGCTCATTACCTTGAATTCTGTAGGCGGCGAGATGGAATCCAAATTGGCGTGACCACTCCGTCCAGCTTTCCAGTGCCGCATCAAAAGGACGAAAAGGTGGTGCAACTGCGTGTTGTGGTTGCGTGAGCGGTGAAGCGGCGGCTGCCGCATCATTTTGCATTGCACGTTGACCCTGGACGAGCTGTCCAAGTGCATCCAGTAAGGCCTGTGTCTGCTGATTCTGCAAGCCATAAAATTCGGACAGTACATCTGGAGATTGTGGCGAAGCCATTACACAAGTATATCAGTCTGTATTGGTACAAACGCGAATTGGCTAGTCGCCAATCCTCGTCGCCAAACTGTTGTGACTTGGCAAGACAGCCAAGCCACTAGGAGGAAGCCGAAAGGCACGCGTTTAAGCTCACGCAGGCTGGCGTGAGGTCTGGAACAGTTAAAGGAGTTGAGTCTAGTAAAAAAAGTACGTAGCTTCTGGAATACTTAACTTTAATCCATAATTGGTAAACATCGGTCTGACGGTACATGCATCACAAGATAAATAGCAATTGATAATCGTGCCTTGCTAGGTCGTAGCAAATGACGTAGCTGAAGGCTATGCTAACTATGGTCTCGGCAAATGAGAGCGTAATTTGTCAGTGAACCTTCGCTAGCAAAGTCGGCTGTACAACTGGGGCGAGTGCTAGGAAGTCTCTCTAGACCTGCCGTGTGGCGGCGTTCAGTCTGCAATCACTGATAGTGGCGACACGCGGGTCCGACGTATACTACCGGACCGCAGCCGATTTAAAGGCTACCACCTAGCAAGTGTGGTGTCTGGCGGTGACACCACATGTGCCACTAAAGCAGAGTTACTAAATACAGTTTTCCGTAATTCCTTCATGAAAGAAGACGAAGTAAATATTCCAGAATTCGAACTCAGAACAGCTGTTAGAATGAGTGACATAAAAGTAGATATCTTAGGTGTTGCATAACAACTCAAATCACTTAAGAAAGACAAGTCTTCTGGTCCACATGGTATACCAGTCAGGTTCCTTTCAGAGTATGCAGACACAATACCGCCTTTCTTAGCAACCATATACAACTGCTCACTTGATGAAAGGTCTGTTCCTAAAGACTGGAAAGTAGCACAGGTCACACCAACATTCAAGAAGGGAAATAGGAGTAACCCACTGAATTACAGAACCATATCACTGACCTCAATTTGCAGTAGGATTTTGGAGCATATACTGTACTCGAACATTATGAATCACCTTGAAGAAAACGACTCATTGATACATAACCAACACGGATTCAGAAAATTTCGTTCTTGTGCAACACAGCTAGCTCTTTATTCCCATGAAGCAAAGAGTGCTGTCGACAAGGGATCTCAGATCAATTCCATATTCCTAGATTTCCAGTTCCTCAAAAGTGACTATTAATCAAATTGCGATGCATATGGAATATTGTCTCAGTTGTGTGACTGGATTCATGATTTCCTCTCAGAGAGATCACAGTTTGTGGTGATAGAGGTTAAATCATCGAGTAGAACAGAAGTAATATCTGGTATTCCGCACGGTAGTGTCATAGGCCCTCTGCTGTTCCTGATGTACGAGGGTTGCCCAGTAAATAATGCCCCATATTTTTTTTCTCCAGAAGTATTTATTCCACAACAATCAAATTTACATATGTGAAAGACTGATGTTTTGTCTACTTGCTTTATTTTTCCACATAATCTCCTTCAAGTTCGACGGCCTTTTTCCAGCGAGACACAAGAGCGTGTATTCCCTGCCGGTAAAAATCTTTACTCTGCCTACGGAGCCAGGTTGTCACTTCGTGAATCACTTCTTCGTCATCGGCAAAACGTCTTCCACGAATGAAATTCTTCATTGGCCCAAACAAGTGAAAGTCTGAAGGAGCCAAATCGGGGCTGTAGGGTGGATGGGGTAACACTATCCAACCCAGTTTCGCGATGTGTTCACAAGTCCTCAAACTTGTGTGAGGACGAGCGTTATCATGCTGAATCAAAACATCCTGTGGGTTAACATGACGCCCAAGGCGCCGGAAGCGCTGCTTAAGTTTGTCTAATGTTTTGACATAAGCCGCTGAATTAATGGTACTGCCTTTTGGCATCACATCAATGAGAATTACGCCCTCGCAATCCCAAAACACAGTCATCATGACTTTTCCGGCTGAAGGAACTGTTTTGAATTTTTTCTTCTGTGGAGAATAAGCATGACGCCATTCCATCGATTGTCTTTTTGTTTCGGGCTCAAAATGATGCACCCAAGTTTCATCAACTGTCACAATCCGTGACAAAAAGGCCTCCCCGTCAACGTGAAAGCGTCGCAACAAATCGAAAGAAATGTCTTTTCTTTGGGATTTGTGATCGACAGTAAGACACCGAGGAACCCATCTTGCACACACTTTTGAGTATCCAAGCTGACTGATAATCACATCCACACTTCCTTTGCTTACTGACAACTCCAGTGCCAATTGTCGAGTCGTAATGCGTCGATCCCGTCGAATGAGAACATCAGCCAGCTGCAACATGTCAGGCGTGACAGCCGTGGGAGGCCTTCCCGACCGCGGCAAATCTCGGAGCTCCGCAGCACCGCCCTCTGATGCTTTCACCCTCTGTGCCCAGCGACCAACAGTACTCCTATCGACTGCAGATGTTCCGTAGATGTTGCACAAGCGTTTATGAATATTGCCCACGGTTTCTTCCTCTGCTACGAGAAATTCAATCACTGCACGTTGTTTCTGACGGATGTCACTTGCAGACGCCATTTTAGAACATTCCTACACCACCGTTCTCTGTCGGAGGAAATTTAAACTTTGCGTACACACGCGGGAAACTTCAAATAACTCGCACCTAAAGTGTCACGTTTCTAATATTTTTTATTTCGGAGAAAAAAAATATGGGGCATTATTTACTGGGCAACCCTCGTACATAAATGATATAGGCGATAATCTGAGCAGCCCCCTTAGATTGTTTGCAGATGACGCTGTAATTTACCGTCTAGTAAAATCATCAGACAATCAATTCCAATTACAAAATAATCTAGAGAGAATTTCTGTATGGTGTGAAAAATGGCAATTGGCACTAAACAAAGAAAAGTGCAAGGTCATCTACATGGGTACTAAAAGAAATCCGATAAATTTTGGGTATACAATAAATCGCACAAATCTAAGGGCTGTCAATTCGACCAAATACCTAGGAATTACAATTACGAGCAACTTAAATTGGAAAGACCACATAGATAATACTGTGGGGAAGGCGAAACAAAGACTGCGCTTTGTTGGCAGAACACTTAGAAGATGCGACAAACCCACTAAAGAGACAGCCTACATTACACTTGTCCGTCTTCTGCTGGAATATTGCTGCACAGTGTGGGATCCTTACCAGGTAGGATTGACGGAGGACATCGAAAAAGTGCAAAGAAGGGCAGCCCATGTCGTGTTATCGCACAATATGGGTGAGAGTGTCACTGATATGATAAGCGAGTTGGGGTGGCAGTCACTGAAACAAAGGCAGTTTTCTTTGCAGCGAGATCTATTTACGAAATTTCAATCACCAATTTTCTCTTCTGAATGCAAAAATTTTTTTGTTGACACCCACCTACATATGGAGAAATGATCATCATAATAGAATAAGAGAAATCAGAGCTCAAATGGAAAGATTTAGGTGTCCCTTTTTCCCACACGCCATTCGAGAGTGGAATGGTAGAGAAGTAGTTTGAAAATGGTTCAACGAACACTCTGCCAGGCACTTAAGTGTGAATTGCAGAGTAACCATGTAGATGTAGATGTAGATTTACCAAATAAAAAACATATTCCTCAACCCAGGATCAAACCATCGACCTCCCGCTTGCTAACCCAAAACTCTGGCCATTGCACTTGTTGTACAGCACACCTAATATGTGCTGACAGAGGTAGTTACCATACATGTGGTTACAGTGTTGACAGATTGCCACTCTTTAACATCCTTTTTCTGCTGGATGTACTCGCTGTACAAAATTTTGTGAGAGACATTTTTTTATTGCTGGCATGTCAGGAGTCGCTCTGATCGTGGATGATGCTGTTGTGTAGAGAGGAGTTTCAATGCTGGAGGACTGTGGTGAAATGCAGGAAGACCTGCAGAGGATTAATGCTTGGTGCAGGGAGTAGCAACTGACCCTCAGCATAAACAAATATAATGTACTGGGTGCACATACACATACACTCCCAATGCGTTATGACTACACAACTGCAAAACAACCACTGGAAGTATTACTTTCATAAAAAATCTAGGAGTTCAGATGTCGAGTGATTTGCAATGGAACAACCACATAAAATTGATCAAAGGTATGGCAGATGCTAGACTAAGATTCATTGGAAGAATTCTCAGGAAGTCCATCAACAAAGAAAGTAGCTCGAATGTTGCTCGTCAGCCTGGAATTTGCAGTAGATAGGATTGATAGAGGAAATGCAGAAGATCCAAAGAAGAGCATCACATTTGATTACAGGTACTATTAGTAAGCATGAAAGAAACACAGAGATGTTCAGTCAACTCCAGTGCAGACACTGCAAGAGAGGCATTCTATGTCAGGATGTGGTTTAATATTACAATTCACAGAGAGTATGTTCTGGGACAAGTCAACCAATATATTGCTTCCCTCTAGATATATCTCCTGAAAAGGCCGTAAGCACCAAATCAGAGAGATTTGAGCACGCACGCATGCTTTCTATGAACTATTCGTGACTGGAACAGGAAAAGTGGAAAATGATACTGGTACAAAACATACCCTCCACCACACACCATCAGTGGCTTGCCGAGTGTAGATGTACACATAGTTGTAGAGCACTGTTTGGTGTGGTATGATCCACACTCCGTGTAAGCCACAGAAAGCGGCTGGGAGTCCATGTCTGGATAAGATTCAGAAATATTTTGTAAAGCCACCTCCAGGCAATTAGAGCACAAAGAGACAGAGCTAATCCATTGGCTGCAAGTCCAAATGGCAAAAGTTCATAACTATAAGCAGTCATGTGTACTGATTGGTAAGGTCATTAAAAATGCAGACCAAACTGATAATCACCTGTCAGTCGTTCCCAAATGTAACAGATAATTCTCCATTTCTTCATACCACTGACATAGTGCACCTGTATACAGGAGTATGGTGGTTCAGTTCCACCCTCTAGCCATTCAGATTTAGGTTTCAAGTAGGTTTCCTGAATTTTTTAAAGGAAATTCTGGGATGCTTCTTAAAAATGACATGGTAAATTTCCTTCCCCAAAACAAATTTGTTCTCTGTCTCCAGTGACATTATTGATGGGATGTTAAACCTTAATCTTCCTTTTATTTCTTCATGAGAATCCCAAGTTCACAATTATTATGAAACTACAAGTAGGATTGATTTTCATACAATATCCTATATAAGCCAAAAATAATGAAAAACGAAAAGGTCATGCTGGTATATCCATCAGACACTTATCAGAAGAAAATTCATGATTTAGCACAGCAAAATTACATCAGTCTTTGTACATGCATTTTTGATTTCCACTGATTTATCAGTAATAGTTACATTTACCATAAAAAGTCAAAAAGAGAAAAATAGGAGAATACTTTATCAACAGACCAAAATATTCAACAAGTTGAAAGGATGTAATTAATATGAATGAATTCTTACGAGGAATGTTAACACTCTCAGGAAGTTCGCCAGTTTCTTTTAGCTCTTGGGGTTCTCGAACATCGATCAAATAAATTTGTTTCGCTTTTGTAAGTTTTACAATATCATCATATGAAAGATGGTGATCTGGACCGATTTCTGTGGGCATTTTGAGATCTTGACTGTCCTCCTGGATGTGAACTTCCTGAAATGAAAATATTACCATTAATACCTTATTATCGTCAGGGGCAGTAAAAATATGTTTCTTACTACCTTCTTTTTGCTGCAATGACTATAAGGTTCTTTACTCTTTTCTCCAACACTTTCTTTCACAGTATTAGCTTTCATCTGAGATTTTTGAAAATCAATTATATTCAATATGGAGAGACTGTTCACATGTGTGTCTATAGTACTCATGTTTGCTGTATAAATGTTTTATTTCTAAGAGTTCTTTATAATCAACAGCTGAAAAGTAGTCATGTGGCAGACCTTTTATTCCATATTATTCGTCTGCTGAAATCAAGGTTGGAATATCAGCAATATTAGGGAAAGGATAGATTGCTCTCATTGCAAAGATGACCCGCTGAGTTGCAGACAGAATTCTGGCTGGAGCTGCTGGTGGCAGTGGTCATGTGTGCCTGAGATATTCTTGCATGTGTGTGTGTGTGTGTGTGTGTGTGTGTGTGTGTGTGTGTGTGTGTGTGTGTTTTTCTTTGCTGAAGAAGGCTTTGGACAAACTCACTCTCATGCATGTATGTTATTTACAATACCACACTAGTTTTATAATTCTTCAAGCTCATTGAATTTTTCGCGCAGTATTTACAACATGTATTTATAAATATGGTTGTTTCTTTGTTTAATAATCATTGTATAGCAATAATAATAATAACTGTGTATGGAATTACATGTGCAATGTTTAAGATAAATATTTCAAAACATGACAGTTCATGTGTGATATATATGGTTGTTCAATAACTGTTACAAAGCAGTTAAGCTTTTTATCTTGTGTTATAACAAACAAAGTTAAAAAAGCCCTTGGGCAAATTTCACAACTGGTGTTCTTTATGTCCTGACGTCATGTAGAGTTCATTCCATATGGTACTACTATGTTCATTCAGCTACAATAGGTTCTATAGTTCTACCTAAATCAAGGGTTCAATAGTACTTATAATCAGTTATCATCACCCATTTGCATTCACTGGAGCATTTCTTACACTTTATTAACAGTATGTGCATTATGCATTGCAATATACGCAGGTTCTTCAAAAAGTAAGTTACACATGATGTCCTATACTACGACCATTTCGAAACAAGAATGGCTCAGTGTCAGAAGAGAGTATGTGTTCTAGATTCCCTGCAGACACAGTTCTGCTGTGGTAATGATAACAGGCGCATCACCATGTGCAACTGAAATAGCATGGCAACTGGGAACATAGTTCAAAGTTCAGTACATGGGGCAGTACGATTCCTGTTGGCAAAAGGTCCAGATTACACAAAATTTCACCATGAAATTCTGGCAGTGTATGGACGAAATGCAATGTTGCATTCAGCTGGAATGAAATTTTGCCAACAATTGACAAACACACAGAAGTGGCTGATGCTAATCAGGAAGTCCAGATCTTGCACTATGTGATTTCCATCTTTTTGGTAAGCTGAAATAATACCTGGGAAAGATATTATCAAGTAATGAGCAGTTCTCAAATGGTTCTATGACAAAGGTGCGGATTTCTGCCATTGAGGAAATGAACAATTGGTAAAATGCTATGACTGTTGATACAGAAAAGAAGTGCCTATGTTGAACAATAGTGTCATGTGCCTGTATCATTCTAAGGTGTTATGCAGCATACAATAAAAGTTACTTGGCCTGCCATAATAATGTGTAACTTACTTTTAAAGTTCTCATACATCTAGCTGCTAGTTTATTTTGCTCTAGTACTAATCCAGTATGCACTGTCACGCCATCTTCAATAATGGTAAATTTTGTAGTGTACATTAATATTTGTGAAAACTGTTAAAATTGGTTTGTATTTAAATAACTATTTGCGCAGTCTGTCCAAAATTGTTAGGATAAAAATTATGCAGATAGTAGATGATGCCTAGTTATATTCTTTGAGATTAAGAACTTATAATCCAGAAAGAATATTGTTTTTTATTGACATAATCAACTTGTTCCTTCCAGCAACATCTTAATCTCATTGCAATGGTTCAAAGTGAGTATTGCTAGTCTCAATGCATTCATTCACTATAATGATGCAAAATATTTTGCTACACTCTCCGAACCTTGCTTTTGTCTGTCGTACAAGGAGACAGTCATCTAGATCCTATTAACCAGCTTATCTTCGTTTTTTACTGGGGCTTCATAAAACAACACTGTGCAACCACATATGGGAAAAAAAATCCATGAAAGAAAGATCTGGTAATCTTGATGGTCATGGAAAATGGGCTCTCCTTCAAATCAAACAGTGAGCGTGTATCTTGAGTAAAATGTAATGTGCACCATTCAAATAAGCTGGTAATCATAAGATCATAAAGTAAATCTACTATTGCACGTGCTAAACCTGGGGTTTCATTTCATAACTGATGGGGGAGGAGGTTGGGGAAAAGTTACAGCCCCTTAAAAAAATCTCTGGATGGTAGCACCCAGTAAAATACCTTGTCTAGTTTTACAGGTGCAGCTGTATCAACAGTCTCGTAGTGGGAGAGGACTGTGACTTCCAACAGCAGAGTGTGCCAAAGAAACTCATCAAGCAATGTCTGTACTCCATGTTAGGGATGACTATCAAAGGCCCTGTCTCCCCCCCCCCCTCCCCCCCCTCCAAATGGATGGACATGAGTTATCCCAACAAACACTTATTTTAGCCCACGGAATGGATCACACAACATAATCGAGATTAACCCTGGGGGGGCCAACCCCCACTGAACTAGGTTGGGCATTCAGATTCTGGGGGACCCATCACAAAGTTCATAAGAGAAGAGTCAGAGGCCCCAAGAATCTCAAAAAAGATTAAGGTTAAAAGGATCAGGTCTACTGGCTGTCATTAGGTCTAAAATATTTCTATCATTAGTGGGTTCCTGAACTACCTGTTCTCAGCAGTTTTCACTTAGCCATCAACAATTTATGAAAAGATAGACTGCTCCTTACCACAAAGACGACACATTAAGTTGCAGACAGATACAGTTAAAAGACACTTACACATAAGCTTTCAGCCATGGCCTTCGTCAGATAAAGAAAACACACACCATTCATTCACACAAGCAAGCACACCTCATGCCAACATGACTGCCAACTCCGGCAGCTCAGGCCAGAAAGCAACTATCACAGAGGATGGAAGCAGCAATCCAGAGGGACAAGGAAGAGGAAGGGATAGCAATGTATGGGTAGTGGTGGTGGTGGTGGTGGTGGTGGTGGGGGGGGGGGGGGGGGAGTGCTGTCTGGCAGAGAGTGCAGGGTCTAGCATGCCACATGCCAATAGGCACAGCATCAGGAAGAAAATGAAGTGTGACAAACAAGAAAAGGATGTCTTGTCATGCTCACAAGTAACAAAACTGTTGTTATCCCATTTGATTGAAGGATAGTTAAAGTCTCCCCCAATGATGACAGTATGATTGTGGAACTTCATCCTGGAGAACTGAAGTTTTCTCCAAAATTTTCAGTTACTTTTGGGATGAGTCTCATGGTCAACAGAAAGTCACAAGTTCATGACCAGCATTGGCGCTGAGTCTTCCACAAACTCTTCTATGCATCTTCAACTTCTAGCTTAGTGGATTTCTTGCCTACTGTGACAAATACAGCACCTCCATTTCCTATTAGCCTATTCTTTCTTTATACACTTAAATGTACTCCAAAAGTTTCACTGCTGTCAGTTTTGGATTTTAGCCATTTTTCTGTATCTAGTATTACATGAGCTCCACTGCTCTTTTGGGATCTTTAGACCCTGTCACCCTGCAGAGATAGCTCTGGCAGTTTATCACTAGGATTTTAATCATTTCATCTGTGGCGGCATCTTCTTTTGGTCTTGCATGAATATTTCTGGGTCTCTTTGATGAGTAGTGCACCCCTGACCCATTTAGGAGGGCCCTACAATTCCCAAGCCTATGGTGTAAGCCCAGGAAATCACAGCCTAGCTTGTCACAGAACCTGCAAAGTCTCCAATTCGAGCCTTCTACCTGGCTCAGAACCAGTGCTATGGACAATGCTTTAGACTGTGAGTTTTGTTGAATCTTCGAGAGCAAGGCTGCTTTTCTCAACCCGCTGTGCCAATCACTGGAATGATACCCAGGTGACAGGCATCATTCATTCCCTCGTGTGCCACAATCTGCCATTGATTGTCGAACCAGCCTCTTCAATATGTTGAATAAGGCCTCCAGGCAGGCACACAGTGTGTGCAAGGTGATCTTTCCCATCCCTTGCTGCCATTTCACCTAAGAGGTACCTTTATGTGCCACATGTTTGAATTGCAGACCCTGTCCCACCAATCAAAACTTGCTTCCCCTGACAGGCCACAGCAGGCTTCTGAACAAGTGAAATACATTTCATTGGCTCAGATTCAATTGCAGTAGAGCACAGCACCTCAATTTTGTTTGGGGGGGGGGGGGGGGGGGTGATTTAATACCTCAAGTTCTCCTTAGTGCCTGCCTCCCCTGTACAGGGATCCTTGACCTATCACTGACACACTACTCACAGTCAACTGGATGAATAATGACAGATCTTGTACATTCTACATTCTTCCTCAGAGGAGAGAATGCCTGAGAGGACAGTACTTGAGGTACCTTTGGTATATCTGGTACAAAACGCCCAGCACACAAACACACACACAAAGCAACTTCCAATCACTCAGTAGCAGTCGGACTGATTTCCAGCTGCTTACCAACAGCAACTAACTCATACCGTGCCTGACAAAGCATTCAAAATGGGGCTGCATTCTAAATGGTGCAATGTTTATCTGAACATTAAATAATAAACTTTAAATTAGCCTTGCTTGTATTACATTAATTTCAGGTACTGTTACACTACAGCAATTGCAAGTTCCCTTTAAGATGTGAAGTGGCAACACCCAGAAAATAATTTGTATAAATAATGATAGAGAAACTTGTGATAAAAATACAGTGAAGTGCCTATTTTCCATTTCTGTGTGGTCCAAACTTAAAAAACGCAAAACTGAGGAAAATGTAGAACCATGGAAACTGTTAAAAACCTCCAAAATATGAGCAAAAACAAATGTAATTGGCATAAATGATTAAAAATTGCAATACTCTCCAATACTTTGTATAAAATCTGTCTAACAGAAGAAAATTAAATGTGCAATACAATGTTTATACAATAATTTGTGGTAATGAATTTCATCTGTTCTTTGGAAAACACAGATGTGTAACAGCAAGTAAAAACTTCTAAAAAGATTGAAATTGGTATCCGGGTACAAGATAATCGAGCTGTTTTCCGACATGCTACGACCACAAATTATATGTTCAACTGTTTAATGACATACTTTGTCACCACTGCAGTTATTGTTTAATGCTTTTCTTATGAGCCATGCTTCATATGCTCACCACTGTTAAAGTGTTATTTTAGGCTTGATGAGAGGAACAGAGACTTGAAAAAAATGAATTTACTTCCCCAATAAATGTTGCAAGCTTATTAGAAGTCAGTGCAGTGACTTTCTGTACATTGTGTAAAATGTAAATTTGAAAGAAGGCTCAGGTGCTACAGTTTCACTTCATGTCCTCTATCTCTGCTGCCAGTCTTTATGATCTACAGTGTGTGGTGTGTGCAATGGAAAATATATACACAAATAGTGTATGTAGTTGTTGCAACTGTATCATGTCAATTTGAACAGGAAAGTCTTTAAAATCTGCTATTGCAAAACCCTTGTTCTATTTCTGGGTGAAATCTCTGTCATAGCACATCATCTGCACAAAAAGTATATTTTCAGCACTTCACAAAATGCTTTCATCCCTACCAGCACTCCCATCGCTCCCCCTCTCCACACATCCAGTATGTTGTTGTTGTTGTGGTCTTCAGTCCTGAGACTGGTTTGATGCAGCTCTCCATGCTACTCTATCCTGTGCAAGCTTTTTCATCTCCCAGTACCTACTGCAACCTCAGCTCATTTTAGATATGTGTTAGTGTGGTGTGGTGGCTGTACTGGCTGCTGGGTGACTTAACAATCTGCCAGCCAATAAGAGTTCACTAGCCAGAAATGGGCAATGTTTCTTCTATTATGACTGAGCATATTCTTTGAGATTCAGTGTTTTTTATTTAAAAGGTTGACAACTGATATTGTTGTTGAATACAGAACATAAGAAATACATACAAAAAGATGAGACTGAGTTATAAGTTGGACAAGAAAAGATGCCGGCTTGGCCCCTTCCTCACGTATTAGCTCAGTCCAGAACACTTTGCATTGACTGTCTTGTTTTTCCGTTACCACTGCAACCTAGCAGTACTTGTATCATAACTGCTGGGTGAAGCTAAATGTTGCAAGTTGTTTGTCAATAGTGATCATGAATTATGTCATCATTTCACATCTCCCCTCTCCACAATGGCCTAAAATATTCCCATAACTCTGCCACTACCCATAGTGCAAACCATTTGTCTTTTGTGCCTTTATAACTCGTTCAGTCAAATCAAATGTCAATAGGAAGAGATGAAGTCAAGTGAGACGTCGAGTAAAAACTTACAATCAAGGTAAACCTTACTAGGAAGAAATATAAAATCGAGGAATTTTTAACATTTATCTTATGGGTTTTTCACAGGGGCTATGAATTTATTGTATAGAATCACGAAAAATGTACAATTGGAGAATGTAAAATCAGAGTTCCACTGTACTGGTTTTTCTCTGAGATAACTGTATCTCAAACTTTTGATGAACATATTCTCACTGACAAACTAATGTAACAATGTCAAAACAATATTAATGTACAACGAATTCAATATTAACTAATGCTGAAGTGAGAAACTAAATTGAACACAGTATGAAAGTTATAAAATGGATAAAACACAATACTACAATGCAGCAGTTGAAGTCATAAGGACTATGTTTACATCACAATTGTAAAATTTCAAACATTGAATGACAATAAAAAATTGGAAAAATTGCACTAACCATACAAGAATCTTTACTGCAATAAGGGGGACAATATTCCAAAATAATGTTGTAATGTTCAACCCTAGGGCTGGTTTGATGCAGCTCTCCATGCAAGTCTATATTGTTTACGCCTTCTCATCTTCGATTAACTACTGCAATCTACACCTATTTGAACCTGCTTCTGATATTTCATCCCTTGATCTCCCTCTACAATTTTTATCCCCTCCACTTACAAATAATACTAAATTAGCAATTCCTTAACGCTTAAGAATGCGTACTGTCAACCAATCCCTTCTTTTAGTCAAGTTTAGCCACAAACTGTCATTAGTTTTTCAACCTACCCATTTCATTTTCAGCATTCTTTTGTGGTGCCATATTTCAGAAGCTTCTATTCTCTTCTTGACTGAACTCTTTACCATGCTACACTTCCACACAAGGCTACACTTTAGATAAACTCAACTCCTACTTTTAGTGCCTCATTTCCTAATCTAATTCCCTCAGCATTGCCTGATTAAATTTGAGTACATTTCATTATCTTTGTTTTTCATTTGTTGGTGCGCATCTTATAACCTCTTTACAAGATATTATCCATTCTGTTCAAATGCTCTTCCAAGTTCCTTACTGTCTCTGACAGAATTATGTCATCAGCAAATCTCAAAGTTTTCATTTCTTACATCTCAACTTTAATGCTTTCTCCAAATTTTCTCTACTGGTTGCTCAGTGTACAGCATGAATAAAATTAGGGACAGGCTATAACGCTGTCTCACTCCCTTTTCAACTACTACTTTTCCTTCATGTCCTTCGAATCTTATAACTATAGTCTAGTTTCTATACAAGCTGTATTACCTTTCGCTCCCTGTATTTGATCACCTAAACCGTCAGAATTTCAAAGAGTGTATTCTAGTCAACACTGTCAGAAGCTTTCTTTTAGTCTACAAATGCTATAAATGGAGGGTTGCTTTCCTTTAACCTATTTTCCAATAAAAGTTGTGGGTCAATATTGTCTCATGTGTTTCCACATTTCTCTGGTTTCGAAACTGATCCTTTGCTACCATGGCTTATTAAATTGATGGTTCAGTAATATTCACATTTGTTAATTCCTGCTTTCTTTGGAACTGGAATTATTACATTCTTCTTGAGGTCTGGGGGTAACACTTATCTCATATATCCCACACATCAGGTGGAACAGTTTTGTCACAGCTGGCTCTCACAAGAGTCTCATCCCTAATGACCACAGTGTCGATGGGACGTCAAACCCCAAAGGGTCTCAATAATTCCGATTGAATGCTGTCCACTTCAGGGGTCATTTTTCAACTTAGATATTTTATTGCTCCCAGTATCATCTCTCCTGTCTTCATCTGTTTCATCTTCCCTTTCTATAATATTGCCTTCAAGTCCATTTCCATTTTAGAATCCTTCTATACATTCCTTCCACCTTTCTGCTTTCCGTTCTTCACTTAATACTGACTTGCCATATGAGCTCTCAGTATCCATACAGTTGCTTCTCTTTTCTCCAAAAATCTCTTTAAATCTTGTATAGGTGGCATCTATCTTTACCCTAGTTATGCATGCTTCTACAGCCTTGTATTCATCCTCTGACAGTTACTATTTAAACATACTGCACTTTCTGCCAATTGCACAATTTAGACATCTGCACTCCTTTTCTCCTGTTTCACTTGCTACAGTTTCATATTTTCTCCTCTCATTTAAATTCAACATCTCCTGTGTTATCCAAAGATTTCCACTAGGTTTTGTCTTTTTGACAGTTTGATCCTCTACCGCTATCACTATTTTATCTCTGACTACCACTCATTCATCTTCTATTGTATTCCTTCCCTTTTATCAGCCAATCATTGTCTAACTCTCCCTTTGAAACTCTCAACAATCTAGACTAAGGTGGTAGACTCTGTTTGAGAATATGATATGTGAGTCATGAAAATTCTAGAATATGTCGAAGAATTATTAAAATTTTACCATAATATAAGAATTAGTTGCTTTCAAATCAGAATTATTTGTATGTGTGCTGCAGTGATTCATATGCCAAGAACACACACAGTGTGTGGGCACTTATAGACAGATGACACAAAACCGATAGTTAAATTAAAACAAACAACCTAAATTTTCTTTCCCTCTAGCCATTCAAGCTTATCCAATTTGCACTTTATGACAGTCTCATTTCTTAGATGTCTGCATTCCCTTTCACCTGCACCATTTTTTATTTTTTGTTTCATCAATTAAGTTCAGTATCTCCTGAAGCTGATAGTAGTGAGATCTATGGAGAAAATTTAAGCATACACAATACTGAAAGGATAGGGAAATGGAAATGGAGGTGGCATATTTGTCCCATAATCATACGTAATCATTGGAGGAGACTTTAATCATCCAACAATCTGTTGGGGTAATTATATTTTTGTTAGTGGTGGATGCAACGAGACATCCTATGAAACGTTACTAAATACATTCTCTGAAAACTACCTAGAACAGATAGTTTGGAACTCCACTCATGATGGAAATACATTAGATCTAATGGCAACAAATACAACTGACCTCTCTGAGGATGGCCACATCAAAACTGATATCTGTGATCATGAGGCAGTTATAGCCAGTGCTGTTTTTCTGGGGGAGCACTGGGGGATGCGTACCCCTAAACTTTTTTGTCGACAAAGTAATTTTTTTTACAATGTTGAGAACTTGGAAGAGTGCCAAAGATTTATTTCATGGACGTAAATTTTTTATTTCATTTTTTCGTGTTGGTAATTGCAATACGAACGATACCAGTGCAGCTTTTGGTGGGCAAAGCGGTGTCATTGACTGTTTCAAGCATTTCGAAGCTGCGGCAACCATTCTCGACAACTGAATCGCTGGCAGCCAGTTCGACAAGCATGTAGTGGCCTCGCCCACTAATAGTGGGCGATGGTAGTGCTAAGCGGATATGCGTATTAGACATTCTGGTGACAGGCAGACCCGAGCTATTTGAAACAGTTAACACAGAACAGGGAATCAGTGATCATAAAGCGGTTACAGCATTGGTGATTTCAGGTAGGAAGATTTTTCTGTTTAGGAAAAGTGACAAAAATCAGATTTCAGAGTACTTGACGGCTCAACACAAAAGTTTTATCTCAAGTACACATAGTGTTGAGGATCAGTGAACAAAGTTCAAAACAATCGTACAATAAGCATTAGATGAGTATGTGCCAAGCAAGATCGTAACAGATGGAAAAGAGCCACTGTGGTACAACAACCGAGTTAGAAAATTGCTACGGAAGCAAAGGGAACTTCACAACAAACATAAACATAGCCAAAGCCTTGCAGACAAACAAAAATTACACGAAGCGAAATGCAGTGTGAGGAGGGCTATGCGAGAGGCATTCAATGAATTTGAAAGTAAAGTTATATGTACTGACTTGGCAGAAAATCCTAAGAAATTTTGGTCTTATGTCAAAGTGGTAGGTGGATCAAAACAAAATGTCCAGACACTCTGAGACCAAAATGATTCTGAAACAGAGGATGACAGACTAAAGGCCGAAATACTAAATGTCTTTTGCCAAAGCTGTTTCACAGAGGAAGACTGCACTGTAGTTCCTTCTCTAGATTGTCGCACTGATGACCAAATGGTAGATATCGAAATAGATGATAGAGTGAGAGAAAAACAACGAAAATCGCTCAAAAGAGGAAAGGCTGCTGGACCTGATGGGATACCAGTTCGATTTTACACAGAGTACGCGAAGAAACTTGCCCCTCTTCTTGCAGCAGTGTACTGTAGGTCCCTAGAAGAGTGTAGCGTCATAAAAGATTGGAAAAGGGCACAGGTCATCCCCGTTTTCAAGAAGGGACATCAAACAGATGTGCAGAACTATAGACCTATATCTCTAACGTCGATCAGTTGTAGAATTTTGGAACACATATTACGTTATAGTATACTGACTTTTCTGGAGACTAGAAATCTACTCTGTAGGAATCAGCAAGGGTTTCAAAAAAGATGATTGTGTGAAAACCAGCTTGCACTATTCGACCGCGAGACTCAGAGGGCCATAGACACGGGTTCCCAGGTAGATGCCGTGTTTCTTGACTTCTGCAAGGCGCTTGATACAGTTCCCCACAGTCGTTTAATGAACAAAGTAAGAGCATATGGACTATCAGACCAATTGTGTGATTGGATTGAAGAGTTCCTAGATAATAGAACGCAGTATATCATCTTCAATGGAGAGAAGTCCTCCAAAATAAGAGCGATTTCAGGTGTGACGCAGGGGAGTGTCGTAGGACCGTTGCTATTCACAATATATATAAATGACCTTGTGGATAACATTGGAAGATCACTGAGGCTTTTTGCGGATGATGCTGTAGTATATCGAGGGGTTGTAACAATAGAAAATTGTACTGAAATGGAGGAGGATCTGCAACGAATTGACGCATGGTGCAGGGAATGGCAATTGAATCTCAATGTAGACAAGTGTAATGTTCTGCGAATACATAGAAAGAAAGATCCTTTATCATTTAGGTACAATATAGCAGGTCAGCAACTGGAAGCAGTTAATTTCATAAATTATCTGGGAGTAGGCATTAGGAGTGATTTAAAATTGAATGACCATATAAAATTAATCTTCGGTAAAGCAGATGCCAGACTGAGATTCATTGGAAGAATCCTAAGGAAATGCAGTCCGAAAACAAAGGAAGTAGATTACAGAACACCTGTACTCCCACTGCTTGACTACTGCTCACCGGTGTGGGATCCGTACCAGATAGGGTTAATAGAAGAGATAGAGAAGATCTAATGGAGAGCAGCGCGCTTCGTTACAGGATCATTTAGTAATCGCGTAAGCGTTACGGAGATGATAGATAAACTCCAGTGTAAGATTGCAAGAGAGTAGCTCAGTATGGGCTTTTGTTAATGTTTCGAGAACATACCTTCACTGAGGAGTCAAGCAGTATATTGCTCCCTCCTACGTATATCTCACGAAGAGACCATGAGGATAAAATCAGAGAGATCAGAGCCCACACAGAGGCATACCGACAAACCTCCTTTCCACGAACAAGACAAGACTGGAATAGAAGGGAGAACTGATAGAAGTACTCAAGGTACCCTCCGCCACACGCCATCAAGTGACTTGCGGAGTATGGATGTAGATGTAGAAATGCCGAGCTACCGATAGATGTCTCTGTGGTCCCGCTACCATGATCCTTCACGATTCATTGCCATCTTTGTTTTGTTGTTCTTTATTCCTTTGCGTTTGCTGTTCTGTTCTTGTCGGTTGTGAGACGTTTTACAGTGTGTCCTGTCAATTGAAGTGTATGATACCATTTTCTTTTATTGTTCAGGGATTCATGGGAATCGCACGATTCATTTGAGGTAATGTAAACTGAAGTGTTTGATGCCACAGTCTCTTGTATGTTTGGGTGTTTCTCGGTATCGCCTGCTTCATTAGAGCTGTAAAGTCAACTGAAGAGCCCGATACCTTAGTACAAAGGGCAAATAAAGCAGCAGTGTAAAATAATCAGTGAGGGACTTGAAAATTTTAGCTCAGGACAAGAGCATGCAGAGGTACTATAGTTCAGGATTAAAAGAACAGTTGACCATGCACTGGATATATATGTACCCAGTAGAAAAAGAAACTTCTAAAGAAATAGGGGCTACTGCATAATATGTATAAAACAAAGCAAAGGGCTATGGACATTGAAGTGCTGAATGAAACACATTTGGCAGTCAAGAGAGCTATGTTTGAAGCCTTCAATGACTACTGTAGCTGAATATTATTGAAAAATCTTTCACAAAACCAAAGAAATTCTGGTTGTAAGTAAAAGCCCGTCAGTGGCACCAAGGTTAGTGCCCATGCAACCCAATAGCAAAGCAGAAGCAGAAATGTTTAACACTATCTTCAAATGCTCCTTTAGCAAGGAAAACCAGGGAGAATTACCCCATTTTAATTCTTGTGCCACTGAAAATATGAGTGAAATAGATATTAGTGTCAGTGACATTCAGTAATAGTTGAAATCGTTGAACTGAACAAAGCCACAGGCACCAATGGAATCCCTACCGTATCCAATACCCAATTGTAACTGAGTTAGCCCCTCTGTTAACTATATTCTATCAAAGATACCTTAAACGAAAAACTGTGCCCAGTAGGTGGAAGAAAGGACAGATCATACCTGTCTACAAGAAGGGTAGCACAAGTGATCCACAAAACTATTGTCCACTATCCTTGACACCAATTTTTGTAGAATCGTTGAACACATTCTGAGCTCAGTCATAATGAGAGCAGAATGACCTCCTCCATGTCACCCTGTACGGATTTTGAAAACACTGATGATGGGAAACCCGACTAGCACTTTTCTCACGACATTCTGAAAGCCACAGAACAAGCAGTCATGTAGATGCAGTATTTCTCGATTTCCAAAAAGCAGTCAACTCAGTACCACACCTACACTTACTATCAAAAGTACGATCATATGGGATATCAGATGAAATATGTGAATAGATTTAGGATTTCTCGGTAGAAAGGATGCAGTATCTATCTTGCGTGGACTGTTGCCAACAGATGTAGAATTAACTTTGGGTGTACCCCAGGAAAGCGTGTTGGGCACCTTACTGTTCATGTTGCATATTAATGGCCTTGCAGAAATTATTAATAGTAACCTTAGACTTTTTTGTAGATGGTGCAGTTATCTACAGTGAAGTACAGTGTGACCAAAACTGCACAATTATTCAGTTAGACACTGATAAGGTACAAAGGTGATGCAAAGATTGGCAGCTTGCTTTAAATCTTCAGAAATGTAAAACTCTGCTCTTCAAAAAATGAAAAAGACATAATATCCTATGAATACAATACCCATGAGTTGTAGTTGGAATTTTTAAACTCATAAAAATACACTTAGAAGAGACATGATGTGGGGCAATAACATAGGCTCAGTCATTGCTAATACAGGAGCAGACTTTGGTTTATTGGTAGAATACTGGAGAAGTGCAATCAGTCTACAAAGGAGATTGCTTACAAATATTCCTCAAGTGCGTGGGACCTGTACCAAATAGGACTAGCAGGGAATATTGAACATATACGGAGAAGGGCAGCATGAATTATCACAGGTTTGTCTGACTTGGAGGAGAGTGTCACAGAGATGATGAAAGAACTGAACTGGCAGGTTCTTGAAGATAGACGGAAACTATCCTGAGAAAGTCTATTAACAAATTTTCAAGAAATGGCTTTAAATGATGACTCCAGGAATATACTACAACCTCCTTCATATCGCTCCCATAGAGATTATGGAGGTAACATTAGATTAAGTACAGCATGCACAGAGGCATTTAGACAATCATTTTTCCCATGGTCCAAAGGTAAATGGAACAGCAAAAAGCCCTAATATCTGATACAGTGGGATGTACCCCCTGCTATGCAGTTCAAAGTGGTTCGCAGGGTATGGATGTCATGTAGACAAAATAACATGCTGACCTGACCCTCCCAATACCCAGGATAAGGCCAAGACAGTCTGAAACCTTCCAGTGCCTCGAGGTCTCTAAAAACATGTGTAACCTTTTTACACGAGTCTTAAATCAAATGTTGGCAATGGTTAACTTCTGCTCCCTGTGTAATTCTAGCACGCAGGTTCCTTTTTTATAATGCCCCCCATCCCATCCCCATCCACATTCTCATTCTTCTTTTTCTCCATCATTTGGACATGCTGCTCTTGCATTTGCATAGCAGGCAGATTTTATACCCAATAATTTTTTAACTTCTTTTTCCTATTACTGAATTCCTAACCTGCCCCCCCCCCCCCCAAACCCCACGAGTAAATTTTACTATTCCTTACATATCTAAATTATGTTACCACACATTCTTTTAATCTCTTTATCTGTGGAGCTACTTAGCTATCAACTTGTACTACTGTGGCGGATGTTGGCTTCGTGTCTATCATGTCTTCTGTAATGTGTTCACTAAGCTGTCCATAGTAGCTTCCCCATTTTCCTAGTACATTATTCTTAATCAGGCCTTGTCATACATTACCCCTACTTGATTTTGTGTTAGTAATCCTGTGCTCACCTGACCTAAAGTCTTGTTTTCCCTGTCACTGCACTTCACCAACTCACATTACCGGTATACCCAGCTATCAATCTACACATTTCCCTTTAACTTCTTAATGTTTCTACTGAAATGATACAACTGCAAAGTTTTCGCACGGAAAACTGTAGCTTACAATTTACTACGGTACAGATTACACTATGCACAACATTAGTGAGTACCCGGAATTCTCAAAAATATACATTTCATCACAAAAATACACAATTAAGTTAGGGAACGATTTTTACTTGAACGAAGATACTGATTCCAAAAGTACCTAAGAAGGCCAAATTTACTTCACAATTCACGATAATATAGTAAGAATTTTGCGTGGCACTCAACATTGTTCGAAAATAACACACAAGCCTTAACACAATCATTGCCAGATGACAAGAAAACTATGGACAGAGGAAAATATTAGGCTCAAAAGATTTTAAGTCAGACCCATTTTGTTACAAGCGTTTCGTATATAGTAAAACCCGGAAGTCGTCTTATAAATGTAAATAAACGTGGGAAATATAGCTATTTTTTGCTTAGGCGAATTTGACACTTTCTACACGAAGTGCCTCAGGCTCCACTAGGATTCGTTTGTCAGTTAAAATAGCCAAAATCGTGGAGCGTCAACAAGGCTGATCTTTCAATTGGTGCGGCTAACGCATTGCAACATGCCACTGGCCCAATTATTACAACGAGCAGTAGACGAGTAATTTGATTTATGTATTCGTCCAGGGATCATCCCACAATAATATAGGATTTGTCATCAAAATGCATTGAAAATAAATAGCTAGGAATATATGTGCACACACAATATATAAAAAATTAATAAATAATTATGAGAATAGAGCACATTTAGCACCGTTCCTCAGAATTTAAAATAGATTTTAGAGGCTAGTAAGTGTATATCCTATTGGTTTCCGGCGTTGAAATCGAAGCCAGTAGGAGAAAAAAATACAAAACTACTGGTCGGTACAAAAGCATGGGATAAGAAAGCGACGATGGCGTGCCGAAGAAACGATTTTGCGATTTACTTTAACGGCAAGAGAAACTACGATGAATCTCAGTTGGTTACTTGCAAGGTGATCAAATCCGCCCTTCTGAAAAGGAGTTCTACATCTTGACGACCATGTCAAGAATCGGCTCGCGCCATTGTTACCCGAGCTAAAATCTTTGATATTTGCGCTCAAATCTATTGTTTTACTATATGCGTTATCCTAGACTCCGCACATATGCATCAGCTGAAAGAAACACAGAAAAATAAACATGCCTAAGACTACCGGTAATTCATTTACATGTAGGGTGATTCAAAGACACGATTTGGGGGTAAGCATTACAACTTTTTCCTATCGTTTTACTCCACATGAAGTATCGGGTGGAAAAGAGGCATGTGGTAGAGGGACTGACGACTTTCAGTGTAGCTGGTAGCACCATAAGTGCATCCTATCGCACACCAAGCTTAAAAGCCACTGGCCTACTTGAAATACAGCCCATTTGTTCCACAGTACACAGCCTTTGTGCTGTAGCTTTTTGCATTCGTTAATGATTCGCTGTCGGTACCTTAATAATAGTCATAGGACTATTCCTTTTCAGGCTATAGTTCAGCCATACGGTTCGTGTTGTAACAATGGTCCGCTGCAATTTAATATACCATATAATAAAACGAACTGATTGTCTCCGGTGTTGAAAATTACTGCAGTGATTGCGTTGGTACGTCCGATTAAATATGGAACATACTTATTGTACAAACCGTACCGACCAAGGTAGCCTGAGACTCGTTGCATAAACAGTGCAGCGTCTCATAAGTTGGTTCAACAATACGTAATAACGGTAGCTTGTAGTATCCAACTGTGGAACAATCCGTAAGTATAACTTTTGGCGAAAGTTAAATTAAGCATAATTTTATGGTGCCGGTATTGTTAACTTTTTAGAGTCCTCCCTATTCCACTGTCTGTGCATCCAGCGTGGAAAGCGGTACTTATGGCGCGTTCTCATGAGTCAAGTATGGTTAACCGACTTTAGTTGATCAAGAAAAGTTTGTTAGCAGGGATGTTGTTTGTTCGCCAATCGCCAGGAACGTTTTGTAAGCAATTTCAAAAATAGTCCGTTCAGTATCAAGCGGCATTTACTGGCAGTCATGCTATATTTCCAGATATAAGCGTACGAACCGGTTTAATCTTTTGTGAGAATGTAGAATTCTAAAACTGAGAACTGTACGTCGCGTCATATGCTGTATTCGGTCCCTGTCTTCTATCCCTATTCACAGGGCGAATTATTAGATTTTTTTAACTAGTATGCCTCAGTTTCAACAGCTTATTGTATAATTATCTAGGTTAGTAATTTTTAACAATGAAAGTAAAAAAATGCTGTAGGCCCCTAGCCTGCTACACTATAAATATACTATACCAGCTGTATAATTTGTATATTCAGCCTTTAGAAATTACCCGGTGTTTGTACTTCAACACCAAGAAACGGAAACTATTGTGAAGTAAACGAAGTTCATGTACGTATTTATGCGACTAACCTTATCAAAATATCAAATGATAGCGCGGGGCTCTCAAACACTGTAACGAATAACGATAAATGACTGACAAGCAATCGATGCGTCGCTGTTATTCAGCACATTGATCTGTAGAGATTGTGTTTACGTAACGCCGGCGTTGAAGTTCTCACGCGCACGCCAAATTTTTTTTTTCGTGATGTCATGTTTTTGATAATAGCTGTAGGCAAAGTGAAACATTAGCCTTTTAGTTGGCAATATTTTTTGTTGTTGGCCGTTTCTGTAGAAGCTCGTTTATGTAATATGGATTAAGTAAATATAATGAGGAAATCCTTGTGTTTCAGAGTTGGATTTCGTATTCTCGTGTGACAGCCTTAACAAGCTTGCCTCTGACATTAACCAAGAAACAGAAAATATCAATAAATTTAAATGAAACTAAAAGCGAAATAAATTACCTTAAATGTATCATTAACGCAGTTTCTTTAGATCCCATTACATGCCATATCCATTGAGATTCGCCTTCAGAACAATGTATGAATGTTGTGTGACTATTGGTTTATGAGACCATGTATAAGGCATGCATCATTTGCTGTAGCAGATGATCTGGTTGTCAGATGAATCACTTGAAGTTATTAAAGAGAGCAGTGAAGTAGCTAAAATTAGTATATGTGGGCAAGTATCTTCCACCTTAATGGCACATAGCTCAAAATCCTGCTCCATCATATTTTTTAATGTACAGAGCTTTGAATGAAAACTAGTTTTTACAATTATAAAACTATCTCCTCTTCCAACATTCCTTTTACAAAATCAGGCTGCTTGAGTAAAGCTATCAAAGTGGAGACAAATAGTGGTTGTAATGTTCTGGTGTTTTGTGAAGCATGAAGCTTAAAACATTTGCATCATTTATCACTTCTGCTTGTACTAAGAGAACCAGAATTTGATTAGTTTTGCTAAGAAATGTTCATATGTTTTGATGAAAATTGTCATTGTTACATCACTCAAAATTTGTGTAGATTTACCTAAAAAAGGCTTGTGAAGGCTCTAAATCTGTGCATTTGCTATCAGCTGCTTTGCTTAGATCATTTTGAGCCTGTACTTTACCACCTTCAGATTGCTGATATACATTTTGTTTTCTTTAATTGATGCATTCTACAGAGCACATACTTATTTACCTAACCTGTTGAGGTGCAAGCAGTGGTTAATCAACAACTGTTTACAGCTATAAAACAGATATTCTTGAAGTGTTTGCAATTCTTTTAATATGACAGATTGGGCAACAGCATCACTTACTTAGCACTCAGGCAGCAAGTATTTTGTTTACAGAACATTCACAATAAACATATTTGGAGTAAAGAAATACCAAAAATTTCTCCTCCTATATTTTCGTCGTTTACCAGCCATGGCTGGACAGACTGCGTCACAAATACAATGTTTATCAACTAACATTTATACTACGCCAAATACAAAATTTATCTTACAAATAAAAGAAAATATTTATGCAGTGCACAAAAACACATAGAACATAGAGAAAATGAAATATAACTAAACAGGAAAGTAAAACTTCATAGCAGCAAACGAAACTACTATAAAGCAAAATGTTTACAAAACCATGTTGATCACACACATAAAGTTTCGTTTTGGCAAAATATGTACTTTAAGTAAAACACAAAATTAAATGTGCAGTTAACTGATAACATTAAAAGAAGATTAAATTTAGGCAAAAATATATATAAAACATAACAATATTTATTATTTTGTCCATTCACTAGAACCTCTGTTGAAAAACTCTTCCAAGGAATATAGCATTTGTATGACATGAGTTTTTGTGTGACTTCAGGAGCCTTATGACACACAACAGTACCTTTTAAATTACTTTTTACAATTTCTTACTTGCCAGTCATGTGACTGTCAGCAACCATATAAACTCATCTAGTGGCAGTTTTGTTAATGTCAACAGTATTTACTGTTCCAGGAACTATTAATTTATTCATGTCAGTTAATTTCTGATCTTCCATTGTTACCCATTGAACTGTCAGAAATATTTACAGGAATCACACAAAATGATCTTAAAGAGTATTTGATTTTGTGTCATGACTAGCAAAATGAGGGAGATTTGTATTTTGACCAACATATACTTTATTTATTTATTTTGATCCAACATCAGCTGATTACAAAAACATTGTTCTAGTCAAATTTAGTCATTATGTAAACAGTTTTCTAGATGTAGTAAATGAAACTATTCCACTTAAAACACGTAATTACAAAATGATAGATGAATGATTAACCTCTTTTTTTTTTTTTTTTTTAAAGATGGTAGTTTCCTAATGTACAGAAGTATGTGGAAATAAACCTCTTCTCTCTCTTCTTCCAGTCTTTCAGTAATATTTGAAAAAGCAGCCGCTGTCCATGTACAAATTTGTGTTGTAATTTGTATGATTTTATGATTAACATTACCACAATTAAAGTTTGTTATCGGGATATTTAGTATGGAAACCAGGCAGTAGTTGTAATAGTTAAAGAACATAGAATGGAGGCATTAATTGAAAAGGGTAGGTGACAGCTTTGCAGCCTATCCCTCATGTTACTGTACACTGGGCAGGTAATAAAGGAAATTAAGAAATAATTTGGAAAAATGATTAAATTTCAGGGAGAAGAAATAAAATGTTAAGAGATTTGCTGATGACTCTGTAATTATGTCAGAGATGGTAAAGCAGTTGGAAGAGCAGTTGAATGGAGTGGTAGTTCATAAAAAAGAGAGCGTAGTTTCTCATGGTGACATTCTTGGATAAATGTTTCTCGTGCCGCATCATGTTTGTTTGTTTACTCAAGCTTCCAGTAATGAATTCCTCCGTGTTCAGAGTCAGGAGTTAACTATCATACTGATAAGCTGTGAAGTGTTTTCGCAATTGGCCAAATTATGTCCTGGAGATGTTGCGAAATCATGGAACTTCCACATACCACCAGAGAGTGTAGCAGTTTCTATGAGCGAGGAACATTAGTAGATGCTGTTTCTGCTGGATGTAAATACTTCAGCTTATTTCTCTGTAGCCTTTCAACATCAAAAACTAGTTTTCACTCAACCACGAACGGTATATCTATCCTCTGTCCTGGATAAAACAGTTGCATATTCTAACTTCAATGGTTTCTTTGATGACGGAATCGCAGTAGGCAGATGCGTCATGTAAGATTTTTGATTCATCAAACAGAATCGTGTTTGTTTGTGAGACTGTATATGACATCAGCAGTTTTTTTCAAATCACTATATTTATTATGGCTATGCAACAGTCTGTAATCATTCGTATAAACTAACCAATTTAATTGCCACTCCATTCACAAAGAATTTTATAAATTTCAGGGACACTGATAAAATGGATGCAGCATGTCTCTTCAATTTTCCTGAGGGGCTAGAAAAAGAAATGAATACTGTATCTACCACCACTCTGAAAATTTATTTATTTATTTTGACAGGTGGCTAACTTTTGTTCACTATAGCCATTCTTTCAAAACACATTTTTCAGGTATTTGAACTTAGAATACAAGTGATCCTTGTCAGAAACAGTTTTAGCTCTATGTATCAGATTATTTAAAAGTGCTCTCTTTTGAGCCAGGTAATGAAAACTTCATGCACTGAGATATAGGTCAGTTCTTGTTAACTTGCACAAAAGAGAGCGACCAAGCTGCCTATCTGACTTTCATTCAAGCAAATCATTTAAAAATGGTAATTTTCCTTCTTTCGCCATCTCAGTGATGTGGGTTATATTAATATGTATATTAATAATGTAAACAGTGAACAGCCAAAGAGTTTCAGTCCCATGTGGTCAGAGCATAAAAGTGTCATCAAAATAACAACAGAAACGAGGAATTAAGGGGAGCAAAATCCAATACATGATCTTCAAAATGCCACAGACATAAATTATGGACTGCTAAAAAGAGGTTATAAGATGGAAAAACAAAAGTAAAACAAGGCTACCAGAAAATAATCAAATTGTGAGGGAACTGGATTAGAAAATGATACACTGATGAGCTCTGGGGGGTAAAATATGAGGGCTATTCAGAACATAGGGAACTTTTTGGCATTAAAAAAAACTAAGTACAAGAAATAAATTTTATTATATACATCTGAAAGAGTGACTGACATACTACTTTTCCACATTGTAACCAAACACATTGAGGCACTTATCACAGCAATGGGCAAGGTTTGAAATACCTTCATTGTAAAATTCTGCCGCCTGAGACTTCAACCAGTGAGTCATGCCCACCTGGAGTTCCGCGTCGTCATCAAAGCACTGCATTGCAAGCCAGCTCTTCATCTTGGGAAACAAGTGAAAGATCGGGGCTGTAGGGCGAATGAGGGAAAATTTCCCATTTGAATGAATTAAGGAGTCCTTTAGTGCAGTTTGCCGTGTGAGGTCAGGCATTATCGTGCAAAATCAAAATTTTGGACGTCAGCTTTCCTCGAAATTTGTTTTGAACTGCTCTTCTAAGGCTGTGCAAAGTTTGCCAGTACCGGGCAGAATTTATGGTTGCTCCACATTCGAGAAAATCAATAAGAAGCACACCTTACCTATCCCAAATCACTGTCGCCATCAACTTCCTTGCTGACAAGGTTTGCAAACATTTTTTTGGTTTTTGGGAGAACCTTGTGTGCCCTCACTCCATGGACTGTAATTTTGTCTCACAATTGACGTGTTTCACCCAAGTCTCGTCACCGGTTACTATTCGATCCAGTAATGAATCACCATGTTTGTGGTAGGCCTCCAGAAATGTCAACATTGCCCCAATTCATTGTTCTTTCTGGTGTTCTGTAAGCATTTTGGGCACCCATTGTGCACAAAATTTGTGGTAGCATAGTTTTTGAGTGACAATTTCAACAACAAAGTCCATGAAACTTGTGGGAAAGAAAGCGAAAGATCCGTTATTGTGAAGTGATGGTTTTCACAAATCATTTCATCAACTTTAGTGACAAGATCATCAGTCACAGTGATCGGGCACCCACTCTTCTCTTCATCGTGAACATTGGTTCAGCCATTTTTAAACCAAATGCACCATTTCCAGATGGAACATTCACACATTACATTGTTTCCGTACACTTCGCACAGTTCACAATAAATTTCTATGGGTTTTAGGTTTTTTTCCAAGAAAAACCATATCACAGACTGCACCTCACAACTAGTGAGATTTTCGATTGCAGCGCTCATTTCAAATTCGAATATCGAAAAAACCAGATGTGCAGAGACGTACCCGGATGGATGCTGTCTGAGCTGCCAAACACGTACATACCAAAATATACGCGATCGGCATGCACATAGTGGCGTCAGATGGAAACCTAAGTCTCAGTGACAGGATATAAAATGCAGACTTGCAGTAGCAGGCAAAGATTTTTTGGAAAATTGAAAAATGTTAACATTGAATTAAATGTTGTCATTAGATAGATAAAAAGTCTACTCACCAAGTGGCGGCAGGAGCAAACACATACAAAATTTAAAGAAATGTACAAGCTTTCACTGCCAGCGGCTTCCAGTTCTGGCAGAATGGTTGAAGGGGGAAGGAAGTGGGATGAAGGAAAAGGATTGGGGAGGTTTAGGAAATGGGAAGAATTACAGAAAAGTCACCAAGAACCCTGGGTTAGAGTGTGCTTACCAGGTAGGATGAGAGGGAAAGAGTGATTGTTGTTGACTGCACCGAAAGATATTTGAAACCCTGAGAGCTTAAGGGTAAAAGATAATGTAATAAACAAGGTGGAGGTAACTGACTAAGGGTGCCGAGCACAAAACTAGTATAAATTACTCTTGTAGTGAGCCTTACTTCTTTAGTCTGGACTATTCTAGTAAATCACTTCTGTAGTAATATGCTTTTTAGTAACTGTTGGAGAGCTCAGTTTCTGTTTACTTCTTTAGATGTAACTAAAGTAGCAACACCATTTTACTAAAGAAGTAAGCTATTTCTGCACACTGCTGGCACGTGCATTATGTTCCCTCTCGGAAAATATTGATTGTTGGCAGGCAGTATTGCATCATCTTTTGTGCAATTTATGTTCATCGCTGTAATTTTAGAAGCTAGAAAGGGTTATTAAAATTGAATTATTAAAATTGGAAAATCTTAATGCTATCATACTAATCAATGATAAGATCTGTGTATTATGAAAAAGAAACTTGCTATTAATGGATGAATCTATTGTTAACCCCGCCATCTACAGCTACCAATGTCCATCATTAGATGGTGACACATCTTAATTTAAGTGCCAGTTTGAGATACGAGCTAGCAGCAACACGGTGTTAGCCAAGAAACTTTCAAAAAATATACCAGAAAATGAAAAAGAGTGGTTTGCGGGAATAATGAAAAACTGCATAACTACTATCGAATCTAAAAAGCATGATGTCAGAATGCTAAAAAGGAAAAAGGATGCTTGGGAAAAAATACACGTTGAATACAACACAGAAGCTCTTACACAAAGATCACAATAGCAGCTTAAAGTAATTTGGAAGGACATGAAAGTGAAAGCAAAGAAAATGAAAGCTAAGTGCGATCGAGAACAATTTCAAACAAGTGGTGGAGAAGGTGAGATGAAGATTGATGATATAAGCCAAATGGTTGTTGATATGATGCCACAAGTTTTCGAAGAGATGGCTGGAGTAAACAACAACGATACATCTGAAAATAATGTGATACTTTCAAGCAACTTCGATGATGATAATTGCTCTGAAGGTAGAAATGAAGCTGCTGAAGGTGGAACTTTATCCCATAGTCATGAACCTTGGCATGCATTCTCTGGTGGGAACTTATCAGAATATGTGCCCAGCAAGGAAGAGAACATGTGGTTGTAGTGAAGAACAGAGAGTTGTTGAAAAAAGCAGATGAGCTTCATTTCTTAAAAATGCATTTCATACGAGAGGAATAAAATACAAAAATGTTATCAATAGAAAGATAAAGAGAAATCATGGAAGAAGAGCATAACCTTAAAATAGAAATTATGAATAAGTTCAAGAACGTAATGGAGCAAACTTCAGGTTCCAGTTCTTCACCCAATGTGCTCAAGAAATTTTGATTTTTGTGAACGAATAAGAAAATATTCATATGTATAAAACATCTTTTATTTCCTTGATATTTTTTCAAATGGTTAATATGTTCTTGTTTCTTGTACGGCATAATATTTGTGTTTATGATTTCAGCTTCAGTACTAATTTTTGTTAATTCCACATTTTAATAGTTATCTGAATTTGCAGTACTACAAAATAAGTCTTTTTTTTAGAAATAATTAAAACATTGCATGACTTTGTAAACTCAGTTAAGAAATTATGTGAGAATGTTAATCCCCTAGCAAAAAAATGAGAATGAACAAAAAAACAAACATAACTATAAAATTACAAACAAATAAAATGAGTCACTTTTCACTGCAGTAGTGACAATCTGGTGGCTTATTTATTCATTTAAGAAGGAAAAGTCTTTACGCTAACTTCCAATTTTACTACCAAACTAGGTACAATTTTAATTAAAGTAATTAAGCACACACATAAAAAAAAGTACTGCATCACCTCAGTTCCGAGAGTTCTGGAACCGGTACAGATAATTTGAATAGAGATCAACATAAACATCATTTCCATTCTTTTTATTGCTCATGAAAACCACTCATTGCATGTTGCACCACCATATAGCGAGACCTTTAGAGGTGGTGGTTCAGATTGCTGTACACACGGGTACCTCTAACACCCAGTAGCAAGTCCTCTTGCATTGGTGCATGCCTGTATTCGTTGTGGCATACTATCCACAAGTTCATCAAGGAACTGTTGGTCCAGATTGTCCCACTCCTCAACGGCGATTCAGAGTAGATCCCTCAGAGTGGTTGGTGGATCACGTCGTCCATAAACAGCCCTTTTCAATCTATCCCAGGCATGTTCGATAGGGTTCATGTCTGGAGAACATACTGGCCACTCTAGTCAAGCAAAGTCGTTATCATGCAGGAAGTCATTCACAAGATGTGCATGGTGGGGGCGCGAATTGTCGTCCATGAAGATGGATACCTTGCCAATATGCTTTTGATATGGTTGCACTATCGGTCGGAGGACAGTATTCACGTATCATACAGCCATTACGGTGCCTTCCATGACCACCAGCGGCATGCCCCACATAATGCCATCCCAAAACATCAGGGAACCTTCACCTTGCTGCACTCACTGGACAGTGTGTCTAAGGTTTTCAGCCTGACCGGGTTGCCTCCAAACATGTCTCTGACGTTTGGCAGAAATGACACTCATCGGTGACGAGAACATGATGCCAATCCTGTGTGGTCCATTCGGATTGTTGTTGGGCCCATCTGTACTGTGCTGCATGGTGTCATGGTTGCAAAGATGGCCCTCGCCATGGATGTCATGAGTGAAGTTGCACACATGTAGCCTATTGCCCACAGTTTGAGTTGAAACACGATGTCCTGTGCCTGCATTAAAAGCATTATTCAACATGGTGGCATTGCTGTCAGGGTTCCTCCAAGCCATAATCTGTAGGTAAAGGTCATCCGCTGCAGTAGTAGCCCTTCAGCGGCCTGAGCGAGGCATGTCAAAGAGGTTCCTGTCTTTCTGTGTCTCCTCTATGTGCGAACAACATCGCTTTGGTTCACTCTGAGATGCCTGGACACTTCCCTTGTTGAGAGACCTTCCTGGCACAAAGTAACAATGTGGATGCGATATAACTGCAGTATTGACTGTCTAGGCATGGTTGAACTACAGATAAGACAAGGTGTGTACCTCATTCCTGGTGGAATGACTGGAACTGATCGGCTGTCGGAGCCCTTCCATCTAATAGGTGCTCCTTATGCATGGTTGTTTACTTCTTTGGGCGGGTTTAGTGAAATCTCGGAACAGTCAAAGGGACTGTGTCTGTGATGCAGTATCCACAGTCAACGTCTGTCTTAAGGAGTTCTGGGAACTGGGCTGATGCAAAACTTTTTTTGATGTATGTATAATAGACCTTCTGACAGCTTGGTCTGCAGCATCTGCGTTTGCCTGTTATGCATATTGTTTGGTGTCATTCACCTCGACAGCATCAGGGTGAAACACATCTGTAACTTCTATTCCAAAGTTGTGTAGAAATGCAGCAGGCATAATAACATTCTCACTCACTTAGTGATAATATGGAAACATTTCTTCCAAACACCGAACGCTCTCTCTATTACACATCTTGTAGCAATATGGACTTTATTTTAGCCCCATTCAGCTTCTGTGTGGACATGGAACACAGGCCTCATAAGATGTCTGGAGAGAGCATATCCACTACCTCCAACAAGCAACCGATCATATAGACCATTGTCACATTCTGCAGCAACTCTACTATTGTCCAAAATGTGTGCATCATGCGTGGAACCTGGCCAATGGCTTACCACATTCAAAATATTCATATTGGCATCACAGATGATTTGTGTATTGATAGAAAAGAAATTCTTTCGATTTCTGTATAGTTCTGCTTGTGCTCCAGAAGGACAAAGTATGAGTATATGTACACAATCTATGGCCCCTATTACATTTGGGAATCCACCAGTTCAATTTGTTCTTTGATATAATTTCTTGGCTCTGTGGCATGGACACATACAGCTTTAAGGCAATTAAACTGTTTATCACACTGTTAAAAGCTCTTCCAGCAGTAATATGATGGATATTGTTGAGATCTCCTGCTACAATTTGATAAGTACCTGTGCAAAATATTCACAGTTCACAAAGAAGTTGCAGTGTAGGAGACAAAGCATGGTTCCTGTCAGAATTATGCTACAGTAATGGTTCCAGCTTACCAAGCAGCAACTCAAAACATTCCTTACAAAATCCAAAACGCTCTTTGAAATCACTGTCGGTATACATTACAAATGGGTCTCTTCCCTCCATTATAACCCTCATTCTTGGGAAGTTCACCTCTTCCTCCATCTCCATATATTCTTTGTAGTCCAGGTAATCCATACAATTCGACACTTAAAATACAGAACTCAAAAATCACACCTTACTCTCTTTATTCCTACTACTGCCAAGGAGTAAATTTTAGCCTTATTTGCTCCTTAAGTCACTAATGTAGTAGCATACTTTTCAATGGTGCTCTCCACCAGTAACAAATTTACTTCGGAACTAAATGAAAAATTTATTCCTGGAGTAATTACTCCTTTAGTTCAGTACTATCGACTAGAAGTCCCCAATTTCCTTCTCTCTTAGTAATTTACTGCTTGAATTTCACTTACTCTTGTTTGGTGCTCACCATCCTAAACGTTGTGCAAGAATTAACAAGAACAGAAAGCTAAGTACATTATACAAGGCAGAGGCAGGAGGCAGAAGTCGTACCAATGTAAAAGGCCAAACAGCATTTACAACAGATGGTATATTATGTGTCATTTCACAGGTGGCTCTCCCTCTGACAGTTTCAAGTCTGGTATAGGTGGTGGTAGAAGGGAGCATAAAGCAAGTCATACAGTGAGAATGGTCACATGGGTAGGAGCCATACGTAGAGTAATGGGTGTAGGAGCAGCATGGAGTATAACAAGTATATTGCTATTCTAGGCGTGAAGGGCAAAATGTTGGGCAGAATGCAAAATGAATCTAATTTCAGGGCATGATTTTAGGAAGTCATGGTCTTGGTGACGTAACTGATCAATACATTCAAGACCAGTATAGTACTGAGTGACAAGAGGCATAGTGCTAAGTTTTTTTTTTTTCTTTTTCTTTTTTTTTTTTTGGGGGGGGGGGGGGGCGGGGGTCAGTAGTACCAGCATTAAACAGTATAATTTTCAGTTCAGGCTGAGGTGGGAATGGCAGTGTTGTATTGCTATAAAGAGTGTGCATCTGAACAAATTTGCTTCCCTTGAATGCCAAGGCTGTATGGGAGGGGACATTTGACATGGAAAGGATGGCAACTGTCAAAATATAAGTACTGTTGTTTTTTAGTTTAATGTGAACAGAAGGGAGTAGCTTACACTTGGTGAGGATGATGTCAACATCAAGGAAAGTGGCATGAGATTCAGAATAGTACCATGTGAAACTTAATTGGGGGAATGCATTAAGAAATTCCAAAAATTTTAATAGATCAGTCTCACCTTGGGTCCATGTGGCAAAGATGTCATCAGTGTACCTAAACTGAACTGTGGGCTGAAGGCTTATGGATTCAAGGAAAGCCCCTCGGAGTAAGCCATAAAGATTGGCATAGGAAGGAGCCATCCTTCTTCCAATGACCATGCTCCTGATCTGTTTGTATGTCTGCCTATCAAAGGAAAGTAGTTGTTCGTTAAGTATAAAGTTGATTAAGACGAGTGGGAAGTATGTATAGAGGGAAATGGCATGAATACTGACAGGCAAGGTGTCTGGTGAGAGTGGGACAGGCACAGATTTCAGACGATCTAGTAAATGATTGGTGTCTTTAACACAGGAAGCGACTTTTTCTACTGTTAAGTTTCAGGTGTCGTCTGTCGTAGTGCCAACTTAACTGGCAGCTACGCCGTGGCATCTTAGCTATCGATACCACATCCCTCCCACCTGAAATGACGCACCATCATTGAATATGGCTTCCGACGGCAGATGGAGGGACACAGGGGTGGCGCAGCTGAGGGGGCGGACAGTGGAACTGCCGGGGTGTGCTGTCCACCCGCGACACTGAATTACTCGCGAGGGGGCGAGGAAAACGTCCCGTGGAAAACCTGTCCAGGCCATGCACCGCCACTGGGTATGCTCGGATGAGGAAGCGGAGCAACGACCTCCATGGGCGACGGCGGCAGCGGTGTCATGACGGCAGCCTCAGTGTCCATCGGTTCCAGCGCCATGGAGGAACATGGCAGCGGCAACGGCCAGAGGTGGGGCCGCGGCAGTGGCGAGAGGCGCCTGTCGGATGCAGGTGACCGGACCGGCAGCGGCGCCGACGGCAGGTGCGCCCATGGAGGCGCAAGCGGTGGAGGTGCCATCGGTAGAGTTGTGGGCTGAGCCGGCGGAAGCCGCGAAGCCTCCAATTCTGCTGGAAAACAACCAGAGGCAGAAAACCGAGGATGGCACAAATGGATCTGGTTCTGGTGTCGCTTGACAGTGCCGGAGGGACCAGAAATGACAAATAAGGCACGGCCAAGGTGGCGAAGAATGCGCCCCTGCTCCCAGCGCTGCCTGCTAGAGAAAACGCAATATAACACTAAATCATGCGGCGCCAAGCCAGAATGAGACGAAGCAGCGGGAGCACGCGGTGGCGGGTGCAAAAGCTGCAGGAGCGACCGATGGGTGCGGCCATGTAGCAATTCCGCTGGGGAACGGATGCTGCGCAGCTGGGAGCGATAATAAGCAAGGAAAGTCCAAAGCGCATGCTAGCAAGAGTAGTGCATGGTACGCAACTTGCTCATCTGCGACTTAAATGTACGCACAAAGCATTCAGCGGAACGGAGCTGAGGTCAGATGGTGAATACCATTAGCAGCACAGAATGCTTCAAACTCTGAGAACACAAATTGGGGGGAAACAATAACTCCAGGAAGGCCCTCAATATAAAAAATAGATGTCAAAGCCCGAACAGTACTTGCAGATGTAGTAGAAGACATAGGTACAACAAAAGGGAGGTTGCTGTATGCATCAATAACTATCAACCAGCGGGTGTCCTAGAAAGGACCCGCAATATCAATATGAACGTGCTGCCAAGGCGCAGTAGGAGTTGGCCACGCAAAGAATCGTTGGCGGGGGAGCAGATTGGTGCTCCGCGCAAGAGCGACAGTTAGCAAGCAAAGTCTCAATATCTTTATCAATGCCGACCCTAGTGGAGTGATGACACGCTAATCGCTTCATTCGCACTATACCCCAATGACCATCGTGCTGCAAACGGAGGATTTCCGACTGCAATGAACGAGGTACAACCACACGAGACTGATCATTGTCAGTTCGTAACAAGATAACACCGTGTTGTACAGACAAGTTGCGATGTTGCGCAAAGTAACGTCGAACAAGTGGATCTTGAATCTGTGTACCAGATGGAGGCCATTGAGTACGAATATACTGCTAGCAAGCAAAGTCTCAATATCTTTATCAATGCCGACCCTAGTGCAGTGATGACACACTAATCGCTTCGTTCGCACTATACCCCAATGACCATCGTGCTGCAAACGGAGGATTTCCGACTGCAATGAACGAGGTACAACCACACGAGACTGATCATTGTCAGTTCGTAACAAGATAACACCGTGTTGTACAGACAAGTTGTGATGTTGTGCAAAGTAATGTCGAACAAGTGGATCTTGAATCTGTGTACCAGATGGAGGCCATTGAGTACGAATATACTGCAAAAGAATCTGCAAAGAAGCATCTGAGGCTGTCGCAGAAGCAATGAGACAAAAATCTACCAGAAAACCATCAGCTAATTCCTTATCTTGCAAATCAATAAACATGCATGACAATTCGGAAGAATCAAACACTTCGTCAGGACCGATAGGCAGACAGGACAAAGCATCAGCATTGCCATGCTGGGCCGTAGGCCGAAACAAAATTTCGTAATTGTAGTTAGATAAAAACAAGGACAAATGTTGCAACTTTTGTGCAGTATTTGCTGGAACTGGCTTTGACTGGTGGAACGACGACGTCAAATGCTTACGGTTGGTGACCAAATAGAACTTATGACCATACAAAAAAATCATGAAACTTTGTCACTCCATATACAATAGCTAAAGCTTCCTTCTCGATTTGAGAATAGTTTTGCTGGGCAGAATTGAGCAACTTAGATGCAAAAGTGATCGGGTGATCGACAGAATTAATGCGGTGCGAGAGATCCGCTCTGATGCCATGAGAAGATGCATCAACAGCCAAAACAACTGGTTTGGAGGGATCGAAAGGAATCAAACAGCGATCACTCAACAAAGCAGATTTGAGCTTGTGGAAAGCAGCATCACATTCCAAAGACCAAACAAATGGAACGTTCTTACACCGAAGGCGATGCAGAGGCGCTGCAATTTGTGCTGTATTTGATATAAACCAAATATAATATGAGATTTTGCCCAATACAGACTGAAGTTCTTTCAAGTTCCTGGGTGCTGGCAAGTCTCTAATTGCACTGAGACGTGATGGCGAGGGGTGGATACCCTGTCTGTTAATCATATGTCCTAAATACTGAATTTCAGTTTGAAAAAATTTGCACTTGTCTGTTACACTTTAGTTTTGCCTGCAAAAGTATATTAAATCAGGCACGCAAATTCTGCAAATGTCTGTCAGGGGTGCAACCTGATACAACTATATCATCCAGATAATTGGAACAACCAGGGACAGTGGCACACAACTGCTGCAAGTAAGACTGAAAAATAGCAGGAGCCGAAGCACAACCGAACGGAAGGCGGCAAAACCTGAACAATCCAAGGTGGGTGTTGATCACAAAATAGTGCTGCGACTGTTCGTCGAGTGGAATCTGAAAGTAGGCGTCCCGCAAGTCAATCATGGAGAAGAATTTTCTCGCACCAAGCTTATCAAAAATGTCTTCAGGACATGGTAAGGGAAATGTAGCTATCACTGTCTGGGGATTCACTGTAGACTTAAAGTCAGCACAAATACAGAGACGACCATTTGGTTTCTTCATACACACTATAGGTGAAGCCCATGGTGAAGCAGAAACAGATTCAATGACACCAAATGTCTTGCAAATGCTTAAGTTCAGGAGCTATGGTGTCGTGCAGTGCGTGTGGAACCCCATGGGCGCGCTGGAAAGTAGGCATGGCCTTGGCTTTAACTACAACAGGCACTGCAAAGTCTCTGGTGCAACCAAGGCCATCAGAGAAGAGTCCAGCAAAATCATCGCATAGTGTGGCAACACTGTCTGCATGGCCACTAGCGTTGATGCAAAGTACATCATCCTGAATTGTGAGGCCAAAAAGTTCAAATGCATCCATGCCAAAAATGTTCGTAGCATCACTAGATCGGAGCACATGGAAAGACACTGTGCAGGTCGTTGCACCATACGTGGCTTGCAAATTACACTCGTCGAGCACTGAGATTTCCTGTCCAGTAAATGCAGTCAGCGTGGAATGTGAACGACGAAGCGGGAGCGAACCAAGCAAGCCATACGTTGATTTGTTCAGTAAAGAAACTGACGCACCTGTGTCCAGCTGCATGTGAACAGGACATCGACAAATGTTCAAAGTCACAAAAAGTTTCCTCGCATTGTGTTGAATGCAAGAGGAAGCGTCTGGCAAAACTTGATTAACACAACGAGCTGCAGATGCATTTGAAGCAGAAGGCTTTGAATAAATGGCATTAAAGTCCATACGCTGATGTGAATCATGATCAGGGCAGTTTCCGTTGCGGTGGCGCCCACGCGAGTCATGCGAACGGGAGATATGTTGTGAATGAGAGTGTCTATTACTACACACAGCTTGCACATGTCCATTCTTACTACAAAAATAACACTGTGCTTGACGGAGGGCAACTTTCCCGTGGGTGGGCACGAAAGCAGTTCGGACATGATTTCAGTTTCTGAGAAGGTGTGAGGCGAGAAACCTGTTTATGTGCATGTGAGCGGCGCGGCGTGGCTGGCCGTGCTGGTGGGCGGGAGGGCAAGTGTTGTGCCGCGCTAACAGTACACACACCTGGGGTCACATTGAACATGGAAGTAGCCATGTCTAATGTATCTTGCCTGTCTTGCAAGTCCACTACTTCCTGCAAAAACGGGTTTTTAAATTTGAGGATTTGCTTGCGGATGCAGTGATCTGCCACATTCTGCACAATAGCATCTCTAATCATTATATCCGCATATGAGCGTCCACATGAGTAATTAAAGTCACAATCAGAAGTTAGTCCCTGAAGGTCCGCTAGACGTTCAAAGTCAGGATTGAAGGCACGAAATGGCAGCAGCGGCGTTGGTACAGGCGGTGGCGTCAGAGACACCGAAGGAGGTGCAGTTTGTAGTGTGACCAGTCCATTTATGGCAGCAAGCAGCTGCGTCATTTGCTGAGCCTGAAAATGTACAAGATCGGACAGTGAAGCCTTTTCCTGCGGCAAAGCCATGGTTTACACAAATGAAAGTCTTATACTGAGGCTAGCACGAAAAGAAAGCAGTACCGAGCAAAGAAAGGAAATGATAGGAAGGGATAGGGCAGTCCTCGTCGCCAACTTTTGTATCCCACCTGGAAGGTGGCGCGTGGGTAGGAGCAGGAAAAGGTAATACACGTCGGTACTGCAGTATGAATTTAAATCACATTTACTCTAGAAAACCGAATACATAACTTTGCCATGTGGTACGAAGTGTCCCGGCTGTCTGCTCTTCATCAAATGGGCTGAATCTACCGTGGTGCTCGTAGAGCTGAACTGTGCCTGCTAGAGGGCGCTGTCATCGTTGTCTGTCGTAGTGCCAACTTAACTGGCAGCTACGCCTTGTCATCCTAGCTATCGATACGGCAGTGAGAGTGGAACAGGCACAGATTTCAGACGATCTAGTAAATGAAAAATTGGTGTCTTTAACACAGGAGGGGACTCTTTCTACTGTAAGTTTCAGGTGTTTATTAACTAAGGGAGTTATACGTTCAGTGGGTGCTTTTGAAGACAGAAACTATGGGGGGCCAATTTCAATGTTCAGAAGTCTTTTCTGAAAGTATTTGTCTGGAGTGAAGCCTTTTATGAATGTAAAACATGGTTGATAAAACAGTGCAGACAAGAAGAGACTAGAAGCTTTAGAACTGTGGAATTACAGAAGAGTGCTGAAGACAAGTTGGGTCGATCGGATAACCAATGAAAAGGTGCTGAATTGAACTAGGGAGAAAAGATCTTCGTGGAACAATTTGACTAAAATGAGATCTTGGTTGATATAACATATCCTGTGACATCAAGGAACAGTTAATTTGGTTAAGAAGGTTAATATAGGGGTTAAAAATTGTAGGAAAAAACAAGGTTTGATTCCACCAACTGTTTCAGACTGATGTGGGTTGCAATAGTTATGGAGAGATGAAGAGACTTGTACAGGATAGACTAGCATTGAGAGCTGCATCAAATCACTCTCCTGAATGAAGACCACAAACCAGCAACCAGCTAAAATCCAACGTCTAACCCTATACTAATTCAAGCAATGGAAAATCCAGGATGGCATGTGACACTATTATGAAAAGGACAGTTGCTACTCACCATATAATGGAGACATTGAGTCGCAGATAGGCACAACAAAAAACAGTCAGAAAGTAAGCTTTCAGCCAACAAGGCCTTCATTAGAAATAGACTGCACACACACATGACCACAGTCTCAGGCTGCTGAAGTCAGACTGCGAGCAGCCGCTCATAATGGGAGAAGCAACCAGGTGGTGGAGGTACGGAGAAGGCTGGGGCAGGTAGGTGGAGGGATAGCAGGGTAGGGGTGAGGAACGATCTGTGTATAATTATGATTGGCCCTGGATGCATGCTAATACCGCAAAACAAATAAGTAATTCCTACTATTACTGCTGTTGACCATGTAATCTATAACTAATAACTGGCGCTATTATCTCTGCTACATCCTCTATGAGTGCTGTCACTACGCCAGCATTTGGCCTGTCCTGAAGCAGTAAACAAATTACTCAAGAAGATTCTGAGCTGCAATTGTTTTAACAGTAACAAATTGTAAAAAATTATCGTGTCACATCTCAATAATGCCATTGTGTGTTTGTTTATTAAAATTTAAATGTGATCCTCTTATGTCAGTATTTTTCCTTAAAAATAAATTCTCTGTTGATTTTATCTACAGACGATACCTATCTTATTGATATGATATTGGAGAGTCCTGAATGGAATAAAATACTGGAAGGAGTAAAGTTAAGCCTTCGGCTGTACAGTAGGGAGAGTGATTTGCCAACAGGCACACAGAAAAAAATAGAAAACGTTACTAAGCTTTCTCAGAGCTAACTAAAACACACACACACACACACACACACACACACACACACACACAGAGCTACATTGTTCCAGCCAAATACATTGTCCCGTCACTATCTATCACTGTAACATCCGGTAGCCTAGAAATCTGGTTATGGTCAATTGAGTAGACTCTGAATATCTCAAAAACTCTTATGGATACAGTTCAAGATTAACAGTTAAAATAGCAGAAAACAGAAATAGTATAAGTCAAGAAATCGAGAAATACTGTAAGTAAACACTGTTAAATTCCTAAGGTTAAAAGCAGATAAGAATTTAACAATTTAAGTGTGCATTGTGGGTGTATTTCTCCATAGCCTTCTCATTCTTGAATGTAGCTGACATGCGAAAGCCATTGTGTTTTTAGTGGGTATAGCTTACTCAACTCATATTAGCTAATATAATCTATTATAGCCTGGTTTAAAGCCTTCTCACCAGTATAGTTCTACAATATCTATCAAGTGGTAGTTGAATAGTTCACTTTTTCATATTGTGTGCTAGTGCTGACTTTTTGGAATGCTGAAAGGACCTGTTTGTCATAGTCAGAAATAGAATTTTACTACAGAAATCCTAGGATGGGAACAGTAAATAAAAATAAGAAAAGCAGCCACTCACCTCCTGCTATCTAATGTGTAGTGCATAGACACAGGAACAGCACAAATACATTACTATCATCTGAGCTACAATACTTTTCTTATTTAATTATGTACTTTCACTGATACAAACTCCCAAACACATTCACTTGTGTGACTGTAGCTACACTGATTGTCTTTTAATACATGGTTGTTCAGGGTAAAAGTAATGGGAGGGAAGAAGTTGTGTGGCAGCTGAGGACTCAGATGTGAGGGACAAGGAATGGGTGGGGATATTGATTTGAGGCATGATACAGAAATAGGCAGGTGGCTCTCAGTTTTAGGACTGGAAATGTGACACAAAACTACTGAAGTAACGAGTACGGCGTGGGCAGGGGAGAAGAGGTGTAGAAAATTATAGGAAAGGAAGTATGGGGGTAAATGTGAAAAGTGAGGAGGGGATTAACAAAGGTTGAGGTCAGGAGAAAATTCCAAGAGGACTTTCTGGAAGAACAGTTCATCTACAAATTTCAAGAAACTGGTGCTGGGAAGAGGGCCAGAATACCCAAAAGTCACATGACTGAAGCAGGTGTTAAAGTCTTTGGAGCTGTAGCATTTTTAGCAACAGGATAGTGAACTTGGAATTAATAAATGTAATCATACTATCTGAATACAGAGCTTACTTAGTCACCTCTGCTCTATTCACGCAATTTTTTTACTCTATGGCAGTAATTTTCTGAATATCATTTCTGAGATCGGCTTACTCTCAAACAGGTGTAATAACATTCTCAATACTATCTGAGGAATTTACCTATACCACTTACATCTTACCTCCTACTAAGAGTACTGCTGCTCATCACTTCTATTCAACCCCACCCCCATCAACCACTCATAGCTCCCAGATGACCTTGTTGACTTACTCCGCCTCTCACAAACCCAGAGACTTCTTCCACTCTCAAACATAGTCTTGAGTCGTATGAAATCGTATGTTCCAGAGATATATTAAGCCTCAAATTTATCTATGATAATGAAAACAGGCTGAAGCAAGTAATTAAAATGCATACTAAGGCTGAGATTTGAATCTGAGTCTCCTGCTCGGGAGGCTGATACACTAACCACATTGCCACCCTGGCATTGCAGCTAACACAGCTGCACAGATTACCCTAGTTCTTCTCCCTCCCTAATACAAACTCAAATCCACACCTCAGCCCATTTTATGGTCCCCTTAACAACTCGTATCAGTATTGCAGAGGCTATCCACCATTGGAAAAGCAACTTAGCATTTAACAAAATGGGGATAATCCTGCCTGTGCCACAGGATAGGTTATATATTAATCATATGAAACTGTATTTTTCAGAGACATTGCTTCAGTCTGTATTCGTTATCATAGACAAAGCTGAGACTTAATATTTCGGAACATATAATGTCATATGATTAATATATCACCTATGCCTGAGATATAGGCAGGATTATCCCGTTTTGTTCCATTCTAAGGTGCTATTGCAAAGTTGGAGAACCTCTGCAATAGTGATACGAGTTAAGAAGGGGAACACCAAGATGGGCTGAGGCATGAGCTGGAGTTTGTAGGGAGGGAGACATACTATGGTAATCCGAGCAGCTATGTTAGCTGCTGTGCAAGGTTGGCACAGTGGTAAGCACATCTGCCTAGTTAGCATGAGACCTGGGTCTGAATCCTGGTCTCAGCACAAATTTTAATTAATTGCTTCAACCAGTATTCATTATCGTAGTCTCCAGTCTCTTCAACATATTCAGCAACCTCTCTTGCCGAACCAGCAGACTCATTGCCACTGATTCCACATCAAGTCCCTATGCAGCTGACATCAATATTTCTATCCCTTTCCTTTCCTTTCTCCACCCTCCACTTTCAGTTTACATAATATGTATCACAGCTGCGGATTCCGCATGGTATCTGCTCTTTTTGACATGATCAAAAAGCAGACAGCTCCAGAGTTCTGAGAAACTGGTGTCTGGGGGAAGAATCCATATAGTGCAACAGGCACCAAGGTTATGCCTTTCGTGCTGTAGAGCATGCTGTGCGACAGGATATTGTGTGTTGCTGGTATGCACCCTCTGCCTGTGTCCATTCATCCTAACTGATAACTTAATAGTAGTCCTCCCTATCTCCACAATATCCTTGTCAGACCTTATACTCCTTCTGCACTGATCTTCCTATCCTATGGCTCCCATCCCTGTGACCATCCCTGCTGGAAGACTTGCCCCATGCATTCTCCTACCACCACCTATACCAGCCCTGTTACAGGTAAAATGTATACTGTCAATGGGAGAGCCACCTGTGAAACAACACGTCATATACTAGCTGTTTGGCCTTTTACGTCGGCGTGACTACCACTAAGTTATCAGGTAGGATGAATGGGCATAGGGAGAGAGTGTATACTGGCAACATACAGTATCCTGTCATAGAGCATGCTCTACAAAATGACAGTCATGATCTCAGTGCCAGTTTCACCACACTCACCATTTGGATTCTTCAACCAGACACCAGTTTCTCAGAATTCTGTAGGTGGGAACTAGTGCTACAACGTGTCCTTGGTTTTTGCCACCCACCTGGCCGTAATTCACGTTAATTTCTTCTGTCTCCATATTTATTCACGGTAACTACTCCTTTCTTCACTCTATTTCAGTTTTCTACATATTTCATTTTCTGAGCTGTCAGTTTTTGCTGTCAGCCTCCCACCTCTATTACATACAATGCACTTAGCTTTTCAGCTTTATTAACTTGTGCATGATATTTTAGTAGTAATCTCTGTCTTGTATAGTAACAAATCAGAGAGGAAGGGACTCTAATGAAAGACCCAATATATTTGGCAAACTATATAAATGATTATTTTAGTAGCATAGGAATAAAATTACAGGAAAATTTTCTAACAGCCCCTCAGGTCAAAAAGCCAAATAATGGCGTATCACACTCAATGGTGTTATTTCCTACAACACAGGAAGAAGTCTATAAAGCAGTCAGCAAACTGAAAAACAAAAACTCAGCTGGTCTGGATGAAGTCCCCATTTTTATAATTAAGGACTGTATCAAGAGCCTACTTCCACCTTTAGTTGATATTATAAATCAATCTTTCAAGCAGGGCTACTTTCCAGACTATTTAAAATATGCAAAATAACTACCTCTCTTCAAAAAAGGTGATGCAGGAAAAATTGAAAATTATAGGCCAATTTCTCTACTATCATGCTTTGCAAAAATATTAGAAACTATTATGAAATATAGGCTAATGAATTATTTAAATAAATACAGCTTACTGTCTGTTGACCAGTTTGGATTTCGATCACGGAAAAGCACAGAATCAGCAACAGCACACCTCACAAAGCACATTTTAGAAGCATTAGATAAAGGGAACTACACAACAGGTATATTTCTTGATCTAACTAAAGCATTTGATACAGTAGACCACAACATATTGTTAAATAAGTTAGATGAACTGGGAATAAGGGGACTTGCGAAAAAGTGGTTCCAGTCATATCTAAAAAATAGAAGACAGATAACTGAAATCTCACATATTTCAAGTTGCTCAAACTATATTGTAAAGTATACTTCAGACCCAAATTATGTAAATATAGGTGTCCCACGGGGTAGTGTCCTTGGCCCAATACTATTCCTCATTTACATAAATGACTTCCCACAGAGCATCAAGCACGGACAAACAATATTGTTTGCAGATGACTCAAATGTTCTAATCAGTGACAAATCACCAGATGCACTAAAAGAAAAAGCCGAACAGACACTAAACAGTGTATGTGAGTGGGCATCCAATAATAAACTAACACTAAATCTTAAAAAAACAAATGCTGTTAACTTCTATGTCTGCAAAAAACCACACTATAACAACTTTAAGTTAAACAATGAAACTATAGAATGTGTAGACTACACAAAATTTCTTGGTATGCATGTTGACAGTTAAAGTGGGATGAACGTATTAAAATACTTAGTAGCAGAATCGCTACAGCGTGCTATGCTCTTAGAATTCTGACTGCAGTGTGTGATACTACATGTGTCAGATCTGCATATTTTTCTTTTATCCACTCTGTTATTACCTATGGCATAATATTTTGGGGAGTCAACAGTAAAAATATTCAAATAGTTTTCAAATTACAGAAAAGAGCAATTTGTATAATAACCAAGAGTGGCAGTAGGGCTCACTGCCTTGAACATTTCCAAAAGCTGGAAATCCTAACTGTCCCCTGTGAATACATTTTTCAAAGTATTATGTATGTAAAAAAAAAAAAATTGACTGCTATATGAAAAATTCTTTAGTACACAGCTATGAAACTAGAAACCAATACAATCTGCATCTAGAGAGGAAAAATAAAGTTAAAACTCAGCAGAGCTTGTTGTACAATGCCGTTAAATTATATAATAAATTACCCCAAAAAATAAAAGATATTGACACAATCGGATAGTTCAAAACAAAACTAAAATTTTTTTTATTAAATAAAAGTTATTATGCAGTAATGGACTATCTGAATTAAAACATGTGGTGTAATTAAAGTAGCCTGTGTTGTAATACATGAGGAAATAATTATAATATGAAATCCAAAATTGTACAGTACTATAAGAAAATTACATAAGGATATAAAACTAATTTAAGATACCTCAAAAATGTGTGTAAATACTAATTTTATGTGTATAATTGTAGGTATATTGTATTGTATATGATTTTGCTGACGAAATCCAATCAATCAATCAAACCCTGTCATCCACCTTTAAGCTCTCAGGTTTTCAAATCTCGTCTAGTGCAGTCCCCAACAATCAGTCTTTCCTTCTCATCCCATCCAGTAAGTCTCCCCTGACCCAGGGTTCTGGGTGACTTTTCTAAACTCTTAAACCTTTACCTAAAACTTTCCAGTTCTTTTCCTTCATCCCTCTTCCTTCCCCTTAACCCTCCTGCCAGAAGAAGGAGCCACTGGCTCCTAAAGCCTGAATACTTAAAACTTTGTTTATATGTGTGTTCACCTGGCGCCACTTGGCGAGTATATATTTTATCTGTCCAGTTACAGTATATTGTAAAAAATTGATTATTTTCGTTGTTGTAGGTACAGTATTGGGAGTTGCTCTTTCAAATTAATAACCTGAAAACTAAATGTAAGTGAGACAAACCCTGATTAATATTTTAATAGCTTCAGGTACATACTACATATGTCCTACATAGATATTTGGACGAAAAGTGAAAAATGAGTAAAGAAAAAAAAAACATTAATTATTATTAGTAGTGTGATCATAGCAGGTGGAACAGTTCCAGCTTGCCATGTTACATCACATCCCTCCGCCCCCCTCCCAATCCCCCCAGCTAAGTTATACAGACAGATATAAAAAAAATAGCTAATGATAATTCAGTGGCAGATAAGTAGTTACAAATCATTTTTATAAACTCTAAAAAAATTCAGCAAATATTAATCACTCTGACTTTTTAAATAAGTTTTTAATGTATTTAGTAATTCTGGTTTTTCACTTCAAAAGGTTTTCCCACATACCAAATTTAAAGTAGTTCAGTCTAAATTTTAGCTGTTGTGGGAGAAAGAACGTCCTTTCTTGTTTCAAATTGACTGTGCACCTCTCATGGAGTATTTGCACTTTTCCAAGCACCCTTGTCCATAGCTTTATTTTATTCATCATCCAAAAGATCACACCTGTGATATAGGATTTGTCAGAATGTTATATGTAACACATGATAACAATGCATAACATAATAAACAAGCGAAGCAAATTACATACCCATAGTACATAATTAGATAACAGGCACTTAGTACACAAAAAACAAATACTCATGACAAACATATGTAGTGCATTAAGTGCAACATATAAGCAAAATGTATTGAGGGGGGGCATTTAATGGAATTTTTATAAGTACTTCATAATTTGAAAATAAATGTAAATTTCTTTAAATTATTGAAAGCAAGTAAAGGTTTCAGTGTCCTTGTGATGAGGCATCAGTACTAATACACAATTCCTTCGTCCTGCCTAGGTATGCTAAAATGTCTGCATTTATTAAAGGCTGTTTAATTACCTCAAAATCCTCTTGTCATCTGGCCATCCACAACCACCACCTATGGTTTTTCCTCAATAAATTCAGAGGAGCATCGCTATTTAATAACTGGGTTGGCACGAATTTTTGAAAAAATGATGCTAACCATAGAAATGCCTTTAGTTGTTTCTTTGTCTGTGGTCTAGGAAAATGTTTGATTGTGTCTTGCTTTTTGGGATCAGGTCTAATACCTGTAGGTGAGATGATGTGACCTAAAACTTTTGTCTCTTCCCGTGCAAATTCAGATTTTTTTTTTTCACAGTTGCAGTAACTTCATATTCAGAGAATCTTCGTAAGTCTTGCCTAAGTATTTGCACATGAGCTTCCCACATGGTTGTGGTGATAAGAAGGTCATCCAGATACATGGTTACTCGACTCAAAAAGTTCTGGTCCAAGCACTCTATCTAATGCTGCAGTAAATAAGCCAGCAATCATGTTAAGGCCAAACAGCAGAAAGCAAAATTGGTAACTTCTACCACTTCACATGAAGGCAATGAAGGCGACTTCCAGGGTGGAATAAAATTTGCCAGTACGAGGCCCTGAGGTCAATCAAGGCCAAATAGTTAACTCTGTGAAATTTTAACAATTGCTCTTCCATATTGTCTGGTCTGGTCCTTACAGGTATGATGATTTTCTTTATTTCCCTGGTGTCCAGAACAAGGTGAACAGTACTGTCTGGTTTGGCTGTTGCTAAAATTGAACTGCAGTATGGTGAGTGCAATGGTTCAGTTATATTCCATTTAATCATGCACTCGATCTCTTTCTTGACAGCCTCCTATCTCATCCATGGAATAGCATATGACATATGACAGAAAGTTTCTTGTGGATATACCTTCATTGGATACACGTTCCCCTTTAGTACAAATGGTTTTTTTCCCCCCAAAAACGTTGAGAATTGGTTCAGTACAGCATGTAAATCATGCTTCTGTTCTTACTCAAGTGTGATTGACTCCTTGTTTAAGTGTGGTTGACTCTTCAATACTTTGGTGTACGTTGTATTTGGTGGTCGCCTTCTCTAAATTTACATCATAATGTCAGGATACATCAACTGAATGTTTACCTTGTTTGTCAAATGACTGAATATTTGCCTTTGTTGTCAACAAATCAACTGAAATAGGTTTTTCGTCAACATACAGATGGCACTTAGGTTTGCCTAGATCAGTCTTTGTCTGATGCTTCCTAAAAATTTCCATACCTAACAGATAGTTAACTATTAATTTTTTGACTACTAAAAAGGTGCATGTAAATATGTTCTCATTTATGTTAATAGGTAAACAAGTTTGCAGCCTGACAATCTTTGATTTACCACCCAGTGCAGTTGTAGTGTGACAGTTTTTTAATGGTAAAATAGACAAATTGAGTTTGTTCGGCAGCTTGTCAAAGAGACTTCACGAAATTCACTTCTGCGGCAGTGTCTAGCACAACCTGTACGTCTGTGTTGCCAATTTTGGCATTTATATTAGTTTGTACTTCATCCTCTAATGCTTCAGTATTACTCATGTCTTCATCTGTATAAATATCATCCCTCATGTCATTTTCCTGATCATATCTTATAAAATAGCTATTCAAATCCTTATGCCCATGCTTCCATTCAGGGTCGTTGGCAGGCGTTTGGGCTCAGCTGATCGCTGTTTCCCATGGCAGAGGTGTTGAGTTAGTCCCTCCGTCCGTTACGTCAACTATGTGTGTTGTAGGTTCAGAATTGTCCCACATACAGCCTTGTATTTGATGGGGCAGCATGATATTGCTCTGGGTTTCTCCCACTCCTGTAACCATTGTTATTAATGTAGTTATTTGGCAATTGATTATTACTATTATCAAAATCTTTTGGGCATTGCCATTCAGACCATACGCATTATTCCATTCATTCTGGTTTTTACATTGTTGAGAACTGTGGTTTCATTGATTGTATCGCCTACTGTTACAGCCTCTATTACCATTTTGTTGGTTGTTTCTGAAATTACAGTTCTCACTATACTTTTGGGGTGGTATGTATCGATGATACGCTTGTTGTTGGTTACCATATTGGTTGCAGTAGTTGCTACAACTATTTTTGGTGTAGGTGCTCCCACTGTCATTATTGCCATTATAGTTGTAGTTGTTAACTGACTGATTATGATTATAATCGTTTGTCTTAAGGCTGCTTTCATCTGTGAGATCAATGTTTTGCATTGAAAGGTTGTAGGTCAAAGACCTCCATTCGGAGTTTCTCTCGTATTCCCTGTAACCAGTATTTCTCCAAAAAGGCTTGTTCAAATCCTTTGTATTATGTGTGTATTGTAGGCTTCTTCCGCTGCTCATTAATCAGGCGTCACCTTGAATCCATCCTACAATGAATTGGTTTTTTTGTTGTTCGGACCATATTGGGGCAATATGTTCCTAAATGCTTGCACAAATACCACTGGGTGTGCCTTTTTCGATTCCTGCAAAAAGATTGGAAATTGTCTTGTGTTTAAGCAAAGCTTCATCAATGAGGACAGACTATTCCTTTTGCTCTTTCATCTGACTGTGATGTTGTTCTCTGCCTCTTTGTTGACAGCATGACAGTGTTCAACAACATTGGCACATTCACATAATTATTTCCAAATTGTTCGGTTCACCTGTATTGTACTCTCATTGTGGCAAAACCATGTTTGCGCAATTATTTTCTACAGATGACTGATTCTGGTTTGTAGCTACATATGGACTGTTGGAACTATTATTTTCGCTTATTTTTTTCTTTGATCATTTACATGTCATTGTCAATTTTTGGCAAGCATTTTTGTTTCACACTCACTAATTAGTTCCTCCACCGCCTCGATATAAGTCCTGTGTTCCTGGATACACTTTTCTGTGAGCGTGATGTCATGGTCGAATATTCCTGCTTTGGCTCTTTTGTTTAATTTCTATAGATCCTTCTTAAACCCTTCACATTCGGATGTTAGAAATGTATGATCTACGTAGCTTTAAAAGACTAACATCTTGCATGAGTTTACGTACTTCCTCTGGCAATTCTCCATAAGTCGATACAAATTCAGCTACAGTTGTTTGTATAATCGTGACCAATTCAACCACATTTTTGTGATCATTTTCCAAAGCTTTTTGCACCTCTACTACCCTTTGTACTTGATCTGAATCTTTTTTCTGTTCCTTTTTGATGTCTGATAACTTTGGCTTAACTGCGTATTCATACTAGAAAATTTCGTGTCAAGTTTGTCCCTGTTAGATCTGTATTCCAGTTATTACTCAAAGTTTCAAGATCACCATCTAACTTTTTGTTCTACCACGCTGACATGATTAGAAAGTTTTTGGCTGAGATTGTTGACTTCTGTTGCAAGAGTCAATTTTTGAAATTAATTTTGTATCGAAACTACTGAGTTGACTGTACCTGAGTAATTTCAATACTTAAATTTGTATTATGTGCATGTTTACCAGTAACTTCTGAACATATGATGGTCACTTCTGTACACATGTTGGATATTTCTGAACTCATTTTTAATATTGCCTGCAATATTTGGCTACACTCTATCTCATTCCTACCATTACGTATTGATCCATTCCCATTATTCATTCTTGTGAACTCACCTCGTTCATTCAAAACTGAGTCGCAAAAATTTTAATAGTCAGTTCCATTATTTCTTTCTCCATTACTATCACAAATTTCACCTTCCAACATTGATTGAGGACTGGTCTCGTCACATGTGAGCCAAGTATTATAGCCAAAATGCACATGTGATTCACTAGTAATAGTGGAGTGTAATTGAATATTCTCTTTATTTGGCAAATTACCACCTTGTTGCAATCCAGTTTTGTCTCCTCTTATTGGCAAATTTGTGGATACTTCAACATTTTCATTTTTGCTATTATTAATAGTTGCTTGTTGCTGAGTTCCAAATTTGATAAACACATGTAACATTTGAAAATGTAAAAAATGTTAAATTCTTACAGAAAAGTTTTTTTTTGTATCTTTAGAAATTACTTTTTGCTCACAACAAGGTGGTATGTAATTGTGGTACTATTATGTGACAAATACTACAAGAATACACATTACAAGATCAGACTCTGTTCCTTGCCACAAAGGTTGGGAAATTGAACAAAGTATAGGATCATGCTGGAATTGCTCTCTCATGCATAAAATGAAAGTTGTCGTGTTCACATTTCCTCGAAGTCCACGATTTTCAAATTTCCAGTATATTTGGATGGTTTAAATGTTTCTGTTCCCAGTAATTATTGTCTTTTCCATCTTTCTTCCTCATATACCATAAATATGCAACAAAAAATAATTATTAGTACAATGTTGATCTCGAATAATGGATTCTAATTTTTATTGTACTTATACATAAAATTTTTGGAGATTGCAGTCATTGTTCAGTTGCCATTTGTAGGGAAATTTATTTTGGAAAAAGGATTTTGAAAGTAAGAGGGAAATATTATTTAAAAGGGGTAAATGGTTTTTTTAAAGGTTATTCTGAAATACATTATCGAACAAAGGAGGGGTTTCAGTTGCCCAAACAGTCACCGTAGCTAACAAAGAAAGGGATGAACAATAATATTTTGTTAAGAATACATAGATACAAAAATTAAAAATATTCTTATGCCCATTATTGAAATAATTTACTTTTATACCTTTTCAATGCTGCAGTGACACAATGGTTTTTTCCTCCATTATTACTGGTTCCATGCAGTTCCTCATGATTGTCCCAAATTGTTACAGCAGATTTTGGTGGGAACACCAATCTTTACTTAATACTTTCACAATGTCACTCTCATTTGGTGGGCATACACATGTCTAGTTTCTTAAGCAGTACAAAACAGTATGTTGTCCTTGATACCGAGCGTTCATCAGAAACAAGGGTATCATCAGGAGTGCTGCAGGGATTTGCGATAGAACCGCTGTTGTTGTGTATATACATAAATAATTTGGCAGACAGGGTGGGCAACAATCTGCAGTTGTTTTCTGATGGTGCTGTGGTGCACGCTAAGGTCAAACAGGGTGAACAGCAATCTGTGGTTGTTTTCTGATGATGCTGCAGTGTACAGTAAGGTGTTGAACTTGAGTGACTGTATGAAGGTACAAGAAGACTTAGACAAAACTTCTAGCTGGTGTGATGAACGGCTAGCTCTAAATGTGAAAAAATGTAAGTTAATGAAAATGAGTAGGAAGAACAAAACAGTACTGTTCGGATACAGTACAACTAGTGTTCTGCTTAACACCGTCAAGTCTTTTCAATATTTGGGTGGTAATGTTGCAAAGTAATATGAAATGGAATGAGCATTTGAGAACTGGTGTAGGGAAGGTGAATGGTTCACTTTGGTTTACTGGGAGAATTTTAGGAAAGAGTGGAGACCTATTATTGAGTACTGCTTAAATCTTTGGGATCTGTACCAGGTTGGATTGAAGGAATACACTGGCGCAAATCAGGGGTGGGCTGCTAGATATGTTGCTAGTAGGTTCGAACAACACATAAGTGTTATGGAGGTGCTTTGGAATTCAAATTAGATGCCCTGGAGAGAAGGCAACGTTCTTTACAAGAAACACTATTGAGAAAATTTAGAGAACTGGTATTTGAAGCTGACTGACAAACCGTACATTGTGCGTAATGAACGTGAAGATAAGATACAAGAAATTAGGGTTCATATGGGGGCATATTGACAGTCATTTTTCTGATCATAGAATGAAGGCTTTCACGACAGGTGTTAGAGAGACCTTCAAGAAGAATGGGTATTCCAACAGAGAGATAGATCGTGCACTACATCCTAGACTGACAGCCATGACGGGACAAGGATCGACACCAACCCAAGGGGAAAGTGTTCTTATCATTTATCAACAAGGTCACTGATCGCATTGGAAAAATTTTAGGCAAGTACAATGTGGAAACTGTTTTCAGACCCACCACGAAAATAAAAGAATCTTTAAGATCTGCTAAAGATAAACGACATCCTCTAGCTATACCAGGTGTCTATAAAATTCCGTGCAGTAGTGGAAAGATCTATATAGGCACAACAAAAAGAAGTGTCAACACCTGTCTGGGTGAACATAAAAGGAACTGCTGCCTTGGACATATTGATAAATGGGCTGTAGCAGAACATGTGTTTCAGGAAGATGATCATGAAATAAAGTTTAATGAGAGGACTGTCATAGCAAAGACATCGCTATATTATGCACGAATGTATAGAGAGGCCATTGAGATTGCCAAATACTGCAATAATTTTAATAGAAAAGATGAAGGCATTAAGGCTAAGACATGGATGTCAACATTGCAGCAACAGCATGACAATCGATTAATTTAAATTGAGAAAGTTGGCAATATCAGAGATTATAGCACAGCCGACGTCACGTGATTGACAACGGCGCCCTCTGGATGGCTTATACATACGGTGCTCACTCACGCTCTCATTGCAGTTCACCGATTGTCCTTGGAGGATGCCTTCTGGAGTCGAAGGCGAAATGTTGGAGGAGAATTCTATGTATGGACCACGGCATCTCAGCCCAGAAGTGTTAAGTGATGAGTTATTTTTCTCTTGCTATACTTGCAAGCAGAGCAGGAAAGGAAATGACTAGTAGTGGTAATGGTACAATCCACCATGCACCGTGCAGCGGCTTGCCACCATGCACCGTGCAGCGGCTTGCAGAGTATCTATGTAGATGTAGATTCATCGGCACAGGTGGGTCCAGCATTTGGGCTGCTGAGGATGCAGAATGCTGTACAGCCAGTGTAGGCTCAATGTCTGTGACAGCTGTCGCAGCAAACAGTGATAGGCATGGTGGCAGTGGATGTAGAGGCAGTTGCAAAGGTGGCCAGTGAGTGATCTCCATGACAGAGTCTTTGGAAGTCCCATATGCCTGGACGTCAGGCTCAGGCAAGGGCTGCTCAGGGGCAAAAGGTTGGGCTGCAGGCAATGTGTCTGAAAAATGAAAATCTATGGAACGATCACTATAATCACACAAACGAAGCTGATTTTGGTGCTGCTGGAGGATGCGAAATACTCCGTCAGTGATATAATGAGCACAGCCAAATATCTGACTGACAACATAGGGTTCCCTGTTGTGAGACTTGTTATAGATCACGATAGAAAACTTTGTCCTCCATGCGAAACTTCATTGTAAAGTTAGTTTCAGAAACAGGGTGGTGAGGGTGAAAGAGATGCAGTGGAGTGCACTGGTAATGACCATGTAAGAGATCTGCTGACAAAAGCATTGTGAGAAGACTTAGTGTGATAGGTGCTCAGAAACCACAACAAAGCATTTTTGCTCATATGTGAATCACAAAGTTTGGATACCTGGGTCTTGAAAGAGCAAATGAAACATTCTTGTGCACTGTCTGATTGAGGTGAGAATGATGTCATTCAGGTATGTTGAATTCCAGTTTGTTGTCAAAATTATTCAAATTCTGACAAAGAAAATTGTGGAGAATTGTTCAAATTCCAGCAAAGAAAATTATGGACCATTGTCCAAAAACTCTGTATGTGGCAAACCGTCTTAGCAAAAGACAGGAATGAGTACGTTGATAGTGCTAGCAATAACGGTCAAATGCATTGTAAGGTAAAAACGTATTTGTTGTATGGATCATCAATAATGTGCCATCTTGTGTTCAAGAAAGGACCAGCAAAATCAGTATGGATACATTGCTAAGGACCATCAAGAAAAGGCCAAATGAAAAGGTCTTGGCTCCACACTTCCAGGTTATCCGTGCATGCGTGGCAACAGGCAGTCATATGTTCTATTTGTTTATCCAGCCTGAGCCATGTACAATGCTGGCACACTAACTGCCTAGTCCTGATTCCCCGGTGTCTGCTGTGTAATAGTGTCAAAATATGTTGTTGCAAAGATGTGGGAATCAGAACTTGCAATTTTTCTTTAGAAAACTGCAATAAAATGACATCATTCTGAGGAGAATGGATCTTGCATTTATTTGTGATCTACTGCATCTGGGAATGATTTTGGATTACAAGGCCAACCCATCTGAAAGTAGTGACTGAGCAGTCATAATGACTGATATTGTTCAATAGCCTGTGTGATTTTCCAAGAAACAGTGGGAAAAGCTTGCAGTGCTTGTGAATCAGAATGTTCAGTATGAAAAAAGTAAACTTCTAATATGCTGAAATCTGGATCATTTCCCATAGTAAGTGAGACAAAAGAAGTAGTGACAAACTCTGCAGCTTCTGTGTTGTACGGTCAGGTATCTTATTCACCAAACAATAAAGAACAGTCAACGTTTTTCTTTTCCAAAAAAATTAAAAAGCTTAAGTGGAAGCTGCTTTGAAATTGCCTTGAAGGAGTTCCTCAGCAATAAGTGTTTTTATAATATTAAGGAATTGCTCTCAGAGGAGTAGAATACTTTCATTTGTATAAATAGTATTTACAAAAAAAAAAGGCAAATTAATTTTCTATCTGAAGGCCTGTTGTATATAATTGTTTCCCACAATGTTATAAGGGGAAATGATCAATATGTAAACTATCCAAAACAAATCCTTGTATTTGTCCATGGAGAATAAATAAATAAATAAATAAATAAATAAATAAATTAGTCACAAGAAAATCTTTATACCATACCATATGGATCATATTTTGTGACACCATAAATTACAGCTAAAGCCCTCTTTCCCAGCTGACTGTAGTTGGCCTCGGTCCTGTTCAATGTCTTAGACGCAAATGCTATGGGGCATTCTGTGTTGCCAACTTTGTGAGCTAAAGCTGCCCCTACTTCATGTAATGATGTCTTAGCAGCAAGCACTACTGGTTTCTGCAGATCAAAATGCCTAAGACATAAGCAACTAGGCAATGCGTGTATCAGTTGCTGAAAAATTATTCACATTCTCCAGTCCATTGAGAAGGAAAATTTTTCTGCCAGAGGTAATACACAGGAGTGGCTAATTGCACTGTGTTTGGAAAGAATTTGATGTGGTATCAGTATTATGAAAAAGATAGTTACTACTAACCATATAGTGGAGATGCTGAGTCACATATGGGCACAACAAAAAGGCTGTCACAAAGTAAGATTTTGGGCAATCGTGCAAACAAGACCTTTGTCAAAAACAGACCCCCCCCCCCCCCCACACGTGTAGTATATCAGCTTGTCAAGAACAGCTTAGAGTTCTCCTACATTCGTAAGAGAAGGTAATCTCTTTTGGCCTCTGAATGCTTAGTTGAAGGCCGAGTGCTGTGGGTGTCAGTAACATGTCTCAAATATTCAATTTCAGCAAGTCCTGTGTTAGTTAAAACTTGAAAAAAAAGACTCCAAATTCTTGAGGTGCTCTTTCAGTGTATGGCTAGAAACAACAATGTCACCTACATAATTTGAACAGAATGGAACATTTGACATCACTTGTTAAAGAAAGTGTTGAAATAAAACAGGAGCAGAAGTGCTTCTGAAAGGAAGGCATTGGTATTGGTACAAGCCAATGTGTGTATTAAACACCATAAACGTTTTCATTTACTCATTCAGGGGAAGTTGGAGATAAGCATCAGCTAAATCAAATTAGGAAAGAATGGTCCACCTGCTAGATGATCCATAAGTTGATCTATATGGGGAATCAGTAAGGATTCAGTCACTGTCTGAGTGTTAACTCTAGCTTTAAAGTCAGCACAAAGTCTATTCTTCCTGTTTGCTTTTCTTGCTATGACAAGGGGAGATGCCATTGACTTTCATAAATGGGTTTCAAAACTCCAGTTCTTCTAATCTTTTGAGTTCCTAAGCAATTTCACTACAAATGGTATGGAGTACCAGATGAGAGTGCTTACAGGTAGATTTTCCAGTGTCCTTAAGTATAATATTTGCATGAAAATTCTTCATACATAGCAACGTGCTGTTGAACAAATGTCCATATTTTTCATACAATTGATGTTATGCAGCCATGGGAAAGTTGTGTATCAATGATCTGCACATTGTCCTGAATATGTAAACCAAATAAATCAAAAGCAGACGTGAAAAATATTGGAACTAGAAGGTGACGGAACTACTGTGAATGGCACCAATGTATTTGTATGCAAGACATGTTACAGCTATGGTACTCCACCAATATGAATCTTTTCTTTTGAGAACTCTGTACAATGGGACTTTGTGACCGTAAAAGCCAAGATATCCAACCTTACGCTAAACCTTGAAGCGTCTGATGCCATACAAACGCTATCACATAACATGCAGACTACCCAACTGCTACTTGTCAAGTTACGTGTCACAATACAGCTAGGCTTACGAGGAATTCTGAGTTCAGAACTTTTACCTCCCAAACAATTTATTCAAGTACTGCAGAATGTTACCACCGATTTGCCACTGTCAATGCGTTTAGTGTTGTCCGTACATGAAGCTATGTTTCCCGATTATTATGCTATGGCTAGGACTCAGTTATTAAAATGTGCCAACACCCTAGAGTTCCATATACTTATACCCCTTGCCTGTTCGTATTGTCAATTTGAGTGTTACAAGATACAGGTGTTCCCTGTTGTGTGGTCAGCAACTGGACAGTATATATGCTGGAATACAGCAGACATTCTAGTCATTAGTCTGGATTGCTAAAAATATACTATGATGTCCCATAATCGGTTGAATGAATGCATACATGTTCATAATTTCATGTGGCATGAAATTGCCCTTCGAACCATCCTACGGGATGTGAGATTAGCCTTTTCTCAGGAAAGCATCAATCGCCACCCTGTTCACGAACCATCGTTCGCCTAGTGGAACCCTGGTTTAGGACCATTAGCACAAACCTCCTGTACACATTAGACCAACCTACGATATTAACACTTTGTTGCTATGAACATAATTTCCAGGCAAAAACATAAGAGATAAATCTCAAACAGTGGATTTTTAGCAAACAGTTCCTATTGTGATGTTATTACGCCACTTGTAACCTTTCATGCCAATATGGCTTACTCTGTCAGTATTCGCACCCATCTACCTATGTTTTTTACATGAAAGTTCATTCGTGGTTCCTTTGTCAGCTGAATTACCTGTTTTAGCTAATACATTGAATGATCACCTATCAACGTCAATCGATGACACAAGAGAGGACAAATTTCTTATGATCACCTGTTAGCACATTTAAGTGAATGGCAAACAGCTACTAATCTACATACAACTATTATACCCAGTGTCACATTAACCCCAGTCACTGCTATTTTTATTATTGTACTGATATGGATATTGCATAAAAAGGGATCTTGCAAATGGTTACGACCGTCCCCTCCAATAGTTCCAGAACCCAAGCCTCATGGCGAATATCACCCATGATTCGAAAGAAAAGCTTATCAAGGCATGTGCCCTCCTTTAGTTTTAAGAGTTCAAGTGTATTATTAACTAATGGGAAAACTGGTGCAACATAGTGAAGTGCTCCCCTAGTGTTAAACCCCTTTTAAATTCATGTGAAATGTGTGAACCTCCCTTCCTACTCTACTGTGCTGAGTTACAGTGGATGGGCCTGGTCACTGCCACACCCTCTTCTAGCCAGCAGCTTGTGCACTGCCCGCCGAGGCCAACGCAACGCACCACATCATGCCACTCAGCCTTGCATGTAACTTCAGTGGTGATACATACATGCTTTTGAATTCATTTAAGAAACAAAGATGCTTGGCGTGTACTCCTGATTCAAACTATTACCTTCCAATGTGTTTTCTTCACACTTGTTAATTGATGTAATTTTGTTTTGATGTTTTATAATATTTATTCCTTGTTCTTGTGTAAACATAATATTGTTGAAGTGTGTAAGCCCCTTTGTGACCCCTAAGAGGTCTTCAAAGTCTCTACACCCACCCGTAGTTGAAGACCCCTGCCATCTTCCATAGGAACTTTTAACAATCAAATAATGTCTATTTTGTCTTTGCAAACTAAAATTGTCAACATTTAAATAACAATCACGTTGAGCAAAATCACATACGTTTTCCATTCCCCCAGAAGGGGGAGGAGTGTAAGGTTGAGCCAGATAGTAGGGAATTCTATCTTTATTTTCTTTCAAATGGTTTATTTCATTTTCTTGTTACAGTCAAGCATAAGCCTGTAGTTTCAGCTGCCTGTAATTTCCTCGTCCCATGGTCTGGCAGCAACAAGTCAGCACCGAGGTGGGCAATCTCGATCACGTGCCTCCCTCGTGTGCTGACAAGATAACGCCGCTTAGGTGAAGCTGACCAGGCCATGCTTCAGAACTTTCCATGTCACCCCTGCGGTTTTCTTGGCTCCTGGCCAATCAGGGCAGAGGAAATTGCATGGCTGTGCTGGAGGTACCCTGCTGCCCGTTGACCGAAAACGCGCTCTATGCCGTGCGCCCTGTGGCTGTGAACATCATCTTTTCTTCCCAGTGCTGTGGCGCCGAGGACTTTGTTTCTGTAGCTGCCACACCATTCGGACTTGTCTGAATGGCAGCCACCACTTTTCTTTAACTTCGCCTAAATTTGCTGCGAACCATGTTTCGCCCACCACTACATCTTGGCTCATCCTCATCTCCCCAGGCCTGACTCATGTTGCCCATTTGAATTCACATCTGTTGATTTTTCTACCAATAAATGGCCTCATCTCAAGAAAAGGTTTCAGAACAATTTCTTTCAACACATTCACCCACCGCCTTAGCCGCTCCTAACAGAGCCATTTCCGCACATCTCCATCTTATAGTCCTTCTTCTTGTGTTCTGAGCAGACTGAATTGATTCCACCATTGCTCTATCACTCTGTTGGATTGTACACTCTTCCAAATTGCTTTACCATTAGGCACTGATGTAAAAAAATTTACTGTATAAAGCACTACATTCTGAGAAGCAAGGCAAGAACAAGGTAACTGATTTTTAGATAGATAATACCTGAATGCACTCATGATTTTATATTTGATTTGACTATTCAAGATTCCATTATGTGTATATGTTGTGACTGTCCACATCTTACCAAAGAGGAGAAGTGTAGACATCCAGAAAATTGTATTGTCATCATACATGCACCTCTAGAAAGTCATTTTGACTTATAACATGAGAGAGCCTAATATGTCGTCTTAGGTGAAGTTGATACTGTTTATGAGAATTAAATTCTTCATTTAATAATAAACTCGTTGTGATTTAACTTACCCTTATAACTGAAATGTAACACAATTTAATTAATGCATTATCATTGAACTACACTGACCAAACAGAATTTTAATACGTTTTATCCTGTTCATTTACATGAATGCTGAATGCTACACATGTCCTTCATCAGGGCTTTGACTACCTCTTTTTATTCCCTTAGATGCAGGATATCCTACCCACATCACTTAAAGTTATGTTTCACTATCCACCCAACATCCCTATTCCAATCCTGCTCCCAGTCCGCATTCTGTGGATCATTCCTTTTTGACTGACCTAAGTCAGAGAGCTGTTCCATCCACCACTACCTACCACCGTCCAGTCACAGGAATTTTATACCCTATAAAAGGGAGGGCCACAGGAGAAAGCAGTCATGCTACATAACAGCTATGTTGCAATTACTGTACCTAATTCTATGTGAGTATGGCATGTAACCAACTGTCTACTTGCATGAATGGCCACTGCCAAACTGTGACAAATTGTAAACTTGACCATCCAGTTGCAGAACACTTCCAACAGTAGTTTCTGTGAACTGGGCAGGTGGGAATTGTCTCTCCAGTATATCATGCACTTTCTAAATCCTCCTAGGCAAAACCTTTGCTAACTTGTTTTCTACAGCCTCATCTTACCACTTCCCTTCTCTCTTCTGCCCACAGCACTCCTTCCCCATCCAGCTCGTGAGATCACATACTGCCTTCTCTCTCTCTCTCTCTCTCTCTCTCTCTCTCTCTCCTCCCTCCCCCTTCCCAACCTCCCCCTTTCCATCCCTTTCTCTTTCTTCCCTCCCTGTTTCCCTCCTCATCTCCACTGTCCTCTCCTCTCCTCCCCTCCCCTCCCTCCCTCTAAATCTTATACATTCTACCTCAGTGAACTCCTTTCATCTGAGTGTGCAGCCACTGAATCATCTGTCAAAAGAATTGTCCTCACATCACCCTACTATCCCCTACTCACCACATGTGTGCCTTCCTGCCCCTCTACACCTCTATTTGCAAAGGGAACAGCTATCAATAATTAACAGTCAGTCTCACCATAGCCATGGGCATGTGCTTTTGGGTGATGGCATGGTTGTGTTTGTAAATGTGTGTACTTCTACTGGAGAAAGAGCAAGAGCTCAAATGCTAGTATAAATACTGTTGTTTTCTATTGCATGTTTCTATGTGCCACACATTAGTCAGCACCAGGTGAGCAGTTGCCCTTCCTTCATTCTATGCAATAAAGACAAAATTGTACAATTGTGTGAAAAGAGGATGGAAGCTGTTTCTAAATCCTGTCAAAAAAATTCCTGTAGGACTAAAGAAATTTTCTTCTGAAAATAAGGAAGAGCTTGAGACTCAACTGAGCAAACCAAAATAGATCTAAATAATAAAATAGAAACACTAGAGAAGGAAGTAGAAATATGTGTTTGGTTATTATTGAAAAGAAAATGGAAGAGTTCAATGAAAATATAGGATCTAAGTTTGTTGAAATTGAAAATAAAGTCAGTAATGTTCAGAATGTGAAGCATAGTATTTGTACTGTACCTAATGGAGTTCTTTGTTACTTATAAAAAGTTTAATAATTCTGAACAATTGACACCCATGGTCTAGGAGTAGCATCTTTGTCTAGTAATCAAAATGTCCTATGTTCGAACACAGCCACTGCTTGAATTTTGAATAAAAACATCAGCAATGGCAGCCGAACTTTTGTTCTGCCTAATGGCTTTGTCACAGAGGGTGGAGGAGATGACAAAGGTTCAGGGCACTGTCTTGTTCTTGGGGTGGGAAACTGCCTGTAAAAGGGGAAAGAATCCCCAATGATCAATGGCATGGAGATGCAAAAGCCAATGAAAATCATTGTGTTAAAGGCACATAAAGTGTAGCCACAGGATAGGTGGTCTTTAATTGGAAAGTGTCATGATGATCTCTCTGTTGGCAAAATGTTCTAGATTAGTCCCCATTTGGACATTTGGGAGGGGACTGTCAAGGGGAGGATGACCATGCGAAAAAGATGGAATAACCAACTACCGGATAATGTTATAAGAGTCTTAGCTTCGAATGTCAGAAATTTGAACACAATAGGAAAGTTAGGAAATCTGGAAAGGGAAATGCAGAGGCTCATTCTAGATGTAATATGGCTCAGTGAAGTGAAATAGAAAGAAAATAAGGATTTTTCAGATGAATGTAGGGCTGTATTGTCAGCAGCAGAAAATGGTATAACGGGTGGAGGATGAATAGGAAAGTAGGGCAGAGAGTTAGCTACAGTGAACAGTACAGTGATAGAATTGGTCTTATCAGATTCCACAGTAAACGAATGCTGACAGTGATAATTCAGGTATACATCCCAATGTTGCAACCAGAAGATGGAAATATAGATAAAGTATTTGAGGATATTCAACGGGTAATTCATTGTGTAAAGGGAAATGAAAATCTAATAATCATGGGGTCTGGAACGTGATTGTAGGGAAAGGAATACAAGAAAGGGTTATGGAAGGCACGGGAGCCCGCAGGGTTTCATGTCAGTATGTGCAAAATCGTTTCCTCGTACATTTGATTTAGAAATTTTGAAGAGAGTGTTATATGCTCATTGTTTCCTCCAAGCAGTTTTAGTACCTGGTCAGTGTTATAAGCATAAAGAAGCTAACAGTGTAAATAGTGTGAATCCTATCTCTACATTCCCAGATTTTATGTTCTCCTGCTATTTACATTATTTTTTGTTGATGCACTCCCTATTCTCACAGTTGGTTGTTTTCCTGCATTAAAATTTTTGTATGGATGTCATTTCCACATGTTTTACATGTCTAAGCCACTACCGAAAACTTCAACATCAGTTTTCAAAAGCAGTAATGTGCAAATTATATCATGTCCCCACTCGCACAACCTGGAGGATAATGCATAACATAAAACTGCAATTTGTTTAGGGATATGTGTTTTTCTTCTTAAAAGCAGATCACGTAATGCAGAAAACAATATGCAAGAAACATATAATTTCAGTTTAGTGTGATTAGTTTGTACTTATTTCAGAAGATTCTCGTTGATGAGTTGTTCTGCTCTTAGTTTAGTTTGTCATAACATTAACAGAATTACTTGGTTGTTTCAACTGCATCTTTATAACATTTGGAATTAATACGCTTTTTTACAGATTCATGGAAAATTTTGAAATTGCTGAATGGATGGCTTATGAATGAACCATCATGATTGTCATGTGTTTTACATTGGTGGAAAAATGCACACAACTTTGTAAGTGCACATTAAACCACTTTATAATAAACAAACTATGGGTGTAATGACAGTCAGTCCAATTGAAGTGTTCTCTTTATATCATATGGAGGGTGATTATAATTAAACTTTCAAAATGCTGTAGAAATAACACTACTGGTCACAATGAAGTTGAATTGCAGTAGAATATTATTGGAAAAGGGAAAAAAAACATATGGCAGAAGAAAAAAAAAATACTGTGAAAATTAATCAAAAGATGGTGCTATATGTGTCAAAAAAATGAAATGATCATATGGTATCGCTGGCTGGAAGGCCCCGTCCGGGGGAAGTTCGGCCACCAAGTGCAAGTCTTATTTCAGTCGATGCCACATTGGGCGACTTGCGTGCCAGTGATGAGGATGAAATGATGATGAGGACAACACAACACCCAGTACATGAGCAGAGAAAATCTCCAACCTGGCGGGGAATCGAACCTGGGCCTGCTGCATGGGAGGCAAGCACGTTGCAATTCAGCTAAGGAGGTGGACTGTATGTGTCAGAATACGTAAATGAAAACACCTGTCATGCGCACGACCCACTGAAGTTGGTATGAACACGCCGGGTACATGGCTTTTCCTCCTTTCACGTCTGTGACATTTGCCATGATTGTCTCAATGCAGGAATGCGCTCTGCTTGTAAAGCTGCAGTACAAGAACAATGATTGTGCAAACATTGCTCTGCAGAAGTTCTGGACACTGAAGGGTTTGAAAAAAGGCGTTGGTCTGATGGCTGCTGTGGGTCTGGAGAAAATGATTTGGAAATTCTTTTGGTGTGCAGCCTGGTAAAGGGAGGAAATAAATTGATTGGACGTCAGTGGAAGCAGTGGCCACAGAGATGCAGGAGGAGACAAGTGGTGGTGTGCAAACGTGTATTGCACGAAGAATTGCCCAAACATTGGACATACCCGGAGCACGGTGTGTAAAATCCTATGAAACAACCTTCTTTGCTATCCATTCAAAATTACCTATGTGAACAAGTTGATTCCTTTTGACCTGCCAGCTAGAGAGACCTTTGCCATAGAATTTCTTGCTCACATGGAAGTAGACGATTGGCTGTGGAAGATTTTGTGGATAGAAGAAGCCCATTTCCATTTGACAGGATATGTCACTACACAGAATTGTCAAATATGGGCAACGGAAAATCCACACGCAAATCAACCAGTATCACTTCATCCTGAAAAGATCACTCTGTGGTGTGGGTTTACAGCCTCATTTATCATAGGGCATATTTTTTTGAAGAGACAGGTGCTTCTGGTCCTGTTACCTGTACCATCAGTGGTAAGCGGTATGAGTGTCTTTTTGCGCAACATCATTCCAGCTCTCCAACAGCATGGATGGGATAATTTTTATGCAAGATAGCGCACCTCCGCACATTGCAAATCCAATTAAGCAGCTGCTATTTCCCTACAGCCTGGCCATCCCAATCACCTGATCTTAATCTTTGTGACTTCTGCCTGTGGGTCTATCTGAAAGATGTTTTGTTTTGTGTTCTGATTGCAAACTTAGTTGCATCAAAGGCATCCATTGCACAACACATTCTGAATGTGACCCCAGAAACACTTTGATCAGTTGTGGAACATGCTGTTTCTCAATTTCAACTTGTTGCAGAAAATGGTTGACAGCATATTGAACATGTTTTGTACCAGTCACACAGAAATTAATAATCCAGTTTGATTCTGATTTATGCTTTTTATGCCGTTTTTGGCCTCGAGACAATTAAAAACCAATGTGATTGATGCTTTTTATGCAGTTTTTGGCCTCACGACAGTTAAAAACCGATGTGATTGATGCTTTTTATGCAGTTTTTGGTCTCAGGACAATTAAAAGCCAATGTGAGTGATGCTTTTTATGCTGTTTTTGGCCTCAGTACAATTAAAAACTCATTTTTCCCATCCGATGTGATATGACCTTGCCTTGGTGGATGGTCTTGTGTACATCGTACCTGTACACCCATGCACACTGAGTAGTACAATTTGTTTAACATCAAATACCATCAAATACCATCTATTACTACATTTTGTAACTTTTTATTTTTCTTCTGACATACATTTTCCCCCTTCTCCAATAATATTCTGTTGCAATTTGATGTCGTTCTGATAACTTGTGCTATTTCTACAGTGGTTTGAATGTTTAGCTTCAATTATAATCACCCTGTACATCAATCTTAAATCGTAATTCCTGTCAGATGGCCATGGAATGAATAAAATCTTATTCTTCAGGGAACAATGAGTTACCCTTTTTCAATGTAATGTCCAACATCAAAAATACTTACCAGGAGACTGCTCTCCTTTTCATCAAAGATCTTGAAGTCGGCAGCTGTACAGATAGACCTATATTTTCTTCATCAGTACAATTACTGGCATTTTAATAGATATATTTGAGTTTCACTTACCCTTTTCTTGTGATATTTCACAGCAAATAATTTTTTCTTATTCCTTCAGTTTCATTTTTGGTTTTCATTTGTTCGTGAGTTACAAAGAACTTACAAAAATCAGTCATTCACTTAATTCACTATGCTTAGTACAATTACTTGCTTTATTACCCTTATCTTGTGATATTTTATTGCGGGTAGTATATTTTTTTTATTCTCCTACTTTCATTTTTGATTCTGATTTGTTCTTGAGGTACAAAAAAAATCAGTCATTTTTTCATTGTATTCACTATGCTTTTATGCCTCGCACTCTACAAAATTCTAAGTTAACTGTATTCATACACCACGGTTCACTCACATTACTGTGGTAAACTGAGCATTTATTCACTGCTGACAACACTTGGACAATACTGATCAGCTGAACTCTATGACACATTATAGAGATGTCCATACCCAGATGTGTTGCTTGTTTGCAGTAGTGATTACAAAATTAACTAAATGAAGACTGTTGTACAATGATAACTCAGTAAGTACACCCCCACCCCAACTCCTGCCAATATTACATCACTCAGATTGGCAGTAATTCCAGTGACAAAAACTTTTTACTTCTACCAACAAGTACCTACCAATGGTCACACAATACAAATGAAGAAAATTAAAAGAAATATTACACAATATGCTACTTTAAATTAGCACCAGACAGTTGTTAGCCATTATTTGAATTTGGAGGCCCAAACTTTAGTCAAGAGTGTTTTGTCATGCAACTGTTTTGCTACACCAATAACCATCTAAGGTTTATTAAGATGTGCACACATAGTGACATAGGAACTGGGAGGATAATTTTTCTTCCCTAGCAAGGGAAATTTTAGTCTATCGGCAGCTGCATTTCGTTATATTATAGCGTGTTAGTGATGTCCGAAGTTTGTTCACAAGTACTAAAATCCTGAATATTTTGACTGTAGAAATGTAAATTTTATTTTGCATTTTTCATTCTGTATTTAATTTTTCAAGGATGACCTCATTTTTAAAATTTTACTTCATTTTTACATGTCTGTGTTTAATGTCTATTTATGACGCAACAGTTTATTGTTTTTTGTGGGCAAGAACAACCAATGAATGTGCCTCTCAAAAAAAAAGGGGGGGGGGGGGGGGCAACAGTGGTGCCCAGATAAGAATTCATACATTTTTAAAATAAATTGATGCCTCGTCTGCTTATTGTCATTGATTCGTCTCTTATTGTTGTTGACTTGTACCAAGTATGGTTGCTGAAACAAACATATTGATACTTTGTACTGATATTACACTTGTGGTAACTATCAACTAAGAGAGGTCAGGACTGAGACAAACCTTTAGTTTGATAAAGAAACCAAAAAACATAATTATAGCTTATTACATCAGCATAAACAGCTATTGGTTAAGAATTTTCAACAGTCAGCAGATATTTCAACTCTACCCAATTTTGACTCAGTCAATGTGAAATGTCAGCTATCTTTATTGCATCAAAATGTTCGAGGACTGAGAAATAAAATTAATGAATTAATTATCTGTGCAGATGAATTGTTGTTGTTGTGGTCTTCGGTCCTGAGACTGGTTTGATGCAGCTCTCCATGCTACTCTATCCTGTGCAAGCTTTTTCATCTCCCAGTACCTACTGCAACCTACGTCCTTCTGAATCTGCATAGTGTATTCATCTCTTGGTCTCCCTCTACGATTTTTACCCTCCACGCTGCCCTCCAATACTAAATTGGTGATCCCTTGATGCCTCAGAACATGTCCTACCAACCGATCCCTTCTTCTGGTCAAGTTGTGCCACAAACTTCTCTTCTCTCCCCAATCCTATTCAATACTTCCTCATTAGTTATGTGATCTACCCATCTAATCTTCAGCATTCTTCTGTAGCACCACATTTCGAAAGCTTCTATTCTCTTCTTGTCCAAACTATTTATTGTCCATGTTTCACTTCCATACATGGCTACACTCCATACAAATACTTTCAGAAATGACTTCCTGACACTTAAATCAATACTGGATGTTAACAAATTTCTCTTCTTCAGAAACGCTTTCCTTGCCATTGCCAGCCTACATTTTATATCCTCTCTACTTCGACCATCATCAGTTATTTTGCTCCCCAAATAGCAAAACTCCTTTACTACTTTAAGTGCCTCATTTCCTAATCTAATTCCCTCAGCATCACCCGACTTAATTAGACTACATTCCATTATCCTTGTTTTGCTTTTGTTGATGTTCATCTTATATCCTCCTTTCAAGACACTGTCCATTCCATTCAACTGCTCTTCCAAGTCCTTAACTGTCTCTGACAGAATTACAATGTCATCGGCGAACCTCAAAGTTTTTATTTCTTCTCCATGAATTTTAATACCTACTCCGAATTTTTCTTTTGTTTCCTTTACTGCTTGCTCAATATACAGATTGAACAACATCGGGGAGAGGCTACAACCCTGTCTTACTCCCTTCCCAACCACTGCTTCCCTTTCATGTCCCTCGACTCTTATAACTGCCATCTGGTTTCTGTACAAATTGTAAATAGCCTTTCGCTCCCTGTATTTTACCCCTGCCACCTTTAGAATTTGAAAGAGAGTATTCCAGTCAACATTGTCAAAAGCTTTCTCTAAGTCTACAAATGCTAGAAACGTAGGTTTGCCTTTCCTTAATCTTTCTTCTAAGATAAGTCGTAAGGTCAGTATTGCCTCACGTGTTCCAGTGTTTCTACGGAATCCAAACTGATCTTCCCCGAGGTTGGCTTCTACTAGTTTTTCCATTCGTCTGTAAAGAATTCGTGTTAGTATTTTGCAGCTGTGACTTATTAAGCTGATAGTTCGGTAATTTTCACATCTGTCAACACCTGCTTTCTTTGGGATTGGAATTATTATATTCTTCTTGAAGTCTGAGGGTATTTCACCTGTTTCATACATCTTGCTCACCAGATGGTAGAGTTTTTCAGGACTCGCTCTCCCACGGCCGTCAGTAGTTCCAATGGAATATTGTCTACTCCGGGGGCCTTGTTTCGACTCAGGTCTTTCAGTGCTCTGTCAAACTCTTCACGCAGTATCGTATCTCCCATTTCATCTTCATCTACATCCTCTTCCATTTCCATAATATTGTCCTCAAGTACATCGCCCTTGTATAGACCCTCTATATACTCCTTCCACCTTTCTGCTTTCCCTTCTTTGCTTAGAACTGGGTTTCCATCTGAGCTCTTGATATTCATACAAGTCGTTCTCTTATCTCCAAAGGTCTCTTTAATTTTCCTGTAGGCGGTATCTATCTTACCCCTAGTGAGATGGGCCTCTACATCCTTACATTTGTCCTCTAGCCATCCCTGCTTAGCCATTTTGCACTTCCTGTCGATCTCATTTTTGAGACGTTTGTATTCCTTTTTGCCTGTTTCACTTACTGCATTTTTATATTTTCTCCTTTCATCAATTAAATTCAATATTTCTTCTGTTACCGAAGGATTTCTACTAGCCCTTGTCTTTTTACCTACTTGATCCTCTGCTGCCTTCACTACTTCATCCCTCAAAGCTACCCATTCTTCTTCTACTGTATTTATTTCCCCCATTCCTGTCAATTGCTCCCTTATGCTCTCCCTGAATCTCTGTACAACCTCTGGTTCTTTTATTTTATCCAGGTCCCATCTCCTTAAATTCCCACCTTTTTGCAGTTTCTTCAGTTTTAATCTACAGGTCATAACCAATAGATTGTGGTCAGAGTCCACATCTGCCCCTGGAAATGTCTTACAATTTAAAACCTGGTTCCTAAATCTCTGTCTTACCATTATATAATCTATCTGATACCTTTTAGTATCTCCAGGGATCTTCCATGTATACAACCTTCTTTCATGATTCTTAAACCAAGTGTTAGTTATGATTGTGTTGTGCTCTGTGCAAAATTCTGCCAGGCGGCTTCCTCTTTCATTTCTGTCCCCCAGTCCATATTCACCTACTATGTTTCCTTCTCTCCCTTTTCCTACACTCGAATTCCAGTCACCCATGACTATTAAATTTTCGTCTCCCTTCACAATCTGAATAATTTCTTTTATTTCATCATACATTTCTTCAATTTCTTCGTCATCTGCAGAGCTAGTTGGCATATAAACTTGTACTACTGTAGTAGGTGTGGGCTTCGTATCTATCTTGGCCACAATAATGCGTTCACTATGCTGTTTGTAGTAGCTTACCCGCATTCCTATTTTTCTATTAATTATTAAACCTACTCCTGCATTACCCCTATTTGATTTTGTGTTTATAACCCTGTAGTCACCTGACCAGAAGTCTTGTTCCTCCTGCCACCGAACTTCACTAATTCCCACTATATCTAACTTCAACCTATCCATTTCCCTTTTTAAATTTTCTAACCTACCTGCCCGATTAAGGGATCTGACATTCCACGCTCCGATCCGTAGAACGCCAGTTTTCTTTCTCCTGATAACGACATCCTCTTGAGTAGTCCCCGCCCGGAGATCCGAATGGGGGACTATTTTACCTCCGGAATATTTTACCCAAGAGGACGCCATCATCATGTAATCATACAGTAAAGCTGCATGCCCTCGGGAAAAATTACGGCTGTAGTTTCCCCTTGCTTTCAGCCGTTCGCAGTACCAGCACAGCAAGGCTGTTTTGGTTATTGTTACAAGGCCAGATCAGTCAATCATCCAGACTGTTGCCCTTGCAACTACTGAAAAGGCTGCTGCCCCTCTTCAGGAACCACACGTTTGTCTGGCCTCTCAACAGATACCCCTCCGTTGTGGTTGCACCTACGGTACGGCTATCTGTATCGCTTTCATGGGGGGGCAGATGAATTAGAGTCCTCAAACCCAGCTGACATAATCTGCCTCTCTGAACATTATGTGACCACTCGTATAGAACTTTTACGTGTTACAGGATTCAGGTTAGCGTCTCACTTTTGTAGAGCAGAAATGGAGAAAGGAGGAGTTTCCACAGGAACTGTCATAAATTTAAGAACATAGACATTCATAAATTTTGCCTAGAAGAGCATGTGGAAGCATGTGCAGCGTAAGCAGAATTTCACAAAAAATCCTTCATACTATTAAGCGTACAGGATGCTCCGTTGATCGTGACCGGGCCAAATATCTCACGAAATATGCATCAAACAAACAAACTACAAAGAACGAAACTTGTCTAGCTTGAAGGGGGAAACCAGATGGCGCTATGGTTGGCCCACTAGATGGCGCTGCCATAGGTCAAATGGATATTAACTTTGTGACAGATGACGCTGTAATAGTCACAAATATATGACTCACAATTTTAGATGAACAGTTGGTAGCAGGTAGGTTTTTTAAATTGAAATACAGAACGTAGGTACATTTGAACATTTTATTTCGGTTGTTCCAATGTGATATATGTACCTTTGTGAACTTATCATTTCTGAGAACACATGCTGTTACAGCATGATTACCTGTAAATACCACATTAATGCAATAAATGCTCAAAATGATGTCCGTCAACCTCAAGGCATTTGGCAATACGTGTAACGACATTCCTCTCAACAGCGAGTAGTTCACCTTCCGTAATGTTCGCACATGCATTGACAATGCGCTGACACATGTTGTCAGGCATTGTCGGTGGATCACGATGGCAAATATCCTTCAAATTTCCCCACAGAAAAAAATCCGGGGACGTCAGATCCAGTGAACGTACGGGCCACCTGTTCAATACTGCTATTCAATTCTGCTTCAACCGCACGCGAGCTATATGCCAGATACCCATCATGTTGGAAGTACATCACATTCTGTCATGCAGTGAAACATCTTGTAGTAACATCGGTAGAAATTACGTAGTAAATCAGCATACATTGCACCATTTAGATTGCCATCGATAACATGGGGGCCAATTATCCTTCCTCCCATAATGCCGCACCATACATTAACCCACCAAGGTCGCTGATGTTGCACTTGTCGCAGCCATCGTGGATTTTCTGTTGCCCAATAGTGCATATCATGCTGGTTTACGTTACCGCTGTTGGTGAATGACGTTTCATCGCTAAATAGAACACGTGCAAAAAATCTGTCATTGTCCCGTAATTTCTCTTGTGCCCAGTGGCAGAACTGTACACGACGTTCAAAGTCATCGCCATGCAATTCCTGGTGCATAGAAATATGGTACAGGTGCAATCGATGTTGATGTAGCATTCTCAACACTGACGTTTTGAGATTCCCTATTCTCGCGCAATTTGTATGCTACTGATGTGCGGATTAGCCGCAACAGCAGCTAAAACACCTACTTGGGCATCATCATTTGTTGCAGGTCGTGGTTAGCGTTTCACATGTGTCTGAACAGTTCCTGTTTCCTTAAATAACGTAACTATCCACCGAACGGTCCGGACACTTGGATGATGTCGTACAGGATACCGAGCAGCATACACAGCACACACCCATTGGGCATTTTGATCACAATAGCCATACATCAACACGATATCGACCTTTTACGCAATAGGTAAACGGTCCACTTTAACACGGGTAATGTATCACAAACCAAATACTGTCTGCACTGGCGGAATGTTACGCGATACCACGTACTTATACGTTTGTGACTATTACAGCGCCATCTATCACAAAGCGAAAAAAGTGGTCCAACTAAAACATTCATATTTCTTTATGTACTACATGAATATGTAATAAAAAGTGGGGGTTCCTATTTAAATAAACAAAGTTGATATCCGTTCGACCTATGGCAGCGCCATCTAGCGGGCCAACCATAGCACCATCTGGTTTCCCCCTTCAAGCTAGACGATTTTTGTTCTTTGTAGTTTTTTCGTTTGATGCTTATTTCGTGAGATATTTGGCGTGGTCACTACCCCTGGGCCAGCCTGTATATCGAGCACCTGCAGGTAACTTTAATCTGTTCATAAACCACCTTGAAGCTGTACTGGCCCATGTAACAACCAAAAACAAAGAAATAGTGGTTGCTGGTGATTTCAATGTTGATTTCCTTAAAGACTCTCCCAATAAGAACTTTTTTGAGTTAGTAACACTATCATTCAACTTAATTCCCACTGTAAAGTTCCCAACTAGGGTAGCCAATTGCTCACAAACAGTCACTGATAATATCTTTATAGAAAAGTCCAATGAACAAAATTATGCTCCAGAACCAATAGTCAATGACCTCTCAGACCATGATATGCAGTTCCTTCTGTTAAATGTTAATACTGAACAGGATATAAAATCTGTTAAATCTGAGCTCAAGAGGGTAATCAATGAGCCAAAAATGGATTATTTTAGGACACTCTTCAGAGACATTCACTGGAGTGATGTTTACAGTGCTCATGGCATGAATGAAAAATATAACACTTTTGCTAATAAAGTGCTTACTTTATTTGAACACTGTTATCACCCAAAACTAACCAAGGTTAGAGCAAAGTCTGCAAAAAGGCCATGGATTACTCAAGGAATAGGGGTATCTTGTCAAACAAAAAGAAAACTGTATCTGTCAATCCGAATCAGTTCTGATGTGCACATTACAAGAAATACTGCAAAATATTAAAGACTGTAATACGGACATCAAAGCAAATATATTACAAGGAAAAGATAGTCATATCAGATAACAAAATAAAGACAGTATGGGATATAGTGAAGGAGGAGACCGGTAGAGCCAGACATGAAGAGGGACAAATAGCATTAAGAGTAACATTTTATAACTGTTACTGAAAAGATGGAATTGTCAGGTTCTGTAGATGCTGCTATGCAATACCTCAGACCAGACATTTCAAGTTACTTCCATAATATGAATTTGACCGTCACTACCCCAACAGAAATAATGTCCATCATAAAATCTTTAAAATCAAAAACATCTAGTGGGTATGATGAAATATCAACAAAGTTAATTAAAGGATGTGATTCTAAGTGACATATAAGCTATCTGTGTAACCAGTCATTTATCAGTGGAATATTTCCTGTATGGTTGAAATATTTGTAATTGTATTTGTATTTATTTATTTATCCTGTGGATCACATATTGTACAAAGTACACGTGATATAGGACAAGTCATTTTTCTTAACAAATATGTAGTTTGGAGAAAAAAAATAGGCAATGGACTGCCATTTAAAAAATGTACACAAAATTGTTCATTGATGAATATAGTAACTTCACATACAGAGAATACAAACAATTTACATGGGGAACTAAGAAACATGTAGGCAATGTAGTGCTACTTTAAATTTACACAAATAATCACTGAGATCACAGAATAGTGAAAATGCCAACTGGAAACACAACAGAAGGACAATGTCATTTAAAAACTACATTAAACATGAAATTAACATTGAGATTTCACAGACAATTACGTTTTGGTACTAATAGAATGTGTACTTGTACATTCAAAAAGCGAGTTAAAAAATTTTGGGAAGTGAAACTGAAACATAGTTGCGTATAGTAGAAATTAGGTTATTATTTTGCCTACAGAATGTTTTACTCTAATCACAGTATTTTACAAAGGAACTTTATAATTTTTCATTTCCAGGAATTCTTGTACTGAATAGAAACAGTGCTTTATCAGAAATGCATTTAGTTTATTTTTAAATATTGGATCTGGAGCAGTTTTTATTTGTTCTGGAATTTTATTGTGTAATACGACACCCAGATGAGTTATATATTTTTGGTATGATGATGTCCTTGAAAAAATTTGATGGATATTAGATTGCCCTCTGGTATAATGAGCGTGTATATCATTGTTTTGGATTAATTTGCCTGTTCTTGAGAGGTATTCCCTGGTGAATAGGATTGTTTCTTGAATGAATAGGGATGGGATGCTTAGAACATTAAGTTTTATAAATTGACATTTACAGGATTCCAGCTTTTTGAGGCCACAGATTATCCTCAGTGCTCTTTTTTGTAGTTTAAATATATTTGTGCTGTGAGTTGAATTTCCCCAAAAGATGATTCCATAGCGGAGCAATGAGTGGAACTGCGCATGGTATGCTTGCATTAGTGTGGATTTACTTGTAGTAGATTTTAGTATTCTTAGTCCATAGCACAATGATGAGAGTTTCTTTGATAAGTTGTTTATATGTGTGTCCCATTTTAAATTTTGTTGGACCCATAGATCCAAAAATTTTGTTGCATTTACATTTTCAATTTTATCATTATTTAACTTTACTTGGATAGTTTTTTGATTGGATGTGGGAATTAGATGGAAGTTGATACATACAGTTTTCCCACTATTAACAATTAGGCCATTTTTGTTAAACCACCCAGAAAGTTTTTTCATAGAGTTATCAGATATTGTCTGAAGGGATTCAGGGCTAGATCCAGTCAACACTATGCTTGTATCACCAGCAAACAGGATAGTTTTTTGTGGGCTCATACGTTCAACAAGATCATCTATGTAAATGAGGAAAAGTAATGGCCCTAGAACAGAACCCTGGGGAACACCATATCTTATTGTTCTTTCCTCCGAGAGGAAAACTGTGTTATTTATTTTATTCTGTACATTAATATCGTATTGAAGTGATACCTTCTGTCTGCGGTTTTGTAGGTAAGAGCATAGCCAGTTGTGAGCCACACCTCTTATTCCTCTTCTTTCCAATTTAGCAAGCAGTATTTTATGATCTAGTACGTCAAAGGCTTTAGAGAGATCTAAGAAGATACCTGCAGCTATATTATGTTGGTCAATTGATTTCAGTATGTGGTCCAACAGTTCAAAAATTGCTGTCTGGGTGGATAAAGATTTACTAAAACCATGTTGTTGAATGCTGATTGGTGCGTGGTTTTTTATGAAATTTATAAGCCTGCCATAAAAAAGTTTTTCCAGGATTTTTGAAAAGATGCTTAATATGGATAATGGTCTATAATTGGATACTAAATCAGGGGAACCTTTCTTTAGTAATGGCGAGACTTTAGCTATTTTCAGAGCATCTGGAAAAATGCCAGTTTTTAATGATTGGTTGTAGATGGTTGATAATGGCTTTACTATATGGGGAGCACACACCTTTAATATGAGGTCAGGTACTTCATCATAGCCACTAGAGATTTTATTGGGTAACAATTTTATTATGTTCCTAATTTCATCAGGTTTTGTTTCATAAAGAAACATTGTAGCATTAGTGCTGTTTGACGTATTGGTGGAATTGAAGAATGATACCTTGCAGTTTGCCTGAATGAGATCTTCTGCTAGTGAGGTGAAATATTCATTGAACTTGTTTACAACTGTGTATGGATCCGTGACCTTAGAGTCATTAAGTGTTAGAGAAATGTTTTCCTTTTTAGGTGTTGAGCTACAAGTTTCTTTTTTAATAACTTTCCACATAGCTTTCATTTTGTTTGAAGAGTTTCTTACGAAATTGTCATTCCATAAAAGTTTTGCCTGTCTAATCACTCTAAGATAAGTTTTTTTGTAGGCTTTACAATAGTCAGAAAATTCTTCAGTGACTATGTATTTTTTGGAGCAATATTGGAGAAATCTGTTTCTCTCACTAGAAATTTTGATTCCTTTTGTTACCCACGACTTTCTATTTTGATTGCTTGAAGTTTTTGTTTCAAAAGGAAATGCTGTATTAAAGTAATAAAGGAAGGTGTTATGGAAGCTTAAGAACATATTATCAACAGTTGTTTGCATGTAAACACTGTCCCAATTTTCCTTAGCTAATAGGAAGTTAAAAATCCTAATATTGCCATCTGAAAAGTTTCTTCTTTGAAATACTTTTTTGGGGCTGATTTTACTATTTTCCATGTCAACGCTCAGTAGCTGAGCATCATGGTCACTGTATCCCATGCTCAGTACTTCGCCAGTGAATTTGTAACCAGTATCAGTTATGAAGATTTGATCAATTATTGAATCAGTATGCTCTGTTGATCTTGTTGGAGAGTGTATTGTGGGGATCATATTAAAGGATTTGGTCATGTTTAACAAATCAAGTTTAGCATTACTGTTTTTTGATAAATCAATGTTAAAATCGCCACAAAGTATTATTCTCATATTTAATGAGTTGACACTATTCAGCAGAACTTCTAATTTGGTCATAAAATTTGGAATATTACTACTTGGTGCTCTGTATACATTTATAATTATATAGCTTAGTTCAGGCAGCTTAACCATAGAAAGCTCAAATTCCTTATCTTCAGATAATGCAATCTGTTCATTTAGGCCTACCTCACTGAATTTTATCTGGTCCTTTACAAATATAGCAGTACTGCCATGTGTGGAGAAATTCTTACAATAAAAGCTTGTTAATGAGTACCTTGAAATAGTGGTTGACTGAATTTCTTCTTTAGACAGCCAGTGTTCGGTAATACATATTACATCTGGATTTATTTGAGACTGAATTAACACTTCCAGCATTTGAATCTTATTTCTGAACGACTGGACATTATGGTGTAATACAAGAAATGATGAACTTTGTGACTTTTCAGTTAAGGATTTAATTAATTTCTTTTCTAAAGGTATTTCCAACACAGCACTTACCCTAAAAAATTGGCCGAGATTTTATTTTTGTGTGTGGCTTCTTGCACGCAATTTTCAGTAGCAGAGATGGTTTTGAGTGGTTGACACAGTTCTGCTTCCATCAAAGCTTCTGTTTTTGGCCTAAACCATTTTGTAATTTGTGATTGTTTGGCGATCTTGATACTTGAGGCTGATTTCATATGATTTCGGAGTTTTTCTACTATTTGGTCCTCTCCTAACATATTTAAATGTAGTCCATGAACTGTATGAAATCTTCTTCCTAAATTGTATGTATCAATTATCTCTACATTATGAAATGTAGAACATATTTCTGATTATGAAATGTAGAACATATTTCTGATATCAGTTTGTTTGCAGTTGGTTGACACAGGACCAGGAAGGCAAATCATAACGATGAGGAATGTTAACAACGAGTACATTTGTATGTAATAGGTTGTTTAAGCATTCCTTCATTTCTTTTGCAAACCCTTTTGTTTCATTCCTATATATATCGTTTGAACCACCTAGAAGCACGACAAAATCACAATTACTTAAGTGAGATACATCAGTAGAGTTTGAAGTTAAGCCACTGTTTAAGAAGGCAGATAAAGAAATAGCATCAAATTTCCGTCCAATTTCAGTTTTGCCAGCATTCTCAAAAATTTTAGAAAAAGGAATGTATAATCGGCTTTATAACCATCTTACCTCAAATAACGTACTGTCAAAGTCGCAGTTTGGATTTCTAAAGGGTTCTCATATTGAAAAGGCTATTACACTTACAGTGAAAATGTGCTTAATTCATTAGACAAAAAATTGCAGGGAACTGGTATATTTTGTGATCTGTCAAAGGCATTTGACTGTGTAAATCACAATATCATTTTAAGTAAATTAGCATATTGTTGTGTAACAGGAAACACTGCAAAATGGTTCAAATCTTATGTCTCTGGCATGAAACAAAGGGTGTTGGCAGGAAAGAGACATGCATTAAGCTATCAGGTATCATCCAATTGAGAACTAATTACATGTGTGGTCCCACAAGGTTTCATTTTAGGCCCTTACTTTTTCTTGTGTATATCAATGACCTTTCATCAGTAACATTACCAGATGCCAAGTTCATTTTGTTTGCCGATGATACAAACATTGCAATAAATAGCAAATCAAGTGTATTCTTAGAAAGATCGGCTAATAAAATATTTGTGGACATTAATCACTGGTTCCTAGCCAATTCTTTGTCACTAAACTTTGAAAAACACACTACATGCAGTTCAGACCTTTATAAGGGGTGTCCCATCAGTATATGCCTAACATACAATGACAAGCAGATAGAAGAAGTGGATAGTGTTAAATTCTTGGGATTACAACTTGATAATAAATTCAACTGGGAGAAGCACACCACAGAACTGCTGAAGCATCTTAACAAATCGCTATTTGCAATGCAAATTGTGTCAGACATAGGGGATATAAAAATGAAAAAGCCGGCATACTATGTTTACTTTCATTCCATAATGTCATATGGGATTATTTTTTGGGGTAATTCATCAAGCCAAGCTAAAGTTTTCCGGGCACAAAAACATGCAATAAGAGTTATATGTCATGTGAACTCAAGAACATCCTGCAGAAGCCTGTTTAGTGGACTATGGACACTAACTACTGCTTCCCAATATATTTATTCCTTAATGAAATTTGTCATTAAAAATATATCACTTTTTCAAACCAATAGCTCAATTCATGGAATCAATACTAGAAATATGAATAATCTTCACAAGGATTTAAAGTCACTTGCTCTTGTACAAAAAGGTGTGCATTGTTCAGGAACATATATTTTCAGTAACTTGCCAGCAGCCATAAAAAGCTTAACAACCAATGAAATTCAGTTTAAGAGAAGCCTAAAGGATTTATTGTTGGCCAACTCCTTCTACTCCATTGATGAATTTCTCAGTAGAACCAACTGATTTTGTGTGTGTGTGTGTGTGTGTGTGTGTGTGTGTGTGTGTGTGTAAGTACAATATAACTTCTGCACAATTTCAGTGCAGTAACATGTTCATTGTAAATAAGTATTATAGTAGTTTTTTTACATGTTTATTACCTTATAAATAAAAAAAACTTTCTTATTTTAAATTGAGTGCATTAGTGTTTGTAAAATGATTCTTTCATATCGTGTTCAGTAAAAAAAATGATGATCATTCCACTTGGGACCTGTGGAAGGTACATTACCTTATTTGTTTGAGTTGTAAATATTTGTCATGTATTGTTGTTTTTCTGACATGTTCTACGTCCTGGAGGATCTCCTCATGCCCTGAGGACGCTTTGACAGTTACACCCACACTCTCGCTGGTACTTCCTCCTTGACAAGGACTCCAAAGTCAGTGACAATTTGCTTGCCAGCGATTCCTCCTGGAACCCCACTCCCCTCCCCCTGCCCTCCCTCTGGGACCCACAGTGACATTCCACCCACGGATTCACATTTCACTTCAATTACTAATGGTATTTATCACAGAATCAATACTACGGAGGACCCCCCCCCCCCGATCCCCCGTGTGACAAAAGGCTTGCGACCTCAATCCCAAAACACTGTGCTATGCTCAATCAGTCTTTGGTGAGGTACGTGATGCAGGCATTATATGACAATTCAGACGTGCCAACTCTCCCGATTTAAGCGGGAGACTCCCGATTTAAGCAGGAGACTCCCACTTTTTCATTCTTCCTCCTGATCTCCCAACCGTGAAGGCCAATCTCCCGATTTTCATAGCAGTTTCAATATTTTCCTTACTATTTGAAAATCCTGCGCCTTCGATATATTGGTGGATAACTAGGTATGGCTGCTACTTGTCTATGGAACGATTCATGCAATGGCTGTCGGGAGCGGCAGTAGGCGCAGATAGCGCTTCGTATCTACAAGGAAGTAAGGAACTTATCATTTGCAGCGTTCGGAGGCAAATGAATATCTTTCAGCTAGTGCCAATTTCCTCCGCTTCTGGTAGCACCAACGCAATCGTAAAGTTATCATAGACAAGGAGTAGTTGATAGTCGTTCAAAGTGAAGTGATTAGTGTTGTTGTATCTACAAGGTAGTGTTGCCAAGTTGGGCGATTTCCCCCTACATTTAAGGGGAATTAAGCGTTCTAGGGGGAAGATAGAGGGATAAATGTTTCAGGAGGAAAATATTTAGGGTTACTACTTCTCTGTGCCTAATTTAAAAGGGGATGACACTGGAGCTAATATTTCTGATCTTCTACTTTCAACTTTACGGGAATTCCGTATTCCATTAAAAAACTGTCTGGCTTTTGGTGTTGATAATACTCCTGTAATGCTAGGGCTAAAAAAGGATGTGGCAGGGTGTTTGAAGCAAGAAATTGCTAACTCAATCATTGTAGGCTGTTCTTGTCACGTAATTAATATTTCTGCTGAGAAGTGACCGTCATGTTTGCCTTTAAATATAACTGACATATTTCATTATTTGGAAAGGAGTGCAAAGAGGAAAGAAAAATTTAGAAAGTTTCAAACTTTACATGACACAGAAATGAGGAAAATTCTGAAACATGTGCCTACAAGATGGTTATTGTTGAAAAGATGTTTAGATAGGATTTTGGAGCAGTGGCACCCTTTGGTTAGTTTGTTCAAGAGTAAAATTGTAAATAAGGATTCTGAAGTGGAAACTTTGGAGAATTATAAAATTCCAAAACACCCTCAAAATGTAGATGTGTCTACTTTATATCACAAGTCCAAGCACTGTCATAAGATTTCACCACACTCCTCACTTAAAAGAAAAACCCAATCATCAGTTTTACAGAAAACCAGACACTGTGGACCATGCTTTATCACGTGAGAAACGACTGTCCATGTTTCTGTCATCAATTTTACCTAAATCTTTATGCCTTTTCCTTTAAAGTTTTATGGCTTTCTTTGAGAGCCCAAGTGTAGCTCTTCAGTCAAGTGCCCCACATATCCACTTATTGAGGTCAGTTTTAAAGGAACTATTGAAGAATGTGAGAGCAATCATTATTAAAACCTCCAGCTCTCTTGTTGATGTAGGTTATCACACTCCAGCAAATGAAAAGGATGATTCTACATTTGCTTCGGCGACCACTTTGAAGCCTGAGGAAAAGTCTATATTCTTTAAGTCTGTAAGAAAATGTTTCTTATCATCATGTGATTACTTGATACACAAATTTCCATTCGAAGATGGTTTTAATGCATGCAGAAGTTGCAAATATTTCTACAATTGGCAAAGCATCATTTTCCAGCCTTAGATTTTTCACAAACAGATTTTCTAATATTCTGACTAGCGAAAGTGAACACTTAGATACAGAAGTTGATATTCTCCACTCTCAGGTCTATAAATTTCAGCTGGAAGAAACCAACTTGGCAGCAGAGAGAATTGATATTAAGTGGGCGTTGGTAGGTCAGATGAAATCGGTTCATGGTGTTCTTCAATATCATAAACTTACAAAGGTAATGCTGGTTATTTTGTCATTTCCACATAGTAATGCGGAATGTGAGAGAATTTTTAGCACTGCTACAAAGACCTAAACTCAGTTTAGGTCCATACTTTCAGAAATGTCTTTGGAGAAATTTTTAAGTTTAAAATCAGTTCAAAAAGACAAATTTAGTTCAGAGTTTTTGAAGAAGGCTAAGTCAGCTACGGGTGTGCTGAATAAGTAACTACCGTAATCAGACAAATTCAGACTAATAAACTATTCAGATCATTTGCTAAGCCTAACATGTACATCCTGTATAAAATTGATTTAAATTTGGGAAAGATGTCTTACGGACATAAGATGCCATGCAAATATGGGTTGCATTATGAAATGAAAACGTGTGATCATTTAACAGTGATTTATTCATGCAAAAAGTGTGCTAATGTCAAAACAGAAATCTAATAGACGTTAATTTGTTTCCTCAGATAGTAATTTCGAACTGAAGTTCTCTCGAGAGTGCTTCACTTGAATGTGTGTGAATCCAAAGAAACCTGCAGACCTCATCATTCATGTTGTTCAGGGTGTTGAATGATAAATTATACAGTCTGAAGGCTCAGGTATGTCCATTATTTAGTATTTACATGTAAATAACAAAGCAAATGTAACTGAGTTGTTACAGGTATTGAATTATTGCAACTTTAATCGTCAGGGATGTGTTGTAATTCACTATAGTACACCGTTAAAATTCTCCTGATTTTTCACTTTTGAAAGTTGGCATATCTGACAATTATATAGCAGTTGATCTTTCACCATGCATGTCATCCAGATGAAAATTAATACATTTAATTTGTTCAGGGCTACAGGCTTCTGAATCCTCACACTGTTTTGAACAATCATCCGATCCCACAGAGTCAGGACTTTGCCCAGCTGCTCAGAGGTGCACATGTGTTCAGTGTTACTGAGTTGCTGCAAAGATTACCATCAAATTCCTGTGTTCAAGAACGACATCCACAAGACTGCTCTAATTACCACTGGTTAAAAAAAAACGTGGCCCAGACTTGGCAGCAGTATATTGTTTCTACATTGTTCAACCTCCCATTCGCATATACCTCCTTGGATGACATCTTTATTTCCCCCTCCCCTGAGGAACACAAAGAGGATTTGGCTCCCCCTGAGAAACACAAAGAGGATTTGGCTCCCCCTGAGAAACACAAAGAGGATTTGGCTCAAGCCCAGGAAACACTCTACTCTGTAACAATGGTGTTGAAATCAATTACAAAAAGTCACATACAGCAATGTGACTTTTCTTGGCTGTACCGTGTTGGCTGAGGGCATCTGCCTGCCATCCGACTGTGTTGATTTTATCCATAAACTTCTTCTACTAAAGGACTATTGTGAAGGACAGAGATTACTGGGCATTATAAACTTCTACTGCTGTCATCTCCCTGTCACCTTCCTTTTGCTAGCTCCATCCAGGCACCACCCTCTGACACTGTCATTGGATAAAACACTCAGGCATGAGGAAATCTACATGGACTGATGATATTTTCCAAGCATTCGAGGCCTTCAATTTTGCGCTAACCCACAGCATCACACCTAGTACCTGAAGACCACACCTCTGTCACTTTCAATGCAAGTGATACATCAATAGGCATGGGTTTGCAACAGCACATCAGCGATACCACTGAACCTCTCAGATTTTTTCTCCAGAAAACTCTCTCCTGCACAACACAAGTGGTCTACATTTGACTGCAAACTCCTCATGCTCTATCAGGTGGTGAGACACTTCCACAATTATATTGAAGGACATGAGTTTACTTTCTTTACCGACCATCAGCTGCTTTCAGATTCCATTTGCAACCCGGGCGAAGACATTACTTCCTGATGCCTGCGGCAAAAGGACCTAATCAACGAATATTCAACAGACATATGCTATATACATGGTTTTCCCTGTTCACTACTGACATACTCCCATATTTCATCTTGTTTCCCATTATTTCATCCGTTTCACCCTTTCCAGGGTTTTTCCCACTTATTTGGGTGTATGTTTACTAATTTTTTTGGATGTAATTCTACTTTATTTACATTTTTTCACGTTTTTTCCACCACAGTGCAGCCTTGCTCCTTCCATCTGCATCAATACAGCAAAGCTTCCTTATCCCTAGTGAGAACCCTGTCCCACACACTGTACCTGCACTGCTGCTTGGCTCATGGACCCCCCCCCCCCCCCCCCCAAATGGACTTCCCATCAAATTACCGAACTTCAGCTGCCATCCTCCCTTCCACAATGACCTCCATCTTTTCCGATTCAACATAGTCCTGTAAAACCACATCAGTCAACCCCAAACCTCCTTGCAAAACCTTCTCTCCATCAGTAAATCTCTGCTGCTATTCAATCCAAAATTCTTGGATTCCCTAACACACATTGAAACTCTTGCCCTCCAGGAACTTGACCAACATGCAGATTGCCATGTCATAAAACTCTCCACCCTGCTCACTTCCTACTCCCGCCTTGGATTACAACTGTCCACCACCTCTACAACAACCTCCAAACCTCCACCATATTCCCTCATAGCTGACAAACGGTGTCTCACAGACCTGCTACATTTACCCCACCTTCCAAAACCCCCTCCCACCACCCATACAGAATCCAGAACCTAAACAGACCTGAAACACAGTAGCAAACCATTACCCCAAGAGCCTTAGACCTGTGGAAATATCAGTCCTATCCAAAGGCTTCACCTTTCGCCCCACTATCAAATTCAATCATGCAGTACTTAAAGACCTTCTCTCATCCGGCCCCTACAGGGAAACGCTTTTTTGCAATCAATCATAACTATCAGACTCAAACAAAGACCAATGTTGAACCGTGTCTGACTCAGTTCACTCCTCAGTTTAACCTTGATTCACCCCCACTACCCCCAAATCACACCTGTTAACTTTTCAGAATTTCTTACCCTCGATCCTTGCCTCACCATCATTTCCCAAATCCCTCAACATGCACACTAACCTTACATCCACAGAAAGAACCACAATCCAGCACCTAAAAGCTGGTCCTGACCTTTTAATCCTACCTACTGCCATAGGATTCACAGCCATTATTTTGAACTGCAAGGATTACCTGGCAAATGGATTCCGTCAGCTGTCACATTCATCCACTTATAAACCCTGGTATAGTGACCCTGTTCCAGAAATCCAGCAGGATCTCCAGTCTCTCCTTAAATCCTTAGGCCCACCCCAGAACCTCCTCCCAGAGTCCACCTGTCTCCTCACCCCTACCACTGTCCACAGTCCTACCAACCACCCAGGATTGCCCCGTTGTGGCCAATTACTTTGCCCCCACTTAGAGAATCTCTGCTCTTGTAGACCAACATCTTCAGCCTATTACCTGCAACCTACTCTCCTACAGAAAAGATACCAACTATTTCCTCCACCAACACTCCACAGTCCCTGTTCCTTTGCCTTATGGTGGACTGCTCGTCACTTTTAATGTCACCTCCCGTTACACTAACATCCCTAATGCCCATGACCATATTGCAATTGAACACTATCTTTCCCAGTGCCTGATGGATTCCAAACCAACACCCCCCTTCCTAGTTAGAATGACCAACTATATCCTCACCCACAATTACTTCTCCTTTGAAGGCATTACCTACAAAACAATTTGGAGAATGGCTATGGGCACCCACATGGCACCACGTTTTGCCGACCTATTCACCTGGTTCAGATTCATTGATGACATCTTTGTAATCTGGATTGAGGGTGAGAACACCCTATCCACATTTCTCCAGAACCTCAACACCTTCTCCCCCATTCACTTCACCTGGTTCTACTCAACCCAACAAACCACTTTTATAGATGTTGACTTCCACCTCAAAGATGGCTACAGCAGTACTTCTGTCCATATCAAACCTACTAACCACCAGCTGCTAATGTTTGTGTTACTTTTCACAGAGTTGCCAAGTACGTGCCACTGCAGTCCATGCTGCAGTCATCATGGGCTGCCATTGACAATGCCTGCTGGTATAGCAGCTTTTCTTTGCTGCTCCACTGGATCCACATGCTGCTGCCAGTCGACACTGCCGTCATTGTCACTGCTCCTGCCTGATCATGTTGCAGCCATTGGGTCATACGAATAAAACAAAGAATATGCTTTATACTCAAAATTTCGGTGAACATTGTCATGTTCGCAAGAATAAAGCGAATCAGATAATATCCTTCACCTGAGAATGTTCTCACAGTATGAATAAAATTGTGGGGCAAGCTGCTTAAAACAAAGAACAGAACAGCCTTCAACGCCAGTGGTAGCAGTCGTGTGGGTAAGGTGTGCTTCCTTGTGTGTGTGTGTGTGTGTGTGTGGGGGGGGGGGGGGGGGGGTGCACACATGCTTGTTTGCTTTGCACAAGAAGGCTTTGGCCCAAAGCTATAATGTGTAACAGTCTTTTCATTGTGCCTGTCTGCAACTCAGCAGGTCATCTGTATGGTGACATTCCAGCCTGGAGTTTCCACTGTTTGTTCTCCCAAAATAGTCTGCAGGTAGCAAGTAGCTGATTAACACAGTCCCCGCTAAATGAGTAAACGATTAACACTTACGTGTAATCTGTTTCTGGTGTTCATTCACGCAACAACTATCTGCAATCTCTCTATGAAAATATGCATATCGATGTCCACACAAATTCAGTAATGTTGTCTTTTTCTGCAAGACGGTATTTTTTTTTCAGTGATGTATTGTGTAAATATGAACAATGTTCTGTGCCACATACAATCACTATGTTTAGGCGACTTTTTAGGCCTATTAATGATTCTTGAACAGTGTTTTTAAATTTGTGCTTCAACAACTTTACAATTTATCTGATGAATTCTTTCACTGGACTCTTGTTTGTTCGTGAGTGATAATATGGTTTATGCGCTATTTTTCATACAAAGTTAATAAACTGCTCGTTGTCTGAAAAATAGAACACTGAGAATAATGAATCAAAAAGTGAAACCAAAATTGTGGTGTTATGTACATTATCCATCCAATACCTTAAGTTTTTCAGCTTTATGACTACAGACTGATGTTTTACCAAAGGAGTGGTGGAGAATAGACTACAGAAATGATTTTGGTCCGTTTACAGCTTACACTCAACAGTTACATAGAAAGCTCTTAGTACATTTATCTTTCTGTAACAAATGCTGTAAAATTTGTTAAGGAAAAAGGATAACTGTAAATGATACAGGTAATATAACTTCTATTATAAAGACCAACAAAATGAAAAGTTGCATTTTATTAAGGCAGATAGAAAAAAGCACTACATTTTATCCTCTGAAGCATTTTATCCTCTCAAGCAAATTCCTGCAGAGTCTCACATGTACCAATATCGAATTGTCATTTCTAGCTGGTTTTTGGTTTTGTGTGCTCTTCCCAGTCTGAGTAACCACCTTTGTAGTGTTTTGCCCTGAAACAATGAAGGTCATCTCTTGTAATGTTATCCTCATGAATGTGGACCACTTAAAAAAAACAAATACATATTTTACAAAAGAATCAGTATGGTTATTAAAATCCTTCAAGCAATGAAACAAAACAATGTGTAAGAACAATGCTGTATTATCATAAGCTCTAAAATAAACAATATTTGATTTACTGGTAAAACTGTTGGATTCCACCAGATTAAAGGAAAATACAGTACAACGGAAAGCAGGGATACAATTTGCACGTTCCGAATGGAAGGAAGTGTCAGTCAATATACTAAATCAGTAGACATACATGCTGGATGACGTGACTGAAAAACAATTGTAATTTTTTAAAAGAAATCATTTTTAATATTGCAATTTTGGCCTTAAGGCCATTATTAAGTGGTATACTGCCAAAGGCAGTCAATCTTTATAAATCCTCCAACACATGTTCTTGTCATTACCACATCTGAGCCTTTTTAACAATGTTAACATCTTAAAACAAATATCAGTAAACCTTAAGTGAATAGTGAAACAGGTAATTCTACAGTTAATGCTGAATATGTTGTCTGTTCAAAAGTTCTATATGACTGTAAATGCCAACCATGAGAATTTAAACAACTGAAGTGGTCCACAGACAGAACCACTATCTTCAAATGCCCATAAGATTTAAATTTGTGTGCCTGTACATAAAATGCTGTTAATTGTTACATAAGGAAAACCAATCCCTTTTGAAGACATTATGGCATTGACAGCCATGATAAAACAACAACAACTCACACATAAACGCAAAAGGAGTTTATATATCTGCTACAATCCATATAAATCACAACATAACTAACTTATAGACATTCAGAGATGAACTAAAAGCATTCCTCACTGTCAATGCAATGTGTAAACATAATAGATTTGAAAGTAATATAGGTGGTCTGTTCAAAAAATTCTGGAAATTTGTCCACAAAATTTTTCTACGATTACCTTTTACTTATTGTGCATGGTCTCCTTCAAAATACTCTCCTCAACAATCGACACACAGCTCTTGATGCAGTTTCCACTTCCAGAAGCAGTCTTATATGCTTCTTGCTGTATTGTGCAAAGCGCTGTCTGCGAATTTTCTTTTATCGATGCAAATCTTTGTCCTTTCGATGGTGTTTTCAACTTTGAAAATAAAAAAGTCTCTACAAGGGCCAAGTCTGGTGAGTAGAGAGTATGAGGTGGCACAGAGGTTTAATTTTTTTGTGCATTAGTCACCCACCAACAGGGGTGAATGTGCGGGAACATTATCGTGATGCAAGCCCCACGAATTGTCACATTTCATGCTGTTTCCTTCTAACAGGCATCGTGACACATACTGATAGTACCATCGATTAACAGTTTGTCCCTGTGGCATGAATTCATGATTAACTAATCCTTCAAAGTCAAAGAAAGCTATCAGCATGGCTTTGACACTTGACCTAACCTGATGAGCTTTTTTTGGTCTTGGAGAACCTTTCCTGACCCACTGTGAATACTGAACCTTAGTCTCAACATTATAACTGTTGATACATGTCTGAACACCAATTATGATTCTCTAAAGGAACATCTCATTCTCATTTGCACACCCCAAAAGCTCTTCACAGATTGCAAGGCGCCATTCTTTCTGGTAGTGACTCATGGGCTGAGGGATGAACTTGGTGGCAACATGATGCATTCCAAGATACTGTGTCAGGATTTTATGGCATGATCCAGCTGAAATGTTACATTCTTCTGCAATCTCTTGGACAGTCAGTTTTCCATTGCCAAGCACAATCCGTTGATGTTCCTGAATGAGAATTCATTTTTAACTTTCATCTGGCCTTTCTTAAACCGATGAACCATTCGTAATACCAAGTATGGTTTAAGCATTCATCACCGTAGGCTTTCTGCATTTGGTGAGTCTCTGTAAAGGTTTTTGCGAGTTCCAAGCAAAATTTAATGCAGACACCTTGCTCCTCTAACTCTGCTATCTTGAAATTCACAAACTGTGCGATGTTCTACTCAATGCAGCACTGACAATAACTAGTGGACATACAACAATGAAACTTCCGGAGTTATACATTAAACAAAGGTGTTTGCAGGGATGCCAACCGCATTTCGCTCCGACACACCATTGGTAAGAAATTACAAATGTTCTGGGGAATTTTTTAAACAGACCTAGTAAGCACGGGGTGATCAAAAAGTTTCCATTCTAAGGCCACACTGTCCAGAATCAGTATGCCAATCATGCAAAATAACAGTGAACACTGAGGCAATCATCCTATTGACACACCAAGTTGAAAAGGTTCCTTGAATGGATGAGCCTGGCCTGCCAGATTGACCAGTACCTTGTGTTGAACTGTGACCAATACAGAACTTCCCAGAGGTTTTGCCTTAATTGCACACTGTAATTTCCACAGCATTGCACAGTACCATTCACCAGTCATGGAGACACAAAGTTCCTTGAATGGATGAGCTGGCCTCCCAGACTGACAAGTGACTTGTGCTGAATTGTGACCAGCATGGAACTTGTTATACCATTCCCCAAAGGTGGTTTTTGACAGACATCCTGCCCCATGCACATACTTCATTTTCCCATGGAAGTCTACTGGTGTTTGTCCTTCGGCAGGAAGAAAATAATTACAATATGCTGGTCGTGTTTGAGTGCATTTGGTAAAAATGTCACCACAGTTCACAATTCCGCATCCACTTCAGAAAGACATGAATGTTACACTAATCCAGTGCCTACAAGTCAGTGTTTATATACCTGTATCAGAGTAGTGCAAGTTGCATACAGGCTACAGCAATGCCCTCAATTCCAAACTTTTTGATCGCTTCTTATATTGTCAGATGGTTCTTGATCATGATGATGATGATGAATGATATTACTATGAGCAGAAGAAATAACAAAATGTAACACTTAATTTAGTAAGATAATCTTTGACTAAGTTCACATCAGTGTAACAATGATCGGGATCAAATGAGGAATAACTTACAGTACCAAAGGTTTTTATGCATGTTTGCCTCTTAAAACTGCATGGTCTATCATGGAAAAGCTGAGCACACATGACAAATCTTAGCCACCCCCAAGAGACGTCACACTGATACTGCGTAACATCACCTCTGTTTTTGATAATGGACTCAATTTTGTGATCTCCGCCCAGAGACTGGGTGTTTGTGTTGTCTTCATCATTTCATCATCATTCAGGAAAAGCAGCATAAATGGACTGTGAAAAGATTAGGAATTTGTATGGGCACTGATAACCGTGCAGGTGAGTGCCCCACAAATCCAATATCACCATAATCAATTTTGTGAGAAAACGAGTCTCAGTTATGCCATATCCAGCTGGCTGATTGACGGTTAGATCCAGCTGGCTGATTGACGGTTAGATCCAGCAGAGCTACAAAATTGCAGGAATGCTGACTGATATTTCCATCTGCAGTCCCAAATAGTGGTATTTCCATCTGCAGTCCCAAATAGTAATGCACTTTTGTTTGGTTAAGATCAAGAAATTTAGTGGACAGATGATGTGCAATAGGGACTGATTGACAGTAGACCTGGCAGAGCTACAAAATTGCAGGATTGCTGACTGGTATTTCCATCTGCAGTCCCTTATAGTAATGCACTTCTGTGTGGTTAAGAACAAGAGATTTACTGGACAGATGATGTGCAATAGGGTAACTGAGCATTTGTAAAACCAAGAACACACATGCTGTCCTTTCAGTACATCTGTTGTCATCTTTAAAGTCAAGAGATGTAGAAGAAAATGCAACCCTGTGCCACACAGGTCCATGTTTACAGTAAGCTGAATGAATGGGCACAAGTCATGGTGCTGGGGGAAAATAAAAATCAAAACATCACACAACCATCTTCTGCCTGACCTACACCCTCCAGACACTGCAGGTTAAAGATCTCATTGGGCTTTTGATGAACTTGGTGTTGTGCATAATTTGAAAAACGGCAAAAATCGTGACTCATCAGACCATACAACATAGTTCTAGTCAGCTACTGTTCAATTTCTGCGTTGCTTGGTCCATGAAGACATTCAGATTTGTGTGCCGCTGTAAGTTATGGCATCTTGCAAAGCACCTGACTCCAAGTGTCTACTGAATGCATTTGACCTCACAGTGTTTACTTGGAAACTGGTTGAGCTGGATGTCCACTGACTGACAGCAGCGATTCCTGCCTGGTTTGAAGCTGTCTGTCATTAACAAGATGTGACACTTGCCTCCAATACTTGTCAGATCCCAATGTGTCAGGGTCCCAGCAAAAGACCACCTCCTTATCAAGGTTTCGGAGCTGTGTAAGAACTCATGGACAAGCTGATCAACTGCTCTACCAAATACATTTGGTGGACCGCTTATAGCACATTGAGTGAGTCAGAACAAACAGGAAACCTTGTACTATTATGCTTGTGAATACACCCCAGTGCCATCAAAATGCCATGTAACTCCCCATAATTTGTAAATTGTTCAGAAGATTCACTTTGAAAACTCTACCACGAAAAGCAACTGCACAACCAAGAGCATTCGCTTGCTGGGATCCACTCGTATAAACAATGATAAAACTACAATACATACTTAAAATTGAAGAAAACAGAGTTTTACAAACATAAGAGCACAAATTTTCTTTTACTGTATAAAGCTTAAACAGAGTTTTATAAACATAATCTGGATTAAAAGTTTTCTTGTACTGCGTAAAGCTCAAAATTGCTTTGGGCTTCTGGAGACACGAAGGCAATTTGTTTCATCCCTGACTGCATTCAGAGGTCTGACATTTTCAGATCACTGAGACAGTCAGTAGCACATACCCTAATTGCTTGATCATGGGGGGCAGATTCCTGAACAGCCATTTAAAGTTATGGTGTACTGCCAGTGACTGAGGCAATGCTGAAATGTACAGGATCAGCCAAGCCAGAGTGGTGGTTTACCAGTCTCTCCAGTTGATATCCGTATGCCCTCATAGTGGACAGCATCTAATGTCTTGAGACAGTAAATAGGGTCTGATCTCAAAAGTACACTGCCATAATGGAACCACAATCTGATAAATGCCCTATAAAACTGCAGTTTGTGGAACATGTCAGCTTTTCACACCTTTCTGCTGAGGCAATTCAAAATATTCAATGATTTGAAGCCCTTTGTTCACAGATCTCTCAGGTGTGGAGGCCATGTTGATTTCAAGTCAGACAGTGGGCCCTAACTGTGCACGCTGCCTTTAAATTTTAAATGTAAAATATTGTCCCCCCCCCTCCCTTGTGAGCTCTGGCTGGTTACACCTTCAACAAGCAGTGTTAAAACTGACACATGTAGTCTTCTCTGGTGAGAACATAAAACTAGTTTTACTGGCCCAAGCTTCCAGCTTCATGATTGTCAGGTGTAGTTACCTCATTGTCACTGTAAGATTGGAGGAAAAGTAGATTGCAAAGTCATCCACAGACAAAGAGCATTTAACAAGGCTCTTGACTGTGGAAGTGATGCTGCTGACAGTGATTTGCAAACAGTGTAACACTGAGTACACTACCTTGGGGGGATCCCTTTCTCCTGCACATAGCAATCAGATAAGGTATCACCAATGCAATATCGAGAGCACTGGTTCTGGAGGAAGGATTGGATAAGAAATGGAAAACGTCCATATAATGCCCACTCATGAAGTTGGTGAAGGGTTTTGTACCTCCATGTAGTGGTGTATGCTTTTTCAACATCAAAAAACACAACAACCAAATGCTTTCATCATAAGAAGGACTCTTGTATTGCTGCCTCCAGTAGAATTAAGTCGTCAAGGGCAGAAAAGTACGAAAAGTAGAGCCTGAAACTGCACTGGGAGCCATTAGGTGAGGGATTCAATGAGCCAGACGAGGAAGCAACAGGCCAGGCACTCAAGATTCTTATCCATAAATTCCAGTAACTATTAGGGTTGTTACAATCCTTGCCTTGCGTCCAGAATGGAATTAATATTGCCTCCTTCCAAGCAATTGCCTTCTTCCAAGTAATGGGGTTATGTCCATCAAACAGGATCTGATTGAAACAAGACAGGAGGTTGCTGTTGTCTATGGGGCACATATGAAGGAGCATGGCATACCATATTTTACGGATGACAGGATGTTAAGGACTATATAAGCCACCTTAATTTTTAAGCAATTTTTTTTATAAAAAAAAAGATTTTTTCCATTTTTTATTAGACTGCAAAGCTGGCTAAAAAAAATTCCTAGTTTATAAAACCGAACTGACCTTTAAATACCCTGAAAATTGTCATCTTCTAGTTTTGGTCATTTTGCATTCAGTCCTCTATTTGCGCTTTAAGTCTTCCTATTTTTTTTTCAGTTTTTCTTTACTTTCTGTTGGTGGAGGGTCAAAATAGGACTCAGATACTTTGTTTCCATGTTCTTCTGGATGTGCTATTACTTTCAATTTGCATCCCCCACCATATGAATACCTTTTATTTTTATCCATTACGAAACTTGCCACTAACAAAGTACACACAAGTCAACAAACCTGCAGGTTTTTAAGGCCAAGTACAATGAAGCCAAGAAAATCTTCAAGAAAGATCTTTCAAATCTAAGAAAACAGATATACAGCAGTGAAATAGCTCAATCAGACAATATAGCCAGGACCTCATGGAGAATTGTAAATCAATTTCGCAAAGCCACACCAAAGCCAGAAACTGAAATTGTAAATATAAGACGTGAAGGAAACACAATTAAAGATCCTAATAAAGTCTGCAATGTTTTCAATAAATACTTTATATCTGCAGCTGTTAGTCCTAGTTAATAACACAATTGTGAGTAGTGAGGTAAAGCTCTGCCCCTTTGAAGAGCCACCTTTTGAATTCAAACAAGTAAGTGAAAAAGAAATAGGCAGGATAATAAATAACCTAAAGAATAAGTTCTCATCTGGATGGGATGGTTTGAGTGGTATCGTGATTAAAAAATGTAATAAGGAATTAGTTAAAATAATCACCCACTTGGTAAACTGCAGTATTAGAGAACATACATTTCCAAATGTATTGAAATGGAGCACAGTTAAACCAGTGCATAAAAAAGGATCCAAGGAAGGGATTTCAAATTTCAGGCCCATATCATTAATACCTGTCTTCAGCAAAGTATTTGAAGTTGTGCTGCTGACACAACTTAGTAAATATTTCTTGAAAAATAAGTTCCTAACAGAGACACAACATGGATTCCGAAAAGATCATAGTACTATCACAGCAATTACGGAATTTCTTCACAAAACGTACGGTGCCCTTGATCAAGGCATACAAACAGCAGGCATATTTCTAGACCTTACTAAAGCCTTTGACTCGGTAAACCATGAGTTACTTTTAAGGAAACTTGAGTCATACAATGTAAATGCTGCATCCATGCAATTGCTGGCTACATATTGATTTAACCGCAAGCAGTGTACAAAGCTGACTTACAAAATCAATAATCAGATCATTAATTTCCAGTCCACATATGAAACAGTCACACAAGGTGTACCCCAGGGCTCAATTTTGGGCCCTTTCCTTTTCCTAGTGTACATAAATGATATAGAGCAACCTTTCAACTCCCAATTGGTAACCTATGCAGACGATACCTCACTGTTATTTCTTGGTAAACAAAATGATGAGTTAACGTTGGTAGCAACTGAGGGACTATGTCAAATAACTACTTATTTCCAAGATCAAGGTTTGAAAGTTAATATCAGTAAATCTCAGTTATTGCCATTTAAACTTACAAACTCACACCAAACCTCTATCAGTAACATAAGTGGAACTGAAGTAGTGGACACAGAAGGCTGCAGATTTCTAGGTATTCACCTAGATGAAAATCTAAGATGGGTAAACCATATCAAATTTTTATGCAATAAAATCAGCAGTTCATTACATCTAATCAGCCAGTTATCAAAAGTAGTCCCACATCAGACATTAAAAACAATTTATTATGGAACCATTTTTGCACAGATTAATTACGGTATAGAGATATGGGGTCGTGCTGCCGACATACATATGAACAGAATATTGACCCTACAGAAAAGAGCAATCAGAATTATCCGTGGATTAGGGTATAGAGATTCATGCAGGGAAATCTTTGTTCATCATAAATACCTCACAGTCTACTCACTGTATCTTTACAAATTAATTATATTTTTTGTGACACATCAAAACAAAGCAACAAAGTGCTCTGACATGCATGCCTATAATACAAGAAATAAAGACTGCTACTACAGGCAAAGAACACGATTAAAAACAACGGACCATAGTCCGTGCATTAGTGGTCAAATATGGTACAACAGATTACCGAGCTCTATAAGGTGCCACAAAGGGAACTTATTCAAAGTGAAACTGAAATATTTCTTGATTGACAAGTGTTTATATTCTTTAAGTGAATATTAATATTAAACTAAAATAAATTATATATATATATATATAGACACACACACACACACACACACACACACACACACACACACACACACACACACACACACACAGTTGTGTAAAATCTGAATATTTGTAATAGATACTATGTAACACCCAATATTGTGCCTTATTAGGTACAATGGTACATTTGTATCATGTATATGTAATCACTTTTGAAGGCCAGACGTACCAACAATTAAAGGGAACAGCCATGGGTACCAGGATGGCCCCCTCGTACGCCAACCTATTCATGGGTCGCTTAGAGGAAGCCTTCATGGTTACCCAGGCCTGCCAACCCAAAGTTTGGTACAGATTTATTGATGACATCTTCATGATCTGGACTCACAGTGAAGAAGAACTCCAGAATTTCCTCTCCAACCTCAACTCATTTGGTTCCATCAGATTCACCTGGTCCTACTCCAAATCCCATGCCACTTTCCTTGACATTGACCTCCATCTGTCCAATGGCCAGCTTCACACGTCCGTCCACATCAAACCCACCAACAAGCAACAGTATCTCCATTATGACAGCTGCCACCCATTCCACATCGAACGATCCCTTCCCTACAGCCTAGGTCTTCGTGGCACACGAATCTGCTCCAGTCCGGAATCCCTGAACCATTACACCAACAACCTGAAAACAGCATTCACATCCCGCAACTACCCTCCCGACCTGGTACAGAAGCAAATAACCAGAGCCACTTCCTCATCCCCTCAAACCCAGAACCTCCCACAGGAGAACCCCAAAAGTGCCCCACTTGTGACAGGATACTTTCCGGGACTGGATCAGACTCTGAATGTGGCTCTCCAGCAGGGATACGACTTCCTCAAATCCTGCCCTGAAATGAGATCCATCCTTCATGAAATCCTCCCCACTCCACCAAGAGTGTCTTTCCGCCATCCACCTAACCTTCGTAACCTCTTAGTTCATCCCTATGAAATCCCCAAACCATCTTCCTTACCCTCTGGCTCCTACCCTTGTAACCGCCCCCGGTGTAAAACCTGTCCAATGCACCCTCCCACCACCACCTACTCCAGTCCTGTAACCCGGAAGGTGTACACGATCAAAGGCAGAGCCACGTGTGAAAGCACCCACGTGATTTACCAACTGACCTGCCTACACTGTGAAGCTTTCTATGTGGGAATGACCAGCAACAAACTGTCCATTCGCATGAATGGACACAGGCAGACAGTATTTGTTAATGGACACAGGCAGACAGTATTTGTTGGTAATGAGGATCACCCTGTGGCTAAACATGCCTTGGTGCACGGCCAGCACATCTTGGCACAGTGATACACCGTCCAGGTTATCTGGATACTTCCCACTAACACCAACCTGTCGGAACTCCGGAGATGGGAACTTGCCCTTCAGTATATCCTCTCTTCTCGTTATCCGCCAGGCCTCAACCTCCGCTAATTTCAAGTTGCCGCTGCTCATACCTCACCTGTCTTTCAACAACATCTTTGCCTCTGAACTTCCGCCTCAACAGACATCTCTGCCCAATCTCTTTTCCTTTACAAATGTCTGCTTGTGTCTGTGTATGTGCGGATGGATATTATTGTGTGTGCGCGAGTGTATACCTGTCCTTTTTTCCCCCTAAGGTAAGTCTTTCCGCTCCCGGGATTGGAATGACTCCTTACCCTCTCCCTTAAAACCCACATCCTTTCGTCTTTCCCTCTCCTTCCCTCTTTCCTGACGAAGCTACCATTGGTTGCGAAAGCTTGAATTTTGTGTGTATGTATGTTTTGTTTGTGTATCTATCGACCTGCCAGCGCTTTTGTATGGTAAGTCACATCATCTTTGTTTTTAAATATATTAATCACATATGTATATATGACTGTACTAAACTTGTAAAAAAATGCTATGACGTTTGCAAAAAACACCAGTTGGTGTCTCCATGCAAATAATACAATAAATAAATAAATAAAGTTCTGGTTGAAAATTACAATTTATTTAGGAACAAAGGAGATGACTCACCGAAAGGCAGAAGTGCTGTATCCTCAAAAGGTACAGAGATTGGCTGGATTTTGGAATACATTTCCTTTTTGAAGCTAGTAGGAAAAACATGCACAAACACAGACACACACTCACTCACGTGCTAATGCATGTCCCCCTACATTGTGCTCAGTCGACTGCCAGCACTTTCCTGGCCCATGGTGATCGTACCGGGGCGAGGTGGGGGTGTAGGGTGGAGTGGGATGAGGGACGGAGATAGGCCGGAGGCAGGGAGGAGGTTGGGGGGGGGGGGGCGGGGGCACTAGCAGCTCTTGGAAGAGTGGGAGCTGTCTGTGAGCTACCTAAGCGTACAGGTGGAGGGGGGAGAGGGCAGATGGCTGGGCACAGGATATCATAGACGGGCATGAGATGAGAGCACACAACTAGCTAATGTGGGGCACAATTTGGGTGGGGATACTGGGGCAAGGGATGGTGCGCGCGCACACACACACACACGCACGCACGCACGCACACACACACACACACACACACACACACACTGTAGTGTGGGAGGTGGGGGCAATGAGTTATCTTAGGATTAGGCCAGGAAGATTATGGGAGACAAGGATGTGCTGTAAGGATAGTTCCCATCTGGCAACTCAAAAAAGCTAGTGGTGGTGGGGAGGGTCCAAATGGTGCGGGTTGTGAAGCATTTAAATCTTACAGCACATCCTTCCCTCCTGTAACCTTCCTGGTCTAAACCTAAGTAGCTCATCGCCTCCCCCCCCCCTCTCCCCCCGCAGTAGCACGTGTGTGGGGGGGCGGGGGGGGGCGCGCGTGGACACATGCATGTTTTTCCTACAAACTTGAAAAAGGAAGTATATCCTGAAACCTAGCCAATCTCTGCACCTTTTGTTTTTGTATCTATCAACAATGCAGCCCTTCTGCCTTTTGGTGAGTCATCTCCTTGATTTCTAAATACTTCATAAGTACTAACAAAAATATTGTACTGTTACCAATAACACAAATCACTTTGAATTCAAGTTCACTGGCACCACAGACAGCAATGACACATTACAGGCTAAACAGTGTTCTGGGTTTGTGGTGGCGGGGCAGGAGGGAGACAGTGTTAGCAAACTTGTGAATCTCCACAACTCATGCTCAACACATTGGTGCACTGCTTATTCCAGTTGAATCTAGTGCAGCCAATAGGGATGGGTTTCTCATGGCAATGAATATATAGCCATTTTTAAGATAGGCGGGAATTTTAAACCAAACGCTGAACATTTTTATATTAATTACCAGTATAAGATGCACCTGAATTTTGGAGATAATTATTTGAAGAAAAAAGTGTGTCTTATGTCTGTAAAATATGGTAATGAACTTGATCCTGTACTGGAACACTGTCTCTGGTGTGGACACAGCTGATTCCAATTCCCACATGGTGAATAGCATATGGTAGAGCTTCTCATTTCATGAGACGAAATAGAGCCCTCTCATCTCAACAGGAGTCTGTCTGGATGACACCATGACAGTAAGAGAGTGTTCAGCTGAAACCTGAGCCATGTTTGTAGATGCGTCCACCATGACCCCATTTTTGAACAAGGCCATAAGGGGAGATGTACCACCCTTGCCTGAAATCCACCTTATTGAGTCCCAAACTTGTGCAGTGGAAGTGGACCAATTAATGGAAGTTCTTCCAGGAGTTCCTCTTCCATTTGCTTATCACTCACCTCTCTTGAGATCTCTCACTTCTGAAGGCACAAAGATTTTCTGTAGGTGGATGGTGTCTGAATTTTGGCAAAGTTGTGCACCTGGCTCTGATTGCCGAGTGACATTCGTCATTCCACCAAGGGACAGGCTGTAGTCTGCGATAGTTGCTAGACTGGGGAATGGAATCTGTGGCAGCTCATTGGCTCACACATGTGACAATCCACCATCTCCTGGGCACAATCCTGTTATTCAATTTGCCCTTTGAGCCATTCATCCTCGTGGTCTCCTGTTGATCACCATTTGAGTCAGCCAATGAATCTACACCAGAAAGTAGTCACTGAATGCAAATCTGTGACCTCTTATCAGAACTGAGCCTAAAATAGCTGAGGAGCAAAAACAGAAGGTCAATGGCTGAAGATGACCCTGTAGCTGTAGAGAAGTGTGTCACCTGACCAGAGCTCAAAAGGCAGAGATTCTCTGAGTGGAAGAGGTGCTTGATAATTCGACCCCTGGAGCAAGTGGCAACCACATCCAACAGCACATTGTGTGCATGGAAGTCACCCACAAGGTGGAATGAGTGTGGGGGAGTGCCCAGATGAGGTCTGTCAGTGCATCTGCATCCAACAGATCATGAGGAGAAAGATATAAAGAACACACTGTGATTTCAACTGGTGAGAAAACTTCCACTGCAACTATTTGTATGGCCATGATAAGAGGGAAAGAGAGTAGTGGTACCTGTCAGGAATGAAAACAGTCACTCCAGCCTTAATCCTGTCTCCAATAACATTTTATGGGTGGTAGCCCCAAAATGCGGGTGTGTTGGTTACTTTAAAATTAGTTTCTTGTAACCAGATGTAGAACTGTCTTTCCTGGACTGGAAGCTGTAGTTCTTCCAAATGGGTTCAGTATCCATTTAAGTTTCAGAGCAACAGGAAAGTCCCTGTGGCAACCACTGATTAGCGATGGTTGTCCTTATCCTTCTTCCTTGGTGGTAATTTACCTCAGAAGTCATGGGACACAACAGATGGTGCCCAGCTCCCTGGTTCCCCATCTGGATACCAAGTGTTCTCAACAGAACAATCAGCACCAGAAAGGGAGTTTGCTGGTTTTGCTGGTACTTTTTTCAGTTTCAAATGACTTTTTGTGTGATGTTTTTCCTTATTTACAGGAGGAGTTGGTTGTGTGGGTAGTGGGGACATCTCCATTATATTGCAGCAGGTAACCCTGCCTTTACAAAAGGTGAGAGTGTTATGAAACTCAACCTCAACAGGGTATTCACCTAAGGCCCTGCATCTCGGTACTTAGATACTTGGTTTGATGTGGCAGTTTCAATGAGAAGCATTCCATTAAAATGTCATTTAACTCTTTTTAAGGACCCAGCAATATCACCTTTTGAATATACAAAGAGGAGACTTCCTCAAGACTCCCTCTGCCCTCTAGATTGCAATGAAAGTGTTACTGCAGACTAGTACCCTGTTACTATAATCCCAGGACTACTTCTTGGATGGACTGACCAAGTGAGCTGTCTTTATTTAAAGACCATAAATATGTGTGCTTGTGTCTGTATATGTGTGGATGGATATGTGTGTGTGTGTGCGAGTGTATACCCGTCCTTTTTTTCCCCCTAAGGTAAGTCTTTCCGCTCCCGGGATTGGAATGACTCCTTACCCTCTCCCTTAAAACCCACATCCTTTCGTCTTTCCCTCTCCTTCCCTCTTTCCTGATGAGGCAACAGTTTGTTGCGAAAGCTTGAATTTTGTGTGTTTGTTTGTGTTTCTGTCGACCTGCCAGCACTTTCATTTGGTAAGTCACATCATCTTTGTTTTTATATGACACACAAACAACCACAAACATACACACAAAATTCAAGCTTTCGCAACAAACTGTTGCCTCATCAGGAAAGAGGGAAGGAGAGGGAAAGACGAAAGGAAGTGGGTTTTAAGGGAGAGGGTAAGGAGTCATTCCAATCCCGTCCCGGGAGCGGAAAGACTTCCCTTAGGGGGAAAAAAGGACGGGTATACACTCGCACACACACACACATATCCATCCACACATATACAGACACAAGCAGACATATTTAAAGAGGTCTTTAAATATGTCTGTATATGTGTGGATGGATATGTGTGTGTGTGTGTGTGTGTGCGAGTGTATACCCGTCCATTCTTCCCCCTAAGGTAAGTCTTTCCGCTCCCGGGATTGGAATGACTCCTTACCCTCTCCCTTAAAACCCACTTCCTTTCGTCTTTCCCTCTCCTTCCCTCTTTCCTGATAAGGCAACAGTTTGTTGCGAAAGCTTGAATTTTGTGTGTATGTTTATTATATATATATATATATATATATATATATATATATATATATATATATATATATATATATATATATATATATGGAAACATTCCATGTAGGAAATATATATCTAAAAACAAAGATGATTTGACTTACCAAATGAAAGTGCTGGCAGGTCGACAGACACACAAACGACCACAAACATACACACAAAATTCAAGCTTTCGCAACAAACTGTTGCCTCATCAGGAAAGAGGGAAGGAGAGGGAAAGACGAAAGGATGTGGGTTTTAAGGGAGAGGGTAAGGAGTCATTCCAATCCCGGGAACGGAAAGACTTACCTTAGGGGGGAAAATTTCATCATTCATATATGTCTGCTTGTGTCTGTATATGTGTGGATGGATATGTGTGTGTGTGCGAGTGTATACCCGTCCTTTTTTCCCCCTAAGGTAAGTCTTTCCGCTCCCGGGATTGGAATGACTCCTTACCCTCTCCCTTAAAACCCACATCCTTTCGTCTTTCCCTCTCCTTCCCTCTTTCCTGATGAGGCAACAGTTTGTTGCGAAAGCTTGAATTTTGTGTGTATGTTTGTGTTCGTTTGTGTGTCTGTCGACCTGCCAACACTTTCATTTGGTAAGTCACATCATCTTTGTTTATAGATATATATATATGGAGGAGGAGGGGGGGGGGGGAGAGGGGGGGAGGTTGAGTACCTTACTCATGGTCCACGAGGCCCCTGTTCTCATGAAACACACAACATTCCACTCTGCATCTAACAATGGTCCCTGGAGTGGCAAATAGCCAGTCCCCAACTCAGGAAACCGGGGTTGCCATGCCCATATCTGACCATTTCTGGTGGAGCTCACTGGGAAAACACCTTGAGACCCTCCCTTCCCTTTGTCAGGCTCCTTCGCTGTGGCCTGTCTGGCTTGTGTGACCCTGCCAGTAGCTATGCTACTGCCGATGTAGCTCTCAGTGACAATGAGACATGCAAACCTCCTGCCTGGTACTAAAGCTGCCTGCAATAACTCCACAGGGAAGAAATTTCATCAAACTGGAATTGGCTTCTTGGGGGAGTTCCCAAAGTCAACAAGTGGGAATTGATGGTAATAGTCAGCACTGACTGCCTCACCTGCTACGCTGTCAGTAAGGCTGTGCTGACTACTGAAGCTACGGAAACTCCAAAGTTCCTTGCGGCAGACATCATTTTGAAGCGTGGAGCACCCCACATAGGTAATTTCATGTTGCAGTGTCAGCCACAGTCTGACAACTGTTTACCAGTCACATACGAATAGCCTGAAAGAACACTTTAATATGTTGCAGGCAGATATGTTCTCAGTATATGCTGATGTAGAACAGGGACACTGGGATGAAATACTGCCTGATGTGACATTTGCATATAACACAGCAAGCAAGACACTACAGGCTTCACATTGCTTTATCTGCTTCATGGTCGCAAGGCAACAGATACACTGCTCATTTAAACTGGACAATAATCACAATCATTACGCGAAACAGCTCATGACCAGGACTGAAAACGCAAGCAGCTTGTTCACATTATCATCCCTGGATGACAGGACTACAATGCCAAGCCCTGGGCAGTGAGATACAGCCCAGGAGACTTGATTTGGACTTTTACACTTATGCAGAAAGTAGGACTATCAGAAAAGTTACTAAAGTGTTATTTTACGATGTATGATATGCTTTGTCACTTGTCAGACATCACATAAGAAATCAAAGATTATGACCCATCAACAAGAAGACAAAACCACAGAGATGTCACCCACATCCTCCACATCAAGTCCTACTACAGTCCAGATAATACAATTGGATAGATAAAAAAAAAGTCCATTTACCAAGTGGCAGCAGGAGAAAACACACATAGAGATTAAAGCAATGTGCAAGCTTTCCGAGCCAGTAACTCCTTCTTCTGGCAGAAGGGTTGAAGGAGAAGGAAGAGAGATGAAGGAAAAGGACTGGCAAAGTTTAGGAAATGGACAGAGTTTGGAAAAGTCACCCAGAACCCCAAGTGGGTTGAGATGGAAAGATTAATTGTTGTCAACTGCACTGGATGGGCTTTGAAAACCTGAAATCTTAAAGGTGGAAGGTACAGTAATACATGAGACAGAGATTACTGCTAAAACATTGTACAACAGTTAATAAGAGCAGAAATCTAAGTGCATTATATATGGTGGAGGTGTGTGGCAGGAAAATATAGATAGTCAGAAATAAAAGATACAGAAAACTAAGAGGGAATCAAGAGAGGAACAGTTACAGAGAAGAAATGTTGAGACTAAGGAAATTAAATAAAATAATTACATAAATTAAGGCGAAGTGATTGGCGAGGACAAGGCTATGTTGTAACACCAGTTCCCATCTGTGGAATTCTGAGAAACTGGTGTCTGGGGGGAAAATCTAGATGGCATGTGTGGTGAATCAGGCACTGAGATCACGACTATCATGTTGTAAAGCATGCTCTGCAACAAGATATATTGTGTGTTGCCATTATACAATTCTGTCCATGCCCATTTGTCCTAAATGATAACTTGGTGGTGTCATACCAATGTAGATGACCAGACAGTATTTACATAACAGCTGGTACATGACATGTCATTTCACAGGTGGCTCCCTCTCTGTCTCTGATGATACATGTTTTGTCAGTTACACGGCTGGTATAGGTGCCGGTAGAATGGTGCATAGTGCGTGTCTTACGGCAGAGGCAGTCATGCATTTAGGAGCCATAAGGTAGGGAAATGGGTGCAGAAGAAGCACAGGGTCTGACCAGGATATTGCAGCGACTGGGAGGGGGGGTTGAGCAATAAAAAGCTATTATAGGTGTGATTGGCAAAATGTAGACAGAATGGGCTTCAGTTCAAGAAATGATCCCCCGCCCCCCCTCTTCCACACTGGAAACTCAATTTATAATTTCTGGAATATACTTGAAATACTTATGTTTGTAATGTTTGTTCATATATGCTGGAAGATTTGAAGTTTGTATAAATACCAGCACTTTCACGAAGAGAGGCCTCCGCAGTGGAATCGCTTTTTGAGACCGTCTATATGGGGACGTAGGTTAATGTCCCAGGTATTACACCCTGCAATCATTCACCCTGGTAGGCCATAATTTGCAGCTAACTGACAAAAAAAAAATTGGAATTTTCTGTGGTGCTCTATTGCTTTAAAATAGTGGCATTTTACAAACTGGTTGTGTAGCGTAATGGTTATAATACTAGCCTCATATGCAAAAGATTGTAGGTTCAAATCTGGCTATGTACTTTGAAGTCATTTATTTTTAAATCTTTACTGAAATGAATTTGATAATTATTTTTGTTCAGTTAACTGGGATAAAGGCATTTTTTTTATTTCTGCCCCTTGTAATGTTTTTTTAAATGTCCTGTCAACTTTTTCAATTGCTTTCAGTTTCAATTCATGTCATTTGTTTTCCAGTTTGAATCTTTGTGCAAGTAAAGTTAATTATTTAAATATTTTTATTTATCTATCTTAAAATGCCAATCTATTGATTAAATAGCAAAGGACAAAATAATCCATTTATATGTGCAGTGGTGTCGCAACAGTAATTTTCTTTGCAAGATGTACAAGGGTAAGCCAATTATTATCCACAATTTTGTTATATTTTTGTTTATTTTGTCTTTTCACGTTGATGATGCATGCTTTGTTTGTTTGTTGTTATATCTTTGCAATTTTCAAGCTGCTAGGTTAGTTTTGTTATCACTGCCGTGCTGTTAATCATGGCTGCTCCGGTGTCTATTTGCACCAAAGAAGAGCAACATTCAGTGATCCATTTTTTGTGATCAAAAGGCGTATCAGGGGCCGAAATTCATCGAAGACTTTCAGTACAGTACGGGAACAGTGTTTTGCTACAACAGTGTGTAAGAATTGATTGAAGAATTCCGAAATGGTCACACAAGTGTTACGCATGCTGAAGGAGCCGGACGACCGTTTACTGCCACAGATGAAGAAACTATTGAGTGTTCATGTGAAATGTTTCTCTTAGACAGCTGATTAACTATTGACAAAGTGGCACATTGTCTGCAAATTAGTCATGGTTCTATGTATGAAATCACCCACAACAGACTTGGATTTCATAAGGTTTGTGCGAGATGGGCCCCAAAAAAACTCACATAGTTGCACAAACAAATTTGGACATATGCAAAAACGATTTGGATCGCTATGGTAATGAAGGGGGCACTTTCTTAGACAGGATCATTACTGGTGACGAAACATGGATCCATCTTTACGAGCCGGAGAGTAAACAGCAGAGTATGGAATGGAAACACCCAAATTCACCATGCAAGTAAAAGTTCAAGAACCAGTCGTCCACAGGAAATCTGATGCTTACAGCTTTTTGGGACGCACATATGTTGAGTACTGGAACATTATGGGGAAAGGGGCACAATAGTAAACAATGTACGTTACAGTGAGATGCTTACTGCCAGGCTAAAGCCTGCAATTCAAAGCAAATGCCGAGGATTGCTGTCAAAAGGTGTTGTGTTGTTGCACAACAATGCCCATCCACACACTGCTGCCCACACTGCTTGAAACGCCCCAGAAACTCAAATTTGAAGTACTGGATCATCCTCCATGTATCGGGCTTGGTTGTGTGTGATGTCCTTAGGTTAGTTAGGTTTAAGTAGTTCTAAGTTCTAGGGGACTGATGACCTCAGATGTTAAGTCCCATAGTGCTCAGAGCCAGCCATCCTCCATGTAGTCCCCCGATCTTGCTCCTTCTGACTATCACTTGTTTTGTCCACTCAAACAGGCGTGAAGGGTCCATTGATTTGCCTTGGATGAAGCAGTGAAAGAAGCGGTGCATTCCGCCCCACAGCTCAACTGAGAACCTTCTTTTATGAGGGCACAAGGAAGCTTGTACAACGATGGACCAAGTGCGTTGAAACCAAGGAGAATGTTGAAAAATGATGTTCTTGTAAGTCCCCTATTTGACTACAATAAAATTTTATAAGTACTTTGCAGATAATAATTGACTTACCCTTGTATGTTTTCTTGAATGATGTTGTTGTTGTTGTGGTCTTCAGTCCTGAGACTGGTTTGATGCAGCTCTCCATGCTACTCTATCCTGTGCAAGCTTTTTCATCTCCCAGTACCTACTGCAACCTACATCCTTCTGAATCTGCTTAGTGTATTCATCTCTTGGTCTCCCTCTACGATTTTTACCATCCACGCTGCCCTCCAATACTAAATTGGTGATCCCTTGATGCCTCAGAACATGTCCTACCAACCGATCCCTTCTTCTGGTCAAGTTGCGCCACATACTTCTCTTCTCCCCAATCCTATTCAATACTTCCTCATTAGTTATGTGATCTACTTCCTGACACTTAAATCTATACTCGATGTTAACAAATTTATCTTCTTCAGAAATGCTTTCCTTGCCATTGCCACTCTACATTTTATATCCTCTCTACTTCGACCATCATCAGTTATTTTGCTCCCCAAATAGCAAAACTCCTTTACTACTTTAAGTGTCTCATTTCCTAATCTAATTCCCTCAGCATCACCCGACTTAATTAGACTACATTCCATTATCCTTGTTTTGCTTTTGTTGATGTTCATCTTATATCCTCCTTTCAAGACACTTTCCATTCCATTCAACTGCTCTTTCAAGTCCTTTGCTGTCTCTGACAGAATTACAATGTCATTGGCGAACCTCAAAGTTTTTATTTCTTCTCCATGAATTTTAATACCTACTCCGAATTTTTCTTTTGTTTCGTTTACTGTTTGCTCAATATACAGATTGAACAACATCGGGGAGAGGCTACAACCCTGTCTTACTCCCTTCCCAACCACTGCTTCCCTTTCATGTCCCTCGAATCTTATAACTGCCAATCTGGTTTCTGTACAAATTGTAAATAGCCTTTCGGTCCCTGTATTTTACTCCTGCCACCTTTAGAATTTGAAAGAGAGTATTCCAGTCAATCTTGAGTGATAGTAATCATAAAAACATTTAAAACATTAACGCTTTTTGAACTATGGGAAAAAATTAAGCTGATTTCAATGCAAAAATGGATTATAAGCACATAAAAACTCAATCAAAATGAGGAATATATATAACAAATGTAATAACATGAACAAAATAAATGATGATGAAATGGAAGAAATTAAATTGATGTTAAAACATGGCAATCATTAACATCACATGCACAATGATTTCCGCTGAAAAATGAATGACAGGAATTAAAAATGAGAGTAACTGAAGAAGTTAATATGATGATTAAAATAATGTGACAAAGGAATAGAAATTTAAAAAGTACATTTAAACCAATTAATTGAATAAAAATAATTGTCTAAGTCATTTCAATTAAGATATAAAAATATAAGATGTATAACAAAATAATAAGCAACCAGTACCATAAAAGGAATTTAATTTCTTAACTGGTTCCTTCTTCAGACGGTTATACCTAATGAGTTATTTGCGAGTGTCAATAATAAGATGCATACAGCAAAATGCCATGGTTCTAAAAAAATACAGCAGCAGTACATAATACAATACTGCATCCATTAATATAGTAAGAGTTCATATAAGCTTACATTTATGCATCTACGAGTTCTTATTGTATTAATGGATTCAGTATTGTATTGCTTACATGTAAGCAAGCATCTATTAGCTTAGGGCCATGGCATTTTGCTGCATGCTTCTTATTGTAGACAGTCACAAATAATGTGACAGATATAAATTTTGACTATGGGCACTAGGTGCCCAAAACTGATAAAGAAATTAAATTTCTTTTAGATTAGATTATATTAGAGATTAGATTCAGTTTTTGTTCCATAGACCCAAAAAATGACATGATTCTCGTGGGTGTAGAACATGTCAGAAAGTATACCATAAAAACATAAAACATTTGAATATAATACTTACTACCCTGATTATTTGTCAGAAGATAGTCGAAATAGGTTAATACAATGCAGTAAACTGGAACTGCTAATATTTACAGAATTAACACGCTGTCAGAATGAAACACAGTTATGCACTATTAATAAATTTATCATACACAAAATACCTAATCTTGACTGTTGTGACCAAGTGTTGTCAAAACTAAAATCTAACAGATATTTTTACTTAAGCTTAACAGTATCTGTTAAGATATTCATCTATGGAGTGGAAGGAGTTGCCTATCAAAAAGTCTTTCAAACTCTGTTTAAACTGTGCTTTATCTGAAACCAAGTTTTTAATGGTTGATGGCAATTTATTAAAAATGTGTGTTTCTGAATATTGGACCCCTTTTTGGACCAAGGTAAGTGATTCAGGTCTTTATGTACATTGTTCTTATTCCTAGAATCACTTACCTCGGTCCAAAAAGAGGTCCAATATTCAGGAACACACATTTTTAATAAACTAAAAACTTGGTTTCAGATAAAGCAACTGGTTGCTTATTATTTCATTATATACAATTACAGTTGCTGAAGATGAATAAAATACTAAATATAAGATGTCAAAGCACCTAACAAGATTAAAACCCACAACCTTTTGCATATGAGGCTAGCACTATAACCATTATGCTATGCAACCAGTTTGTAAAATACTACTATTTTAAAACAGTAGAGCATCATGCAAAATTCCAAAATGTTTTTTTCCCCCCGTCAATTACTTGCAAATGATGGCTCACCAGGGTGAATGGCTTCAGGGTCTAACACCAGGGACCTTAACCTACTTCATTGTATAGATGGCTTCAGAAAGTCGATCCACTACTGGGAACCTCTCCTTGTCAGTCCAGCACTTACTTCAGTTCTGTTCTGACTATGCTGGTGTTGATGTTCTGACCCTGCATATTGATTTGGACTTGATTGTGGTTTCAATGTAAAAATAGATGAGGTTATCTTCTTCAAATAGGCAAATGGGTTTCATGACAGCACACTGTACGTTTAATGATGTGGCATATTTTCTATGCACTATACTAAATGTAGTAAGAAAGCAGTTTTAGTTCTGTCACAAAATATCACAACTGTGCTTCTACTAATAATTAAATTACATCGTATTATATTTCTTCATTGGAAGGGATAGATTGCTAGTCACCACATAAATGAGGCACTGATTCGCAGACAGGCACAAAACTGCTAAAATGCTTAAGCTTTCATACAAGCACAACTCACACGTGCATAGCTAATGTCTCTGGGCACTCGGGCTTGACTGCAACTGCATCTGATGTGAGCTACAATCTATTGGAGCTTGTGGTGGGGGCAATGAGGATGCATGGGTGGGTGAAGACGCTAGACTGCCTCTGTGTGTGTGAGAGAGAGGTTGGGGGCGGGGGGAGGGGGGGGGGGGAAGCATGTGCATGCAGGAAGTGGTGGGGATAGGAAAATCCTGCTCGGTGCAATGTCGGGATGCTGTGCTGGGGGCCTGGAGGGGGAGGGGGGGGGGGGGGGGGGAAGAGGAGAGAAGCGAAAAGACTTGGTGCATTAGTGAGATAGAAAGTGTGTGCAGTGCTGGAGAGGGAGCAGGCAAGGGGATAGGTGAGTGAAGGATATAGACTAACAAAGGCAAAGGCCAGGGGAGTTAAAGGGAATGAAGGATATGTTGTAGGTAGTGATCTCACATGCACAATTCAGAGAAACTGGTGTTGGCACGAAAATCCAGATGTTGCAGCTTTTGAAGAAGCACATCATTTTGGGAGGTATGTTCAGCAGATGGGTGGTCTAGCTGTCCCCTGGCCACAGCTTGGCAGTGGCTTTCATGGCAACAGCTTGGCAGTGGCTTTCATGTGGACAAACAGCTTGTCAGTTGTTACGCCTGCGTAGAAATCCGCACAGATCACATGTGTACTTTTACAGGTGGCCCTGCCTTTGATGGGGTAGGAGATGGTAGAATATGTGTGGGACAAGTCCCACATCTAAGTCTATTGAAGGGACATGAGCCTTGAGGCAAAGGGTTGCGGGCCACAGGAATGGGGGAGGGTATTGTGGAGGTTTCATAATGGCAGAAGACTAATGTGGGAGGGTAGGGAGGATACTAATTTCAGGGCACAATGAGAGGTAGTAGAAACCCTAGTGAAGAATGTGATTTTGTTGCTCCCATCCTGGGTCATAGTGAGTCACGAGAGGAATGCTTCTTTGTCACAAGAGAGTGGTACTGAGTCATGAGAGGAGTGCTCCTTTGTCGCCAGATAGTAAGTACAAGGGGAGTGGTAGGTGACTGGTGAGACAAGGTATGAGAGATCTGTTACTGGACAAGGTTGGGAGGGCAATTTCAGTTCATGAAGGCTTCAGTGGGACCTTTTGCATATTTGGAGAGGGACTGATCATCACTACTGTTGCGATGACCATGTGTAGCTAGGCTAGGCTTTTTTGTATTGAAGGAGAGGCAGCTGTCAAAGTAGAGGTGTTGTTGTTAGATAGAAGTTCAGTGTGGAAGAAGGTACTGATGTAACCATCCTTCAAGCTGAGGTCAACATAAAGGTAGGTAGCTTACTGGGTTGAGGAGGATCAGATGAAGTGAATGAGGGAGAAAGTATTGGGGTTATGGAGGAATGTGGATAGGGTGTCCTCACCCATGGTCCAGATCAATATGTCGTTGGTTGATTTGAACTATGTGATGGGTTTAGGATGTGTCTAGGCGGCCCATGAAAAGACTAGCATTGAATGGTGTCACATGGATGCCCACTGCTGCACTGTGGATTTTTTTGTAGGTGATGCCTTCAAAGGGAAGTAATTGTGGGTGAGGATATAGTTAGTCATGGTGACCAGGAAGGAGAGTGTAGTTTTGGAGTCAGTCAGTCATTGGGACATGTAGTGCTCAATAGCATCAAGGCCATGGGCAATGGAGATGTTAGTATAGAGGGAGGTAGCTGCCAGGTGGTAAAGGAACAGGAACTGTGGAGAGTCGTGTAGAAAATAGTTGGTGTCATTTATACAGGAGGATAAATTACATGTAATAGGTTGAAGGTGATGGTCCACAAGAACAGAGATTCTCTTTGTGGAGGCACAGTAACCAGCCACACTGAATCATCCTGTGTGGTTCATTTTACGGTCTTAAAAAGCGTGTAGAAGGTGGGGGGAGGGGGGGGGGGGAGAATAGAGACTCAGAGGAGGGGTTCTGGGATGGACCTACAGATTTGCAAAGGGACTTCTGATTTCTGGAATGGGGTTACTGTGGCAGGGTTGCAGGGGGAGCATATCTGACAACTGGTGGAGTACCTCCTCTAGGTAATCGCTATGGCTTATAACCACAGTGGTATTCCACCATCCACCAACCCATACAATATCCTTGTCCATCCCCAAGCCACCCTCACTCTCAATCCCAGATGCAATCCCATACATCCTCCCACTGCCAAATACTCCAGTTCTGTCACAGGACTCTCCTACCCCACCAAAGGCAGGGCCAGCTGTGAAACCAACTGTGTGGTCTACCAACTAAACTGCAACCACTGCTGCTTTCTGGATGGGCATGACAACTAACAGCTGTCTGTCCACAAGAATGGCCACCACCGAACTGAGGCCAAGAGACAGCTGGACCACCCAGGTGCTGAACATGCCACCAAAATGATGTGACTCACTTCATTGACTGCATCACAACCTGCACCTTCTGGATTCTCCCTGTCCACACACCTACTGGTCCTTTTCCCTTCTGTAATTCACTCTTCTTCTCCTCCCTCCCTCCCCCCAACCCCCCAGTACAGCTTCCTGACAGTAAATCTACAATCTATCCTGTCACTGCCACATCCCTGCACACTACCAAAGGCAGAACTAGCATTTTCTCCCACCCTTGCTATCCCTTCCCTTCCCCTCCTCACCTCACCCCACAACCCACCTAGCAGATTGCTGTTCACTTCAGATGCAGTCACAGTTGGGCTCCAGCACCTGGAGACTGGCCTTTTGTATGCAAGTTGTGCTTGTGTGAACGAGTTTTTCTACTTCAGAAGAAGGACTTCTTCTGCAAGCTTAAACACCTAAGCAGTCTTTTTCATTGTGTATGTCTGTGATTCATTGTCTCCTCTAAGTGGTGAGTAGCAGTAATTTAGCCTTTCCATGTTGTTGTTAATCCATCCAGGACTTTCAATTGTTTTATATTTCTTTATTAATAAACTTACTTTGTGTATCCAAGATCCAGCGCGAGCTGCAAGGCTTTTAAGCTTCTTGCTCCAGAACGGCATGAAAATATCAGAGGTGCATTCAGGCCGGGCTTCTTTGCTCCATATTTCTTTTGGAAATCATTTTCTGAGAGATCTTTTAAAGCACTCTGGAGCTCGGTCACTAAAATGCAATGCCATAAAGTTTTTAGTCAGGCTGGTGCTTAACCTACACTTATACTTAAATCACTTCGGACCCCTCTTCATATTTTCTCGCTACATCAGTTGAAGGGATTGGTGGAAGAATGTGCATCCTCAATTTTGCACAGCTTAACTACATGTTATCTTTTCAAATTCACCACACATCCTGGTACCAATTAGACCTGTCTAATATATGAACTATTTTGTATTATGTATGAGGAATAAAGGAGCCACATCTCTCTCTCTCTCTCTCTCTCTCTCTCTCTCTCTCTCTCTCTCTCTCACACACACACACACACACACACACACACACACACACACACACACACACACACACACACACCTGTGCCCCTACTTGGTGCTGGCTAGATCCTCCTAAACTGTTTATATTCTACGGGAACTTTCCTACTATAATTTTGTAGTATTATTGTATTAATATTCTTATCTTTGAATTTATTCTTTCTAGCAATAACTGAAAATGACACTCTTGAGGTTAGCACTTTCTTCTGCCAATACCTTCAATCGTTTCATAACTTGAAAGTTAGTTACATGCTCCCTAGATCATTTACACAACGTAGTGTAATTTGTGGATTGAATTACAATACAAGCTACTTAAGTCAGTTTTGATTTTTTATATGGCTGCATGTTGCCCTTTTGCAAATAAGTTTTATAATGAGACAATAATTTCACAAAAATATAAATATGCTCTTTTTGTACACTACATGCTCTACAAGTTTCTTAATTTAAACTGTCTGTAGAACTGAAATGGATGTCAAGCAGAAACATTTTCTGTTTGCTTTCAAAGCCATTCTTCATATAGTTTACATTATTGGTAATTGGCCAATCATTTTTAAAAGAATAATTAGCCACCATAAAATTCAGAGAAGAACAATGAAGGTCATTTTTTGTGATATTAAAATTACAGACATCATCATTATTATTATTATCAACTGCAATGGAGGATTGTTTACTATGAATTTCCTTAAAGAAAATATGCTCTGTGTAACTGCAACAATAATGCAAAACTCTTTCATGATTTGCCTATTAAGGCACATTATGGGTGATTGACATATACTGTTCTTACTGCACATTTTTATACAATGAAAACTTTTTCCTGAAAAAAAGTGTTAATTTTAAAGCTACACATTCCACTTTTGATTTGATAAGACAAATCCTTAACATTTCCCAGTGCCATCCATCATTCTTTCACCTTTCTCACATTTCATATTCATGGTGGTGCTACACCTTGCCTAAAGATGTGTTTCCAGAATCAGTCCATGTTAAGTGACATAATGATTTCCACTTGACCCTCTCCAATTTTGTTGAATTTTTACAGGATGTGCATACAGGTCTCACATGAAGCCACGCCACAATACAGTTTGAAAAGCAGTATGGTGGGACCACTAGCCATGGTTTTGTGTAGGCCAGTTTTTCCGTATTGTGATAGGTATGAATAAATTACCAAGTTTGCTTTATTGTTGCTTATTATATAAGCGAACTCCCATGCTGAAATTTGTGATTCTGCTCGATGTTTTAGGTACAACTATCTAGATGCTGAAAATTTGTTTACTGTACAGCAAGTTTATTACAGTTTGCTATCAAAGCAGCTCATACATCTTTGTTGTGACAAATTTGGATCATATTTTTGCAGATTGTTGAAATGTTACCCCTCAAGCTAAGTTTGATTCTAATTTCCACTTGACTTTGTTTTCAACTGTTAAATGTAAAAATGCTGGGAATTTGCACCTGAAAAAAAGTGCATGTTCTCAGAGCATGAAGAGTGTTGTGGCAAATCCCAAAATAGCACAGAAACAACCTACATGAACAGATAAACTTTTCCAAAAGTCAAATATTGAGCAAATTAATTTTTATTTTAAGAAAAACAAAGACAACTGTAACAGCTTTAACATAACTTACAGTAATTCCAAACGTGAATAGTCAAACTCCACACGTTCTTTGCTCATAGTAGAAGTCAAAGCACATTTTTGAACTTCTGTATTACCTCTGAACTGGTTTGTCCCAAAAATGAAACAAACTTTTCTTGGTCGAATATAATGAGCTCTTGCTAATGGTGTGAGGAACAGCCTTTTGACAATCAGACAAAATTGATGAATAATTTATAATCAACTTTAATCTTGGCTAACTCAGTAATCACTTGAGTAATCAAGACACCACTTACACATTTTTATGACATGCTGGCTGGCTGCGAACAACGAAGAAATCAACATCAGAAAGTAATTCTGTCATAAGAAATGGTCTGCAAAAATATGATCCAAGTTTGTCACTATAAGATTTATGAGCTTATTTTAGAGCAAACTGTGATAAATTTTGTGTACAGTAATCACATGTTCAGAAACTGGGCTGTTGTACCTAAAAAGTTGAGCACCATCATCAAATTTCTGTAAGGGAGTTCACTTATATCATGAGCAATGGCACAGCGAACTTGTTGATTTATTCTTATCTGTTGCAATGTGGAAAAACTGGCCTTTGCAAAAGCATGGCTGGTGGTCCCACCATATTACATATCACTCAAGTTGTAATTTGGTATGTTCACAATCTGTCCCCATCTGTCCCTATTCCATGCACTGCTCCCACTTCAGCCTCTCACACATCATTTCCAACCCCAGCCTGCATAGTCCTTTTGCTCCCTCAGACATAAAAATGTATTGCACAAATCAAGCAAGCACAAGAAAAGAAAATCTCAATGGAACAAGACAGCTGTTAAAAAGAAAGAAAGAAAGAGTTTCGAGCAAACAATAATAGAAAAATTATAAAATAAGCTGAATTACACAAAACTATTCAGAAACGTATTCAAGAGTATGTAAGGATATAGAAAAAAATTCTGTAACCGAAACAATTGAAAATATCACATTTAATCAGTTACGACTACAGATGGCAAAATAACTAACAACAGTCAGAAAGTTGTGCAAGAACATTTTTTAAAATGTTTTTGCAGCTCACGTGATGAATCGAACATAGATAGTTAATAGCAAAAATAATGACATTCCAGAAGAAATACCAAATGAACTGTATAATATTACAAGAGGTATGAAGCAATAAAAGTGACCAGTAGATGATGATGTTTAAATGCAAATTATTATAGCAAGAAAACATAACACAAAATTAACTCTCAAAATTATTTACAGAATGTCTGTGGAGAAAAATAATTTTCCAAAACTACGGCATTCTTTTAACTGTTCTACGTCACAATAAAGGAAACAGATAAGACACAAAGTACTAAATACCTATCAATTTCCTTTCCATAACACACCAGAGGTCCAAACAAATATCGATGGAAAGCACAGTAAGAACGAGACTAACTGTCGCAAAGAAAGAAGAGAAAATGGATAATCTGGGCAAAATCATCAGAAGAATATCCAAAAAGATACTATGCAATGTGCAGATGTGCATGGAGAGCATGTAGATGAAAACTCATGACAGAAGATTTCAAAATGAATATCAACAAGAACAAAATAAAAATTTTAAGTCCCTAAAGGGAAAGATTATTAAAATGCAACACATCTAACCAGTAAACAGCTCTACAAGTGAATTTAAAAAATGCAGAAAATCAAGATTCAGTTACTGAAGAAGGTGTGGAACATGTAGCCAAAAAATATAGGGCAGAAGAAGCCCAGTAATGTATTGCTGTTTTCTTTTAATCTGTTATCTAGACACAAGAACAGACAAAATGTTACATATCAGTTAGTGTAAATGAATATAAAATGCAATATTTTATCAGAATTTCAAATAATTATTTGTAGAATGTATGTGGAGCAAAATAATTTTCCACAACTATGACAATGTTTTAACTGTTCTATTTCACAAGAAAGGAGACAGACAAGACAAAATATAATATATACATATCAACCTCCAATAGATGACACAACTAAGCACTATTGTAGATAAGAAAAAATGTAAAAAAATATTTACTAAAAAAGAAAAATAATACAGATAATATTAAAAATCTACATACAACTGTTTGGCCATCTGGCACACAGATATATGTTTGTCCGAACCAGAAGATACACACTACTGGTCTAACACACTACACTACAATGTTATATCACAAATTTTGTCATTTAACAAAACTAGATTTCCTCATTTGTTTGGATAGTTGGCCTCTGGCACACTGAGGCACAACTAAGGATTGACAGGGTCTCAGGAATCCTTCCTGGTTGTCTCCGGAACTTATCTCCTGGCTGCCTCTGGAAGGTGTTCAGCCATGGCGTGTCTATTTTTATGATGTATGGCCTCTTCTTGCTTGTCTCTCAGCCATGTTGGCTTGCAGTTCATGAATTGGTATTTTACCTGTCAGCAAGTTCAGCTTGTGCCATAGCTCCTGACTTCTTATGATGTTGCAGGCTCGTGTATTGCCAAAGATGTTCCTATCCTGGTCTGTAACATCTTCTCTACTGGCACACTCCCAGAGGACATGATCCAGGGTGCCAATTGCTCCACATTCACAAGTATCTGTGGTGTGTTTTCAGTAAATAGCTATGAAATGACCCATGTCCCAATAGGTGGAATATAGCTCCCTTGATTTGAAGGACATATGACGTTCTTGATCTTTCTTTTATGTTTGGAAGGAACTGGTAGGTTCTCCCTCTGTTTCTACCCTGTCCCAGGTTTCTTGCCACTCTCTATCAGTGCATGCCTTTATTTCCTTATTTGATGTGGCACCTGTGCTAATTATTTCCTTTATCTCATCATATTTGTCTTCTTGAGCCAATATTGTGCACATCTCTCCTCCTTACTGCTAGGCCCAACACTGTAAGCTGAGTTTCACCATTAATGCCTCAGCTGGTATTGTTCTGCACATTCAGGAGAAGGAGTACACTTGTCTGAGCTTGCTGAAAAACCTGTACTTTTCTGGCTCCATCAGCCCATATGCTTGACCCATAGTTCTCAATAGTGATCAGCACTGTGTTTGCACTTAGGGGCAGCTGAAAACTTCTTTGTCTTATTGTTACTGTTTTGATCAGGAATCTAATGCTTATCTGGCAAATGATTTGTATGTGTGCAATAAACTTTTAATGTCTGTTGATGTTTAAACCTATATACTTCTTTTCTCTTCAGAGGTTGCTCATTTATTCTGACTGCGGGGTTTCTCAATCTCGATAATGTCTATTTTGGTAATATTCTGCAGCTGATTCAGTAAAGGCTCCGTGCCTACAAGCCAGAACTCTGGGCCACTGAGCCCACCCGGGCAAACTTTTTTGATATTTTTCACAATTTTCTTTCCTGGGCATTCCAGTTTCACTTGCCTGCCTGTGCAGTAATCTCATAGGTTGTTATGGACACACCTGGGATAGTCCATCTGCTTCATTCTTTTGAACAGGGCAGGGCACCATAAGATATCAGATGTCCCAGCTACATCGATCATTATGCCTATAACATGCTTGTCATCTGGACTGTCCACAATATGCTTTGATTTACTGCATCCTTGGTGAAGTTGCCTTTCCTGAAACCAACCATAGTGCAGGGGGCTCAGGAGAATTTCTTGTCTGTGTTCTCTCGGCTGATGGCACAGGTTTTGCTGTACTTTGGGTGGGAGATTTATCAAACAAACTGTCCTGTAAGAGTTTTGTTCTCTTGGGTCTTTACCTTCCCCCTTTTTTGGTGTAGTGATATTTGAAATATTCCAGGGCCTGGCAACATGTCCCTGCAAAAAAACATTCATTTAATATAGCTGTTAGGAACAATTTGGTCTACCAGCTAATGTAACACTTCTGCGATATCTCTATCTGGCCAACATGTGCTTTCTTCTTTAATTTCATTATTGCCAGTCTCATTCTTCCTGGGCAAAAGGACACACAATTCTACTATTAAGATGCTGCTCTAGTAATTCAGAGCGAAGATACTGATGGTATGCCGTGTCTCCCATCATCATATTGTCCAGCAGCAGTGTTCTCAGTAGGTACTGCACTGTTGTCTCCAAGTCTATCATCGTCGTGCCATCGAATTATCACAATGCTAATAATACAGTGGGTGACTGAACCTTATTTGTTGCAAGTTTGTATGGAAAACCCCAAATATCTGTTACCGTTTTGGCCTTACCATTTAGTCCGTGACATTTGCCTCCCATTTTTCTACTCTTGTTGGGCTAACAGTTCTTTGTGTTATTGTTTGACTGTTTGATAGAAATTCAACCTTCTTCATTGTTCTTTTTCCCTAAGGATCTCTGGTAGTATCTTCTCACCTGCATCATTGTGCACATTAAAGACTGCAGCAAAAATGTATCTCTCATGTTGACTGGGTATTGTAGCTGTTTTTAACTTTTCCATGGGTGGTTGTATCTCCTGACTATTGAAAATGTTGACTTGTTATGTAAAATGTGTAGGTCCATCTCTTCTAATATTTTCCTTCTTGCATCACCGTGCACTGCACTTCACATTTATCTGATGATTTGAATTATTTGTTTATGTTCCATTGCCATGAGGATACAAGTCGACTGCAAGTAAATTCTATCAAGTTGACTGTAAGTAAATTCTATGGGAGCCTAGTGAGAAGTAGTTTTTATTCTGATCTTCGTCATGTAGAGCTGAGCCATGCGTCATCACTAACTACTTGTACAGTTGCTTGATATCAAGCACATTCTGCCTTCTCTTAGAAATGACATCAAGTATTATTATTATTATTATTATTATTATTATTATTAGGGAGGAGTAGTAGAGTTTCTGGAAGTGGCTAAGAAGACAGGAAAACAAGGAATTGACATTGTGTCTGCCTATAAAAAAGAAAGAGACAAACATATTCTCAAATTCAGAACATGTCAAAAACATAACAAATACAGAGTGTGACAGCACGTAATACATTATAGCAGTGGAGTGTGATAGCATGCAACATAGAGGGAGATTATGAAAAAACACAGATCTCTGGAGAACCTTCAGAAGACAACAGCAATTACAAAGAGAATGTAAACAGTGATGAACATGACATGAGATTTAAAGCAGGTCCATGAGATGACAGTAAATTATATGCTGGAGGTAAATCCAAAAGACAGAGCACAGTTAATTACACAGAAGAGAACATATCTTGTGCCTAGATCAATGTGCAGACTACTTAGCAGACACCAAATGTTATAATTGCCATGACTATGGGTAAATTGCCAGTTCTAAGAACTGCATCTCATCTGTAGTTCCCTCCAAGTTCTGTTCACATATTGACTCAATTAATTCACTTTCTGGCATGGTGACCGGGCCATCATATACTATCACCTTCAGCCTCTGTTTCCTAGGTGATCATACAGCTAACATTGACTGGGTACAACCATGAAAATATGAGTCATCATCATCATCTACAGCTTCCAGCCACAGGCTGGATCTGCTTGAAACATAAGTTTCTCCATCTTTTCCTGTCCTCTTGCCACATTTCTCTTTGCACTCTGTCTCAAAATCTTCTCCACTCTGTCTCAGTCTTCTCCTCTCTTCCACTCTGTCTCAGTCTTCTCCTCTCTTCTTCACAAATTCTCTCAAAACAAGGATACAGTACTCTCTTGGTATTCCTCTTGGTCCCTTGCCTCCAAATTGTCATTTCCCTGTATTGGTAACCTGCAAACTCCCATTCTGTTAACATATCTGAATAATTACGCATTTTTGGCAGAATATCAGTCACTGACCAAGTAAACAAAATGCAAGGATCATGATAAGACAATATTGCCTACCAAAGCAATACAGGAATGCTTAATGAATTAATTGGAAGGAAATAGACAGGAAAGCAATATTTCAATCAACTACATACAGATGATATGGGGGCAACTGTATTTGATCATCAATTGTTGTACAAAGGTCAAGAGAAGTTTGTGGGCAATAGTAGTACACAGATGCTGAAATAACTGGGGAAAATACCAACGAAGTCCAATCAGATGGAATGAGGTGAATAGTAAAAGCTGGCAGCAATTCAAACAATACAAGATGGATAAGTCATATCAGACAGTTCATGGACGTAAAATATTATTTTGAGTATAGAAGAAGCACCAAAATAATGTAATGGTATGATGAATGACTAAGCATGCCTCAGAACACATTGACAATTAAACCATTAAATGGAGGGTTCACGTGGTGCAGAAGCATTTAGAAACATTGCACTATCAATAACTTAAAATAATTATGTAGTGGACAGAGATGAGTAAAGTGTGTTGTATATGCCAAAACTTAATAAATAACCACAGAAATAAAGAGGCACAATACTACAGAATTGTAGCAGTGAGAATTATTGGGATATTTGACAGCAATGAGGGGGAGGGGTAGGAGGATGGGGGGGGGGGGGGGGGGCGGCGGCGGCAGGCAGGCTGGCAGCAGCAAAGGAAATAATTTGTCTGGACACAAAGAATGGAATACAGTGAGTAGGAGAATTCTTATTTCTGTTCGACATCATGTCCAGCACTTACTGTACATTTGTAGATCACAGTTAGAGATACAGCTTCACACACTAAATGGCGCAAAAGGAATGGTGGCAGTAAGTTTACATATAGTACTATGAAATACTGACTGTATACAATCCAAAAGTTGTTGCACGAGATGGTATCAGCTATGTGGCACCAACTGACCAGACATTATCAAATAAGATGGTTACCCCAACCATGATGTTTGAATGTGAAGAAGCAGATGTACACTTCCAACTGAGCTACTGGTCGTTAGCATATAATCATAATGTTATATTGCACAAGAATTATAATTATTCACAAAACAGAATGTGCAAACAAATGGAAGACATGCAGTCAGATTTCTTTTATTTTATATTTATTACTTTTGTATTCTAAGGAAAATACTGAGCCCAGCTGTTACATGTGAAACTCATAATAGTTCTCCTAAGTAAAACAGTAACAAATATGAAGCTTCTTTGAATACTAAAGTTCTTACTATATATGGTTTATTGTATGAGATGGCATACCACTGCCTTCCTCTCACCTGAGAACTAGGTCACCCATTCGGTCAACTTACTATTTCCACTTAGATGGAGCACTTACAGAGAGAAAAGTCACATTAAATGGCAGAAAAAATCCTAGGATACAATGGGTATAAAACACTGAACCTTTCAATCTGTAATATTACATTTACATTCATGGTAACGAAGCTAAGTCACTGCATCTCCCATCAAAACACTACAGACTGAACATTTCTGCCAAATGAGCAGTGATAGTAATAAAATCTAATTTTTTAGGCATTAAGTGGATTGCTATTCACAGTATTTAATTTCTTCCACTCTTAGTATTTTAGCACAAGGTCATGTGGTTTGTGGTTTCACTGTACTAGAAAAATAATTTTTAAATTCAAAAGTTCTTACAAGGAATATTAACACTTCCAGGAAGTTCTCCAGTTTCTTGTAGCTCACGAGGCTCCCGAACATCAACCAAATAAAGTTCTTTTCTGGCTATTAGATTTACAAGGTCATCATAAGAGAGTGCTTTGTCTGCACTGATCTTTACAGGTGTTTTCTGAGCATCTTGGCACCATGCTGATGTACTAAAGCTGAAACAAAAAGAGAGGTAAGATGTGTTATTTATTTCCATTTCAATGACAGCATAAGAGTCTACCATTTCACCTCTCCCTCCTCTACAGGCCTTAACTCCTAATGGTGCTGGGGCTGCTATTTTATTAGGTACATACTGTACAGACTTTGTGAATGATAATTGGTGAAGTACTCCCAAAGTGTGTTCCAATGAGGAACAAATAACAAAAACACTGTGGTCACAGCTTTCAGTTTAGAACTAGAAACCAAGTGTACTGTCTCTAGAGCACAATGACTGAAATGAACTTTTATTTTAACCTCCAGGATAAATACTGTCAGTCAGATAAATGAAACTGTTTAATTTTAAACTGAATATGTTAATTTGCAAATATATGAAGGGAAAACAAACAGTTCCATGTTCTCATGACAATGAAGTCATTATTGATGGAGTATAAATTCAGATTGGAGGAGGATGTGGATGGCAATAACACTGCTCTAATGAAATTACTGGAATTCGGAATTCACATCAAGTGATTTATGGGAACTACAGAAAATCTACATCGGGATCGGTGCATAAGGATTTCAGCCACATTCCTTACAAATACGGCAACGACCTTACCGGAGCCAACTGAGGAGCTACTCGACCGAATAGTAGCGGCTCCAGTCAAAGAAAACCATCGTAACGACCGGGTGAGCAGTGTGCTAACCACACGCCACTCCTATCTGCATCCTCATCTGAGGATGACACGGCGGTCGGATGGTCCTGATAGGCCACTTATGGCCTGATGACGGAGTGCTTTTCTTACAAATGTGCCACCTCGCTCAGTGTTGCTTAAACATTATAAAAAAATTTCTCTATAAATGAATAACACCAGCACTGATTATACTTTGATACCTAGTGGGAAGACTAAACCAAAAGCAGCTAAAATTACACTCAATAATGATCAGTTACATACTATTGATAATTTTTTAACTGATGCCCAAAAAATTAGAAGAGAAAAGAAAATTGGTGGTAAGTAAAAACTTATCAAATACCTAACAAAAAGGGAAAGAAGGTTCAGGACTAACAAAACATGAACAAGGATTTCTTCCTTTATTATTGGCAGTGCTACCATATAAAGCAAATATTGGTTTATTAGCTAGTGGAGCAGCTGGAATTGTAAAAGCGGTAATGGACAAGAAAAAAAGATGATGCAGAATAAGAAGAGAAAAAAAGGCTGTACCAATGAAGAAGAAAGCTGGTGCTGGAATACGAGAAAAATAGCAAAAAATAATCCATATGTATCGTAATGCATTAAGTAATTCTGACACAGAAAAACATGCTAAACATTTAAAAATCAAATACTCGCATGGTATTTTTATGCTTGATGAATTACCTATACATCCGAGAATATGAAAATCTGGAAAAGTTAATTTACACACAGCTGATTCAGCTGGCTATCACTGGATCTGCTATTGTAAGAATAAAGATAAAAAAATTGTGTTTGATTCATTTAGAGGAAATATTCCTTAAGTAGTAGTTATTTATCTTGGCTCAAGTGAGTTTCACTATAATAGACAATGAATACAAAATTTTAATGAAGTACTTTGTGGCTATTTGTGTATATTTGTTTTAAAACTTGTCAGATAATTATAAGTTTAATGGTATTTTGAATCTAATAAATGGACATTTTTGGAACTAAAGAGTGGTCTAAAAGCAGCTGCAAGTTCAATGAGCATATAAAATTTGAAAGAGTCAAAACAGAACTGGAATCAAAAACCAAAGGTCTTCAATCAATTATTAAAAAAGAAATAAATTCAAGAACAAAAAATTTAATTTAACATCATTAGTAGTTGAAAATTAGAGAATGTAATTAAGCAACTGAATTAACTTTTTTAAAGCATCTAAAAGTTATATTGATTTTAAAGGTAGAAGACGGGTAGATATAAAAAAAAATTCTGTAATTGGTTACGACGCAGTTACCAAACAATATTTATTACATGAGTTTGCGTCAGTTGACGCAGTCTTTTTGTCAGCTATCACTGAGTCTGCAACTAAACAATGTTGCTACAGAAGCCGAATACGAAAATGTTCGACACAATTCAGTGAAGGAAATAGGATTTATGATAGTGCTATAGAAGATTATCATAAAAATAAACATAATGTCAATACAACTGTTAAATATGCTTTTGACAGATGCGGTGTGCTGGAAAGAACACTATATGATAAGCAAATAATTAAATTTACTTTATGAATGGTGGTGAACAAAAAAAAGCATAAAATTGAGTATGTATTTAAGCTCAAACTGGTAAAAATGTAGAAACACACAGAGAAAGGCTTATCATTTAATGAGTTTGATATTTCATGAAAAGTGTTGGATAATCTCTGTGAAATAACTACTCTTAATCAATAATAAAAATATTGCATAAATAAAAACATCCCAACTGTAGAAAAGTTAAAACTGTTTCAGTAGATGCAAAAATAATTTTATCTGGTGAAATTTAATCTTATATTAATGAGTAACCTTAATCACCTTTCGAACGATGGTGTCTAAAATGTATAAAATTTACTGATACACATCATCCAAAAGAACAACAACAACAACAAATGCAAGACATAGAATTGAAGGAACTTGTACATGTAAAACTAAAAAGTAGTAAATTTGTTCAAAAAAATTGTACGTGAAGGTGTGAGGAAATCTCTCACTCCTAATATTTGTGAAGGACTTATTAATGAATTACATAAACTGATGACAAAAAAATTTAATATATATATATATATATATCTAAAAACAAAGATGATGTGACTTACCAAACGAAAGCACTGGCAAGTCAATAGACACACAAACATACACACAAAATTCAAACTTTCGCAACAAACTGTTGCCTCATCAGACAACATCTTCTGTAGCACCACATTTCAAAAGCTTCTATTTTCTTCTTGTCCAAACTATTTATCATCTATGTTTCACTTCCATACATGGCTACACTCCATACAAATACTTTCAGAAACAACTTCACATTTAAACAAATTTCTCTTCTTCAGAAACGCTTTCCTTCCCATTTCCAGTCTACATTTTATATCTTCGACCATCATCAGTTATTTTGTTCCCCAAATAGCAAAACTCCTTTACTACTTTAAGTGTGTGTGTGTGTGTGTGTGTGTATATATATATATATATATATATATATATATATATATATATATATATATATAGACACACACACACACACACGATGTGACTTACCGAACGAAAGTGCTGGCAGGTCGATAGACACACAGACAAACACAAACATACACATCCGTGATCTGAAGGCTGACCGATCCATCGTCATTCTTCCGGCGGACAAGGGTTCCACGACCGTGGTACTTGATCGTCGGTAGTATGTGGCTGAGGGACTGTGTCAGCTTTCAGACAACACCACATACAAAGTTTGCCAAGGTAATCCCATTCCCGATGTCCAGGCGGAGCCTCAAGGAATCCTCAGAACCTTAGGCCCCCTGCAAAACCTTTCACCTGACTCCATCAACCTCCTGACCCCACCGACACCCCGCACCCCTACCTTCTACCTTCTTCCTAAAATTCACAAACCCAATCATCCCGGCCACCCCATTGTAGCTGGTTACCAAGCCCCCACAGAACGTATCTCTGCCTACATAGATCAACACCTTCATCCCATTACATGCAGGCTCCCATCCTTCATCAAAGACACCAACCACTTTCTCGAACACCTGGAATCCTTACCCAATCTGTTACCCCCGGAAACCATCCTTGTAACCATTGATGCCACTTCCTTATACACAAATATTCCGCACGTCCAGGGCCTCGCTGCGATGGAGCATTTCCTTTCACGCCGATCACCTGCCACCCTACCTAAAACCTCTTTCCTCATTACCTTAGCCAGCTTCATCCTGACCCACAACTTCTTCACTTTTGAAGGCCAGACATACCAACAATTAAAGGGAACAGCCATGGGTACCAGGATGGCCCCCTCGTACGCCAACCTATTCATGGGTCGCCTAGAGGAGACCTTCTTGGTTACCCAGGCCTGCCAACCCAAAGTTTGGTACAGATTTATTGATGACATCTTCATGATCTGGACTCACAGTGAAGAAGAACTCCAGAATTTCCTCTCCAACCTCAACTCCTTTGGTTCCATCAAATTCACCTGGTCCTACTCCAAATCCCACGCCACTTTCCTTGACGTTGACCTCCATCTGTCCAATGGCCAGCTTCACACGTCCGTCCACATCAAACCCACCAACAAGCAACAGTACCTCCATTATGACAGCTGCCACCCATTCCACATCAAACGGTCCCTTCCCTACAGTCTAGGTCTTCGTGGCAAACGAATCTGCTCCAGTCCGGAATCCCTGAACCATTACACCAACAACCTGACAACAGCTTTTGCATCCCGTAACTACCCTCCCAACCTTGTACAGAAGCAAATAACCAGAGCCACTTCCTCATCCCCTCAAACCCAGAACCTCCCACAGAAGAACCACAAAAGTGCCCCACTTGTGACAGGATACTTTCCGGGACTGGATCAGACTCTGAATGTGGCTCTCCAGCAGGGATACGACTTCCTCAAATCCTGCCCTGAAATGAGATCCATCCTTCATGAAATCCTCCCCACTCCACCAAGAGTGTCTTTCCGCCATCCACCTAACCTTCGTAACCTCTTAGTTCATCCCTATGAAATCCCCAAACCACCTTTCCTACCCTCTGGCTCCTATCCTTGTAACCGCCCCCGGTGTAAAACCTGTCCCATGCACCCTCCCACCACCACCTACTCCAGTCTTGTAACCCGGAAGGTGTACACGATCAAAGGCAGAGCCACGTGTGAAAGCACCCACGTGATTTACCAACTGACCTGCCTACACTGTGATGCATTCTATGTGGGAATGACCAGCAACAAACTGTCCATCCGCATGAATGGACACAGGCAGACAGTATTTGTTAATGGACACAGGCAGACAGTATTTGTTGGTAATGAGGATCACCCTGTGGCTAAACATGCCTTGGTGCACGGCCAGCACACCTTGGCACAGTGTTACACCGTCCGGGTTATCTGGATACTTCCCACCAACACCAACCAATCCGAACTCCGGAGATGGGAACTTGCCCTTCAGTATATCCTCTCTTCTCGTTATCCGCCAGGCCTCAATCTCCGCTAATTTCAAGTTGCCGCCACTCATACCTCACCTGTCATTCAACAACATCTTTGCCTCTGCACTTCCGCCTCAACTGACATCTCTGCCCAATCTCTTTGCCTTTACAAATGTCTGCTTGTGTCTGTGTATGTGCGGATATATATATATAAAAACAAAGATGATGTGACTTACACTCCGCAAACATGCCTTCGCCCTAGCCAGATTACGCTCCCATATTAGCGCTTTCGTATGGTAAGTCACATCATCTTTGTTTTTAAATATATTTTTCCCACGTGGAATGTTTCCCTATATAAAACATTCCACGTGGGAAAAATATATCTAAAAACACAGATGATGTGACTTACCGAACGAAAGTGCTGGCAGGTCGATAGACACACAAACAAACACAAACATACACATGAAATTCAAGCTTTCGCAACAAACTGTTGCCTCATCAGGAAAGAGGGAAGGAGAGGTTGAATCTGGGAGTGGGGCTGAAGGTGAGGCCTTTGTTTGTGTGTCTATCGACCTGCCAGCGCTTCCGTTTGGTAAGTCACATCATCTTTGTTTTTAGATATCTCTGTGTGTGTGTGTGTGTGTGTGTGTGTGTGTGTGTGTGTGTGTGTGATTTATGGCTAGGTGATCTAGTATAAATCTAGTAGAAATGGATCCTAATAAACTGACAGTAATTTCAAAAACAAATAAAGGGTATAAATATTTATTAAATGTAAACGATGTTTTTTTTAAAATATGCTTTGACTCTTCCAGTTATAGATAAAACTGTCAAAAATGTAGTTGATGTTTTTGAAAAAATATTTAGAGAGAGAACTTTAAGAAATTTACAAACAGATAATGATAAAGAATTCTACAATAAAGATTTAATAGAACACATGAAGAGAAGTTGTTGATAAAATATGACTTACAAGGAAATTATAAATGGACTAAATTATTTGAAAAACTGATTGATGGCTACAACAATATAAAACATGCAACAATAAAAATAGAGCCAATAGAAGTTAACGACAAAAATTATAAATCAGTTGTCATTGTATCTAATACTAAATTTATTTAAAGAAATTTTTTGAAAAAGTATACATAGTCAATTGCTTAATAGGAATTTTTGAAATTGAAGATGTTATTCATTCTAATCCTACCACAAATAAATTATAGGTATTGGATAGAGAAAAACTATAAGGAAATTTTTTTTACTGTGAACTACAGAAGACAAAATATCCAGATGTACTAAACTAACTAAACTCTGTCTGGACAGGCCATGAAGGCCCAACGGTACTGACTGGCCGCTGTGTCATCCTCAGCCCAGAGGCGTCACTGGATGCGGATATGGAGGGCCATGTGGTCAGCACACTGTATGTCAGGTTAAGGGACCGGAGCCACTACTTCTCAATCAAGTAGCTTCTCAGTTTGCCTCACAAGGGCTGAGTGCACCCCGCTCGCCAACAGCGCTAGGCAGACCGGATGGTCACCCATCCAAGTGTTAGCCCAGCCCGACAGTGCTTAACTTCGGTGATCTGACGGGAACCGGTGTTACCACTGTGGCAAGGCAATTGGCCATTCAGATGTACATCTAATTGAAAAAGTTTTAAGAAAAAAAGGAGATAACATATATGTTAAATGGATGGGTTTTGATAACTCACACAATAGTTGGGTGAGGAATAATAATGACATTTTACAAATTGTTTTGCATTTTCTTTTTTAGGTTTGAGAATTAGTGAATATATACCAGATTCATTCATAAGTACAGTATGTGGTTGTTTTTTTAAAGTGGGTACTGATTTGGCCACTCGTATATCATTATACATTTTTCTATGTTTTCTCTCTTACATAATTTCTTATGGCTCTGTGTGGATTTTTGAATTCTAAAATTTTGGTTACATCTTTTACTCTAAACCATGGAATATTTTCATTATCATGTAACATAAATGTTTCTGTATTATTACATTTTACTTTATTGTTTTTAATATAAAAAACTATTATCCATCTTTTCTATTTTATTTTTCAAAATAAAAAATCAATTAATCTATACTCATTAAGGGCAAATATTGTATTACGTTTTATAATTGGTGTATCACCATATATTTTATGATGTATTTCTCTAGTATGGTTCTTTTTTCATTATAAGTTAGACCCGGAAAATTACGAGGTCTTGATATTTTTTTACTTTATTATTTTTTTATATTTTTCATTAATACTTAGGAGTGATCATTCACCAGCTTGAAGGCAGTAGCGATTCACTACTACCCATATCTTCCAAATTTCTTGTGTGTAAACCTGATTCATTCATTTTCCAGTGGTTTGCTCACAAATCGAAAAAGAATATAATTCCCCTAAGCCAGTGGCTGGGTTAGTGGGAAAGGAAGAGGGTTGAAGGAAAATGATGGTGAGGTTTAGGAAATGTGATACGGGAAGGTCATCCAGAACCCCAGGTCAGGGGAGACTTACTGGATGGAATAAAAATGAGAGAGAGATTGTTTTGTCTGTAGTGGATGAGATCTGAGAACCTTGCAACTTAAAGGTGGATGATACGATAATAAGCAAGACAGAGATTACTGAGTAAACATTGTGAAAGAGTCAATATGACCAGAAAGCTAAGTGCATAAAATGTGGCACACAGGTGAGCAATGTGGGGGAAAAATAGACTGGTTGGAAAATTAAATATACAGAAAAATAAATGGCATTGAAAGAAAGGATAGTTACTGAAAAGCAATGCTGACACCTCAGAAATAAACATAAATCTAGGCCAAGTGGGTGGCGAGAACAGAGCACATGTTGTAAATCTAGTTCTCACATGTGGAGTTCTGAGAAATTGGTGCTAGGAGGGAGAATCCAGATGGCATGTGCAATGAAACAGGCATCCAGGTCATGACCTTCATGTTGCAGACTGTGCTCTGCAAAATTGTATTGTGTGTCACCAGTTCACACCCTCTCTCTATGGCCATTCTTCCTAACTGATAACCTGATAGAAGTCATACCAAAACTGAAGGCAAAACAGTATTTACCTGCCAGATGATACATGATGTGTCATTTCAAAGGAGACTCTTCCTTTGATAGTATATATTTTGGCACTTAAAAAGCTGCTTTGGGAGGAGGGTGCATGCTGATCCCTCCAAAAAACAACTTAGGAGTACACCTTTTGTCATTCAGTTCTGTTCTGGTCTTGAATGTATTAACCAGCTACGTTAACAGGCTATAACTTACTAGAGTTATACCATGAAATAAGGCCCATTCTGTCAGATACTTTGCCCACCCCACCAAGAGTAGCTTTGTTCTCCGCCATACAAAATCTCCCCAACATCCTGGTCAAACCCAATGCTTCTTCTGCACCCATCCTTTTAACTTCCAAAATATACACTATCGAAGGAAGAATCACCTGTGAAATGACGTATCATGTACCAACTATCATATAAACACTGTTTAGCCTCTGATATTGGGGTGACTACTATCAAGTTTTCAGTTAGGATGAATGGGCATAGACAGAGGGAGAGAATTGGTAACACACAATATCCTGTTGCAGAGTACAGTCTACAATATGACAGTCATGACCTCGGTACCACTTTCACCACAAGTGCTATCTGGATCCTCCCTCCCGGCACCAGTTTCTCAGAACTCCACATATGGTAACTGGCTTTAAAACATGTTGCTTTGTTCTTACTGCCCACCTGGCTTCAATTTATGTTAATGTCTGTGGTATCAGCATTTCATTTTGATAACTACTACTTTCTTTCGCTCCCTTTTATTTCTGTATATTTTTAATTTTCCAACTTGTCTGTTTTCCTCCACAACACTCACCTACTCACCATCGAGCAACTGACTGCCCAGATGAACCAAGGGGCTACCAACAGTGCCTCCTCAATGACTGTTCTGAGACACTGCTGTGTTTTGGTCTCCGCAGCAGGTGCCAGGTTTTATGCACTTAGCTTTCTGCTCTTACTGATTCTTTCACAAAGTTTTTTCAGTAACATCTGTTTTGTTTATTATCTTACTTTCCACCTTTAAAGTTCTCAGATTTTCAAATTTCATCCAGTGCGGGCAACACAATCTGTCTCTCCTCCTCATCCCATCCAGTAAGTCTTCCCTGGTCCAGGGTGACATTTCCATAACTCTGACCATTTCCTAAACCTCATCATTCCTTTTCCTTCATCCCTCTTTCTTACTCTTCAATCCTTCTGCCAGAAGATGGAGACACTGACTCCAAAACCTTGCAAGTTTCCACATCTTTTATGTGTTTTCTCGTGCCACTGTTTGATAAATAGATTTTTAATTTACCCATATTGTACGTACCGTAGTATGCATCACTCATGCATTAAAAGCTGATCATCTTATGCAAATACATGAGTAATGTAAATACCAGTATAGCAGTTGTACCATGCAATTATTTATTCTGAGTGTATCACTATAACAAGTGCATAGTCCAGTCAAACAATGTGAGCACTGCCTAAGTTCAACATCAATGTGTAACAACCACTAACAGATGGCAGGCGGCAGCATTAGCAGTGGAGGGCATAAAAAGCATGTTGGAGGAAAGTGATAAAAGTGCAGTTGTTGTTGTTGTTGTTGTTGTTGTAATGTGGAAAAGGAGCAATTTACCTCATCTGCAAAAGGACATGATCAATGGCTTCCAGGCCAAGGCTGGAAACATTTCTGAAATGGCTAAGTTTGTAAACTGTTTGCATACTGCCATAGTTAAAGTATACTGTGCATGGCAAAATGGCACTATCCAAAACTGGTGCTCAGGGAACTGTGGTGCACCATGAGCCATAGATGACAGGAATGAATGACAGCTGCGGAGATGTGTGCAGATGAATACAGGAGCAACTGTTGAACAACTGACTGCCCAAATGAACCAAGGGGCTACCAACAGTGTCTCCTCAATAACTGTACAGAGACCACTGTTTCGTATGTGTCTCCGCAGCACCTGCCTGGTTCATATTGAATGCTGTTAATTGGCTGCTGCCAATGCTATGTCTCGATGTCCACTGAATGGTGACAGGTTGCTTCTTCAGATGAATCACATTTTATATTCTGTAATTGGATAGATAAACGCACACATAAAAGAAGGTTATAATTAGGCAAGGATTTGGAGACACTGGCTCCTTCTCCAGGCAAAGAAAGAGGGGTGAAGGAAAAGGAATGGAGATGTCTAGGAAAAGGGGTACTTTTTGGAAAAGTCATGCAGAACCCCAGTTCAGGGGAGACTTACACTGGACGGGATGAGAAGGAAAGACCGAGTGCTGGGGAGTCCCTAATAATCAGTCTTTCCTTCTCATCCCATCCAGTAAGGCCTCCCGGATCCAGGGTTCTGCAAGACTTTTCTGAAATCGAACCCTTTTCCTAGACGCCTCCAGTCCTTTTCCTTCAACTCCTCATCCTTCCTCTTCAAAGCTTCTGCCTGAAGAAGGAGCCACTGGATCCACAAGATTGCCTAATTATAACATCCTTCTATGTATGTGTTCTGTCGACGCTTGGTAAGTAGATTTTTTATCTATCCAACTACATTATATTGTCAAAAATTGACTGTTTTCGTTGTTACATTTTATATTCTGTCTGACAGAAAGCAAACACCCTACAACAATCGTCAAAAGGCCCGAGGAATGTTTTCGTTGAAGTTTCTGGTAATCTCATCATTCTGAAAGGCAGAATGGACCAACACAAACAAGCATCTGATCTTGGAAACCATGTGCACCCATACATGCAGTTTGTTTCTCCTCGGCATGATGGCATCTACCATGACGATGTAACGTGTCACACAGCTCACAAGTATGTGTGTGGTTCAAAGAGCACCAGGATGAGTAGACTGTAAACATAGTTACCACTCTCCCTAGGTTTGAACCTAATCTAGAGCCTGTGGGACAACTCTGATGTGGGTGTTAGAGCCATGGATGCTCAACTGAGAAACTTGCCACTCGAGTTGGCTTGGGTCCACATCCATGTCAGTAGTTTCCAGAACCTCAACGACTCTCTCTCTCTGCTGCAGCAGCCCACACAACAAAAGGTAATTATTCATGCTTTTGGCAGGTGGTCACAATCATGTAGCTGGACAGTATATTATTGCACACAGTGTGTCTCCTCAGTAATGCCTATTTTACTGGTGATGTAAATTACTTTTCTGCATAAGATGTTCTGCTTTTGATAAAGTCACCCCATTTGTGGAACCCAGCAAGAAAGATGGTTTGGCATCAGAACTGGAATAAATAACCTCAATTCATCTTTTAAATATGTTAACATTTATCTGTATGTTCTGTCAAGCGCAAATACTCTCAGCTTAGTCCATGTCAAACACATCAATTTTTATTACTTCCTGATATTCTAGGCGTCTCTGATTGTTTAAAAAAATATTGGACAATAGAGTTGATGAATACTGCTCACAACTTTTGAATCAGCTCAGGCAACTGATTTCAATATTTGAGTATAAATAATTAGTCTTGCCATGGCCTCAGGAATGTGCATTTGGGTGTATGTGTGGTTGCGTGTGTGAAGGTGTATACTTTTGCTAGAAAAAGAGCTAGTGCTCGAGAGTTGGTGTGAAGGCTTTTCTGTTATGTGTTTCTGTGTTCCAAGCATCAATCTGCTATGGATGAGTTGTTGCCTTTCTCTTATTTTACGTTTTTCTATCCAAGAGTTTCTTAGAAGTTTATATTGCAAGGAATAGCCAACAGTTAAATAGTATGGAATTTTTGTTACAACTTTTGTATTACTGTTAGATGCCAGTTTCCCAACATTGTGTTTTGTAATGTGAAAATCTTAGCCTCCCAAATGTGTACTAATTCATTTGGGTAATTAATAGCAACATTAAATTAGTCATCACTGAAGGTGATTTTTAAAATAAATGGTCTCAGAATCCATTGTTAAGTCATGTTTGGTGTACAAATGAGATAAATCAGTTTTCTGCTTACAAGAGGCACGGTCTCGTAACCAGTGATTTTGCTGAAAATTACTCATTTGTGATTGACATGAAGTTTAATCCCACCCTAGACCACCAGCCAAACCATAATGCAACTGTCTGTTGTGTACAACATTGAAAATTACAACAATCTCAAACATCTGGATTATGTTTTCATTGTTGGCTGTTTAGAGCACAATAAAGTGCTTTTAAATGTTTTCCAGCCAAAGGCGATTCAATATTAAATGAAAAACTGGCTCAAACACAAAAGATGCCCCCCTTTTCTGGTGGTTCTACATAGAAACAGAAAACAGATTAGCAACATGTGCCCTCATAAGATTTAATACACTACTCATGCAGAATAGCATCACTTTGCCAGAGCACACAACAAAAGAGCTCAGTACTAACATGGGACTACTGGCAAAATACTTGGTACTAAGTCAAGTTTATTAAGGACAATTTAAAATCAAACTGTGACACCCATACAACTTTATGATTTTGTTCAAGATACTGTTCCTGGCATACACTTTGAATTTTGTACACTAGTGAATAACACTCTATATGAAGTAACATTAGTGCCATCATCTAGTAATTCATAAACTACACTCTCTCATTCAAGTATCCAGATTTCATACTGCATTTAAGCCATCCTCTTTGAGTGGTAAATCAAGTATTCAAACCATTTCCAAACTGCAATTTTCCTCAGAATACCTTAGCATTTTCAGGGCAGATTCATTGTAATTGCCTTAAAATATGCTAGTTCTAAAATTTAGTGACAGGTTATTCGTATTCTTGAATGGCAACAACAATCTAAGATGAGTGTTATTCATCCAGCCCACAAGGATAGTTGCATGCATTAGAAAGCTGCATCTGAGATTTGGGAACAAGCACAGGCCCCACATCGAACCCACATAGAGATTAACGACAAGACCCTGTGTACCGGATACCTTGGATATGGTTTTTAAGCTGTTGGCCACATCTGACTAGGTGAATACTGGGCTAGTACCCATGTCCTGCCCTCACTTACACGATTTGCAAACATTTCAGAAACTTTCCTACACTTTCACATAGGATAACACTAGCAGCACAAACAGATGGGGTACACAAAATCTGCCATGAGGGGAAAGGGGTGGTGACAGGAAGGGCATCTACCCAACCTCTACCACTAACAGTTCCACATCCAGATTAACATGTCGACCCTGTGCAGTTAGGGTATAAAGCCAAGGAAAAGTAGAAGCAAAAAGTTTTATTTATCCAAAAGAGTCTGATGCTTTAGTTTTTATTCTTATTCAAACTTCGAAATCCTAGATGCTCCTGCTGATTATGTCACAAGAATGGCTGAGCCCAGGATATTTCCTAGAAGAATCTACACATGACTTTGGACGAGATGCGTGATTTGAGTTTATGGGTATGCAAAGGCAAGGTTATCAGTGCCCTTATAGTCATTAAAACAAACTTCCGCTGAAATACAGCCTAGTAAATTAAGGTGCACTGTGAGCTGTACACTGCAAGCACCAAACATTGGAGCATTGCCGGAGCAAGAAGCTTTGCATCAGAGGACAGTGTGCTATGTGAAGACGAGCGGGGGGGGGGGGGGGGGGGGCTCATTCCATCTTCGTGGCTGGAAGAAAGTACGCCACAGCTGCATAGTGGGCTTTATGTGACACTGCTTATTATGTCACTTCCAGACACTCATCTTTCCCTTGGTGCATGATTCTGCAGCTCAACAATGAGTTGATAGCATGCAGGGGGATGTAACACTGAAATAACTGAGAAACACGACACACCTCCTTGGCCACTACATCTGCCCTTTTATTCCCCATGTATACATGTGCCCTGGTACCCAGCAGAAAGTCAACTCCTTCCTCAAACCTTGTAGTTAGAGAAAGGTGTCGTGGATATTCTGAACTAGTTTATCTGCTGGGTACAAGTTTGGTAGAGAGTGAAGGGCACTCAAAGAATCAGAACAGACATAGAATTTAGTACTTGTATAACATCTCATCTGCTCCAGTACACATATAAATCTGCATCTGCAAGGTAGCTGGATCTTTAGGACATGATCGGGGGAAAATGACAGAGTAACCAACGGAGTCCCCCTGTTTCGACCCATCTGTAAAGGCAGCTGTGAAGTTGTGGTGCTCATTTAAAATGTCATAAAATAATGTATTAAAAACATATGCAGGAGTGCAATCTCTCCTGTACTGCACCAGATCTAAAATTACTCTGGGTCTCTGCAGTAACTAGGGAGGCAGACAGTTAAAACCCTGTATTTAGAGTTGTACATGCTCCGCAGCAAGTATATCCAGCACATGCTGCATGTGGAGCCCAAACGGTATTGTTGCTCAAGGATGACTGGAGAAAAGGCGTTCCAGAGGTTGACGAGCAACAGTATGGTATGCAGGTGAAGTCGGAGCTGCGAGGAAGTCACATGCCTGGCGCACAATAAGGAGCTGCCGCCAGATGTTGAGTGTCAGATCCAACACAGAGAATGGATATGTGGCTGGTCCTGTAAGCACCAGTGGCCACCCAAATCCCCTCATGGTGGACAGCAGCAATGATCTTCAAATAAAAAGGTCTAACTGATCCACAAGCTTTGTACCCATAGACAACAGGTGAATGCACGAAAGCCCTATAAAACTGGAGTAGAAGCACCCATTCCACTCCGCAAGACCTATGGCTAAAGCAGCTTGTGACTTTCAGCGCCTTTAGGGTTCTGGCTTTCAAGCATCTCGGGTGTGGCAACCACAATTTGGAGTACAAAATGAGCCCCAGAAACCTCACTGAATCTCTATAATGTATAATAGTGTCCCTCATATTGAAGTCAGGTAAATTAAAAATAAGTTGCGAATGATTAAGATGAACCCCCCCCCCCCACACACACACACACACACACACTTATCTGCAGAAAACTGAAACCCATCTTTGCAACCCATTCCTCTAACCTCTGCACTATAAATCGCAACTGACAGCTCACTGTTGCAACACTGGGGGAGGAATGGAAAACAGCAAAATCGCCCAAAAATTAGAAGCACTGTACAGGACTCCTTAAAACAGACATGATTCTGTTTATGGCAACAGCAAAGAGGGTAGCTGTTAAACACTGTCCTGTAAAACACCATTCTCCTGCTGAAAACGATCTGACAGCATGTCACCAATTTGAGATCTAAAAAAGTGCTTAGGAAGGGAGGACCTCACGAATATGGGGAGGTGGCCACGGAAGCCCCTTTGATAGAGTTGCACAAGAATACTGTGTCTCCCATTAGTGTCATATTCCTTGCTGACATCAAATAATATATCGAGACAGTGATATTTACATAGGAAAGCCTGCTGAATAGCCATGTCTAGCAGGTTCAGATTGTTGACAGTAGATCGAAATCTCCAGAGTCCACACCGAGAGCAGCTAAAGAGTTGCCTGGTCTCTAATAACCAGACCAGCCGACAGTTAAGCATTCACTCCAGGGTCTTTCCTACACAGATCGTTACTTTGGATGAGACATCCTCACTAACACACAAAAACAACGACAACAACAACAATAACAACACTACCATACAAGCGAGACTTCAAGTAACATAGCTCAAGTGATTGCTTTGTGCAATTTCGTTATTTTAATTATTTTTATCCTCCATGTGAGAAAAGACTGCTTAAAACTATTCTAATAAAAATGCAGATGATGTTAATTAAAATCACTCCTACGCAACTGTTTGTATTTCAAGTGGCTTATTATTTACATATCTTTTCAGGTACATAGATTAATAAATATATAAGTCAATTCTTAATCAGCCTAATACCCGAGCTTGTTTTTGAAAGAAAGTACAAACTTCATGATTTATGACTAAAATCTCTTAGTTTTTCCCCATAATACAATATGCTTACTTTCATTTCTCAAAAACCCCTTTCTTTTAACATCTTGAAATTTAAACCATTGTTTGTAAACATGTTGTTTTTACAAAAATCAAAAGGGATGTTTTTGATATTTATCAAAATATATTTTTATAGATTTTGTGTAGTCCAACAAATATTACCTTTACAATGTTATCAATTTCAATTGGCTCTGAGCACTATGGGACTTAACATACGAGGTCATCAGTCCCCTGGAACTTAGAACTACTTAAACCTGGTTGCGTGGTTCCAGACTGAAGCGCCTAGAACTGCTCGGCCACACTGGCCAGCCCCATCAATTTCAGCTTCCTAGCACTTATGTCGTGACATTTTCTGAATAATTTTCATTTCTTGAAAAACATTGGATCCATATGTATCTCTGTAAACTTTCCCGGCTTAATAATTGGTTGTATTCATGTCAGATCTATACATCAGATGAGCACAATTTTTTTCCCCCTTCCATGGGTGCATACAGTAAACCAAAAATAATCGATATCTGGCACACTTAGGTTCAAACCTTTTGTTGGTTTGTTATGGTGTATGTTAACTTTCTTCAATAATTTTTTTTGTCTTTACTGTGGAACTCAGAAGAATAACTTGGTTGGGTTTTAATTGTTCTAAATTTGTCAAATTTTAAATAAATGTTCTTAATATATGTTTTAAATAAAGTAAAATGTTAATATTGGTCTATCAGTACCATAAAATACAACTTCTCTTTTAGCTTTCTTAATATTCTTTTGACAGGCACATTACGTGTGACTGTTCTGTTACGAGACTGTGATTGAAGCACCATCTTTGTCTTGTTCATGATGATAAAGATGTAAGAATGAAGAGGGTGACACACAGTGCAACAACAGTGCTCATCTCCAGGAACTAGGTTTAAATTGTCCATGCGATGGATAAATCACCATCAACAGTTTCATTTCTCTTGCTCTATGAATCACTGCAGAAAGCTAAAGAATTGAATACAGGTCAGAGATGCAAAGTCAGGGGTTCACGAATTTTATGCCACATTTCCTCTGCAAGCTGGCCAAATACTGGCAATGGACATGGGCTGCCAAACTAATTGTCTGAGGCAGACTTCTGATGACACATTGTGTATTATTTTGCAAGCCTGTTTATATTTACTGAAAGTGCCCTTGTTTTTCCATGTGATACAAGGCAGATTCCCAATATATGAACCCAGCAATGTTGAAATTTTCCCTATTTTTTTACCTTAGGTGTGAATTCTCGAGTCCCAGTTTTATGTGAGAACAAATGCTTTATTTGAAAAAGAAAAGTTATTGTATTTGCTGTGAATGTTTTGACATGTCATTCATTCATTGTGGACTTCATGTGTGTCTTGGAAGCAACTGTCCAGTAGGTGGAAGGGTGCAGCTGAAAATAATCAAGACAGAGGGTGCAATCAGTTGCAGAATGTCGTTCATATCTGTGCCAGTGAAGTTGTCCTCTGTGGTCTGAAACTAATGTTGGTTCTTTCCAGAGACAAGTGAAAGTGAGGAAAATACCTAATATGAGTCGTGAAAAACCAGCAGAGCTTTTGCATTGTAGCACTGATCGAAGTATTCGTTGTTGTACTCTAATCTGAAGCAGACTGATGTCACTTCCGCCTGTCCCTAAGAAGAACCAAGATGGTCTCAGATCCCAGGGGATAGTTGCCACCGACACAGATCTACAGCTGATTCAAATTTCACTCTTGATTGTTTTCATTACGGGCTTTCCCAGCTGGTGTACAACTGCTTCTGAGATACACATCAAATAAATATAGAATTTCTTTTCCTACTGCGAGTGTATTTTCCTCAAAGGGAGCATCACACACATAATGTTTACATTGTCTACAGTGATTTGTCCCTTAAGTTCTGTGTGTGGCTGTTTGAGTTGGATGATGGACAGAAGACACGTATGCCAGTGGTTCTGCCTCATTTATCAGTGGATCGCAACACTTCAGAGCTACTTGTCAGTAAGTCTGGGAGCCAACTGTTTTGGCCATGTACCACGTACAATTATTCCTACAGACTGATTGCTTTAGAACAGGCAACAATGATTTACCACTCTCTGTGACAACAGTGTCACTATCAAGAACAATGTTCATCTTCTGCTTGTTGAGACTACCCTTTCTCGTTCCTAGTTTTATTTCAAATGAGGCTCCACAATCTACATGAAGTACTTTCTTTAGTAGAAATCAGTACATTTATTTAGTATTTTGTTTTTATTTTAGCATCAAACAGAGAGAATTATCATATTTATTTGGATTAATTGCTTTTAGAATATCACAGATATGGAACACAAGTTGGGTCTTGTGTAACTGGTGAATTAGGAATCCATACTGTTAATGTTTTGTCAATGATGATTGTGTTCGACCTTAGAGAGTGAATTACACTGCAATTCATCGCAAAACATTCCACACTTTAAATTTACATACGGTAATTAGTACCAGAGCTACACAGAACATTACATGCTTTTATGAGAGAAAGTACCTGAAGGCTTATGTTCAGAGTCAACTTTTCTGCATAGAACTTAAAAAATAAATTAGACATCACAATGCACAGCCATTGATGTAAACAGAACTACTTTTCCACCTGACAATACAATTCAAATTAGCATTTCTAGATATTCCACAATGTCAAGGGATTATTTGAAAACTATTGGGAACTAAGCTAAAGTAATGTCACCTTTGATGTAACTGATATTGGGTTACACTGCAGATCATTGTCACCAAACTGATTTTGACAATGAGGGAAGCGGAAGATCAAGGGTGTTTTTCACTATTGCACTCATATCTAAACTGATGATACATCATTCATTTTAGAATGTGTTAGTAGTAAACTGGAAACCTAAAGTGTAAATTCTTTTAATATCACTGTAATGGGAAGAAAATGCCATAATTTATGACAAAGCAGCCTTACAGAACAAACGTCTACTATGTGGGAATTATAGCTTGGCACACAGACTACCTAGTTCTGATCAGTAGTACTTGGGAGACTTCATTTGTAGTGTTCACTTATGTTCACTGCCAACTGTGCAACATACCATTAGCCAGTGTCAACTGCAATGTCGTCTGCTTTATTACTGAGCTGTGCTGCTGCTGTCCGAAATTTGTTCCACTGTTTTCGTTGCAGCTTTTTCGAAAATGAATGATGACCCACTTGCCGGCCCATTGCGGAGGTACCCTCTACTCTAATTTGGAAATGGAAGCTGGTTTTTTGTTGCCTGCACTACATACTTACAGTACACAGAGGTCGAGTTTGTTCCCCCCCTTTCCGCATCTCACCTCTCCTTCACAACATGCCATATCTACTGTTCCCACAAACCTTACCCACCTGATGCCAAGTATAGTTTGCGAAATCCACTCTTCCTCTTGTTGACGGGTTATTTTTACATTGCCTAAATTTCACTGGTGTTAGCAGTCAGCATAGACAATGATTTCTGATCAAGTTGGTTGGCTGATTGGCTGATCTGGGGGAGGGGACCAAACAATGTCATTGGTCCCATCATCAGATTAGGGAAGGATGGGGAAGGAAGTCAGCCATGCCTTTTCAAGTCTAAAGTGATTTGGGGAAACCATGGAAAGCCTAAATCAGGGCAGCTGGACACGCGTTTGAACCATTGCCTTCCCAAATACAAGTCCAGTGTGATAACCACTGCACCACCTCTCGGTTTCTGATGTAGTAGTCATTAGCCTTGATAAATGACTGACACTGTTCTTGAAGACATGATTGACACACGGGAAATATCTAGACTTTGTTTTGTTCATGCTCACTACAATTCACTGGCAAAAGACAATGAAAGATTAAATAATTTAATTAGAAACAATATTTACATCTACATTAACGCATCCATCTCAATACAAGCAGCACCACCCATATAGACTGTTTGTTTGTTCACTATATTACAAGCTTCTAAGTAGAAGTGAGTTGCTTATTTAGCTTTGTTTCTTTTTTTGTGTGCCTTTGTACTTTTATCTTTAACTTCTTGTGTTCGTGTAGTGCAGACTGAATAAGCTGCAGCCATTTGCCCTGTTTTAGGGCATATTTCATGGCCTGCAAGGTCCAACATCTACACAGAGGGTGGGATTATTGGTAGTTTTGGAGATACAATGTTAGGGATATCCCCCTTAGAGATATAGTTGCCAAGGAAGGGAAGAAGTCCAGCATTGTGTGTGCATACCAAGGTAAGTCGTCTCAAGTTTGGAACTGGTCCTTCTGTGTTCCATGAAGAGCACTGGGTGTAGCTAGCTGCTGTAGGTGATGGTTCGTGTTATTACCAATGATATGTATTACTTTGGATCAGGGGAGATTCTCCTTTGTTTCCAGCAGTTGTCCTAAGTCGTAGAGACAGCCAGTCTTGTGTATCCAAGATGAAGCCAGAGCTCACCACCTGCAGCACCGTTGACGTGGTTAATTGCTGGGATATTCCTTAGAGAAACGAGTGGGGAATCTGAATCAGTGGTTCAGATGGTTGTGTCACCATGTAGGTTGTAGATTCCTTAACTTGTGCCACAGGGTGAAGAGGTGTCAGGATAGACTTACCAGATCAATAGTCCACCACACGCAATAGGTGGCTACACGGGTTGCTGTGTATTGCAGAAATACTGTAAAATGGGATGAACAGGATCATAGGGGTGAATAGGATCAATTCTTATGGAAGAACTTCAAAACAATAGAAACCACACAGGATCGCAATAAAAGATGGAAACCAGTGTGTCAATCAGCAGTATTGCCCTTGAGGGACACATTCACAAACACTTTGTGTTTCAGTAGTGACTACCCTGGTTTCTAGAGCACTGTAAACATGTGGGCAGGTATTCCCATGTTTATGTATGTTCCGAAAACTTGGTATACGGTGGTGTGTGATCGGGAGTTGTGTATCATCAAAATCGGTGCTTCTACAGAGAATTGTGTTCCGAATTCAGGTCCTCCTTTGTTTTTGGTGAGTGTTAAATATATTTCTTGATTTCATTTTATTTCGCTCAAACGAACGCATTTAAAAAAAAATGGGGTGAATAGGATGAGTATAAAATAACACTATTATCGGGCTTACATTTGGTTATGGGATACTATCTGCTTGTGTTTTGTATGTTTTGTTCTATTTAATTTCCAGACTGATTAAAAGGCCCAGAAATTACATTCCTGAGCTTCATGGGAAATGCTACACAAAGAGAAGCAAGGATGAATTAGTCCAAGCCATTGCTGCTGTTAAAGGAAAGAGCAGCATTAGGCAAGCTGCCAGAAATTTCAGCATTCCATACACAGTTCTCCACCGACATTTGAGGAATAAGAATGTGTGCCCCCAAGGGGGACAAAATGCACTCACCGCAGATGAAGAGCCGTTGATTGTGGACAGGCTCGCTAGTTGTGCCCAGTGGGGCTATCCCTTTAATTGGTTGACTCTGCTATTGTTTGTCAAAGGATTCTTGGACTGGAGAGGTAAAGTTGTAGGAAATTCAAAATGGTCATGAATTCACTGTTAGCTTTTTGAAGAGGCACAAAGAAAAATTGAGTCTAAGACTGTGCCAGAACATAAAAAGAGCACGTGCTTCTGTGTCGAGAGCTGTCCTGTGGGAATATTTTGGTTATTTAGAGAAGGACATTAAAGATGTTCCCCCAAGTAATATTGTGAATTTCGATGAAACGAACTTAGCAGATGATACGGGACGTGCAAAAGTGATTATGAAAAGAAGATCAAAATATCCTCAGAGAGTCATGAATACCTCCAGAACAGCAACGTCAATTATGTTTGCTGCTGCAGCAAATGGAAAACTTCTGCCTCTGTATGTTGTTTATCGCTCAAAGCACTTGTATGTGTCATGGATGGATGGTGCTCCCAATGACAGTGTTCTGATGGCTGGATTACCACAATTGTTTAGCCTTGTTATAGGAAGTTAGAAGGACCAAAATTTTAATCGGCGACAACCTTTCCACACATCTTTCAGTGGCTTCAGTCAAGGCTTGTGAAGAGAATGGTGTAAGAATGATTTTTCTTCCCAAAAACTCTATGCATCTCACTCAGCCTCTTGACGTGGCATTTTTTTGTCCACAGAAGACCAGCTGGCGAATCATTCTCCAAAAATGGAAGTTGGATTCCAGTCGTAAGGAGGCCACCATTCCAAAGGATATGTTCCCCCGGTTACTAAAGCAGCTTGTGACGGCTCTGGAAATAAATGCTGAAAGAAACATACAGGCTGGTTTCGAGAAATGTGTGATTCTGCTGTTCAATCCCAAGAGAGTAATAGCAGAGTTCCTGGTGTTGAGGATGATAGTGAAGGACCCACAAATCCACAAGATGTTGATGGAGCTCTCACAGGATTGCTCCAAGCATTTTGAGGGGGCGATGGGAGACAACAGCAAACCAGGGTTCCAGTGCAGGCTGGGGCAGGCTGGGAAAAGTACATGATTTCCCTGGAGATGAAAAGAGTGACGCCTCAGACAAGTGACAATGTTTCTGGGGATAACGGCTCACCAACTCTCTCCACCAATGAACCTGAGAACCCAGGTGCGGGCACAAGCGCAATCAGTGTATCTGAAGTCTTTTTGCCTTATGAACTTCAGCCTGGTGACTTTGTCATTGTTAGATTTGACACAAAAAAAGGACACAGGAGGTTCATAGGCACAATTGTCAGTGTAACTGAGTCAGCAATGACTGTTAAGTGCCTGCGAAAAAGGTGTGGCGAAAAGAACACTGTCTTTGTTTTCCAGGACGTGGACGGTATATGTGAGGTGACCCCAATACAAGTGGAACATTCAAAGGGGTCAACACACCTTTTTTGTGGATCCCATGTTTATTAGAATAAGTTGTAGCATTATTTTAAGTTTTCTACGTAAAATGTATTTGTTTTTTCAATAAAATAATTAAAATCATATGTATACTTCCTTTTCTATTTCGCAATCATCTTTTACTTTTTTTAAAAAAAAAAATAAGCCAGTGATCCTAATCACAAAACAAGCGTCTTAATGGAATAATTTGGGAAAATACTATGGCTGATCCTATTCACCCTGACCTTCAGAACAATAGGATAAAAGTATTTTAAAAAATTATTAAAATTCGTCATAAACAATAATGAGAAAGCCATATATTGGTTTCAAAACTACAGATGAAGACACACAAAATCGCTTTACATCAATTGGTTGAGGAGATGCACATCTTTGAACATGAAAAGTGATCCTATTCACCCCGTTTTACGGTATCGACGGCAACACTAATGGGGCTTCACACTGCAGTAAAATATGGCCCGCCTAATGCACGACGGAAGCAAACAGTAAAACACCATGCGTAATTGGACAATATTTCAGAAAAAAAATCGATGCTCTGTGTCTCGAAACGTCTTGAAGATGGCGCGTCTGTGCCAAGCGAAATTCTTACACTTTCAAATAAAATGTTTTCTATATGTGTCGGGAACAATAAGATTAAGAAATCTGCTGTAAGTGTAAGGGAACGACTGTGGATCGGTTTACTATTACTAGATTATATCTTGAAGCATTTGTATATACAACAAAGAGCTTGTTACAAAATCGTTTCACTTTTGACACTGCAGTCTGCAATTACCAAGCGCGCTGCTTTCGTACGAAATCTAACGTACATCCACTAGTCAAAATTTACAGTTAATGTTTACGAATTGAATTCCTGCCACGGCGTTCAGCTGCTTTCAATAAAAAAAATTCACATTTTATCTATAACGAAACTTGCAATTGTCAAGTAATACGATGCACAAAAATTTACGACAGGTTTTGTGTGTGTAAGGCGAGAGAAATTTGCATGCAGTTGTTATTCAGCACAGATATATACTTAAAACACTTAATGTAATTCTGCGTTCTTAATCAGGTCCATTTTACTCAACCAACCTTATACAGGCGATCAAAAGTACGAGAGTGCGCGGCATCATCTTGCACCTCAGCAGTCACAGCTCTCGAATGAATACGTCCGGCAGTATAGCACTGGAGCTCGTGCGTTGCGCAAGTAACAAGTTATTGCGCTCCGCTCGCTGCAGACAAGTAATTTCAAGACTTTTCCAGTCCCGGTAGTCAAGTACGCCTCTGATGGTCGTGCACTAAACCACTCTCTTCAGCAGAATAATTACATCGTTCATTCTCCGAAACGGAATTTGTCTTACAGCTAACAATACCAGATGTAAAAAAGATGTAAGTGGTCAAGCAAGACACAATATAGTCCCTGCTTCATACTTTAAATTGTTCCAACAAAATGTTCAGTCTCTTTCCAATAAACTGAATGAAATACAAATCTTGTTAAATGATATGAGTGATATTTCTGGCTCAAATGGCTCTGAGCACTATGGGACTTAACATCTATGGTAATCAGTCCCCTAGAACTTAGAACTACTTAAACCTAACTAACCTAAGGACATCACACAACACCCAGTCATCACGAGGCAGAGAAAATCCCTGACCCCGAGTGATATTTCTGTTTTATGCTTTACTGAGCACTGGCTAAATAAAGACATGATAGAATTAGCATACATACATAGAGAAGTACTCAGGCATGGTGGTAGCTACATATATGTTCGAGAAGATATAGACTTCACTAACATAACCAAATTTGACAGCTTATCTAAAGAAAGAGACATAGAACTCTCAATAGTAGAACTGCCAACTAGCAATTCTGTAATCATCTTTGTATATAGGTCACCAGATGGCGATAAAAAAGTTTTTTATAGCCATATGGAAGAGTTGTTAAGAGGATTTCAACACCCTTGAAAAAATATTATCATATGTGGAGATTTCAATGTTGATTTCTCCAAACCCAGTAAATTTAAAGATGAAATCAAAGACTTACTGAGGTCCTTTAACCTAAAACCAACTATAACCAATCCAACTCGTATATCCTTACTTCTGTAACAACCATAGATCAGGTGTTTGTAAACACAGATAAATAGATCTGCAACACACAGACTGCAAACACTGGCATTAGTGATCACAATGCCCAAATACTAACAATCGCTATTCCAGGTAACACGAAAGCCCAGAAAACTAGAACTATTGTGAGGAAGTTTAATAATGAAAACATAGATTACTTTTGTTCTCTCTTGAGAAGAGAAGTCTGGACTAATGTTTACAGTTCAAACAGCACAGATGACAAGTCTGATAAATTTACGGCCACATACAAACATTTTTTTGAAGTAGCCTTTCCTAAACAAACGTCACTTATAAATTCTGTGCACAAACCAAATAAATGGATCACAACAGGAATAAAAATATCATGCCAGAATAAAAGGAACTTATATGAATACTCAAAGCAAACCACAAATACTGTATTTATCAACTACTTTAAACAATATAAACAAATACTTAGACAAGTTATAACAAAAGCAAAGAAAATGGAAAATGACAAACAAATACAAAATTCCAGAATAAGATTAAAGCAACCTGGAGTATCATAAAAAGAGAAACAGGTGCTACATCATTAGCCCACAAAAATATAGAACTTCATGAAAACAATAAAATAATCAACCCCAGAGTAGTGGCTAATAAATTTTACAACTACTTTTCTAATGTAGCACACCACCTGATTACCAAACATTACAACTCACAACCAGACAGCAGTACGCTCCAGTCAGATACAAAAATTTTTACAAGAACCCTATTCATGTCTCCAACAACACCTGAGGAATTATCTGTCATTATAAAAAGGTTACCCAATAAGTATTCAGCAGGTACTGATGAAATACCAGATATTATCATCAAAGCAAGTGTAACAGCTATCATAGGAACATTAACGGATATTTTAAATTCATCATTCGTGAGTGGCATTTTCTCGAAAAATCTGAAAATGGCAAAAGTGACACCACTGTACAAGAAAGGGGACAAACATGAAGCTGCAAATTATAGACCTGTATCAGTATTGTCAGGCTTTGGCAAAATTCTTGAAAAACTATTTATTAGAAGGCTGACAGCCTTTCTAAATAAAGAAAACATAATAAGTGGCATATTTCTTGATCTTAGTAAAGCCTTTGATGTAACTGATCATAATACTCTGTTGCAGAAGCTAGGTAATTATGGAATACGAGGCCTGCCAAACAAGTGGATACATTCTTACCTTCATGACTGTCAACAGATCACTCAAATAAAATACAAAGACATAAAAACACAAAAATTTGTAATTTTTACAGTAATGCACAAAACATATGGAGTTCTCAAGGGTCAGTCCTTGGGCCAATTCTTTTCATTCTTTACGTTAATGATTTGTCAGAAAAAATAACCAAAGGGACAACAGTACTTTTTGCAGATGACACAAATATCCTAATCAAATCATGCGATGAGGAAAGCCTACAAAAACAGCTACAGGTATAATACAAACTATGACACAATGGTTCAGAACAAACAAGCTAATAATAAACAATGAAAAAACAGTGACTGTCAATTTCCACAATTCACAGAAACTACATCCTGCAAGACCAATTTTTAAAATTGATGGAAAAACTGTCTCATCTGTGAGCGACACAAAATTTTTAGGTATACATATTCAGGAAAACCTAAACTGGGAGACACATCTTAACCATGTAAATAAAAAGCTAAACACACTTACGTATGCAGTAAGAATCCTCGCATAAAATACAAGCCGTGTGTCTGTGATTACAATGTACCATGGCAGTATTCAGTCACTGCTGATGTACGGCATTATCTTTTGGGGGAACTCCGTAGGTACAAACAAAACATTTAGGCTACAGAAAAAGGTTGTTAGAATAATAAACCATGCTAAGTACAGAGACTCATGTAGACCAATATTTACAAATCTCAGTATACTGGCTCTTCCTTGCTTATATATGTATGAAATATTAAATTTCACAAAAAGGAAGTATTTTAAAAGATGGAAATATCTTCAAGTATAACTGTGATTACCACCCTCATGATACTAGGCAGAAGCATTACTTGCATGTCAATACAGTACATACTGGCATAATGCTGTACAATCACATGCCATCCTATTTGAAACAGAGGCAAAATTTACAAAAGTTTAAAGTGAAGCTGAAAGAGTACTTGCTTGACCACTGCTTCTATTCTGTTTCTGAGTTTTTAGAGTACCAGCAAAGTGTAGTGTAATTGCTCAAATATTCTTAATAAGTCTATCATTTTATTTTATTATATTAAATTTGTCATCAATATGCAACATGTATTGAATAATTTTTAATTATTTATCCTTTCAAAATAACAATGTGTATGAAGTTGTATATACTGTACCAACCTGACTTGTCCTACATCGTTTGTGCAAAATATGTACCTAAACACGATTTACAGGACCAATAAAGAAATACAAATACCTGTATTCATTACAGTTTGCTAACCTGTCTCTAATACACTCCTGGAAATTGAAATAAGAACACCGTGAATTCATTGTCCCAGGAAGGGGAAACTTTATTGACACATTCCTGGGGTCAGATACATCACATGATCACACTGACAGAACCACAGGCACATAGACACAGGCAACAGAGCATGCACAATGTCGGCACTAGTACAGTGTATATCCACCTTTCGCAGCAATGCAGGCTGCTATTCTCCCATGGAGACGATCGTAGAGATGCTGGATGTAGTCCTGTGGAACGGCTTGCCATGCCATTTCCACCTGGCGCCTCAGTTGGACCAGCGTTCGTGCTGGACGTGCAGACCGCGTGAGACGACGCTTCATCCAGTCCCAAACATGCTCAATGGGGGACAGATCCGGAGATCTTGCTGGCCAGGGTAGTTGACTTACACCTTCTAGAGCACGTTGGGTGGCACGGGATACATGCGGACGTGCATTGTCCTGTTGGAACAGCAAGTTCCCTTGCCGGTCTAGGAATGGTAGAACGATGGGTTCGATGACGGTTTGGATGTACCGTGCACTATTCAGTGTCCCCTCGACGATCACCAGTGGTGTACGGCCAGTGTAGGAGATCGCTCCCCACACCATGATGCCGGGTGTTGGCCCTGTGTGCCTCGGTCGTATGCAGTCCTGATTGTGGCGCTCACCTGCACGGCGCCAAACACGCATACGACCATCATTGGCACCAAGGCAGAAGCGACTCTCATCGCTGAAGACGACACGTCTCCATTCGTCCCTCCATTCACGCCTGTCGCGACACCACTGGAGGCGGGCTGCACGATGTTGGGGCGTGAGCGGAAGACGGCCTAACGGTGTGCGGGACCGTAGCCCAGCTTCATGGAGACGGTTGCGAATGGTCCTCGCCGATACCCCAGGAGCAACAGTGTCCCTAATTTGCTGGGAAGTGGCGGCGCGGTCCCCTACGGCACTGCGTAGGATCCTACGGTCTTGGCGTGCATCCGTGCGTCGCTGCGGTCCGGTCCCAGGTCGACGGGCACGTGCACCTTCTGCCGACCACTGGCGACAACATCGATGTACTGTGGAGACCTCACGCCCCACGTGTTGAGCAATTCGGCGGTACGTCCACCCGGCCTCCCGCATGCCCACTATACGCCCTCGCTCAAAGTCCGTCAACTGCACATACGGTTCACGTCCACGCTGTCGCGGCATGCTACCAGTGTTGAAGACTGCGATGGAGCTCCGTATGCCACGGCAAACTGGCTGACACTGACGGCGGCGGTGCACAAATGCTGCGCAGCTGGCGCCATTCGACGGCCAACACCGCGATTCCTGGTGTGTCCGCTGTGCCGTGCGTGTGATCATTGCTTGTACAGCCCTCTCGCAGTGTCCGGAGCAAGTATGGTGGGTCTGACACACCGGTGTCAATGTGTTCTTTTTTCCATTTCCAGGAGTGTATTTAAGTAAATTCTATGACGAAGTTCACGACATGCAGCAATAGCACCCCGAAGAATCGAACGAGTTTGTTTGCCAAATAAAATACTGATATGTTCATCACATCTGAAACTATAACTCATTTCCCTCTTTCACGAAACAGATTATCGGCTATGACAGTTCTTTCATTGTCTGACTACCAGGTTTTACACTTCTACTTACTGCAAGAACGTTATTGACCGCGATTGATTATTTCGTCAAAAAGCGAGGTGAACGTTCCTCTGAACGTGTGGAAATGTTTTTCTGCACTACAAACGATGGATACATTGGGAGAAAAGTTACCAAATTATTTCTAGAGTAGAATAGTACCTAACAGTTATTACATCGTTGGAATGCGAAAAACAACTGAACGTAATTACACCGAAGGTAACACTCGTTTCACACTACTCCCCGAAAACGTGGCGTCATTTTGACATAATATGCAATATTGATAACCGCATGATTCGCTATCCACTTTTGTTAGCGTTCGATACGGGCCTCTCTCAAGCCTCAACGCACGCGCACCGGACCAAGTTATTGTTGGAATAAACGATCATAATTATTGCTATAATAAAATGTTACACAATGATTTATCGACGGTTAATGCCCTCATATAAGAATGCTCTCACAGGAGTAAGTTATTTCGCCAATAATTTACAAACTAAGGATGGAACACATTTGATTAATAATGAGAACTATGCCGTTTCAAGGCAACGGAGCACTGAAAATTTATCACCAACACGTCACCATTATCATTGTCACTTAATAAGGTACAACGATATAAGCCTTATGATAACCAAGACCGGAGACAAAAAATGGTTCAAATGGCTCTGAGCACTATGGGATTTAACATCTGAGGTCATCAGTCCCCTAGAACTTAGAACTACTTAAACCTAACTAACCTAAGGACATCACACACATCCATGCCCCAGGCAGGATTCGAACCTGCGACCGTAGCGGTCGCGCGGCTCCAGACTGAAGCGCCTAGAACCGCTCGGCCACACCGGCCGGCCGACCGGAGACAAACATCACACGATTTAGTGCTACTGTACCAAATAGAGTTAGTCGAGTAGCAGTCATGTACCATATGTTTTATCTTGTGGCTGCGGTTTTACATATCTTATGGAAAAGAATGACAGTGAGAGCAGTTGTTTTTTATTTTTTGTGACAATGATTTTATATCAGCTGTTCTGCCTCATGTATTGTTATATCCAAACGGTTTATAAATGTTAATCTACATTCAGGTCCGGTGGTGGCACCTTTAGTGTGTTGAAACCGGTTATCGCCCGGGTTCCCGGGTTCGATTCCCGGCGGGGTCAGGGATTTTCTCTGCCTCGTGACGACTGGGTGTTGTGTGATGTCCTTAGGTTAGTTAGGTTTAAGTAGTTCTAAGTTCTAGGGGACTGCTGACCATAGATGTTAAGTCCCATAGTGCTCAGAGCCATTTGAACCATTTGAAACCGGTTATCCAGTAAACAGTATTTAAGCGATCTTGGCTTTTGAATTATTTCTTATGGTATTTATCAGCAATTTTTAGTTATTAAAGCAAAACGCCACAAATAAACTGTCTTGTAATGCGCTGTTTCGTATCTCCCAGGGTCCTTAGGACTCTAAACAATGAAATACGTGTTGTAATTTTTTTAGTTATTGTCGATTTTTATGGCACTACATACACTCCCTACTGTAAGAATTATGTTACAAATCAATATGAACGTTAATATTCGCAGCCGCCGAGCCGAGAGGACGTGCAGCAGAACTTGTGTGTTTTTTACTGTGTAGACTAGTGGTTAGAAAATTAATCGCAGTTATTGTTTTTGCGTAAGTCTTGTGAATAACCTTGTGTAGGGTGGCTTCCTAGTGTAAACTAATTTCTTCCTGTTTAATAGCTTGCGGTCTCAGAGTTCAGTGAGAAATCTGCACACCAACTTTTAGTGTTACTTTATTTTCCTTTGGTATACTTTCAAACTCAGTATCGCCATTTGAAACAGTATACCTATTTAATACACAGTACTATAAAGCTAGGGAATGTGCTTGTTGTGAGCGGACTCCAGGAGAGTTGGTTGCTGTCCGCAAACAGCTGGAAGCCGCGTTGGCAACGGTCGACAAGATTCTAGCTAATGCTCGAAGCTGCGGTGACGCCGGGGTGCCAGTGACAAGACCTGCAACAACACCTTTGGTGTCACTGAAATCCTTTGGGGGCCCGGACGTCACTGCGGCTTCCGATACGCAACATCTGACCGGTCGGTCCTCACTCCAGAGCGGGTGGCAGACAGTGGTGGGTTAGCGTGTCACTGGGCGGAAGGCGAAAGAGAGAGCAGGCCGTGCAGCTGGCTCCCTATGTCTTAGCAACAGATACGAGGTGTTTCCCAGTGTTGATGATAACTCTGAGCCAGCACGGGATGACTCTCCTGTTGGGCCAGTGGTCGATTTTCCTGCCCAGTCCGGACAAGTACAGAGGGTGAATATGCTAGTCATTGGGAGCTCCAATGTTAGACGGGTGATGGAACCCCTCAGGGAGGGAGGCGAGGCAAGAAAGAATTCCAGTGTGTATTGGGTATGTTTGCCGGGAGGTCTCATCCGTGATGTGTGAGGCCCTGCCGGCGGCTATCGAGCGCACTGGGTGCATCCGGCTGCATGTAGTGGCACATGTCGGCACGAATGACGCGTGCAGCTTGGTTTCTGAGGCCACTCTCAGCTCCTATCGGCGGCTGGCTGATTTGGTGAAGGCAACTAGCAACGCACGCGGGGTGCGGGCTAAGCTGTCTATTTGTAGCATCGTACCCAGGGTTGGTCGCGGTCCTCTGGTATGGAGCAGAGTGGGAGGTCTAAACCAGAGGTTCAGGCGGCTCTGCGTAGGTATCGGATGCGAATTTTTCTACCTCCGCTATCAAGTGCAAAATTGTAGGGTTCCCCTTAACAGGTCAGGCGTGCACTACATGCAGGAAGCGGCTACTATGGTAGCGGAGTATGTGTGGCGTGCACATGGGGCTTTTTTACGTTAGAGGACCCCTCCCTTGGGAGAAAACACGATTTGCCTGTTAAATCAGCCACAGCGACCTAAGAGAATCTTGGTCCTCGCAGATCAGAGATAGAAAAGATTAATATGATTTTAGTAAACTGCAGGAGCATCCAAGGAAAGGTCCTAGAATTAGTATCGCTTATTGAAGGCTATAATGCACAGATAGTATTGGGAACAGAAAGCTGGTTGAAGCCAGACGTCAGTGACAACGAAATCCTACGTTCAGACTGGAATGCTTATCGTAAGGATAAGTTGGTCGCCAATGGTGGCGGCGTGTTTATTGCAGTAAAAAATTCTATAAAATCTAGCGAGGTTATCGCGGATCTCGAATGTGAATTAAATCTGGGTGAAACTGAGTATCAAAGAACGGTCAAAATTGGTGATCGGATGCTTTTATAGACTATCTAGGTCAGGATCCGTAGTTGTAGAGTGCTTCAGACAGAGCCTACAGAATATCATTAGTAATTTTCCTGATCATGCCGTTGTAATAGAGGGTGTCTTCAACTTGTCGGATATAGATTGGAAGCGTTATGCCATCAAAACTGGTGCCAGAGATAGGGAATCATGTGGCATTGTTCTGGATGTCTTGTCCGAAAATTACCTTGAGCCGATAGAGAACAAACTCGTGAGGGTAACGTCTTAGACCTCCTGGCAATAAACAGACCTAAGCTTATCGAATCAGTTAAGGTAGAGGAAGGTATCAGTGATCATAAGGCTGTGACAGCATCTATGACGACGGGTCCTAAAAGGAATGTTGAGAAAGGTAGGAAGATATATTTGCTCAGTAAAGGTGACAGGATACAAATTTCAGAATATCTCAGCAGTCAGCATCAAATATTCGGTGATGAGGACGAAGATGTGGAGAACAAATGGAAAATATTCAGAGCCATCGTTCAATACACCCTAGACAAGTATGTTCTGAGGTAGGTTTTAAGGGATGGTTTAATAGCCGTGTTAGAAAAGCGCTACGTAAACAAAGAGCACTTGATCTCAGATTCAGGAGAAGTAAAAATCTAGCTGACAAACAAAAGCTGAACGAAGCGAAAATGAGCGTAAGGAGAGCAATGAGAGAAGCGTTCAATGATTTCGAAAGTAAGACGTTGTCAACCGACCTGAGTAAAAACCCTAAGAGATTTTGGTCGTATGTAAAATAAGTAAGTGGGTCAAAATCATCTATTCATTCTCTCAGCGACCACACCGGCACCGAAACGGAAGATGACAGAGAGAATGCCGAAATACTGAATTCGGTCTTCCGAAGGTGTTACACCGAGGTAGTAGTGGAAAGGCTTGAGGACCAGATGAGATACCTATAAAATTCTTTAAAGATTATGCGAAAGAACTTGCTCCCCTTCTAGCAGTAATTTATCGTAGATCACTTGAGCAACGAAAGGTACCTCAAGACTGGAAAAAACCGCAGGTCATTCCCGTTTTTAAGAAAGGCGGTAAGACAGATCCACACAATTATAGACCTATGTCGTTGACGTCAATCTGTTGTAGAATTATGGAGCATGTTTTATGCTCAAGTATTATGACGTTCTTGGAAAATGAAAACTCCTCTATAAAAATCAGGCCGGCCGGTGTGGCCGTGCGGTTAAAGGCGCTTCAGTCTGGAACCGCGTGACCGCTACGGTCGCAGGTTCGAATCCTGCCTCGGGCATGGATGTGTGTGATGTCCTTAGGTTAGTTAGGTTTAATTAGTTCTAGGTTATAGGCGACTGATGACCTCAGAAGTTGAGTCGCATAGTGCTCAGAGCCATTATAAAAATCAACATGGATTTCGCAAGCAGAGATCCTGTGACACTCAGCTCGCTCTATTCCTCCATGAGATCCATAGTGCAGTGGACAACGGCGCTCAGGCTGATGCCGTGTTCCTTGATTTCAGTAAGGCATCTGACACCGTCCCACATTGCCGGTTAATGAAAAAAAAAAAAAAAATACGAGCTTACGGAGTATCGGGGCAGACCTGCGGTTGGATTCAAGACTTTCTTGCAGATAGAACTCAACACGGTGCACTTAACGGACCTAAATCAACAGATGTCAAGGTAATATTCGGAGTACCACAGGGAAGTGTGATATGATCGCTGCTGCTCACAATATATATAAATGATATAGTAGAAAGCGTCGGATGCTCTTTAAGGCTATTCGCAGACGATGCAGGTGTTTATACCGAAGTAGCAACGCCAGAAGATAGTCGGAATTTACAGAACGATCTGCAGAGGATTGATGAATGGTGCAGACTCTGGCAGTTGACCCTGAAGGTAAATAAATGTAACATATTGCGCATACATAGGATAAGAAATCCACTGCTGTACATCTACACTATTGGTGACAAATAGCTGGAGACAGCGTCTGCCGTAAAATGTCTAGGTGTAACTATCCAGAGCGACCTTAAGTGGAATGACTATATAAAACAGATAGTGGGAAAAACAGACACAAGACTCAGATTCATAGGAATAATCTTAAGGAAATGTAACTCATCCTCGAAAGAAGCGGCTTATAAGGCGCTTCTTCGCCCGATTCTTGAGTATTGTCCATCTATCTGGAATCCCCGTCAGGTAGGACTGATAGAGGAGAGAGAGAAGATCCAACGAAGAGCGGCGCGTTTCGTCACGGGATCGTTTAGATGGTGAGAGAGCGTTACGGAGATACTAAACAAACTACACTGGCAGGCGTTACAAGAGAGAGGTTGTGCATAACGGAGAGATTTACTATTGGAATTTCGGGACAGCGCTAGTTAGGAGGATTCAGACAACATATTACTTCCCCCCATATACACCTCGCGTACGAGAAAAGTCGAGAAATTAGAGCCAATACAGAGGCTTACCAACTATCATTCTGCCTACACACTATTTGCGAGTGGAACAGGGTTGGAGGGATCAGACAGTTGTATCGAAAGTACCCTCCGCCACACACCATTATGTGGCTTGCGAGTATGACGTAGATGTAGACATCGTTTACAGAAGTGTCGCTTGCTGTACGCTTGGGGCGCTGGTGCGCAGCGGATAACAGAAGCGAGAGGAAGTGTCGTGACTGTTATGTTAGGCTGTGCCCGAAGGCCAACGAGTCGTTGGCCTCGGCTGTGCCTACACTTACATCATGTTACCAGACGCTGCTGGCGCTTTTGAATTTGGTGCACTTTTTTCACTGTCGAATACTGCTCTTTTCACTTTCGTTTCACTTCATAAAAACCAACTTTACAGAACACAAATCTATGCTACCTTTCGCTGATGAAAACGCTGTATTCGACAACTGTAGAATACATGTTACCGTAAACAAAGCGGACCGTTCCGGTATCCTAATCATTCAGCAGCAGCACTGGGCAAATACACAATGTCAGTAACGAATTAAATGAACCCCACTCATGGTTCAATCAATGGTACAACGACCCTCACTTGTAATTGCTGGCGCCGGCACTGTGTGATGTCACACATGGACCACCGTGTGATGTCACACATGGACTGTATGCTGTCACTCAAGTTAACACGGATAGTGACAAAGTTCCAGTCATAATTCTGCTTTGCACATACTGCGCAACCGAAAGGCAAGCCAAGACAACCGTTATTCTGCATTCAGTTTAAAGTTCTGCAACTCCTACTAACCTATGTGTGATAATTTCCAAGTAAAATTCTGATTCCTTGTTTCTATGACAGTTTAAAATAAAAATCTTTACGTTCAAACCTGCTGGCCAAATAATGCTTTATCGTACCAACGTATATGCTTGTGATCCGTTATTAGTCCAATTTATCTTCACTGATGCTACGTGAGATGTGGGCAGCCGAAGAATATTTGTTGAGTCCATCCTAAAAAACAGTATTTTGGAATTTTATGTTTTCCATTATGGGTTTCCAGCTCCAGTACCCTCTCCCGCGAGGAAAACAACCTGCTGCCATTCGCGTTGCCCGCTTATATACTTGAAGTTTCCAAATACCTCAAAATAATACTACACACTTGAGCGTTATTCTAGTCCGGACGCATAAGAAGCTATTTTCGCCGATTAACTAATATTTTCCAATATTTTTGTTTCGTTTCATATACATACACATTCTGTTACCCCCACGTATTTTTAGCCTACGCAAAGGCTAATTACAGCTGCAACTCAACTGAGTGACACGAAACAAATGGCATACTATATAACAAGAAGAGACTACACTTTCTGGATGTCTATATACAAAGTGCCTTGCAAAATGAATGTGCAAGGGTCTCTTCTATCGTAAGTTATATGAATAAGTAATGAAGTATAACGGAAGTACTATGTTTTGTGGTCTATACTGTAGATCAGTAGTCGTTAACCAATGAAACAGCACGAGAAACCATTTCATACGAACAGCACGAGAAACCATTTCATAAGGGCATCACTGTTTTGGTCACCATACACGCAGAACCAGTTGCTAGAGAAATTGTGTTTCCCTCTCCGGAAAAACGTTCTAAATTACACAAACAGGAGACTAGTTCCAATGCGCTTAGCGTGTTTCATTTGAAACTATGAAGACGCTTTCACATTGTTGATCACAAACTCAGTGCGAGAACATCAGTTTTATCGTGGACTGCGCACTGATACAACTATATTGAGAATTGGAGTATAAATATCTTAATTTTGTTTCAATATGTTCCTTTTCCTCTTTGATGACACATCTACGCTACTTTCTTTTACTCTGTTGTTGATAGTGGCTGCCGAGTGCCTTGAGCTCATTCAGAAGTCAATAAAGTAATCAGAAGTTTATCAAATAAATCATTATGAATAAGACCCCTTCAGCTGCACGATGAATCTTTATTTCTGATCTAACAAGTTTCGCGGCGGGAGAACCGCATCTTCAGGAATACAGATTTATAATTTACTCCAAACAATAACCAGTAGATGACTCTACATTCTTTGTTCAGTTACGATAAAACTATTTAACCGTCAAGACGGCGGTAGTCCAATTTAAAATAAAGCAGAATGCATGGATCATTATCCCGATACAGGAAAACTTAGGCGTGACATCGTCGTGACAACATGGCGCCCACAGTGACAGACTAGGCCATCTAGAGTCTAGACGGTCACTGTGGACACCATGCTGTCACGACGATGTCAAGCCTCATTTTCCTGCATCAGGATGATGTTCCCTGCATTCTGCTCTATTTTAAATTGGACTACCGCCGCCTTGAGGTTAAATAGCTTTATCGTAACAGGACAAAGAATGTTGGGTCATCTACTGCTTATCGTTTGGAATAAATCATAAATTTGTATCCCTGAAGATGCGGCTGTAGTGCCGTGGAACTAGCTGGATCAGAAATAAAGATTTATCGTACAGCTGAAGCAGTCTTATTCATCACGATTCAATTCTACAGCTGTGGATACCCACAATACAAAATTTGCTGCAAATAACTCACTATTTTTACAAGTAAATTGATAATTTGTGTGCCTGAGGAACGCCGGCAGCTTTCTAAATTTATCAGGTTTTGGGCAAAAATCTGTGTTGATTTACCGGACACGTAATTTGCTTATATAATACAACGTGATCTCAATATTGATCATCGTTAGTCAGACAGAGAAATATAACACTCCGCTATTCCATGCAATCAATTTTAATAATTGGAAATTTCGAAATGGGATCCCGTTCGGTGAGACTGGCATGCCGGAATTTATTCAAATGAAACAGTCTGAAATGGTCGTATATGAAGAGATGAATGATACAGTACTAGTACGCGCAAAGAAAGGCGCGGACGAAACGTGAAAACAGACGTAAGTCTGAACTCATACAGTGGATTGCGGATAATTATCTGGAGTATGCCAAAGACAAAGCAACCTCACTTTAATCTGTGGTTGTCGCTGTGCAAGGTTTTGAAGCGACCAGGAATGGCAAGTCAGTTGTTAATCCGGAAAACTTTGTTAACGATGAAATTTGACTAACTTACTATTTTCTGCAGTTTGACAAATTTTTTCGCGAGTTACGATCGTCTGTAGCAAGATTAGAAGAAAACGACGTTGTTTGCCTTCTGTTGTTGATAATACCGCTAGCTGAATCCTCACATTGTACTCTCAGGACGGAGGCGAAGTGCGAACCTGCCCCTGGTGCCAAGATCTTTAGGCGGCACACAGTGTTTCATGTCCTGCAGCTGGTAGAAGCGTTTGTGTTATCGGCGCTGCACGGAGAAGCACAGGCTTGACGTCGAATAACTGCTCAGCTGTTCCGACGATCAAGAATTGGTTCGGACGTATTTAAATACTGCTTCTCCGTGCTAATTTCACGGTCAAGTCGGCGTTAGTGGGTACGTAAATCAATGGTTGAGTTATGTGAAGAGTGAGTGGTTCCTGTCACGGTGGAGGTTAATCTGAAAGTCGGTCCGGATATGTCACATTGAGAGCCATTCATTAACAACCTCTTAGCATGTAGTCTAGCGCTGTGTGCATTTTTCGACCTTGCTCGTAATAAATAGATAACGACTGTTTGGTTTGCTACTGAGTATAAACAGTGTAGACCCACTCTTTGAAAGACTGTTTCGTCTGACACGACTTCTTTCGGACATTGTGTAGCAGCATTTTGGGAATGGAGCAAGAAAATCTCGCATGACCTCTGAATGGTATGCACCTGTTTTGCAAAATCCGAAAGCCTGCGTTAGCCAACATCTTTTTCGTCGCACTCACAGAACTAACTCTACTGCATGTAGCCGAGCAAAATCTGACCACAGCAGCAGGTACTCACCCTGTGTACCGCTGAATTTTGTTTGATTATTTATCATGGGACGTAATTTGCACACAATGGTCCTCAGACCTTCGAATTTCGTTCTCTAGCGGCCAAATATTGGAATCTATTCTTACAGTCCACTGATGATTTATTGTTTTCACGTACGTTTGTTGTGTAAACAAGACATCACCTCTTCGAGGACGTATCTTGAAGTCTTCTGTCACCCTGCAACATCACAGTAGACTTACTATGAGGGGGATTCGCGTTTTCCTTTTCCCATTCATCTCCAGCTCAATGCTTTGTGCTTGAACCAGGTGCCTAACGGATGAGGAAATTTTATTCGTTTATTGCCCTTGCTCATGACCTAAGTGCGTGGTGGTGTGTGGGGGTAACTGCAGAACTACCTCGCTATTCTTACCTTGCCTTTCCCTTTTCCCGCAAATTCTACCCTCCCTCTTAAAGACGCTGCCAACAGTGGAGGCAGCAGCTCTATAGTTTTCTTAAAAGGAGAAATTCGACTGCGGTGAACTATAGTGGGGCGAATTGGAGGTTTGCAGTTTGACATTAACAGTCTACGTCATTTTTGTCACCTGAAGAAGGCGCTGATAACGTGTCACAGTCTTTCCTTTTGGCACATACGGATTGGTGATCATAACCCACTGACCCAAATGGTACTTACAGTGCGTTTAAAACTAGTAGCGACTTTTGACAGTTCAGTGCGGAGCGAGTGGAGGAAAGCGTAGTTGCCAGCGTGTACTACGCGCCTCAGCAGGTGACGACAGTATAATGGCAGGCTCTTTACTGCGTGCTACGATCTTTCTCAAACGCTTAAAAAAAATCGGTAATAAACTCTGATTCTCGCACATCTTAAAGTTAAATAATAGTCACCTTTATGATGAAAAACCTATCATTCCGTTAATGGTCAAACTTATTGTGATATTTCGTTGTGTGTGTATGTATGTGTTAAACCGGGGGCCTAGTAAACGAAAGAGAGACTTCGTCCCGCCGTAGCCCTCCGTGGTCCTCCCCCCCCCCCCCCCCCCCCCGGAACATCTCATACCAGACAAGTGTAACCCCAAATGTTTGCATGGTAGAATAATGGTGGTGTATGTGTACATGGAAACGGTGTTTGCGCAGCACAACAATCTCCGACACAGTGTAACTGAGGCGGAATAAGGGGAACCCAGCCCGCATTCGCCGAAGTAGATGGAAAACCGCCTTAAAAACCATCCACAGGCTGGCTGGCACACCGGACCTCGACACCAATCCGCCGGGCGGATTCGTGCCGGGGACCAGCAAAACTTCCCGCTCGGGAAGTAGCGTGTTAGACGGCGCGGCTAGCGGGGTGGGCTGATATTTCGTTAATAGGTAATTACTGCTAGAAATTCTTAATTTGCAGTGAAAAATAGGTGTCGTTATGAATTTGTGTTTGGTGCGTGTTTGGTTACATGTTGTTAAGTGTTAAATGAATTTCAGGATTCTGTCTCAATTTGAGCTGCATTCGAATGTTAGTAAGACGAATTTTTCTAAACTCTTGCTGTATTTCGACAAAAAAGCCGATTTTAACATGGTAACAACAGAAGCTACGTATTCCTCAAAACTCGTCGCAGTCCTTCATAATCAGTCTCCTAGCTATGTTCTTGGTATGGCTGACAACTCAAAACCAGTCCTGTCGTGTAAAATTTGCAGTGGTTTCTCTTGTCAGTATTCCAACTTCAGTGAGCGTAAACTTCTTGCTGTGTTTTGCTACATTACTTTTAACCTAGGCTCATATATTCTCTGTCGGATTTAAATGACCATCATATGGAGGAAGTCTGGTTAAACTATGCCCTTTACCGTTAGTCTGTTCGTCGACCTGGTAGCGTAAAGTTTTTGCTTGTACAGTAGCACAAGTTCCATCCTAGGTTCAACTTTATCTCGTGAAACATTTATTTGTACCCAGAGCGAAATATCCGCTTTCCTCCACTGCACTGTTGGAGTTTTATGCATCACAACAGTGTGTATGGCGTTTCGCCCATTACTAATGTCGAATTCCGAGGAATGTTTTGCAGCAAAACGTTATATTCGCAGCCGGTGAACGAGTTCTTGGACGACACTTTTATTGCAAATCACGTATCCAGATGTACTGGACTGTTATTATTGCAACGCCAACACATAACACTTGTTCACAATACCTGACGACTACAGAACACTTTAACGCCAGAAAATACGATTGGTAACGAGAGCTGACGAGTATTGATACATTTAATGCGTGACACCAAGTGGTACTGTTTATTCATGGTGTGGCTAACGGGGCGCTTTACCAGTATAATCGCTGGCGATGTGGTAGGGAAATCCAGCTCGCCATTGTTGTCACCTGGGAAACGTCCCCCTTCGGTCAGCCAAACGTCAAAAGTCGCAACTATTTTTAAACGCACTACAGGTAACACCGCTTTCCTTAGTATGTGCCGTCTTGTCGTTCCAAAGCTTTGGTGTTCATCTTTTTCATTGTCCCAAATAGCTTTTAACCTTGTAGAGAAATTTTACACTGTCAAAATATCTCTTCCTGGGAAAGACTTACAAAACTCAAAAGGAGGCGGTATCTTCTTCTGACTGAAGACAACCTCGTACGGGGAGAACCAGGAGCTCTCATGGATTTTCGGAATGTGTGCCCCCTCAACGTATGCACGTAACGTCTCAGTTCTTATGCTGCGAGTCAATGTAGTACCTTACATCTTTGCAATTGTTCGCATGTGGATGTAATAGAGTTTCTTAATGTGCAATAAACGACATAACTGCTTCATTAAATTGGACATGAAGTTCGTCACTTGGGCAGCTATTATTGTCTCTGGTTCAAATGGCTGTGAGCACTATGGGACTTAACATCTGAGGTCATCAGTCCCGTAGAACTTAGAACTACTTAAACCTAACTAACTTAAGGACATCACACACATCCATGCCCGAGGCAGGATTCGAACCGGCGACCGTAAGAGTCGCGCGGTTCCAGACTGAAGCACCTAGAACCGCTCGGCCACCATGCTGGCTCTATTGTCCCTGGCGTTCTGAACTTAAGTATCTACTGGTTCGCCATTGCACGTGCTACTGCTTCAGCCTGCTGGTGTGGTATGGCTACCATAGAAACGAAACGTAAAAAATGATCGATTATTGTCAAAACATAAAGGTTTCCCGCTGGAGTTAATGCGAATGGCTTGAGAAAGCAATATAAATCATTTTAAATGGTTTCTCTGGCTTAAGCAACCTTTGTAACATAATCCTTTGGTGACTGAATTCCGCCCTTTGTGTGCACTGTATACAACTCTTGATGTACTGATCAATGTCTTGACGGCATGTTACCCACCTGTAATTTGGGGCTATTCTGTATTCTGCTGCCCTGTGACCAGCGTGTCCTTCTAAAATCGAATCGTGGGCCTGCTTCAATACTTCATTTCGTAATCTCTCTGGCACTACGATGTGTAGGCCGCATCTTGTGTTCCTGTACAATATTCTGTACTCCATGCTGAACTGCGGCTGTATGGCGAACCGCCGACAATCTGGGTCATTGCTTTGTAATTCCTTCAATTCATCCTTGTCTATGTCAGCACATTCCACGGTGCGCGCAGGGTAAAATGGGGTAAAGCGGATGTTGTTGTTGTGGTCTTCAGTCCTGAGACTGGTTTGATGCAGCTCTCCATGCTACTCTATCCTGTGCAAGCTTCTTCATCACCCAGTACCTACTGCAACCTACATCCTTCTGAATCTGCTCAGTGTATTCATCTCTTGGTCTCCCTCTACGATTTTTACCCTCCACGCTGCCCTCCAATGCTAAATTTGTGATCCCTTGATGCCTCAAAACATGTCCCACCAACAGATCCCTTCTTCTAGTCAAGTTGTGCCACAAACTTCTCTTCTCCCCAATCCTATTCAATACCTCCTCATTAGTTACGTGATCTACCCACCTTATCCTCAGCATTCTTCTGTAGCACCACATTTCGAAAGCTTCTATTCTCTTCTTGTCCAAACTAGTTATCGTCCATGTTTCACTTCCATACATGGCTACACTCCATACAAATACTTTCAGAAACGACTTCCTGACACTTAAATCTATACTCGATGTTAACAAATTTCTCTTCTTCAGAAACGATTTCCTTGCCATTGCCAGTCTACATTTTATATCCTCTCTACTTCGACCATCATCAGTTATTTTACTCCCTAAATAGCAAAATTCCTTTACTACTTTAAGTGTCTCATTTCCTAATCTAATTCCCTCAGCATCACCCGATTTAATTTGACTACATTCCATTATCCTTGTTTTGCTTTTGTTGATGTTCATCTTATATCCTCCTTTCAAGACACTGTTCATTCCGTTCAACTGCTCTTCCAAGTCCTTTGCTGTCTCTGACAGAATTACAATGTCATCGGCGAACCTCAAAGTTTTTACTTCTTCTCCATGAATTTTAATACCTACTCCGAATTTTTCTTTTGTTTCCTTTACTGCTTGCTCAATATACAGATTGAATAACATCGGGGACAGGCTACAACCCTGTCTCACTCCTTTCCCAACCACTGCTTCCCTTTCATGCCCCTCGACTCTTATAACTGCCATCTGGTTTCTGTACAAATTGTAAATAGCCTTTCGCTCCCTGTATTTTACCCCTGCCACCTTCAGAATTTGAAAGAGACTATTCCAGTTAACATTGTCAAAAGCTTCCTCTAAGTCTACAAATGCTAGAAACGTAGGTTTGCCTTTTCTTAATCTTTCTTCTAAGATAAGTCGTAAGGTTAGTATTGCTCACGTGTTCCAACATTTCTACGGAATCCAAACTGATCTTCCCCGAGGTCCGCTTCTAGCACTTTTTCCATTCGCCTGTAAAGAATTCGCGTTAGTATTTTGCAGCTGTGACTTATTAAACTGATAGTTCGGTAATTTTCACATCTGTCAACACCTGCTTTCTTTGGGATTGGAATTATTATATTCTTCTTGAAGTCTGAGGGTATTTCGCCTGTCTCATACATCTTGCTCACCAGATGGTAGAGTTTTGTCATGACTGGCTCTCCCAAGGTCATCAGTAGTTCTAATGGAATGTTGTCTATTCCCGGGGCCTTGTTTCGACTCAGGTCTTTCAGTGCTCTGTCAAACTCTTCACGCAGTATCTTATCTCCCATTTCGTCTTCATCTACATCCTCTTCCATTTCCAAAATATTGTCCTCAAGTACTTCGCCCTTGTATAAACCCTCTATATACTCCTTCCACCTTTCTGCCTTCCCTTCTTGGCTTAGAACTGGGTTGCCATCTGAGCTCTTGATATTCATACAAGTGGTTCTCTTCTCTCCAAAGGTCTCCTTAATTTTCCTGTAGGCAGTATCTATCTTACCCCTAGTGAGACAAGCCTCTACATCCTTACATTTGTCCTCTAGCCATCCCTGCTTAGCCATTTTGCACTTCCACTCAATCTCATTTTTGAGACTTTTGTATTCCTTTTTGCCTGCTTCATTTACTGCATTTTTGTATTTTCTCCTTCCAGCGGATAACATGGAGTAAATAGCACCAAAGACACATTAGTGTACTGAATAACGGCCATCTGTGTAACGAGAGAGGGAAAGATGTAAAATGAAACGTATTTAGAAAGCTGTGACCTGTATGTATGTTATCTGTGTCTCAAGCAACATAAGAAACAAACATTGTGGCAACCATCAGCAATTATTATCAAAGGTGCCTTTAAAGTTTTTGTGATTTCAACGAAAACAAACTGTTGCAGCGCCCACAGATGAGAAGCTACATCTATTTTTTTAGCTGACTGTATCAAAACAATACAATACCGGAAATGTATGTGAAATTCACTTTTTATCGTAGATTTTTCTTTTCGTTATTGTGTCAAACATGACTTTTTTTGTAATTTCTGGGGTCATGCGGATCATGCCCTGGAAGTACATAAAGAACCTTGAGTGGAGTAAAGTGGATAAGACTGTAAAAATATAATGTTAGTGGCATTTGAAAGATCATATTATGTAAAATACCAGCTAATTTCCTTGCAGATTCTCATTAATTATTAAAATTCTCTTTTCACAAAAAATCTTCAAATTGCGACTCAGACCGTCTGTATTGGCATGTGACCTCTCTGGATGATGCCTTACTTTGAAATCAAACTCGCTGAAGTACAATACTAATCTTTGTAACCTACTAGTTGGATCTGCAAGTCCTAATCAGCATTTGAGTGCCACATGACCGGTTACTACATTAAAATGACGTTTGTATAAATAACATCGGAAATAAATTATTCCGAATATTAATACCAGCATTTCCTTCTCTGTTGGATAATTCTTCTCTGCCCTATTAAGTTGCGTAAGCTATAGGGTGTTCCTGTCCATCTATTTCATGACTCGAGACACAACTTACAGCGAAATTGATGGAGTCACAGGACAGTGTAAACGTTTTCTGTTAATCTGGAATGGCAAGAACTGAACTAGACGTTAATAAATCTTTCCGGTTTAGAAATAATCTGATGACCAATGGAACTTTATCCCTTTCCTTAACAACAGCGTGAGGGATCTTGCAATATCTGCGAATTTTGGAACCAATTTTCGATAAAAAATTTCAAGGCCTAAATATCACTGCAATTTCTTTATTGTAGTGGGGGTCAGAAAATTTTTGACAGCATCAACAAGTCGCAGATCGGCACGAACTCTGTTCGAATGTGGCCCAAGTAATACACTTCTTGTAAAACGAAATTCTACTTTTTCAGGATACTGGTCAATTGCGATGCAATAAATAATACGATCGAAAACTTCGCTTAAACGCTCTGTATGCTGTTTGATATCTATGGAGAACGTAATCATACCATCTAAATTAACCATAGATTGCTTCGGTTTTAATTCTCACAGTACATCTAATATTAGCTTGAAAGTAGCTGCGGCATTTTTCAGCCCAAAAGGCATCTGACGATATTGATAACGACCAGATAGGGTTGAGAATGCTTCTCTTCAAACGATCGTCAGGCGCTACCTCTAAGTGATGCTATCCAATTTGCAGGTCCGTAGTTGTAAAATATCAACACTGGTCCAGATTACCTAACGTTTCCATTATATTTGGCATCGGGTTGGCGTCTGACACCATTTTCTGATTTAAGTAGAAGTCGCAACAGAACCAATATGCTTTATTGTCATCTGGCGATTTTTTGGGCGACAACAAGTGCTGACCAGGGGCTACTGTTTCTATGATCCTCTCTTGAAGCTGTTGATTTATAAAATCCTCCATGTCAGGCTGTAGGTTTTGGCGAACTCGATATGGTTTCTTATAAAGGAGCTTTATTTCCATTGGGGACATAATGTTGAACAAGTGGCGTAGCGGGCAATGGGCCAAGAGGATAAAACCCTATGTATTCTTCTAAAATTCTCTCCGTGTCCTTGTTTTGTCCTTCTATATGCTTTACTTTATTTCTTAGTGCTGCAATGCTAACAGAGTGTCCTGGTATTGTGTAATTTGACATGAAATCCCTGACCAATTCGTCTTCATCTAGTATTTCTAAATTAGCTACCAGGGTTCTACATGATAGCTGTACTTCCTCAGGGCTAAAGTTATCAAAACCGACTGGCACTACTTTGCGTCTTTCAATTTCCCATATGCAGGATAAATATGCAGTGCAAAATATTTCACCTTACCCTGTTCTTAATTTTCAGGCAAAGGTTCAACAATACATACAGAATGCAGTTGCAGATTAGCTACAAAATCAACCACGATTATTTTTCCAGTACATTTCGGTATGATATACTGCGAGTTGACTTTAAGGGGTCTTGTATGCGCTTTAGGCAACCGATCCTGACCTGTTGGTAAACTTCGCGACAGTAATTATTTTCCAGCCGTACAACCAAGATTAAGCAGTGCTCAGTCCAGTTCTACTATACGCCTTTCCAAGTCAAATTTAATTTGAGAATAATTTCATAACCACTGCCAACCATGGGAAGAACTTCTACATCAACCCAGAAGTTACCTTCCCCCACTCGGAAGCTTATTATCGTTGAAGCGAATGAATCTGTCCCCCTCACCCCCCCTCGCCACAATCTATGCCGCTAATGCCTGTCGCGGCGATTTAATTTTACTTTACCAGGTATATTCTTACTTGTCACAGAAACTGAGAGCCTATATTTAATAAAAATTTATACAACTTTCCTTCTGCGTAACTGTTAGAAAAAAGCCTGCCATTGATTTCTCACTTGTGCTAACTCTTACTGGGAGCAGTAGACATACTGGTCCCTGCCCTGTTTTGCCGGCCGGCGTGACCGAGCGGTTCTAGGCGCTACAGTCTGGAACCGCGCGACCGCTACGGTCGCAGGTTCGAATCCTGCCTCGGGCATGGATGTGTGTGATGTACTTAGGTTAGTTAGGTTTAATTAGTTCTAAGTTCTAGGGGACTGATGACCTCAGAAGTTAAGTCCCATAGTGCTCAGAGCCATTTTGAACCTGCCCTGTTTTACCTGATGGGAGCGAAGTCCACCGAGTGACCGTCTTCCGAGCCTCTGTGGAGTTCTACCATTACAGTTCCGCTCAGAATGTTCACCGTCCGCATATCCGGCATTGCTGTTCTCTGCCGTTATGCTCCATATGCCAGTGTGTCCACAAATATAAATTTAACGTCAATATTAAATATTACCTCCTTTTCCCGTGGTTTGGTGACCACATCATTTTCAGCTATCGCTAGTGCGATTTCTACTGCTTCATTTAGGAACCCTTGGGAATTCCATCCGAAATCTACATAAATTTCTGGCTATAATCTCCATAAGAACGCGTAAAGTTCCCTCTGTTTAGGTTCCCGCAGGTTGACCTTGCTAGCATTATCATTTACCATGAGCACATAAGTATTGACAATCATATTCAATACGGGCTACAAAACTCTCTATTGATTTCCCATACTTTTGAAACATACTGTTATCCTCCTACATCTGTACATCAATCCTTCCCTGGAGTCACAGAACAACTGTGCTTTCCTCAACTTTCAGTGTCACATAGGATACATCCTGGAGTCCCCTGCCAGTTTTAGCTTGGCTACACTCATCAGTTGCTCATTAATCCAATTTCCCAGCAGCTGTGCCCAAATTATCGAAAAATAGAAAGAAATCCTATACTGATTTTCCTGAAAACGATGTGACCAATGTAACGGTGTTAGTGTGTAGGATAGGTGGACTAGGAAATGACCATTCCCTTCGTTCCTCCATTAGTTGCTCTGATTCTGCCTGTAACTGAGGTACTTGATTAACTACCTGTCGAATAGCGTTCTGAGCCGAAACCTGCTTCTCCATACTGCCAACCAAAGTGTCAACGTAATTACTATAAATATAAAAGGTGGAAGAAAGGATAGGAAAGCAACCATAGAGACTCAAACGAAACTTTGAATTCGGCTCTTACTTGTATTAATGTTTTGACATCCAGGCTGGTCGACATCCAGGGTTCTGGCTGCTGCATTCTGACTGGCCCTCTTTATCTTCATCCTCAGTAGTCGTTCTTTCACCAATTATAACATTGGTGCATTCGGAGAAAATCCAGAGGGATGTTACAATGACTTCTTTGTTGAGAATTGTTTACAATCAGTGGTTGATCAAAATGACTCCTCAGTGCAGTTGCCTCCGGCTGCTGACTTGAGTCCTGCTACCGCTGTTCCTGTGTCTCCGGCCGAAATAAGTGGGGCAGGCGGTGTTGATAGTCCGACAAGGACAGAGATGGCTGGATTCTTACGTCCTACTCTCGGAACGGTGGCGAAGTGCGGGGTTGCCCCTGGCGCCCAGATGCTTAGTTGACAGCCAGCAGTTCATGTCCCGCCACTGGCAGAACCGTCTGCGTCATTAGCGCAGTGCCGAGACGCACAGGTCAACATCACATTAATGCCCAGCTGTTCCACGATCACGAGTTGGTTCGGCCGCGTTTAATTATTGCTTTTCCGTGCTGATTTCATGGTAACAAGGGCATTAGTGAGTCGCGCAGGATGTTCTGGGCTGGGGGCGATGACCCAACTTGTCATAATCGGGCTGCAACACCTCCAAACATAGCAAAGACACTGACCATGCAGTCCACTGTCCATTGCCCTACTTGTTCAAACAAGGGAACCTCCCCATAGCAACCCCCTCAGATTTAGTTATAAGTTGCCACAGTGGACAGGCCTTGAAAAACTGAACACAGATCACTCGAGAAAACAGGAAGAAGTTGTGTGGAACTATGAAAAAATAAGCAAAATATACAAACTGAGTAATCCATGCGCAAGATAGGCAACATCAAGGAGAGTGTGAGCCCAGGAGCGCCGTGGTTCTGTGGTTAGCGTGAGCCACTGCAGAACGAGAGGTCCTTGTTTCAAGTCTCCCCGCGAGTGAAAAGTTTACTTTCTTTATTTTCGCAAAGTTATGATCTGTCCGTTCGTTCATTGACGTTTCTGTTCACTGTAATAAGTTTAGCGTCTGTGTTTTGCGACCGCACCGCAAAACCGTGCGATTAGTAGACGAAAGGACGTGCCTCTCCAATGGGAACCGAAAACATTTGATCGCAAGGTCATATGTCAACCGATTCCTCCACAGGAAAACACGTCTGATATATTCTATACGACACTGGTGACGGCATGTGCGTCACATGACAGGAATATGTTGTCGACCCACCTAACTTGTACACTTGGCGAGTGGGTAAAAAGATTCTTCTACCTTGCCCGATTTAGGTTTTCTTGTGGATGTGATAATCACTCCCAAAAAAGTAATGAAAACATAAGAGTTTGTCACATAAGCTGCAATAAATGAATGCAACAGTTTCACAGTCGCATAGTTTTCCCTGTGCTCTGTCAAAACATATGTTTTTAACGTTTTTGCGCTGTAGTCGACTGACGTCGCGTGTTTCGATGTCTGTTTAGGTGTAGCGTCCCCATACTACGGCGCAGTTATCTCGAATCGGACTGACGGACGGACGGACAGATAATAATTGTCTGAAAATAAAAAATTAAACTTCTCACTCGAGGGAGGACTTGAACCAAGGACCTCTCGTGCAGCAGCTGCTCACGCTAACCACGGGACCACGGTGCTCCTGCGCTTGTGCAATGCATGATGTTGCCTATCTTGCGAATGGACTACTCAGTTTGTATATTTTGCTTCTTTTTTTCACAGTTCCACAGAACTACTTCCTGTTTTCTCGATTGATCTGTGTTCAGTTTTTCAAGGCCTATCCACTGTGCCAACTTATAACTAAATTTGAGGGGGGTGCGATGGGGAGGTTTCCTTGTAAGTCTATAACACAGCTTCCAGAATTTGAAACACGAACAGCTGCTAGCATGAGTTTCTTAGAAGTAGATACCTCAGGGGTTGCGAAGCAACTCAAATCGCTTGATACGGGCAAGTCTTCAGGTCCGGATTGTATACCGATTAGGTTCCTTTCAGATTACGCTGACACAATAGCTCTCTACTTAGCAATCATATACAACCGCTCGCTCACCGATAGATCTGTACCTACAGATTGGAAAATTGCGCAGGTCGCACCAGTGTTTAAGAAGGGTAGTAGGAATAATCCATCGAACTACAGACCTATATCATTGACGTCGGTTTGCAGTAGGGTTTTGGAGCATATACCGTATTCAAACATTATGAATCACCTCGAAGGGAACGATCTATTGATACGTAATCAGCATGGTTTCAGAAAACATCGTTCTTGTGCAACGCAGCTAGCTCTTTACTCGCACGAAGTAATGGCCGCTATCGACAGGGGATCTCAGGTTGATTCCGTATTTCTGGATTTCCGGAAAGCTTTTGACACCGTTCCTCACAAGCGACTTCTAATCAAGCTGCGGGCCTATGGGGTATCGTCTCAGTTGTGCGACTGGATTCGTGATTTCCTGTCAGGAAGGTCGCAGTTCGTAGTAATAGACGGCAAATCATCGAGTAAAACTGAAGTGATATCAGGTGTTCCCTAGGGAAGCGTCCTGGGACCTCTGCTGTTCCTGATCTATATAAATGACCTGGGTGACAATCTGAGCGGTTCTCTTAGGTTGTTCGCAGATGATGCTGTAATTTACCGTCCAGTAAGGTCATCCGAAGACCATTACCGGTTGCAAAGCGATTTAGAAAAGATTGCTGTATGCTGTGGCAGGTGGCAGTTGACGCTAAATAACGAAAAGTGTGAGGTGATCCACACGAGTTCCAAAAGAAATCCGTTGGAATTCGATTACTCGATAAATAGCACAATTCTCAAGGCTGTCAATTCAACTAAGTACCTGGGTGTTAAAATTACGAACAATTTCAGTTGGAAAGACCACATAGATAATATTGTGGGGAAGGCGAGCCAAAGGTTGTGTTTCCTTGGCAGGACACTTACAAGATGCAACAAGTCCACTAAAGAGACAGCTTACACTACACTCGTTCGTCCTCTGTTAGAATATTGCTGCGCAGTGTGGGATCCTTACCAGGTGGGATTGACGGAGGACATCGAAAGGGTGCAAAAAAGGGCAGCTCGTTTTGTATTATGACGTAATAGGGGAGAGAGCGTGGCAGATATGATACGCGAGTTGGGATGGAAGTCATTAAAGCAAAGACGTTTTTCGTCGCGGCGAAATCTATTTACGAAATTTCAGTCACCAACTTTCTCTTCCGAATGCGAAAATATTTTGTTGAGTCAAACCTACATAGGTAGGAATGTTCATCAAAATAAAATAAGGGAAATCAGAGCTCGAACAGAAAGGTTTAGGTGTTCGTTTTTCCCGCGCGCTGTTCGGGCGTGGAATGGTAGAGAGATAGTATGATTGTGGTTCGGTGAACCCTCTGCCAAGCACTTAATTGCAGAGTAGTCATGTAGATGTAGATGTATATGTTTATCCCTTTACAGAAGATACAAGCGGGACATGATGAACACGAATGGAGCGGAGCGATCGACGAAGAAGTAAAGCTATCGCAACTTAAGGAGACACGGGAGTTGACAAAGTTATCATGCAGAGAAGAAACCGATTGATGCCAAATGTGTATTCAAAATTAAACGTAATCAAGATGTAGATATTGAAAGATGTAAGGTGAGGCTTGTAATCAAAGGCTGTGCTCACTGACAGGGTTACGATTACGATGGAACATATGATCCAGTTGCATATTTGGCTGTGTTAAAAACACTGGTGTCAGTCAGCACTGAAGAGGGTCTATATACGCACCAAATAGATGTTAAAAACGCCTTTCTACATGTGGAACTTCACGAAGATGTCTACATGAAGGTCCGTCAAGTGGTCACAAGTAAAAATAATCAAATCTGCAAATTAAAAAATGTCTTGTGTGGATTGAAACAGTCTCCTCGTGCGTGGAATGCAACATTTGATAGTTCTGTCTAATGTATTGAACTTAGTCAAACGTTAATAGAAGTTTGTTTATGGGCAGCTTGGAAAATAGTAAAGTGTGTATTCTGTTATATGTAGATGATGATATAACTGCGCAAGTAATTAAGATGAGAGCAACAAGATTAAAAGGGCTTTGGAAAATCAATTTTTCATGAGAAATACGGGAGAACATAAATCGTTTCTTGGCACTGATTTCATAAGTTCAGACGATGGAATTATTATGGATGAACCTATATACCTGCGATGACTACTGGAACGTTTTGACATGAACAATAACCGTAACCCAGTTAAGACACCTATGGAGACAAAACCTCCAATGGAACGTAGACCAGAGCTGAATAATAAATATTACGTAGGCGAACCCAAACCATTTCGTAAATAGAGGTTGTCTGATGTATATCATGCTTACAGCACGACCAGATCTGAGTGTAGCAGTAAATTATTTCAGCAAACCAACGGAAAATCACTGGAAGCGGCTTAAAACAGTACTCAGATATATCGAAGGAACGTTGGATTTTGGTTTGTTCTATAGAAGAAGAGGAGGGGATTTTGATCTGTGCTATGCAGATGCAGAATTTGGGAGTGGAGAAGATAAGAAGCCTACTTCAACATTCACTTTGCAAAAGCATGCAAATGGACTTCTGTGGCTAATTAAACTGCTGACTGATATTGGTCACAAGGTCAACTGTCCAATATGGATTCTTGATGACAATAAAAACCACTCTTGTAGTCATTGGCTTGGAAGATGAGACCACGGAAGAATGAAACACACTGATATTAAATAAAATTTTATCAGAGACTATGTGAGCAAGGGAATCATAAAAAAAAAAAAAAAAAAAAAAAAAAAAAAAAAAAAAAAAAATGGTTCAAATGGCTCTGAGCACTATGGGACTCAACATCTTAGGTCATAAGTCCCCTAGAACTTAGAACTACTTAAACCTAACTAACCTAAGGACATCACACACACCCATGCCCGAAGCAGGATTCGAACCTACGACCGTAGCAGTCCCGCGGTTCCGGACTGCAGCGCCAGAACCGCACGGCCACCGCGGCCGGCAGGGAATCATCGTTGTTTGTTATATAAACATGAAGGAATAAGTAGCTGACTTGTAACTAAGGCGCGTTATCCAGTGAACAATTTAAAAAGCTGAGAATGGGTTAATTGTTATCATTGTTGAGAAATATACAAATTAAGTAGTGTTGAGTACTGCAATTCCATTCTCTCAATTTTTTTTTTTACTATGTTCCTTTCCTTTTTGATGGCAACTCTAAGCTGTCGTCTTTTGAACTGATGTTAACAGGTGGTTGCCAAGTGTTACAGTTCAGTGTGCTTCTTCAGAAGTAAATAAATGTTATCAGAAGTTCATCAAATAAAGCGTTATTATCACAAGTTAATTGATAATTTGTGTGCCTGAGGAATGCCCACAGAAATTTATCAACTTCAAATTTGTCAAGCAGCACACAGCGTTTGACTCGTTTCCATTCTTCTGGAAACAGTGTGCATTTCATCCATCGAAAACAAGTTGAGGTTTAATATTGTATAACTAATATGAAATCTTATAATGAGCAGAAACTACATCGATACAGGCACCTGTCAGTGAAATATTCAGGTTAAACAAAATAACAAATTTTCGGTACGAGACTTCTAACAAGAGGAATGTGAGAATAGTTGTCATTAATAAACCATAATCAGAGACATTCGTCTTCATACAACATAAGAATAAACCACTTCATTTAATTTGTGGATGACAATTTTGAAGCAATACAATTTGAAGATGTATGAACAAATACACACATCAAAAAACGTTTTGCATAACCCCGGTTCCCTGAACGCCTGAAGATAGACGCTGACTGTGGATGTTGTATCACAGACAAAGTCCCTTTGACCATTCAGAGATGTCACTAAACTCGACCAAAGGTGTAAACAACAACGCATGAGCAGCGCCTATTAGACGGAGGGGGTCCGACAGACGATCAGTTCCAGTCATTCCACCAGGAAGGAGGTACACGGTTCGTGTTGTCTGTAGTTCAACCACGCCTACAGACGGTCAATACCGCTGTTCGATCAAGTCTGCATTGTTGCTTTGTACCAGGAAGGCCTCTCAACAAGGGAAGTGGCCATTCGTCTCGGAGTGAACCAAAGCGATGTTGTTCGGACATGGAGGAGATACAGAGAGACAGAAACTGTCGATGACATGCCTCGCTCAGGCCGCCCAAGGGCTACTATGCAGTGGATGACCGCTACCTACGAATGATGGCTCGGAGGAACCCTGACAGCAACGCCACCATGTTGAATAATGCTTTTCGTGCAGCCACAGGACGTCGTGTTACGATTCAAACTGTGCGCAACAGGCTGCTTGATGCGCAACTTCACTCCAAACGTCCATGGTGAGGTCTATCTTTGGAACCATGACACCATGCAGCATGGTACAGATGGGCCCAACAACATGCTGAATGGACCGCTCAGGATTGGCATCACGTTCTCTTCACTGGTGAATGTCGCATATGCCTTCAACCAGACAATCGTCGGAGATGTGTTTGGAGGCAACCTGGTCAGGCTGAAAGCCTTAGACACACTGTCAAGCGAGTGCAGCAAGGTGGAGATTCCCTGCTGTTTTGGGATGGCATTATGTAGGGCCGACATACGCTGCTGGTGGTCATGGAAGACGCCGTAACGGCTGTACGATACATGTATGCCATCCTCCGACCGATAGTGCAACCATATCGGCAGCATATTCGCGAGGCATCCGTCTTCATGGACGACAATTCGCGCCCCCATCGTGCACATCTTGTGAATGACTTCCTTCAGGATAATGATATCGCTCGACCAAAGTGGCCAGCAGGTTCCCCAGACATGAACCCTATCTAACATGCCTGGGATAGATAGAAAAGGGCTGTTTACGGACAACGTGACCCACCAATTACTCTAAGGGATCTACGGCGAAACGCGGTTTAGGAGTGGGACAATCTGGAGCAACAGTGCCTTGATGAACTTGTGGATAGTATACGACGACGAATAGAGGCATGCATCAATGCAAGAGGACGTGCTACTGGGTATTAGGGGTACCGGTGCGTACAGCTATCTGGACCACCGCCTCTGAAGGTCTCGCTGTCCGGCGGTACAACATGCAATGTGTGGTTTTCATGAGCAATAAAAAGGGCGGAAATGACGTTTATGTTGATCTCTATTCCAATTTTCTGTGCAGGGTCCGTAACTCTCGGAACCGAGGTGATGCAAATCTTTTTTTGATGTGTGTATTTACCTCTTATGGGAAATGCTTGTCAGATCAAAATCTTATCATTAAAGGCGATTCTGATGTCAAAAAAAAAAAAAAAAATAAATAAATAAATAAATACATATGTGCATATTTTAAAAGATGTTGCTTTGAGAGTTAGTTATCGCGCTGCTGATATAATAGGCAAACCTTAAATTGACATGGAGTCCGTAGAAGCCTGTAATGAGATCATTGTTGTACGGATTGGTGACTGGAAGAATAGAGCAAATATGTCACGAACTGAAATCTACGCCTAATGAAAGACCTATTAAATTTTCTTTCTTTTGTCCCGCTATGAACGAGAGTAAAGGCGTTTGTGATACTATACAATTTGTTATTTTTATTAGAAGCGTTGACAGTAACTTTGTAATAAATGAATAATTGGCAGCAATTCTGAATATGAACGGTATAACCACGTCAAATTTGAAAAAGTGTGTGAAAACTGTCAAAGATGAAGCTAGTCTGGGCCAAACTGAAAAGTTTTACGACTAAAGAATCTACACGCATGGTACAAGGTACACAGTGAAGGTGGCCTTGTTGCTAAGACGAAAACAAGACGGTTTGAAGTGTTCTTCCGGCCCTTCACTTTCGTATAATTTTGAAGTGGGGACATGTGATGAGTTTGGCTGTCTGATGTACACTGGAATAGTCTTGAAAATAGGAACATATATATATATATATGGTGAAAGGACTGTGAGTCAGGCCACTACAGCAATCACGTGAAATCCATTCGAAAAGACTTTGCATAGTGCATTTTTGAACTAACAGGAAACGGAACTATTATGGAATGTTTATTGAGATAACTAGACGTTAATTTTTCTTTTCTTTCTCAAAAGCTAGACGTCTCTTTAAATAAACTTACAATTTAATCAAAATGCGCAGTTGTGCAAAGTGACTTCGATATAACCTTCAGAACTGCATGCACCAAAGCGAATCAACCTATGAACTTGTTAATCCCGTACAACTTGATAGCAGCAGTACAGGTGACCACCAGATTTAATCTGGTAAGTCAAAAAACAACTGACCAGATATTCATTAACAAACAGATATACAATTTCGATGTTGAAATGACAGTGAAGTGTAACATGTCATTCGTAGAATAAGATGTTCCATCTCTTTGATCTCCACTGGCCGACGAAACATGTCCATAGGTTAAGGTAGTTTGTAAGTAGCAAGCACACCACATTCGGAAGGTCTCTGAAGTTTGTGCAGATAGGAGTGGTAAGGACCTAGTGATACTGGCGATGAGGGTTGCGGACTGGCGCTTCTACCCGTTGGGTTGAGTCGTTTGCTCCGTGGGGCCGCGACTGAGAGACATGGAGCGCATGTTACCTCCATGACGCCAAAGAAATCATCGCCGAAAAGACAACTGATGTTCAGATATTATCGTAAAAAAATTAAAAAAAACTGTTCAGAGTCGCATATGAGGCCTAGCCGGAATTTCGCCTATGTAGTCGATCAGTTAGAAGTTAGGATTTTATGTTTTAGGAAATACATTGAGTAGGTGTGTTATTGCACTAGACAGAAGAAAAAGTCTCTTTCAGCTGCGAATTGAAGACCACGGGAGGGGGTGGGGGGAGAAGTTGGTTCACGGCTCAAGGGCACTACGTATTGTACGGTGACCGCTAGAAAACGTAAGAGGACTTGAAAATCCAATAAAATATGAGAACTGCAGTAGGAAAATAAGCCACGAAACATTTCATTTGACGATGAGAAGTACGCGAAGATAAGGTACAAAGAAAGAGGCGAAAATAAGATTTTAAAGACACGAGTCACGCACGTAAAGTTCTAGTTGGGACACACAGGAGTTTACGTTGGGCTCGGAGAAGATTACAGACGTTATTGCAGCTGACGGACCTCACAAGGGAACCTAAACTCAGCACGCGGTTTACGGCGCCACGGGGATACGTGCCGCAGGTCACATCCTCACAGCAGTAGCAGCAACTTGCACCAGCTCAAGGACGCGTGTTCGCAGCTCGACCGCGGTTCACCGCAGAACTCAGGTATGACATCTGGTGAACTATATTAGTCACAAATTTGTGACAAAAATTTCTGATTTGTTCAAGGAGCGACTCGGACAAACTGTGTTTAAAATTATAAAATTTGTAACAACTGCTAAACAGTGCCAATCTCCGAAACAAAATATTCGTAATTTTCTATGCCAGTCACCACACGTAAAATGGCATCTGAGACACAGGGAATGGACATGACAGCTTTATATGCTACATTTCATGAGGATATGTCTAAAAAAACAGAAGCAGCTCTTAAAGTCCAAGAGGAAGATATTAAAGTAGAAATGAATACTAAACAAGAGGAAACGCGTAGTAATGCAGCAACACAGCGAAAAAATTTCTACCTTAGAAAATGTAATCAGTAATTTACTCCAGCAGTTACGAAAAGAAATGAATGACGAGTGTGTTTTAGTTCACAAAAGAACTGAAGAACATTTTAAAGGTATTCATAAACACTTAAAAATAGTAAAAAAGGAAATACCGAAAAAGAGTGGGTATACTCGAACAAGATATGGCATTCAGTGAAATTCTGATTCCTCATGCTACCTTAACAGCTTTGGATGGATGATTGGCAATAGTTCGCAGAACAAAAAGTACAGGAAAGAATCGATTCCTCTAGCTTTACACCTGTTTCTATTCGCGAGTCTAATTATAATTAACAGGCGTTTCAGCGAAAATGGGAGGAGTTAGGAAAAAACACAAAAGGAACTACAGAAATGAGTACTGTATGTACAAAAAGTAGAGGTAATGCAAAAGAATGGTTAGAATAATTTCAAATGGGGGCGGGTATGAACTTGTCAAACGAGTTTCGCAACTTCAAATCAGATGGAGAATTACATCTCTCATATTTTCTAGGGCTTTACCCAAGAGCTGATTTGGGGAAGGGACCAAACAGAGAGTTCATCGGTCCCATCGGATTAGGGAAGGATGTGGAAGGAAGTCGGACGTGCCCTTTCAAAGAAACTATCCAGACATTTGCCTGAAGCGATTTAGGGAAATCACGGAAAACCAAAATCAGTGTTGCCGGAGGCGGGTTTGAAACGTCGTCCTCCCGAACGCGAGTCAAGTGTGCTAACGACTGCGTCATCTCGCTCGGTCCAAGAACTGGGGAGGACACACACACACACACACACACACACGCACACACACACACACACACACACACACACACACACACACACACACACACACACACAAATTATTTTGCTCTCAGGTATTCAGTTGGTGGCGCGAACGGTCCACTCCCAGGATTTTAAATCGTTGTAAGGCTTTAAAGAACAGTTTAAAAGAAAATACTGGCATAGGAGTAAACAGGGGGAGTTGACGCTACAAATGTTAGATCCTAAGTATTGTAATAATTCAGGCAGGGACTATAAGAAATACATTGAATAGCATTTAACGCAATCGAAGTATTTAGAGAAAACTTTAATAGAAAACTATTTGACAAAATATTCGTTAGGCAACTTCCATGCTATGTACGGAAGGAGATTTGATACAGAGAATGGAAGAATGTTAAGGAGCTATTGATCTTCGTAGAGAAACTGGATTCATTAAACAAAGAGAGGAGTGCTTACACTCAAACAGATAACAATGTTAACGAAACTACTGACAATAGTAGATATACAAATAGAAATATAAGACGAAATAACGTTACAGAAACAACATACGCAAGCAACCTACACAAAAAGTCAATAAGCAAGTTTTCACATCAAATCCTGCAAATGTTGTAGACGAAAATACGAACCAGAGTACACCTTACTCCAACCAAAAAGTGATACAAACTAACAACCCCAATACAACGAAGGAAAACGGGGAACATCCTGGAAGGAGGGTCAAAAGCCAGTACGTGACATTTCAGTAGTAGGCCAAAAGAAAGAAAAACTGGTTGCATTTACTCAAATCTTATCAGCGAGAGACTGGTTGGTAGAAGAAAAAGAATCTTTGGAAGAGGAACAAACAAAACCTATTGTATTAGGCACAGTGGAAGGTAAAATGCAGATATTTACATAGATTTGGGAAGCGAAATCTTATATCACAAGAACTGTTAGTATCTATTAAGAAACAATTTTACTATCCCGTACTGTCACTGACCGGGGTGCACGTCATTGGAATAATAACCGGCACTAAAGAGAGAATAATCAGAGAAGAAACTCTATTGACTTTAAGTATACATAATTTCAAGTTCATGCAAACAATTTTGGTCATACAAGATGTAAATTTAAAGGTTTACTGGAAACCGATTAGTTAATAAAATACAAAGGAAAGTTGGATTTCGACTGCAAAAATCTTATACTGGCAACATGGATAATATCCCTATGAGATACCATTCAGAGTGAATCGTCCAACACCATCAATCAGAAAAGGAATGTAAGGTTGTGTATTTAGTAGCGAATACATACGTAACAAGTAATTAAGTAAATGAAGGTGAGCTTTGTTTTATCCTACGGCTTTCTAGTCTACTCTACCAACCGAAGACCATAAGAAAGACTTACACAATATCTTACAGAAGTTTCGGGATGTATTTTCCGACAAACCGGGGGTGATAGAGACTAAGTGTGCCATTTCAAAGTTAAAGATTGAACTCCTCTTTTGCAAATCATGTCTAGCCTTCAGCAAGCGGCAGTCCAGGACAAAATAAATAAGACTGCAGACAATAAGAATGTGGAAATGTCTTAGCGTCTACAACAATCCACTGCTAGTGGTACGGAAAACTACAGGAGGGGAGTTACGTGCTGGACGCCTGAACGTTGAATAACATACAGAAATGGAGAGAGATCGATCTGTATGTAAAGACTATTTGCTAACCAAATTCGCACAAAGAAACAATTTCAGTTTAATGGGCTCGACAGCGGGCTATTAGTTGATAAACTTACATGAAAATTCTAGAAATTCGGTAAATCGCTAAGTTTCGAGTTTTACCTATCGGTTTGGACATCACAGTTTCGGTGTTCATTAGGGCAGTTGACGAAGTCTTAGGGAAAGAATTACTACAGCAGTTGATCATACATGTAGATGACATTTTAACAATATGTCACATCTAGGGAGAATATTGTAAAAAATTGATTAACGCCTTACAAAATTCCAAGAGAAAGAAATTACGGCCGGCCGCGGTGGTCTAGCGGTTCAGGCGCTCAGTCCGGAACCGCGCGACTGCTACGGTCGCAGGTTCGAATCCTGCCTCGGGTATGGATGTGTGTGATGTCCTTAGGTTAGTTAGGTTTAAGTAGTTCTAAGTTCTAGGGGACTGATGACCACCGATGTTAAGTTCCATAGTGCTCAGAGCCATTTGAACCATTTTGAAAGAAATCACGATTAAACTCGACAAATCACACTGCGGATGACAAGAGCTGAAGTTCGTAGGGTATCTGGTACCTGTACATGGGCCCAAATAACGACAATTAACGAGTGTCCGGAACCGAGAAATGTAAAACAATTACGTCTGTTAGCAGGATTTTATCGCCGATTCATAGAAGAACAACAAAGGAATAACCCGAGATTATTATCCTTATTAAAGCAAAAATCTAATGAATGTGGGATGAGGGAACATCAGAAGATTTTCACAGCATTATTCTATGTTTAGTAAATACACCAATATTGAAACATTCTGAGTTAAATGAACGTTTCAAACTAGCAACAAACGTACCCGAATACGGATAGCATGTGGACTGTTTCAGAGGGAAAGGAGCTCTGATACAGGAGAGCATAATATCATCACTTTCGCGAGTCGTAGTTTATTTAAACACCAACTATTCTACACGGCTATGGGAAAAGAATTACTCGCGATTGTATGGAGTATTAAGAAGTTTAAGACATTAATTTGTGGGTCAAAAAGTAATTTATATTAACCACCAAGAATTACCATTTTTAATTGAAAGGAGCCTCTTACATGACCATCTAATGCGATGGGCACTACTCTTACAAAAATATCATATAGAAACTGTTTATATTAAAGGATGACAAAATGTTGTTCCGGATGCTTTATGATGATTACCTCCAGGTATGAATGACATGACGAGGACTAGCCGAGGAGTGATTTTCACTATAGATTACCTGGCATGAAGTTACGTGAAGGATGAAGATAGAAAGCTTGCTGTAAGGATTAAACAGGATATTAGATTGGGCAGTTATTTTGGTGATAAGTAACATGGAAATAGCATTACAAACAAGCAGAGATAAATCTATACGGTGATATAAAGGAGAGGGTCTAATCTGGAAATCAAAATCGGACTTTTTGAGTTAAAAGAAGGTGTAGAGCATCACAACACGTAACAACGCCCTTCGGTCTTTTCGAGAGTGTAACAATGCCTTTCGGAATGCGTACTGCGGCGAAAACATTTCAACGCTGTATTGATGAAATCACAAGAGATCTGGATTTCTGATATGTCTACACAGACGACATTTTTAGTGACGTCTGCGTCAGAAGCAAAAAGTCTAGAACATTTAAACAAGACATTTGATCGTTTACGTATACAAGGCCTAGTTAATAAGCCTGCAAAGTGTACCTTTGAGGCAACAGAGGTTCAGCTTCTGGAATATACAATCGACCCCATGGCATCCGACCTCCTAAAGATAATGAGGAAGCCGTAGTCAAGTATTCCCGTCCTGTTACAATTAGGGAGCTACGCCGTTCTCTCGGCATCAGTAACATCGATTTATACGATCATGCACTAATAAGAGCCTCACTGAATGAACTTCTGAAGTGTGCACCGATGCCAAATCATAGAGTGCAATGGACAAACGAAACAGATAATGCTTTCCAAGCTATAAAAACAGCAACAGCAGAGGCCACTCAATTAGCTCAACCAGTATCACAAGCCCCACTTGCGCTCAAGGCAGATGCATCAGCTACCGTTACTGGCGAGGTACTTCAGCAACAAGTGGAACGTAATTGGCAGCCGCTCGCATTCTTCAGTCACAAGCTGTTACCGTCACAGCAACGCTGGGCGATCGAGAACATGCAGAGCATTACACCACATTATGCACAGTGGCAGTGTGCATAAACATTCCGTGAGATGTGCAATTCTATGTGTGTGTTATTCTTTGATTTTCTAGTTAGTTTAGTATTCTATGCTTCATGTATTAGGGGACCTGGCTTACCTACACGTGCGAGTATTAATGTAACGTAATATTTTGAAATAAATCACTAACTCTTAACCCTCAGGAGTGGAGACAATGTATCCCACAAACAGTAGAGAGAGATTTAATACGGTTTATCTATAAAGGTCAGTATGGCATACGAAAACGTATACAACACATGAGCAAATTCTATTACTTCAAGAATCTGAGCAGAAAAATTAGGGGAAGTGCTAACTGTGCTGTGAAGACGCTAATATAGCTACCCCTATAGGTCGTATCCTGTAATACATAGGGTACTATACGATTTCACTGCCGTCAATTTTTTTTTCGTCAATTACTTCGTAGCCGCGGTGGATTTATGTAGTATATCTTTGCATTTATACAATGTTGGTCAAAATATTGTAAGTTTTATTCAGTTAAGCAAGCAAATACACCCACCGTGATACACTGTTTACGGGAATATTTCAGGAATACAGGAAAACCACGACGATTATTACCAGATGTTGGAACACAATTTATTAGTAATAAAGTTTCTGGTACAGGAAGGAGTGAGACACGTAGCTATTATCAATACATTACCCGCAATCCAACCTGTGTGAACGAATAATGAAAGAACTGGGAAGGCTACGTAGAAGATATTATTCAGAAAAAATACAACATGGGCACAGCTGATCCCTGAATTCCAGTGACAATAAATGAATTACCACACACGGCTACTGTATTATCTCCAACAGAAATCATGAACAGAACCGGTGTTATGGAACCGCTATTGAAATTATTTAAGTGGCATCTACACCCAACGAAAATTTGGAAGACGTACATAAGAAAACAGAATGGCGTTTACATAGACGTGCAGATGTGAGGGTACACAAGTTTAGTAGCGAAGCACTTACTCCAATGTTTAATATTGATGAGTTAGTGCTTGTTCAAGATCATCATCATAGTTCCAATATAAAGAAAGAAAACTAGTAATTTTTTTAAGTACTGTGAACCATACAGGATTGTGAGTATACCATACCCAAGCTCCGAGTTAACTGTTCTATTATTCGCGTTTTAGTCTTCTGTAGAACAGTTTCTTCAATCTTTTTCTATCCTATAACCTTTCGAAAAACATTATCTCTAACTATCCTATCCTAGAATTACGTATATCGAACCCCAAGCAAGACATGAATATACATGTAGCGTACGATAGTACACACACTTACTTACAGAAACGTCATACAGAGGTTAAATTTCGAATCTATATTCTATATATTTTGCATAAATATTTTATTATTTTGGTACTTACTTCCAATATTTTAAGTTTATAGGTATTGTACACACTGGTTAATGTTTAAATGCAAGAGAAAATGGAGCTAAGTACCTTCAATTGTTACCAATCAGTTGTTCAGTTTACTAAGGAATATAGCTGACATTGTATCAATAACACAAATATCAAATACGAGCGATTGCAGATATCAACACGAGCGACTGAAGGAAATCAACAAATAAAACAGCGCAAACTGATAAATCGCTAGCGTGCGGTGTAGACGCATGAATAAGTATCAACAACGTTTTTTTTAAATATTTTGTATGTTTTTTTTACCTTTGCTGCTGTACTCTTGTATACACTCGTTGGTTTATGACATAGAGTAGAAATATCTCTGGAGTGAGCATTGCGTCCTGCGCATGTTGTCAACATTAAACTGGAATTGTCACGTGATCTAGAGACGACGTCGATTGTTTAGCGCCAATTCGCGTCCGCCATCAGGTAACGTCACGTCTCGTCACATAACACCAAAACATTCTACAATACCTTTCGAATGGAGGCATTCGCACAGGTCGTCAACGGAACGTCACATCATTTCACGATACGTCAAGGTTTCTCGGGAAGAAAATTTTAACGGTACCAGTCTGTTAACATCTTAAGTTAACCTATTTTCACCGCGCTCATTCTCCTTATAATAGTGGATTTTGTACTGTTGTAACTTCATAATCTTTATTTTATAATAGCGCTTTGTTTTAGTGACAAATTGGAGATATTCCATGACGAATGGGATATTTTTTCCACTTTCTTACACAACCGAGGTAGTATATCTGAAGGCGAAAACTTATTTAGGTTTTACGATAACACAACGGCGCTGACGCCCACAATGTATATGTATAAGAACATAAGTAGACGAAGCAAATTCCACCATATGACATTTTAAGCAAAAAAGTCAGCTTTATTGAAGGAGTAAAATACAGTTGTTTGTGACGTTATTAATTACGTAAGAAAAAACATAATGGATAAGTTTAACAGGCTTCATTAATTTTTTTGAAGCTTTTTTTGGTGTGTATGAATGTACATATTTTCCCTAGCAAATAACTGTCGATGTTTTGAAACGTTGTCTCACTTCTCAGTAACTTGCCAAACATAATTGTTCAAGAACATAGGTTATAAGGTTTGCTTCGGCCATTGACAAATTTTGTCGTTGTTAGCTCCTCAGTTCTGATACTATACTCTAACATTTTATGCATATTAGGGATGGTGACTCAAAATTTCACCGTTCAGTACTGTGTTAAGCGACTTGACGAAATGTGACATGAAAGACATTGTAAATACATGCTGACGTGAAGCTTCTGTGACGTCATGCTCGTTCATTTTGCTCTTCAAAGCTAAGATCCCCCATTTATTTCAAATATCAGACGTAAACAGCTATGGTGCCTGCAAACGTCTATACTAAATCCACAGAATTTACGAAGGGAATCTGTCGTTACTAGCGATATGACAACATTCAAAATTTATAGGACAAATGTCGGACAAATCTACGGCGTCCCGAGATCACGTGACCATTGTGGCAACGTGTGTTGACAACACAAAATCAATTCTGCGCTTCTGAATGCTCACTCCAGAGATATTTCTACTCTATGGTTTATGACGATTTTGTAGGGGAGGTGTCAGTTATAGTAGTACAGGGTGTTTCAAAAATGACCGGTATATTTGAAACGGCAATAAAAACTAAACGAGCAGCGATAGAAATACACTGTTTGTTGCAATATGCTTGGGACAACAGTACATTTTCAGGCGGACAAACTTTCGAAATTACAGTAGTTACAATTTTCAACAACAGATGGCGCTGCAAGTGATGTGAAAGATATAGAAGACAACGCAGTCTGTGGGTGCGCCATTCTGTACGTCGTCTTTCTGCTGTAAGCGTGTGCTGTTCGCAACGTGCAAGTGTGCTGTAGATGACATGGTTTATTCCTTAGAACAGAGGATTTTTCTGGTGTTGGAATTCCACCACCTAGAACACAGTGTTGTTGCAACAAGACGAAGTTTTCAACGGAGGTTTAATGTAACCAAAGGACCGAAAAGCGATACAATAAAGGATCTGTTTGAAAAATTTCAACGGACTGGGAACGTGACGGATGAACGTGCTGGAAAGGTAGGGCAACCGCATACGGCAACCACAGAGGGCAACGCGCAGCTAGTGCAGCAGGTGATCCAACAGCGGCCTCGGGTTTCCGTTCGCCGTGTTGCAGCTGCGGTCCAAATGACGCCAACGTCCACATATCGTCTCATGCGGCAGAGTTTACACCTCTATCCATACAAAATTCAAACGCGGCAACCCCTCAGCGCCGCTACCATTGCTGCACGAGAGACATTCGCTAACGATATAGTGCACAGGATTGATGACGGCGATATGCATGTGGGCAGCATTTGGTTTACTGACGAAGCTTATTTTTACCTGGACGGCTTCGTCAATAAACAGAACTGGCGCATATGGGGAACCGAAAAGCCCCATGTTGCAGTCCCATCGTCCCTGCATCCTCAAAAAGTAATGGTCTGGGCCGCCATTTCTTCCAAAGGAATCATTGGCCCATTTTTCAGATCCGAAACGATTACTGCATCACGCTATCTGGACATTCTTCGTGAATTTGTGGCGGTACAAACTGCCTTAGACGACACTGCGAACACCTCGTGGTTTATGCAAGATGGTGCCCGGCCACATCGCACGGCCGACGTCTTTAATTTCCTGAATGAATATTTCGATGATCGTGTGATTGCTTTGGGCTATCCGAAACATACAGGAGGCGGCGTGGATTGGCCTCCCTATTCGCCAGACATGAACCCCTGTGACTTCTTTCTGTGGGGACACTTGAAAGACCAGGTGTACCGCCAGAATCCAGAAACAATGGAACAGCTGAAGCAGTACATCTCATCTGCATGTGAAGCCATTCCGCCAGACACGGTGAAAGGTTTCGGGTAATTTCATTCAGAGACTACGCCATATTATTGCTACGCATGGTGGATATGTGGAAAATATCGTACTATAGAGTTTCCCAGACCGCAGCGCCATCTGTTGTTGAAAATTGTAACTACTGTAATTTCGAAAGTTTGTCTGCCTGAAAATGTACTGTTGTCCCAAGCATATTGCAACAAACGGTGTATTTCTATCGCTGCTCGTTTCGTTTTTATTGCCGTTTCAAATATACCGGTCATTTTTGAAACACCCTGTATTACAAGCATGAGATTGGACAGGCGGACTCAGAACACCAGTCATTTTTGAAACACCCTGTATTATAAGCATGAGATTGGACAGGCGGACTCAGAACACTGACGATTGAAAATACACCTTTTTTCGTCATGTGATGTTCTTTCTTTCTCTGCGCGCTGTCAATAAGGGCTCACTGTAGTGACTTCGGTATCTGCAACGGTGAAGTTGTGACTCCGACGTCACAACGAAGAACTTGAGCAAAAGTTTTCTTTGGGGTGTCGGGTGGTACGGGACTTTATTTTTCGGGACTATCTTCTTTTTTTCTTCAATTTTGATGAACATCATCTTTCTTTTCCTTTCCTACTTCTCCAATCGGAGGACCATATCTATCCTTCCCGCTGTTTCATATTCACAAGTTTCTATCGCTGAAACCATTCCTTCTTATAGATTATCTTACTGCAACCTGTCTTCACAGGTTAACCTGGGAGAACGACACACAGGGGGCAATACGACAACAACACTTACAGGAAGTTTCGTGACAACTACACATCAAGTTAAGTGCGGTGTCGCATGTTAATCGCGTCACGTGTTGTGTGGGAAGAGAACCTTCTAGTGCGTATAGCACGTCGGCTGAGAAGGTGATGGACAGACATGCGCACATAAATTATTCTGACAATGAGAAACAGAATCAATAAAACAGAACCCTCTTGTGAAGAGATGGTTCTGAGATGGACATGAGAAATCAAGTAAATATTCTTTGTAATGTAAGTAGTATAAGGATTAGGAGACGCTTGCACGTACCACTTAGTATTCATCTCGATAGGTACAATATATTGACAATACATAGCAGATTAAAAATAGGGAGAGGATGAAAAAGAAGTCCAAATACGTTGATCATTGAATAAGATAAACATACTTAAAACAAAGCGGAGCACGTGGAACAGAGTTACTGGCAGAAGGTATCACACAAGATGAAGCGTACGATAACGATTAATAGTTCACAATTTAGGTGCAATATCAGCGCAGAACTGTTAAGAGCCGTAAATATTAACGTAAGATAGACCTGAGGGCGGTGGGAATGTACACAAGGTAATGATCACCAGAGTCAAAAATAGAAGGAGTAAGATCTTCTGCTGATGAGAGTATAAACAGGAAAAGATAATTTACACAGGGATTGAAAACTGTTGGTGCGGTGTACAACATGTTAAGACGATAAAGATTAAGTGGACCTAAAGAAGGATGACTTACGCCTTAGAGAGAGTAGATCTGCGAAAGGAAGGACACGTGGCGCTTCCATGAAGGGAGAGTTGAAAAGAGATACTGGCATCTCAGATCGAAATGTAACTGAGAAGTATCCGCCCATAGAATCAGGTGTAAACGAGCACAGGTACTGTGTTTACGTTAAAGAAGCGTTCTCCAGACAAGAATAATGTGGCATGGATCTGGTTGATTACATACGTTTCAAGATCGGTTTAAGGACGTGAGTACCTGAGATTGGGAATAGGTAAATGGATTGTTGATTCCAACGTCAGAAGAACCCCCTTGGTAAATGAAATAATTTAAACCGCAAATAAGCATAATATAGATACCTGTGTCAAGAAATGAAGTAAAGAGAACACGACAGTAAACCAGGGCCTCCTATGTGCAGAAAAAAAAAAAACAAGATGATTAAATGTAATGTCTCGAGAAGCTTACAAAAACGTTTGTGCATATCGGAATATCCATAGCCAAGTGAACTTAGTTCTTATAACCCGGATAATAACAACAACAAAATGAAAATACTAAAGTATAATCTCAAAATTAAAATGTCCGAATTATGGAGCGGAGATGAAATTATAGCTACTCATGTCAGATACAGACAGCAATGAAAGAAACTCTACGCGATTCCCATAGGGACCTGAACTGAAAATAGCTTTTGTGTTTGGTTAATTTATGACGTCAAGTAGTTGGTGAAATGGAATGGAACTGAATGACACTTTATGCGAATCCAAGAGGGATCAGAACTGCAAACAGCATTAGAATTTATTTACTAACAAGGGAACCTCCCCATCGCACCCCCCTCAGATTTAGCTATAAGTTGGCACAGTGGATAGGCCTTGAAAAACTTAACACAGATCAATCGAGAAAACAGGAAGAAGTTGTGTGGAACTATGAAAAAAATAAGCAAAATATACAAACTGAGTAGTCCATGCGAAAGATAGGCAACATCAAGGACATGTTTGTGCTTAGGAGCGCCGTGGTCCCGTGGTTAGCTTGAGCAGCTGCGAAACCAGAGGTCCTTGGTTCAAGTCTTCCCTCGAGTGAAAAGTTTGTTTTTATTTTCAGACAATTATTATCTGTCCGTCCGTCCATCCGTCCGATGCGAGATAACTGCGCCGTAGTATGGGGACGTTACACCTAAACAAACATCGAAACATCCACAAGAAAACCTAAATCGGGCAAGGTAGAAGAATCTTTTTACCCATTCGCCAAGTGTACTAGTTAAGTGGGTCGACAACATATTCCTGTCATGTGACGCAGATGCCGTCACCAGTGTCATATAGAATATATCAGGAATCGGTTGCCCTATGACCTTGCGATCAAATGTTTTCAGTTCCCATTGGAGAGGCACGTCCTTTCGTCTACTAATCGCACGGTTTTGCGGTGCGGTCGCAAAAAACAGACACTAAACTTATTACAGTGAACAGAGTCGTCAATAATCGAACGGACAGAACTTTGCGAAAATAAAAAGAGTAACATTTTCACTCGAGGGAAGATTTGAACCAAGGACCTGTCGTTCCGCAGTCGCTCACGCTAACCACGGGACCACGGCGCTCCTGAGCAGACACACGTCCTTGATGTTGCCTATCTTGGGCATGGACTACTCAGTTTGTATATTTTGCTTCTTTTTTCATAGTTCCACACAACTTCTTCCTGTTTTCTCGATTGATCTGTGTTCAGTTTTTCAAGGCCTATCCACTGTGCCAACATATAGCTAAATCTGAGGGGGGTGCGATGGGGAGGTTCCCTTGTAAGATGGTATCGGTGAACAAGCAGCTCGTTAGAATGAAATTACAACGAAATAAACACCCATAGCTGCTTACAGGCGTTGACATACGTCAACGGAGACAGATGAAAATGTGTGCCCCGACCGGGACTCGAACCTGGGATCTTCTGCGTACATGGCAGACGCTATATCCTTCTGAGCCACCGAGGACACAGCGGATAGCCCATTATACTCATTACTCGCGGCGCGTTGCCGATTCCCATAAGAGTTCGGGCACTGTTTGTGCATTCGTACAGAAGAAGAAGATGGTCAAGTGGCCGGTGAGCCTTAACTATATATTTACTAAGATGGTATCTGTTCTTTCGGACATGTCGAGTAATGAGTATAATGGGCGGGGGCACTACGAATGTAGTGCGGGACAAGACGATGAGAATGTGGGTTTCGCAGGAGGCGTGCCAGAGACAAATCCCTCCAGTCGCGCTATCCTCTGTGTCCTCGGTGGCTCAAATGGATAGAGCGTCTGCCATGTAAGCAGGAGATCGCGGGTTCGAGTCCCGGTCGGGGCACACATTGTCATCTGTCCCCGTTGACGTATGTCAACGCCTGTAAGCAGCTATGGGTGTTTATTTCATTGTAATAGCATTAGAATTTTGTAAAGGTATAACATAATTGTTTGAAAAATGAAGTTTATTGTAAATGTGTGAAATCTTGTAGAATTAGGTTTGTGAGCACGAGATCTTTCGTCTCAGTGGGGTAATATAAGGTGTAACATCTCATTCTACAAATGAGATGTTCAACTTGATTTCCATTGGCCGACGAAAGATGTTCATAGGTTAAAGTAGTTAGTAAGTAGAAGCACACCACTTTGGGAGTTTTTTTTTTTTTTTTTTTTTTTTTTTTTTTTTTTTTTTTTTTGACGGTTTTTTGCAGATCGGAAATGGGAGGATCCAGTGCTACGGGCGATGAGGGCTGCGGACTGGCGCTTCCACTGCTGGGTGGAGTCGTTTGCTCCGTGGGGTGGTGACTGGAAGACATGGAGCGCACGTGACCTCCATGACGACAAAGAAATCATCGCCGAAAAGACAACTAATGTTCAGACTTTATTCTAAAAAACTGTTCAGCGTCGCCCGTGAAACGCACTCATGCAAATACCTAGCCCGAATTTTACGCCTAAGTAGTCGATCAATTAGAAGTAGATAGGATTGTATGTTATTGGAAATACACAGAGCTCAACTTCTGTAGATGTGTTATTGCACTAGACAGAAAAAGAAGTATGTTTCCGCGTCATCGACGCTGCGGACAGAAGTTCACAGGGGAAAAGCTGGTTCAAGGTGGCACTGCTTAGCGGTACCCTTGCTGCATCAACATTGTATAGTGACCGGTAGAAAACGTGAGAGAATTGGAAAATCCAGTAAAATACGAGAGCTGACCGACGACTCAACTCTTTCAACGGTCCATTACTATCATCCCAGTAGGAAAATAAGCCACAAACCATTCCAACGGACACTGACATTTTCTGTTCACAAGATAATTAAATTTGCGCTTAGAAATAATTGCAGAGTAAAAGACAACTATATCACAAGACGACAAAACATCATTTTCAATGGTATGAACATCAATAAAAGTAAGACAAGGATAATTAAATGCAGTCAAATCAAGTCAGGTGACGCTGAGGGAATCAGATTAGTAAATGAGACATTGCAAGCAGTCAAAGAGTAGACAATTAAACAACTGATGATGAGCAAAGTAGAGAGGATATAAAATGCAGATTGGCACTATCAAGAAAAGCCTTTCTGAATACGAAAAATTTTGTTACACCAAATATAAATTCAAATTTTTGAAGTCACTGTCTGAAGGAGAAACGTGGATGATAAGATGAGTAGAGAATAGAAATCTGTGAAATGCAGTGTTACCAAAGGTGGGTAGATTGACTAATGATGAGGTACTCAACCGAATGTTTGAGAAAAGAGATTTATGGCACAACTTCAGTAAAAGAAGGCATTGGTTAACAGGACACACCCTGAAGCATAAAGCAATAGTGAGTTTGGATGTAGGGTATAGCAGTTACACAGAAATGAAGTGACTAGTGCAAGACAGACAAGCATGGAGAGTTGCATCAAATGAGCCTTCCAACTGAAGAACACATCAACATGTTTCGAAACTCCCCACGGATCATAGACCTTGCCGCAGAGGGGTGGCTTTCGTGCATCAAAAATACTTGCAAGCAGCTGTTAAACCACATCCAAAGGATATTTGTGAAGCATGGGCAAACTAAAGGACCTGTAACTTTAATGTGTGGTTTAATGGCGATGCCATCCTTTTGGGTAAAATAATCTGGTGGTAAAATAGAGTCCAATTCGGATCTCCAGGACTACTCAGGACACGTCACATGGAAAAAAATCTGACATTATATGGGTAAGAGTGTGAGTGCTAGCTCCCTTAGTAGGGTATGCTCGTTGGAAAATTTAGAAAGAGAAATGAGTGGGATGTGCAGTGATACTAATAACAAGACTTCTGGTCGGTTGAGTATAGAGCTGTCAACACAAAATCAAACAGGGGTCACACAGGAGTAGGTCTAATAAAGGATAAAACAATAAAGGAATTTGGGTGCACTACTAAAAACAACTTAATGAATGCATTATTGTAGCCAAGGCAGACACAAAGCCAACACCCAAGTTCATTTATGACAGTAACAGGTCATAAAGATGATGAAGACATTGAAAGAATGTATAAAGAAACAAAAGAAATTATTCAGATCATTAAGATAGACTAAAATATGCTTATGATGCGAGACTGGAATTCAGAAGATGGAAAAGGAAGAGGTGGAAAAATAGTAGAACAAGACTGAGTGAAAAGAATGAAAGAGAAAGCCAGCAGATATAATTTTTTGTAAAACATACTTGAACTGCATTGAACACTTGGTTTAAGAATCACGAAAGAAACCTGTATACATTAGAGAGACATGCAGACACTGGAAGAATTGAGGTAGATTATATAGTATTAAATAATATTATAAATTTATAAACAAGAGCCAATTCATACTTTTATCACAAATCATTGGCTACAAAATACAGTTAAAAAAGAGCAGAAATATAGGAAATTAAGGTGGAGCAACCTCTACGGAAAATAAAAGAAAAATTTGGAGAAAAGACAAGAAGCTGTACAAATATTAACAGCTCAGATGACAAGCCAGTACTAAGCAAAGAAGGGAAGACTGAAAGGTGAAATGAATAAAATGACTATACAATGGGCACAAGCATTCAGATAATATTGTGGAAAGGAAAGATGAAGCAGACTGAGAGTATGCTGGGGCTACAACACTGTGGAGAAGAGGGTTTGATTGATTTGGGGGAGGAGACTAAATAACAAGTTCATCGGTCTCATTGGATTAGCAAAGGATGCGGGATGAGTCGGGCGTGCCCTTTCAAAGGAACCATCCCGGCATTTGCCTGAAGCAATTTAGGGAAATCACGGAAAACCTAAATCAGGATGGCTGGACTGAACGTTCATCCTCCTGAATGCAAGTCCAGTGTGCTAACCACTGCGCCACCTTGCTCGATCTGTGGAGAAGAATTTGACAGAGTTGAAAGCCTTATTTGAAACATGGCACCTTGAGTACATTACATTCCCTCAGAATTATTAAAATCCATGAGACAACACACCATGACAAAACCATTCCGCCTGGTACAAAGATATATTGTGTGTGTTTGTAAAGTCACGGAAGTGGTTTTATTGCGAAAAGGCTGTATGTCGCAGTATGTTCAAACTATTTTGGTTAGATGGAGGGATTCCTGACTTCACAGTGTGACCAAGGTCATTCTACTCTGTGCAGTGCTTGGGTCAGTGTCATTAATATTATGAAACTCTTCCCAAACATCGCGTCATAATGCCCAAAGAAGCAAATGATTTAACAGCAGAGCACACATTACAACAGTACCAATCAACTGATCCAGCAAGCCTATGGGGACTCTGCTCTAGTGTCTTCATAAGTTTCAAGTTGGTTGAAGGTGTGTCTAAGGAGGACCAGAAAGAGGTGACCAACCTTAAGCGGCCATCAAATAGCCATATTGACGAAAATGTGACATACACACGGTGAGATTTGTTGAACTCTGCCCATCGAATTACCGTTACAATGCTTGCACAGACACTGAACCTTCAAACAACTGCTGTGCACACCATCATGATAAACAATTATATGACAAGTGTATGCCAAGGTGGTCTCCAAAGTGTTGATGGATAAAGAAAGGATCAACTGAGTGACTATCAATAATGAAATGAAACTATTTGGTTCCAGAGACCTTTACATGTCTCTAACATCAATAATGCAACAATATTATGAAAAGGAAAGTTGCTACTCACCACGTAGCAGAGATACTGAGTCGCAGATAGGCATAACAAAAAGGCATACTCACAATTAAAGCTTTCGACTGTTAAGGCCATTGTCAACACTAGACGACACACACACACACACACACACACACACACACACACACACACACACACAAATGCAACTAGCATACCCAACTGCAAGCAGCAGCATCAGTGCATGACAGGAGTGGCGACTGGGTGGGAGTAAGAGGGAGGCTGAGGTGGGGAGGGAAAGGGATAGTATGGTAGGGGTGGCGGACAGTGATGTGCTGCTGGTTAGATGGGGGGGGGGGGGGGCGGGTGCAGAGGAAAGGGGGGAAGGGGGGGATGTAGTGTAAAAGGAGAGATGTGGATGGTGGAATGATGGCTGTGTAGTGTTGGAATGGGAACACGGAAGGAGTGGATGGGTGAGGGCAGTGACTAACGAAGATTGAGGCCATGAGCATTACAGAGAGAGTTCCCACCTGCACAATTCAGAAAAGCTGGTGCTGGTGGGAAGGATCCATATGGTGCAGGTTGTGACGCAGTCTTTGAAATGAAGGATATCATGTTTGGCTCCGCGTTCAGCAACAGGGTGGTCCATTTGTTTCTTGGCCACAGTTTTTTGGTGGCCATTCATGTAGACAGACAGCTTGTTGGTTGTCATGCCTACATAGAATGCAGCACAGTGGTTGCAGGTTAGCTTGTAGATTATATGACTGGTTTCACAGGTAGTCCTGCCTTTGATGGGATAGGTGATGTTAGTGATCGGACTGGAGTAGGTGGTGGTGGAAGGATGTATGGGACAACTCTTGCATCTAGGTCTATTACAGGGATATGATACATGAGGCAAGGGATTGGGAGCAGGGGTTGTGTAAGGATGGACGAGTATATTGTGTAGGTTCAGTGGACGGCGGAATACCACTGTGGGAAGGGGGGAAGGATAGTGGGCAGGACATTTCTCATTTCAGGGCACGATGAGAGGTAATCGAAAGCTTGGCAGAAAATGTAATTCAACTGCTCCCATCCTGGGCGGTACTGAGTTAAGAGGGGAGACCCTTGGTATATTTCGAGAGGGACTGCCTGTCACTGCAGATGCGACGACCCTGGGTGGCTAGCTGTATGGAAGGGATTTTTTGGTATGGAATAGGTGGCAGCTGTCGAAGTGGAGATATTGCTGATGGCTAGTAAGTTTGATATGGGAGGAGGTCCTGTTGTAGCCATCTTTGATGGTAGAGGTCAACATCTAGGAAGGTCGCTTGTCGGGTAGAGTAGGGCCAGGTGAAGCAAATGGGGGAGAAGTTACTGAGGTCCTTGAAGAATGTGGATATGGTGTCCTCACCTTAAATCCAGGTAGCCAAGATTTAGTCAATGAATCTGAACCAGGTGAGGGGATTAGGATTCTGGGTTTTTAGGAAGGATTCATCTAGATATCTCATGAATAGGTAGGCACACGATGGTGTCATGTGGGTGCCCACAGCTTTACCCCAGATTTGTTTGTAGGTAATGCCTTCAAAGGAGAAGTAATTGTGGGTGAGTTGGTCATGGCAACGAGGTTGTTGGTTTGGAATCTGTTGGGTGTTGGGAAAGGTAGTGTTCAATAGTGTACAGGGAGGTGGCTTCAATAGCGACAAGCAGAGCACTGTGTGGCAAAGGGACAGGAACTGTGGAGAGTCAGTGTTGGAAATGGTTGGTATCTTTTATATAGGAGGGTACGTTCCGGGTAATAGGTTGAAGGTGTTGGTCTACGAGAGCAGAGATTCTCTCAGTGGGGCCACGTTACAGGTCATAATGGTGTGTCCTGGGTGGTTAGGTTTATGGACTTTAGGAAACATGTAGGAGGTTGGAGTGCGGGGAGTGGTAGGGGTGAGTAGAGAGGTGGACTCCGGGGAGAGATTCTGGGATGGGCCTAAGGATTTGCATAGTGACTGGAGGTCCTGCTAGATTTCTGGATTGGAGTCACTGTGGCAAGGATTTTAGGTGGAAGTATCTGACAGATGGCGGAGTCCTTCCACCCGGTAATCCTTGCGATTCAAAACTGTGGTGGAGCCTTTGTCTGCAAGTAGGACTATAAGGTCGGGATCAGTTTTTAGATGGTGGACTGCGATTCTTTCTGCGGATGTAAGTTAGTTTGCATGTTGAGGGATTTGGGGAATGATGGTGAGACAAGGTTCGAGGTTAAGAAATTCTGGAAAGTTAACAGGAGGTGATCTGAGGGCAGTGGGCGTGGATCACTGTTGGACGGAGCAGTGAACTGAGTCAGGCAAGGTTCTATATTGGTCTTTGGTTGAGTCTGATTGGTACGGTTGGTGGTGAAAAAGCGTTTCTACTGTAGGGAGTGGGTGAAGGAAATAAGGCTTTTAACAAGTCCCGTATGACTGAATTTGGGAGTGGGGCAAAAGGTGAGGCCTTTGGAAAGTACTGATATTTGCAAATCCATGGATTTTGATGGAAGGCTCGACAATTTTGAGCTTAAGGATACCGACATACTTGTGAGTTTCACCATTGTGTTTCTTTTCATCAGAGAGTGTTTGCAAGAATCATTACAACTTACTGGCCAGAAATTTGACACAGAGATGATCAACTTTTTTAGGCTTGTCTTGACATCAACATAACGTGTTTTCGATGGTGGCTACGACGAGCAAATGGAAGGAGTAGCTGTAGGGAGACGACTTTCACCATTTGTGCCCAACTTGTATACAGAGCATTTCATTGGGGGAGCATTGGAATCAGCCAATGGGAAGCCTGCTTATACTTTCTGACATGTAGATGACAACTTTTGTGACGAAGCAAGCTGGGATCTCTTTTCTTCCTTTCTTGTTTTGCCATCTGCCTCCTTAAATTCATTTTTGACTAATTACCATTAACATACATGAGTATAATCTGCACTTTCATAAAAGAGAAAGTCCTAATAAATATAGCACCAGATCTAATCTTGAGCTTAGTTTTGTGTATGTAATTAATTTCCTAATTTATTTTGACCATTCCTAGTTAATTCTTTTGTTATAAGGTGAAATCAGTAATTGTTTTGTGACTTAAATTCTATTGTTGGCTTATAAACAAATATAAATTCTGTACTAATTATAAACACTCGGAAGATAAACTACTAGTATTTTTACAGTATTTATTTGGCTCTATTCAAAAACACATTAGCAAAGCCAGCCCTTGATTAATTACAAAATAATTACAAAGTTTGTCAAAAGTATTGTTTGGTAAATATATCCGTTAATTTCATCATTTAATCATATAATTCGGCCTAACCTTTGTGGTAGAAGAAAGAGTTAAAAAGATGGAATTTTTCGATGGATTCAGTTAATTGAATGAGTTATGTTTTAATTGTAATTTTTGTAACTTATAAACATCGAACAATGTATTGTTACAGTGCCTATTATTGTGAGAATATATACAGGACGGATTTTTGGTCCTGAGACAGTCAGTCCAGGTAGATTTTCAGACGGGAAGTCAGTGACAGTTTCAAATAGCAACAATGCAGACAGTGGAATTAGAGTAACACACATAGGACATATGTTAAAATAATAACATTGTCTGTTCAATTTATTTGAGAAATAGTGTCACATGTACCATGTTATTATGCAAGAACTGTGAACTGCATGATTAGGTTTTTACTGTTCACAGCTGTTCAACAGCAAACAATTTTAGCAGTATGCTGATGTATGCCTGCAAACTATTAATGAGGCTTATCAAAAGTTACAAATAGTGAACTGGCCATATGACTGTGTAATATTGGGGGGTTGTGAACAGTGAAAGTAAAGAACTGTGAAATGCAACAGCGCAACTGTCAGCAACATAATTTACAGTAGTCAGTGCTGAGCTTCCACCCGATCCAGTATAACAATGCAGTATGTCAACACTGAGGACTATCAATGAAGAAATAAAGCAGGTGAATGTCACACTTTGTCATGCGACCAGGTGGAAGAGGGAGCTGAATGACTTCCTCATACATCTCAGTTCCATGCACCAGAAAATCCTTTCACCATGTTAGTCTAAATGGATGGAGAGGTCCCTTTTCTGGATGTCCTGGTAAGAAGAAGAGTGGGTGTTACGTTGGACCATAGTAAGTACCTCAAAGAAACACAAACCAACCTATACCTACATGCAGACACATGCCACCACCTGATGCAGAGGAATAGGCTGCTCAAAACACTGGTGATAGGACTCACTTCCTCTTTGACAATGAAAGTCTCAATTAAGGACTTTAACATCTGAAGACAATTTTCTGGAAGAAGAGCTATGAGGAGCGGCAAATTTGTCCTCCACCTACTGTAAAACTGGCAGATACAGAAGAGGAACCTCACGAGGACATGGCCAATGCTTTTATTCCTTTCTGTGTTGCATTATCCATAAAGATAGGATAATTTCTGCAGACACACCAAGTGAAGACTGTCTTCTCTCCATCAGCTAGAACACGGGCACTGCTTGGTAGTGTTAAAGCTGATACTGGACTAGAGAAATCCGGGGTTTATTAGACATCCTGCCAATTTGGCAATACATATACGTCAGGCAGTGCATACTCTTGAAGATCATTGTCTAGAAAACCAATCAGACACCAGACTACAGGAAACCAGCAAGTCAGCACTCATGGAACATTGCTTTTCAGCATAACATGAAATGGATTATGACCGTTCTAAGGTTCTGATACAAATGTCTAACTTCTGGGTATGTATCACAAAATAAGCTGCGCGGTCTGAGGCAACTTGTCATGGTCCGCACAGCTCCCCCCCCCCCCCCCCCCCCCCCCCACACACACACCCCACCCCCCACCCCGTCGGAGATTCGAATCCTTCCTTGGGCATGGGTGTTTGTGTTGTCATTAGCGAACCGTACTTTAAGTTCGATTAAGTAGTGTGTAGGCTTAGGGATGGATGATCTCAGCAGTTTGGTCCCATAAGGTCTTACCACAAATTTCCAAATTTTCATAAAATAATCTATCGAGATTCAAGTAGGGGACCACTGATCAATTATTATAATGGCTACATCCTTAGTAAGGCCTGGGAAGTAGCAATTAGTCTGATTAAGAAGAGGAAAGAGACATCCCACGAAGAGGAAAGAGATATCCCACAATGAACTAACTTCGGAGGCAAGCAGAGGAATAGCAGAACTGCCGTCAGCATGCATGTCTGGGATTGGACCAAGGTCCGGAGGAATGGGGAAGGAGATGCTGGGTGCAGACGGTGAACAGAGCACCAGGTTGGAGGGAATGGGGGAAGAGAGAAAAGCACCACATCAGCCCCCTAAGCAGTCAGTTCATCAGCGTACCTGATGATGGCAACGTAAGTCGCTTGCTGAAATATTATGCCCATTGGACACAAACATCCATGAACTATCCATCAACATATACACAAACCAGACTACAGTTACAAGTCAAAGAAAGCACAAAAGGGAAGCATTAGTTGAAAAGGCAGTGACGCAGGGAAATACCTCATCCCCCATGATATTCAATCTGTATGGGGAGCAAAATAACTGAGGATGGTAGAAGTAAAGAGGATATAAAATCTAGACTGACTACAGCAAGACAAGCAATTCTGAAAATGATAAATTTCCTTAAATCAAGTATAAATTTAAATGTTACAAAGTCTTTGCTGATGGTAACTGATCTAGAGTGTAGTACTATGTGGAAGTTAAACGTATACAGCAAACAGTTCAGACAAAAAGATAACAGACGCTTTTGAAAAGTAGTGGTACAAAAGATTGCTGAATATTAAGTGTGTAGTCTGGATGACTAATGAGGAGTTAATACATGGATCTGGAGAGAAAAGAAATTTATGGCACAATTTGATTACACTAAAAGAGAAGATCATTTGATAGGACACATCTGTCTTGCTTATAGTCCTGAAAGGACTACCTTGAACTGAACTGAAAAAGGATAGTATCTACGCATGTGAGCAAGCTGGTTCCCATTACAGCCGGTTCTACAGTTTGTTTCGTTGAGTAGTACACTGTGATCAAAGGATGATTAAGTGTTTTGTTCACTATGCAGATACGAAAAATTGTGTCTTCTGCACCTGGATGTTTTATTTGTTTCTAACCAGACATGCAAAAATCAAACAATCCAAAATTCAGAATGGAGTGTGACAATTATGAAAAGAAAAGTTGCTACTCACCATACAGTGTAGATGCTGAGTTGCAGACAGGCAGGACAAAAGGAATGGCTGGCTTTTGGCCAGTAATACCTTCATCATCAAAAATAGACCACACACACACACACACACACACACACACACACACACACACACACACACACACACACACAAAACAACTGCAGTCTCAAGCAACTAAGACCACACTGTGAGTAGCAACACCAGTGCATAATGGGAGTGGCAATAGGGTGGGGGTAAGGAGGAGGCTGGGGTGGGGATGGGGGGGGGGGGGGATAGTAGGTTAGAGGTTAGGGATGGTGGACAGTGAAGTGCTGCAGATTAGACGGAGGGCAGGCAAGCGGTAGTGGTGGTGTGGTGGTAGTGATGGTAGGGGGGCTCGGCCTCTCCGCTATATGGTGAGTAGTAACTTTCTTCATAATATTATTGCAGACACGTTTTGCCTATTCATGCTAGGCATTATCAGTGGTATTCTATTTTCAGTATTTTCATATAGTCATGTGCTCTTAAATAAGATACTGAATGTATACAGTACAGGTTTCCAATTGATGGGTCACATTTATACATTTCACAATACATAAATTATCCTGTTTCACACTCCACAGTCTCATTTACAGAATTACATAAACATAAGTGTAAGTGTTAAGTAACATTTACAAAGTATTCTTTTTATCTGAATCTTTCAGAAAATTAATATTAAAATCTCCACAGACTATCATTTGCTTAGGTGGTATAATAATGATTTCAATTTTTTAAGAATGTTTTTTAAGAATATCTGAAAGTATCCCAGTGAGGATCTGCACAGGGCATCCCAGGAGGGACGATCAGTATTCAGGGATATGACAAGAACACTCATTTGATATAAAAACCTTCATATGGAAATATGCCCTATGCTGAATGGACTCTGAGACAGGATGCATTTAATGTACATTTGTTTTTGTGCTAATGGTGTGCACACATGTATCTCCCCTCCCCCCCCCCCCACATCTCTGAAGTTTTATTCTAGCCCACCCTACCACATTACTTCCAACCTCTTTGCTCAGGACACCTTTCCGCCATTAAACTAGCCTGCTGCCGTGTAGTTGGCCATAGTGTGTTGTGAGTGGAGTAGTGCAAGGGGTTGAGTGTACATCAGATGACTGTTTGCACACACGTTGGCTACAATGCCATTCATCTACATAAATGGAGAATATGCAGATATATTGTATGTTTATGGCTTCAGAGATGGTAGTGCTCTTGATGCTTTTGAAGTGTATGTCGCCACTTTCTGACATGTCAAATTCCTGATCACAGAGTTTTTACCAAAGTTTTTAGCATACTGTGTGAAACAGGTATTCTTACAAGTTCCCAGTTTTATTCTGAACATGTTCAACCAACTGTGCAAGAACAGTAACACACTGTTGAAATGGTGCAGCAAAGACCTACTATCAGCACATACCAATGTCCGACAAACAAACATATGGTGAACACTAGATGTGGAAAATTTGTAGCCATTTCACATACTGCGAGTCCACAATCTTCACACTGGTGGCAATGCCACATGACTTGAATTTAGTCATTCGTTATCATTAAAACTATTCACTGACAAAGCCACACTCACACAGAATGGAATCAACAAGATACCTAACAAACACCGATGGACACAGGAAAATCCACAAGACATGATGGAAACCAATAGCCAACTCCATTTTTCGATCAAGGGAGGCTGGATGGGTGAGGACAATAACTAATGAAAGGCTGAGGCCAGGAGGGTTACGGTAACAGAGAATATATTGTAAGGAAAATTCCCACCTGTGCAATTAAGAAAAGCTGGTGTTGGTGGGAAGGATCCATATGGCACAGGTTATGAAGCAGTCATTGAAATAAAGGATGTCATGTTTGGCAGTGTGCTCAGCAACAGGGTGGTCCAGATGTTTCTTGGCCACAGTTTGTTGGTGACCATTTAAGTGGACAGCTTGCTGGTTGTCATGCCCACATAGAATGCAGCACGGTAGTTGCAGCTTAGCTTGTAGATCACATGACTGGTTTCATACGTAGCAATGCCTTTGATGGGATAGGTCATGGTTGTAACTGAACTGGAGTAGGTGGTGGTGGGAGGATGTATGGGACAGGTCTTGCATCTAGGTCTATTACAAGGGTATGAGCCGAGAGGTAAGGGGTTGGGAGCAGGGGTTGTGTAGGGATGGATGAGTATATTGTGCAGGTTCGGTGGACGGCAGAATACAACTGTGGGAGAGGTGGGATGGGTAGTGGGCAGTACATTTCTCAGTTCAGGGCACAACAAGAGGTAGTCAAGACCCTGACAGAGAATGTAATTCAGTTGCTCCAGTCCTGGGTGGTATTGAGTTACGAGGGGAATACTCCTCTGTGGCCGGACTGTGGGACTATGGGATGTGGTGGGAGACTGGAAAGATAAGGCAAGGGAGATATATTTTTGTACAAGGCTGGGAGGATAATTACGGTTTGTGAAGGCTTCAGTATATTTCGAGCGGGACCGCTTGTCACTGCAGATGTGATAACCACAGGTGAATAGGCTGTATGGAAAGTACTTCTTGGCATGGAATGGGTGGCAGCTGTTGAAGTGGACGTGTTGTTGGTGGTTAGTAGGTTTTATATGGACGGAGGTACTGATGTAGCCATTTTTGAGGTGGAGGTCAACATCTAGGAAGCTGGCTTGTTGGGTTGTCAGGACCAGGTGAAGGAAATGGAGGAGAAGTTGTTGCAGTTCTGGAGGAATGTGGATAGGGGGTCCTAATCCTCGATCCAGATCACAAGGATGTCATCTATAAATCTGAACCAGGTGAGGGGTTTAGGATTCTGGGTGTTTAGGAAGGATTCATCTAGATGGTCCATGAATACGTTGGCACAGGATGGTGCCACCGCAGGTGCCCATAGCTGTACCCCGGATTTGTTTGTACGTAACGCCTTCAAAGGAGAAGTAATTGTGGGTGAGGATATACACTCCTGGAAATTGAAATAAGAACACCGTGAATTCATTGTCCCAGGAAGGGGAAACTTTATTGACACATTCCTGGGGTCAGATACATCACATGATCACACTGACAGAACCACAGGCACATAGACACAGGCAACAGAGCATGCACAATGTCGGCACTAGTACAGTGTATATCCACCTTTCGCAGCAATGCAGGCTGCTATTCTCCCATGGAGACGATCGTAGAGATGCTGGATGTAGTCCTGTGGAACGGCTTGCCATGCCATTTCCACCTGGCGCCTCAGTTGGACCAGCGTTCGTGCTGGCGTGCGGACCGCGTGAGACGACGCTTCATCCAGTCCCAAACATGCTCAATGGGGGACAGATCCGGAGATCTTGCTGGCCAGGGTAGTTGACTTACACCTTCTAGAGCACGTTGGGTGGCACGGGATACATGCGGACGTGCATTGTCCTGTTGGAACAGCAAGTTCCCTTGCCGGTCTAGGAATGGTAGAACGATGGGTTCGATGATGGTTTGGATGTACCGTGCACTATTCAGTGTCCCCTCGACGATCACCAGTGGTGTACGGCCAGTGTAGGAGATCGCTCCCCACACCATGATGCCGGGTGTTGGCCCTGTGTGCCTCGGTCGTATGCAGTCCTGATTGTGGCGCTCACCTGCACGGCGCCAAACACGCATACGACCATCATTGGCAGCAAGGCAGAAGCGACTCTCATCGCTGAAGACGACACGTCTCCATTCGTCCCTCCATTCACGCCTGTCACGACACCACTGGAGGCGGGCTGCACGATGTTGGGGCGTGAGTGGAAGACGGCCTAACGGTGTGTGGGACCGTAGCCCAGCTTCATGGAGACGGTTGTGAATGGTCCTCGCCGATACCCCAGGAGCAACAGTGTCCCTAATTTTCTGGGAAGTGGCGGTGCAGTCCCCTACGGCACTGCGTAGGATCCTACGGTCTTGGCGTGCATCCGTGCGTCGCTGCGGTCCGGTCCCAGGTCGACGGGCACGTGCACCTTCCGCCGACCACTGGCGACAACATCGATGTACTGTGCAGACCACACGCCCCACGTGTTGAGCAATTCGGCAGTACGTCCACCCGGCCTCCCGCATGCCCACTATACGCCCTCGCTCAAAGTTCGTCAACTGCACATACGGTTCACGTCCACGCTGTCGCAGCATGCTACCAGTGTTAAAGACTGCGATGGAGCTCCGTATGCCACGGCAAACTGGCTGACACTGACGGCGGCGGTGCACAAATGCTGCGCAGCTAGCGCCATTCGACGGCCAACACCGCGGTTCCTGGTGTGTCCGCTGTGCCGTGCGTGTGATCATTGCTTGTACAGCCCTCTCGCAGTGTCCGGAGCAAGTATGGTGGGTCTGCCACACCGGTGTCAATGTGTTCTTTTTTCCATTTCCAGGAGTGTAGTTGGTCATGGCGGCTACGAAGGAGGTAGTTGCTTTGGAAAGTCGGGTGTTGGAAAGGTAGTGTCCAATAGCAGTAAAGCCATGGGGATTAGGGATATTAGTGTACAGGGAGGTGACATTAATAGTGATGAGCAGGGCACAGTGTGGTAAAGGGACAGGAACTGTGGAGAGTCGGAGGAGGAAATGGTTGTTTCCTTTCATAGAGGAGGGTAGGTTCTGGGTAATAGGCTGAAAGTGTTGGTCTACGAGAGCAGAGGTTCTCTCAGTGGGGGAACAATAACTGGTCACAATGGGGTGTTCTGGGTGGCTGTGTTTATGGACTTTGGGAAGCATCGAGAAAGTATGAGTGTGGGGAGTGGTATCGGTGAGGGGAGAGATGGACTCTGGGGAGAGGTTCTGGGTTGGGCCTAAGGATTTGAGGAGAGGCTGGAGATCCTGCTGGATTTCTGGAATGGGGTCACTGTGGCAAGGTTTGCAGCTGGATGTATTTAACAGCTGGTGGAGTTCTTATGCCAGGTAATCCTTGTGGTTCAAAACAAACGGTGGTGGCACCTTTGTCTGCAGGTGGACTGCGGCTCTTTCTGCAGGTGTAAGGTTAGTTTGCATGTTGAGAGATATGGGGAATGATGGTGAGGCTAGGTTCAGGGTTAAGAAATCCCCGATATTTAACAGGGGGTGATGTGGGGGAAAAAGGGGTGGATCACTGTTGGATGGAGGAGTGAACTGAGGCAGGCAGGTTTCAATATTGGTCTTCGGTTGAGTCTGATTGGTTGGGTTGGTGGTGAAAAACTGTTTTCACCGTAGGGATCAGGAGAAGGAGAGAAGGTCTTTAAGAAGTCCTGCATGATTAAATTTTGGAGTGGGACAAAAGGTGAGGACTTTGGAAAGGACTGATATTTCTGTGGGACTGAGGCTTTTGGAGAGAAAGTTCATGACTGTATTTTGGGATTGTTTAGGTTCTGGATTCTGCATGGTGGTGGGAGGGAATTTTGAAGGGCGGTGTAAATGTAGTAGGTCTGCAAGACAGGGTTTGTCAGCTATGAGGAGATATGGGGAAGGTTTGGAGGTTGTTGTAGAGCTGGTGGGCAGTGATACTCTAAGACGGGAGTAGGAAGTGAGCAGGGTGGAGAGTTTTTTGAGGTGGTGGTGTGCATGTTGATCCAGATCCTGGAGGGCAAGGGTTTCAATGTGTGTTATGGGAATCTGGAATACGGGTTTACATAGCAGGAGAAGGTATTGCAAGGAGTTTTGGGCTTGATTCATGTCGTTTTGCAGAATTATGTTGGTGAAGGCTAAGGATTGACGGAATCTGAACAGATGAAGGCCATTGTGGAAGGAAGGATGGTAGCTCTGTAGATGGTAATTTGATGGTAAGACAATCTGGAGGGATTCCATGAGCCAAGCAACAATGCAGGAACAGTATGTGGGAATGGGTTCTGGCTAGGGATAAGGAAACATTTATGTACTGATGCAGATGGAAGAAGTAGGGATCCATGGTGGTGGAAAAAACGCAAAAAATACATAAATAATCCAGGATTACGTCTGCAAACCATCAAATTACCCATCCCAGTACCTCTCTCCAGAGACCATCTCTCCCCTCACCCTTCCCCCCACTCATATACCTTCTACAGGCTTCCCAAAGTCCATAAACCCAACCACCTAGGATGACCCACTGTGGCCGATTACTGTTCTCCCACAGAGATGTCCTGCTCTCAGAGACCAACACCTTCAGCCTATTACCCGGTACCTACACTCCTATATAAAAGATACCAACCGTTTTCTTCAGAGAATCTCCACAGTTCATGTCCCTTTACCACACTGTGCCCTACTTGTCCTACTGATGCTACCTCCCTTTACACTAACTTCCCTAATGCCTATGGCCTTACCGCTATTGAGCACTACCTTTTCCAACACCCGACGGATTCCAAACCAACCACCTCCTTCCTTGTCACCATGACCAACTATATCCTGATCCACACTTACTTCTCCTCTGAAAGCTTTACCTACAAACACATCCAGAGTATGACTATGAGCAGTTGCATAGGATCATCCTATGCCAACCTTATCGCAGGCCACCAAGAGGAATCCTTCCTAAATACCCAGAATCCTTAACCCCTCACTTGGTTCAGATTCATTGATGACATCTTTTTTATCTGGATCGAGGATGAGGACACCCTACTCACATGTCTCCAGAACTTCAAAAGCTTCTCGCCCATTCAAATCTCTTAGTCCTACTCAAACTGACAAGCCACCTTCCTAAAAGTTGACCTCAACCCCAAAGATGGTTGCTATATCAGTATTCCTGTCCACATGAAACCTACTAACCTCTAGCAACACCTTCACTTCGACAGCTGCCACTCATTCCACACCAAGAAATCCCTTCCATACAGCCTAGGCAACTGTGGTCATCACATCTGCAGTGAAGAGCAGTCCCTCTTGAAATATAACGAGGGACCCTGACAGAGAATTACGTTCTCTGTCAGGGTCTCGACTACCTCTCGTTGTACCCTGTAATGAGAAATGTCCTGCCCACTATCCTTCCCACCCCTCCCACAGTGGTGTTCCGTCATCCAACAAACCTACACAGTATACGCGTCCATCCCTACACAATCCCTGCTCCCAACCCCTTACCATATGGCTCATATCTCTGTAATAGACTTAGATGCAAGACCTGTCCCACACATCCTCACACCACAACCATCTACTCCTGTCCGATCACAAACATTACCTATCCCATCAAAGACAGGGCTACCTGTGAAACCAGTATGTGATCTACAAGCTAAGCTGCAACCACTGAGCTGTATTCTATGTGGGCATGGCAACCAACAAGCTGTCTGTGTGCACGAATGGCCACCGACAAACTGTGGCCAAGAAACAACTGGACCACCCTGTTGCTGAGCTTGCTGCCCAACACGACATTCATCATTTCAATGACTACTTCACAGTCTGTGCCATATGCATCCTTTCTACCAAGACCAGTTTTTCTGAATTGTGTAGGTGGGAACTCTCCCTGCAATATATCCTATGCTACTGTAACCCTTCTGGCCTCAACCTTTGTTAGTCATTGTCCTCACCCATCTAGCCCCTTTTCTGCTCCAATTCAAGGACTACAAAGCCCTCTATTCCACCAGCGAAGCCAGTTTTTTTCCTTCTCTCCATTTCCACTACCTCCCCTCGTCACCTCTCCCCTGCACCCCATCTAACCTTCTGACTGCACTTAGCTACCCTACCCTACCCTCTCTCCACCTCATCCCTGCAAGCTCCCCAGCAGCACTTCTCTGTCCCCCACCCCAACTCTGCTATCCCTCTCCTTTCTTGCTCCAGCCTCCTCCTTGCCTCCACCCAGTTGCTTCTCCTCTCATGCACTGCTGCTGCTGCTCATAATGTGGCTTCAGCTGCTAGAGACTGTGGTCGTATGTGTGTGTGTGTGTGTGTGTGTGTGTGTGTGTGTGTCACCTATTTTTGACAAAGGCCCTGTTGGCAAAAACCTCATTTTGTGACAGTCATTTTGGTGTGCCTATCTGCAACTCAGCATCTCCACTATATGGTGAGTAGCACCTATCCTTTCATAATATTGTTAAATGTTGTAATAATTACTAAATAAACACGTAAATCTAAGGAATAATGTAGAAAACAAATAACAATGTGGATTAAATGTGTTCTATCTCACAGGCCATTCGGAATTTTCATATGAAGTTTTTTTTGCTTCAAATGATTGTTCCTGGTGTATCCCTGAATATTGACCATTCCTCCTGGGACATTATGAATACAGTAACAACTACACTTTTGCAACAGCAGCAGTTCACAAATAGGCTTCCATTTATTGATCTAAACAAAAACTACTGGTATCAATAGATTTGAATTTGATTTTATTTCTTACATGCATGATCATTTCTTCTTTCTCCATACATTATCTACAGAAATGGGATGCTAATTTACCACTCTCTATATTTCACACATTTTTTATGGATTCCTGCACTTACATGGTGCTCAGAAGACATAACAGATCAACTTTCTTTCGACATTCTATATGGTGTAAACCTATTGCTGTAATATCTCAAGCTCTCTCTGAATTTTCTGTTGTTGCAATGTTGTCGCAACTTCATCTGTTGCTGCTGCTGCCACAATTCGTTTTGCATCCATGATGCACTAATAACATGTGAGCGTTCTAAGTTCCTCATCACCACTTTTGTGTTGTATCACAACACAAATTACATAGGTTACTGCCTGTAGCCACAGAGGGTGTGGAAACCAAGGTAGATGCTGAGTTGATGGCCAAAAACATAGTAGAGCGAGGACATTATAATGCGAGCAATGTAAGCTCAAATCATTATCAATGAATAAAGCCAAATCATTTTGAATAACAAAGCATAAATTCAAAGTCTAGGTCCAGAAAGTAATTTAACAGTTGTTATTGAGAATCGGCCTACAGAGGCTTCAATAACAAGATACAAACAGTAGAGTCAGTCACCAGGCTGTGTGTTCATTACCTGCGTAGAGCCAACGTCATCCCATGTGATATGTTCACCACAACCACTGGACTTGCAACAGCAAAAAATGGAACTATCTGCCACATACATAATATCATGACCACTCTATAAACCTGTCCCTACATCACTGGAAAGGTGGGATGTTAAATTTCCACACTCACTGCAGTTATGCCAGATGTAGCAATCCTCGATTTTTCTATACTTACATTTTTTAATATGTCTTAATTTAATATGTGAATGGGAAGGACAATGTCTTGTCACAGTGGCAGAGTCAACCAGAGAAGTGAACTACCAAACTAACAGAGAATAATCCTTTTAACAGCCATGACCATCATTCATCGGCTATAGAGACAAGACGGATAACACATCGCTTTGGGTATAGCCAGTGGTGAGTTTCTGGGGGTACACTCAGTGATGTATCTGCTTTAACTTTTTGAATCCTCAGAGGAAAAAAAAGATATGCCTTACTTATATTAAAAGGCAGGAAAATCATACATCAGTGTCATCATTAGCAAAAGTAGGTGCTGTATCCTACTACAACTGCGTGTGAGTGTGAGTACACCAAGTGTAGTGTCGCCACTTCTGTGTGTACTTAAATCAAGCACCAACTGCATCAGTGTGGGCCAGCCACTAGAGGCTGCCTGCAAGAAGTGTGCATAAAGCACAGTCTCTGATGTGCTGTCTACTGGTGACTTTTGCATATACATGGGCAGAGCAGCATTAACTTATGTTGACAATGTTCTTTTAGTTTGTACCACTCACACCAGTTGTTCTGTGTACCACTTATGTTCCACCTTCTGTATGATTCATGTTTCTTGTTACATGTGGAGTCATGAGAGGCTTATTTCCATTATTGTTCAGAGATTTACAAAAAAAGCTATATTTGAAACTTCCTGGCAGATTAAAACTGTGTGCCCGACCGAGACTCGAACTCGGGACCTTTGCCTTTCGCGGGGCAAGTGCTCTACCAGGTTCGCAGGAGAGCTTCTGTAAAGTTTGGAAGGTAGGAGACGAGGTACTGGCAGAAGTAAAGCTGTGAGTACCGGGCGTGAGTCGTGCTTCGGTAGCTCAGTTGGTAGAGCACTTGCCCGCGAAAGGCAAAGGTCCCCGAGTTCGAGTCTCGGTCGGGCACACAGTTTTAATCTGCCAGGAAGTTTCATATCAGCGCACACTCCGCTGCAGAGTGAAAATCTCATTCTGAAAGCTATATTTGTGTTACTTGGATCGGTTTTATGTATTACTTGGTTACTATATGACTGGCGACAAGTTTGGAATGGTTTCCGCATGTGCAGTCTTTTAAGTGCGGTTTCATCAGGTTTAGTCATTATGGATGCTGTGCTACAGGCCCTGATTGAACAGCTTACTTCAGCAGTGACCACTTTGACGGCTTCTATTAACAGACAGGGTTTACTTATCCACTTTTCCTCCATATGATGATTCAGCCAAGGAGTGGGAAGCTTAAAACAAAAGGCTCTCAGAGCATTTTTTGGCTTTCTTGTGACAGAGCCAAAGCTTCTCGTGGACTGCACCTAAAGCGAGTCAAACACTTGTGAGCTTGCCTCTTTACAAGAACCAGCAACTCTTACCTTTGATCCCATGTGCAGTTTATTGTCCAACTATCAGCCTAAATGATTGCCTGTCATAGCGGCATGGGTAGAATACTACTGACACTACAACACAGGGCCTGGGCAGACCGCACCCCCGCCTTTGGCAAAATTTTTGCAATTTTTTGAAATTTTTCCAGCAGTGGGTGATCAAATTGAAGTATGGGGCAATGTGGCAGTAGTGTCGTAAGGTGCACCCACTCAGACAACAGGTAGCTTGCATGAAGGAGGGGCAGTAGTTGCGGTAAACATGCGAGCCTAGCAGCAAGCAGACCAAGGCCATCCCAAGCAGCCATGACCGCCACAGTGCCTGTGTCTGCGTTCTCTGTATCCATCTTGTCCTTTCTGTTTCATCCAGCACTAACTTTAGGACTGCCCTAAGAGCAGGGCTGTGTGTAATGCCTGTAAGAAGCATGGCCACGTCGCCTATATGTGTCATTCGCCGAAGATTGCTAAGGTTATGGAGATGGATGTAAACTGTGTGACTCCAATGTTTGTAACTTCTCCCAAGTTGTTTACTGACTTATGTGCTTTCTGCCCAGTGCTCCTGCTTCAGGTTGACACAGGCACTGCAGGACGTTACAGAATTCTCAGACCTATATAAGTTTAGGTTCGCCACCATTGGCACCGGTCACATGGAAGCTGATCTGTTATAACAAAAAGAACATAGCACTGTTGGGAAAATTTACATCATATGCCTCTTACAAGTCAGTGGTTCATTCCATTACGTTTTTTGTGCTTGCTTCTGCCAGTGTTGAGAAGTTGTTCAGGATGGATGCTTTCAGGCATCTGGATCTTCTATCACTGACGCATTTCACCTTTCATCAGGTTAGGTACTGTACTCTCAATCGGAAACGTGTGTGAGAAATTTTCAGATTTGTTTTTGGAAGCTACAAGGTGTGCTACGAGTTTTTCTGCTAATATTTCCTTGAAATCCACAGCTCAACCTTGTTTTTGTCATGTGCATCCTATTCCTGTCACCCTGAAAGATCAAGTGAAAGCAGAATTGGAAAGACTTTCATCTCTAAGGTTGATACAACCTCTTATGGTTAGTGAAGAATTGTCTTTGCTGGTTGTAGTTGGAAGCCACTGGGAAAACTTTACCTCTGTGGTGACTTCAGTACTACTGTCAATCCGCTATCGATCATGGATATGTATCCTTTCCCACATCAGGAGGAAATGTTAATAAAAATATTGTGCAGCCAGTACTTCTCTAAAACTGGTTTCTCTGCCACGTGTTTACATGTTCGTGTGGACGAAGTGTCTCAGTGAGTTCTAGTTTTGAATACTCCTTTTGGTCCCTATCAATATTTGCACCTTCGAGCGTGGAATGTCAGATCCCTTAATCGGGCAGGTAGGTTAGAAAATTTAAAAAGGGAAATGGATAGGTTAAAGTTAGATATAGTGGGAATTAGTGAAGTTCGGTGGCAGGAGGAACAAGACTTTTGGTCAGGTGATTACAGGGTTATAAATACAAAATCAAATAGGGGTAATGCTGGAGTAGGTTTAATAATGAATAAAAAAATAGGAGTGCGGGTTAGCTACTACAAACAGCATAGTGAACGCATTATTGTGGCCAAGATAGACACAAAGCCCATGCCTACTACAGTAGTACAAGTTTATATGCCAACTAGCTCTGCAGATGATGAAGAAATTGATGAAATGTGTGATGAGATAAAAGAAATTATTCAGGTAGTGAAGGGAGATGAAAATTTAATAGTCATGGGTGACTGGAATTCGTCAGTAGGAAAAGGGAGAGAAGGAAATGTAGTAGGTGAATATGGATTCGGGAGAAGAAATGAAAGAGGAAGCCGCCTTGTAGAATTTTGCTCAGAGCATAACTTAATCATAGCTAACACTTGGTTCAAGAATCATAAAAGAAGGTTGTATACCTGGAAGAATCCTGGAGATACTAAAAGGTATCAGATAGATTATATAATGGTAAGACAGAGATTTAGGAACCAGGTTTTAAATTGTAAGACATTTCCAGGGGCAGATATGGATTCTGACCACAATCTATTGGTTATGAACTGCAGATTGAAACTGAAGAAACTGCAAAAAGGTGGGAATTTAAGGAGATGGGAGCTGGATAAACTGAAAGAACCAGAGGTTGTACAGAGTTTCAGGGAGAGGATAATGGAACAATTGACAGGAATGGGGGAAAGAAATACAGTAGAAGAAGAATGGGTAGCTCTGAGGGATGAAGTAGTGAAGGCAGCAGAGGATCAAGTAGGTAAAAAGACGAGGGCTACTAGAAATCCTTGGGTAACAAAAGAAATGTTGAATTTAATTGATGAAAGGAGAAAATATAAAAATGCAGTAAATGAAGTAGGCAAAAAGGAATACAAACGTCTCAAAAATGAGATCGACAGGAAGTGCAAAATGGCTAAGCAGGGATGGCTAGAGGACAAATGTAAGGATGTAGAGGCTTGTCTCACTAGGGGTAAGATAGATACTGCCTACAGGAAAATTAAAGAGACCTTTGGAGAGAAGAGAACCACTTGTATGAATATCAAGAGCTCAGATGGAAACCCAGTTCTAAGCAAAGAAGGGAAGGCAGAAATGTGGAAGGAGTATATAGAGGGTTTATACAAGGGCGATGTACTTGAGGACAACATTATGGAAATGGAAGAGGATGTAGATGAAGATGAAATGGGAGATAAGATACTGCGTGAAGAGTTTGACAGAGCACTGAAAGACCTGAGTCGAAACAAGGCCCCGGGAGTAGACAACATTCCATTAGAACTACTGATGGCCTTGGGAGAGCCAGTCATGACAAAACTCTACCATCTGGTGAGCAAGATGTATGAGACAGGCGAAATACCCTCAGACTTCAAGAAGAATATAATAATTCCAATCCCAAAGAAAGCAGGTGTTGACAGATGTGAAAATTACTGAACTATCAGTTTAATAAGTCACAGCTGCAAAATACTAATGCGAATTCTTTACAGACGAATGGAAAAACTGGTAGAAGCGGACCTCGGGGAAGATCAGTTTGGATTTCGTAGAAATGTTGGAACACGTGAGACAATACTAACCTTACGACTTATCTTAGAAGAAAGATTAAGAAAAGGCAAACCTACGTTTCTAGCATTTGTAGACTTAGAGAAAGCTTTTGACAACGTTAACTGGAATACTCTCTTTCAAATTCTGAAGGTGGCAGGGGTAAAATACAAGGAGCGAAAGGCTATTTACAATTTGTACAGAAACCAGATGGCAGTTATAAGAGTGGAGGGGCATGAAAGGGAAGCAGTGGTTGGGAAAGGAGTGAGACAGGGTTGTAGCCTCTCCCCGATGTTATTCAATCTGTATATTGAGCAAGCAGTAAAGGAAACAAAAGAAAAATTCGGAGTAGGTATTAAAATTCATGGAGAAGAAGTAAAAACTTTGAGGTTCGCCGATGACATTGTAATTCTGTCAGAGACAGCAAAGGACTTGGAAGAGCAGTTGAACGGAATGGACAGTGTCTTGAAAGGAGGATATAAGATGAACATCAACAAAAGCAAAACGAGGATAATGGAATGTAGTCATTTTAAATCGGGTGATGCTGAGGGGATTAGATTAGGAAATGAGACACTTAAAGTAGTAAAGGAGTTTTGCTATTTAAGGAGTAAAATAACTGATGATGGTCGAAGTAGAGAGGATATAAAATGTAGACTGGCAATGGCAAGGAAAGCGTTTCTGGAGAAGAGAAATTTGTTAACATCTAGTATAGATTTAAGTGTCAGGAAGTCGTTTCTGAAAGTATTTGTATGGAGTGTAGCCATGTATGGAAGTGAAACATGGACGATAACCAGTTTGGACAAGAAGAGAATAGAAGCTTTCGAAATGTGGTGCTACAGAAGAATGCTGAAGATAAGGTGGGTAGATCACGTAACTAATGAGGAGGTATTGAATAGTATTGGGGAGAAGAGAAGTTTGTGGCACAACTTGACTAGAAGAAGGGATCGGTTGGTAGGACATGTTTTGAGGCATCAAGGGATCACAAATTTAGCATTGGAGGGCAGCATGGAGGGTAAAAATCGTAGGGGGAGACCAAGAGATCAATACACTAAGCAGATTCAGAAGGATGTAGGTTGCAGTAGGTACTGGGAGATGAAGAAGCTTGCACAGGATAGAGTAGCATGGAGAGCTGCATCAAACTAGTCTCAGGACTGAAGACCACAACAACAACAACTATTTGTGTGGCTAGTGCCCCTGCTATTTTCCAGGATTTTTAGAGCAATTGACTACACCTGTCCTGGGTTGCATTAATTATCTGGATGATATTGTTGGTAAGGGCTCCTCCAAGGCCGATCACTTGAAAAATTTGTGCGTTTTGTTTTCTGTCTTATAATCCACAGGCTTACAGTTTCACCTTGCGAAATATCTGTTTTTTTAACCTTCTATTGTTTATGTGGGGTTTGAGGTCTCACAGGATAGGGTTTACCCTCTGCCAGACCACATCTCCACCTTTACGTTTGTGCCTTGCCCCTCACACACGAAGGAGCTCCAGCCCTCCCTAGGGAAGATAGGCTACCATCATAAATTCCTGCCGGAAGCAGCCACACTGGCCCCCCCCCATTGCATGCCTTGCTATGCAAGAATGTACCTTTTTGCCGGTGCCAGGAGCGTGAGCGTGGTTTTAAAATGTTGAAATATAAACTACTCTTTGCCCCTTGCTTAGGTATGATCTCTCTGGACCAGCACATAGTTCTGGCAACAGACAACTCACAGTACAGTTTTGGTTTGGTCCTAGTGCTCCGATACACCGATCACTCTGAACGAACTGTTGCTTTCACCTCTAAATCTGTCACTCTGGCCCAGCAGCTTAACTCTCTGGTGGAAAAAGAGGCTCTTGCCATAGTCTATGCTCTCCACAGGTTTCATTTTTTTGTGTATGGCTCCAAGTTTCACCTTATTACTCAGCATAAACCTTTGGTTTCAGTGTTTAACCCTCACACTTCCTTGACTGACAAGACAACACACCGGCTACAGTGCTGAGTGATGTTCTTGCCTTGTTACAACTATGAAATCCATTTTTGACCTACATCTAAACATGCCAATGTGGATGCCTTGCCCTGCCTTCCTGTGGGTTCTGATCCTGAGTTTGATCATGAAGAATTGCTCTGTGTCCATCTTGATTATGAAACGCAGGTTGCTACACAGGGCTTCCCAATTACCAGCTCAAACATAGCATACATTGTTGCCACCGACCAAGTTCTCCGCTAGGTGGTTCAGTTTGTTCAAAAGAGCTTACCAGATAAACTGCCAGGTCAGGCTTCGGATCCCCACAGAAGTATTTTTCCTTATGTCACCACCTCTCTGTTTTTGATGATGCTTTGCCGTTGTCCATGGAAGACCTCTCTCCCAGAGTAGTCATTCCCACTGCGTTACAGCATGAGGTAGTACGCCTTCTCCACTGGGGCCATTGGGGATTTTTGTGCACTAACTGTTAGCTACGAGACATGCTTTTCGGCCAGGGATTGAGGGTGAAACATTCGTTTTGTCGTGTCTGGTGAGCAGTGTGCCTGACAACAGGCAGTTCCCAGGGCATCTCTGTTCCCCTGGCCTGCTCCACAACAGCAATGGGTACACATTCACGTAGACATTGCACGTCCTTTCTTGAATTCCTGTTGGATCTTGATTGTGGATGCATTTTCCTGGTTCCCTTACATTATCCGGTGTGGTTCGACATCAGCCAAGGCCACAATTCATATGCTGTTGAGGGTTCTTTTCTACTGAGGGCTTACGTCATGTCATAGTTTCCAATAATGGGACCCAGTTCGTTTTTCATACTTTTTAATTGTTTTGTTCCTGTCACAGTATTCATATGTTATGGCTCCGGCATTCCAGAATGACTAGTGTGTATGTTCAAGTGCTAAATGAAAAAGTTTGTTGTGGATCCTTTTCTGGATGATGCCCTTATCTGTTTTCTGAGCACCTGTCACTTCCTGCTCATGGGGGAGCAGAGCCTGGCTGAGTTGCTGCATGTCCGGCAGCCGCACATCTTCTCCTCCTCCTGCAGCATGTGCCGCACCTCCAGCAGTAGGGTTCATCTGGCTGCTTCACACTGGGATCACCTGTGTGGGTGCAAGGATTTCATCGCTGGTCCAAGTGGATACCGGCCACTGTTTTCTGCCTTCGAGGAAGCTGTCTTTGTGATGTCTGTATGTCTGACAGGCTGGTGGCGTACAACTTTAATCAGTTGTGGGTCACTCCTGCCAGCTCAGGTGTGTGGTTACCATTGGCCCAGCCTGCCCTGCTGCCCTCAGCCTTGAGCCCATTGTCACCCGCTGTGGAGGCACCCCCGTCCCATTGGCTGCCTCCTCCACACTTCTCCACGTGCAGCGCTCTGGGGCGCCAGTCCGTCTCCAGCCTAAACTCCATTGCCACAGCCTGCTGTTCCGGTTGGGCTGCTTCCATCATCCCCTCGCCTTTATCGCCTTGACCACCGTCACTGGTGTGTCCATACCTGTCTCCTCCACACTGGGACCTGCCTGCTGATGATAACACAGAGATGATGATGGCACCCTCCTCCCTGGTGCTGTTATCAAGTGCCATGCGGGCTCACCACCCTTGGGCATGTCTGCCCCTCTGCACTTCCTGGCCATATGCTCCAGTACCTGCCTGCCACATTGTACTGCCCCTGCCATCGACACTGGTTGCCACTGCTCCAAATTTGATGCATGTGTCTCTAGTATGGCTGCTGGTGTCTCCTCCATCACTGAGCACACTCCTTGCATGAATGAGGAAAAGGTGTGCTGTATCCTGCTAATAGTGCATGTGAGTGAGAGTGTTTTGCATGTAGTGTCGCCACA